>NC_083337.1:123365565-124584384 GCF_019175385.1 Lycium barbarum | reverse complement strand
TATGGGCTTT
Source organism: Lycium barbarum (assembly GCF_019175385.1). Lineage (NCBI taxonomy): Eukaryota > Viridiplantae > Streptophyta > Magnoliopsida > Solanales > Solanaceae > Lycium > Lycium barbarum. The sequence goes on along the minus strand of NC_083337.1, from coordinate 124,584,374 downwards.
AAGTAAAAAGGGTTGACCCGAAGTTGACTTTTGGGCTAACAGACATTTTTCGGAGTTTCGTCAATTTCGAGAGGTCCGGATGATCGTTTATAACCTGTACGTGTATTTGGTTCGGTTCCCTGTGCATTTCGGGACATAGGATGGGAGATTGGAATTAGGCATCGGGGGTTGACTCAATTAACGAGGCCTCCGTTGGAAATTCTGAGACCACGAGCGTGTTCGCAGTGCATTTTTGTATGGGTTTAGGTGTTCGGGTTGTAAGCAGATGGCCTCGGGAATAACCCGAAAATTTGATTGAGGACTTAGAAAATTATGGGAATTCTGGTGTCTGGTGCCCCCAATGGCGGCACCAGAGCTGCCCCAGCGGCACCGCTGTGGCGGTGTGATGACCGCTGGGGCGGTAATGTGCGATATGGGCCATACCGTTGCGGCGGTATCCCAGCCACCGTAGCGGCATTCCAACCTCTGTGGCGGTGACCGGCAGTTATATTTCATTAAATGTGTCTTAAATAAGTCTTAAACCCTCATTATTTCATATCTCGATATTGGAGCTTAGAGAGAATGTTCTTGGAGATAAATTGAAGAACTTCTTGGAGGTAAACTTTGTCTTATCCTTTACTCTTCCTTAATCACAATCATTCTAGATTCTTCCCTTCCTTTTAACATTTTCCTAGAGATGGAATTTCGAGGAGGGTTCTGGGAAATTTTTCCTTAGGGTCATGTATGATAAATTGATGATGTAAATGCTAAAATTTGATGAATCTAAGCTATTGATCATATATCTCCCACTTTTAACATTGAATTTCAGATTTGGAGACTTAGGGTTTATACCCAATTTGGGGGTTCTTACTTGAAATCAGATTTAGACCAATTCTTGAGTTAAATCAACAATTAATGGTTAGGTTATGATTCCCTAGTACTTAATTTGTTATTTTGCCCACGAATTTCCCGTTTTACCCTTGTGGGCCTGTTTCCCCAATTTCTAGGGTTAAGATGGACCTAGTTGATATCGTAGCAATCTTAGTATCATTCTTCATGATTTTTAATATAGAATTCGATTATGCTTAGACTACTTTGGTTCTGAGCTTCAGAGGAAGGGCAAGGCAATAGAGTGACTTGTTGGTGTTGCCGTTCGACAGTCGAGACAGGTTATACTGAATCACATATTTAGATTTTGAGGTCGGAGACAGCATGTGAACCTTCGGGTATGAAGTTGGGATGGATATTGCCTTAGGTTGGGCCTTGATGTATATTAGGACTAGCCATCCCGTTATGTGTGTTTGATTGATTAATTGTGTGGCTTGATGCCATGCGTAATTGATAGATATCGAGTCCTGCTTGCCGTCCTGATTTGGATAGAATGGACATACCATTGTTAGTATTTGTGCTCGATATATATTGGCATACCCACTGTTGGTACTTGAGTTATTGATATGTGTTGGGGTACCCACTGTTGGTACTTGACTTGATATATTTTGGCGTACCCACTGTGGTGTTATGAGATGATATGTTGTAGCATACCTCGTTGTGGTATTTGTGATATTAAACCTGATTGTTGATGATTTACATATGTATTGCACGCATTCTCTCGTATTCATGCATGGCCAATACCCGGTGATGATTCGGTATCGTTGATTGAGCAAAACTGATATTTGATAAGGTCTTTTACTTGTGATTGTGACAAGGCCTATGTCCGAGGTTCAATTCCGGAATCGTTGATTTGTGAAACTGATATTTGACAGACTCTTTTGAGTGACTGTGAGGAGGCCGACATCCGATGGTTATATTCGGGCATCATTGTTGTATGGCCGATTCCGATGTTATCCCGAAATCGTTGTTAGTGCATGGAATCCGCGGGTCCCCAAGGTGGTGCTGGTGAGACTACCCCTCTGAGCAATTAGCCAGGGTCTCGTCTATCTGTTGGGCAAAGATCCGGGACGGGTGGCACTTAGACTTCGCGAGCCACACTGGGTTGTGCTATCGAGATGTCGATACTTTCGTCCGGAGTACATGTGTACACCTCATTGGCATAGCACAGCATCGCATTTATACCATTATTGCACTGCATTGCATTATTACTTGATCGAGTGTGGCGATTGTTGGTATTGTGATGATTGGATTGTGTCGATTCTATTGTGGTGATCAGATTGGATCGGGTATACTCGGACTTATCATATTAGGGTTTAGATGCTTACATAGGTGATGACGAATTTTGATTGCGATTATATTGTGTCATGCTTGATTGTTTTATTTGCTTATCTGCTTTATTTTCTGAATTGTGTTAACTATGCTCAGTCGGCCAATGATGCCTACCAGTACTATTGTTTTGTTATATCCTGCATTTTCGAACGTCGAATTATTTGTAAGCTGAGGTGGGGCCCACACGTCAAGATTTTTTTTGGGACATGTGACAAATTATATGAATCACATATGTGAAGTTAAACACAACTCAAGAAGGACCCTTGGGCCAAATCAAAGTGGAAGCCCTCGAAAAGGACAATTTAAGGAAGCATTTTCGGATGATCTGACTTCCAGGGGCAAAAACGGTATTATAAGTTTGGAATTTGGGAAAACTCCAGAAATAAAAGTTGTAGATAATTTAATTATCTTTCCATCCATAGGTCGTGGGCCCTCATACGATATCGGGATCAAAGGTTATGACCGGTTTACTGAACGAACATCAAGTCAGAAATTTTAACTCTACGCGATCGCGCCAGAAGGCAGCGCGATCGCGAAGAGCAGTTTTCCAGTTGCTTCTGGCAGCTTCCAAATCAATCATAAAGAGGGGGAGACCCCCTCATTTTCAGCCAAAACCCACGAAAAACACCCCAAAAATCCTAGAAAATTTTCCAACTTTCCACCACCAAATTTTAGCCCAAACTAGGTATAATTTCCCAATTTCAGTCGGGATAGCGTATAGTTTTCACTGCAGAATCGTATGGCAGTGCGTTGTGGCATAAAACTAAGGTGAAAAAGGGAAGATACAACAATATTAAAAGGATAAAGGTATGAATCTCTTACTATTTGTGCTAATGCTAGTTTATTTACGAAGAATACGCGATTAAATAACTGTATACTGAGTTAATTAGTTATGAAAGTTGGAAAACAGCGTGTGGGCTGTTTTATGAGATATTTTGGAGTTGAAAACATTATAATTGATGTTGGTATTGTTGTTGTTGTTGTTGGCTGCTGAATTAAAAATTCGGGCTAGGCATATAAACAGGGGAGATGCTGCCCAAATTTCTGTAGACAAATAGTGAATTAAAGAATGCTAAAAGTCTTACTATTGACAATTGGTAAATGTGACCATTAGTAGATTTTGAGCGAAACGGGAATTGAATTTGGACAAGCGTAAGACGCAGCTAAGGTATGTAAAGTCTTTCCCTTCATTCTTAGGCATGTTCTGAACATAATAGGCTCGGCCGCGAGCCTTAAATACGACTCCGTTCCTCGGAATTCGATATGGAAATCTACTCCAATTCCTTCAGTAAGATTGAAACCATGTCCTTATAAAATATCGATAAAGTATGCTTTTGTACGAAACCTTCCTAAACGGAGCCGGAATACTTTCGAATGATTATGGATGACCTCATAAGGTCTTTTATCAGTAATTTATGTGTCTTGCCTCGAGTTGGTCCGAGGTGGGCCCACGGAGCCCCGATACCCCGTGAATGATCTAAATTGCCTCATTTCCGTCCGTTTTTCACAGGCAACATCTGAACTATCATTTTGAACATAATATGACTGTTTTTATATAAATCTCACAATATGGTTTTGATATCTAAAAATCTAGTTCGGGTTATGATCTGTCGTGCCTCCCCAAGTGACGTGTAGGTGCGTAGTTTGAAAACTATCTGAATACTTTGATTCGATCTGCCAGTTGGCCTATTTCTGTTCCGTTGAATCTGTACGACGATCTGTACGTATGTGGTTTTTCATTAATCAGTTCGTGCATGTGTTATGATTCCTTTCACCGGATCCCGGGCCGGTATGTATATCGTGAGGATGGGCCGCCGAGCCCCATATGTGAATTCCGAAGTATGATGTGTCCGTTTCCGGGGTACTGTGTTATATGTCCGTCCCCGGTTACCGAGGATAAATTACGAAGTATGATGTGTCCGGGCTCGGGGTGTTGTGTTATCTGTCCGCCCCCGGGTACCGTGGTTATGTTATGATGTGTGACGGAGATCGGAGAAGAATTTCTGATATCTGACGTATTGTGGTGCCAATGGCAGGAGTGGCGACCACGTTCCTGCACCCTATGTGTGATTTTGTCTGTCTGAATGATTTATGATTCTGTCTGTCCGTCCGGATTATCTGTCCGACTGGCTATGACTCTGTCTGTCTGTCCGTCCGGATTATCTGTCCGACTGGCTATGACTCTGTCTGTCTGTCCGTCCGGATTATCTGTCCGACTGGCTATGACTCTGTCTGTCCGTCCGGATTGTCTGTCCGACTGGTTACGCTTCTGTCTGTCCGTCCGGATTATATGTCCGACTGGCTATGACTCTGTCTGTCCGTCCGGATTGTCTGTCCGACTGGTTATGATCCTGTATGTCCGTACGGATTCTGATTTCGTATGTCCGTATAGATTCTGATTCTGTCCGTCTGTTTGGACCATGATTCTGTCTGTCTGTCTGGGTTAAGACTCTGTCCGGTACACTTCCGTCTGTCCGTCCGGCTTATGATTCTGCCTATTATATTTATGTGCTTCTGGCCCAGATCATCATTATGTTTGATATATTTCTGCTTTACATACTCGGTACATTTTTGTACTGACCCCCGGTTCTTCGGGGGCTGCGCTACATGCCCGCAGGTACAGACGCACCAGGTGATACGCCGCCAGCGTAGGGTTCTGATTCAGCTGTTTTGAAGAGCTCCTTTGATCCGGAGCATACACTTTTGGTATATATCTTCTGTTTTCCGTATGTTCTGCATGTATGGAAATTCTGGGTACGGCGGGGCCCTGTCCCGTCATATGATTCTGTATGTCTGTAGAGGTCTGTAGCTAGATGTGTGGGTTACGGGTTTCGTCTGTATGTTAGCCTTATCGGCTTATCTGTAAATGTCTGCATGTTCAGGTATATATATATGTTTGCGCGCGTGCCGTATCTGTATCGGCCTACTTCTGTAATATCTGTTTGAAAAAAAAAACTGTACGATACGAAATTCGGTCAGGTAGGTATGTACGGGTACCCAGCTAGGGTACCAGTCGCGGCCCACGGGGTTGGGTCGTGACATGTTTGTACTGACCTGCACTTGCTGCATTCTTTTATGAATGCAGAGTATCAGGTCAGACCTACTTCTCTGACTCGTGGTTGATCGACTCTTCAGCTTCCACTTGAGTTTTCCAGGGTGAGCATGGCATCCGCTGACCTCGAAGACTCGTCTATTACTTATGTCTTGTTTTCCATTCAGAGACATGATTTGAGAATACTTATATATTATTATTCAGACTTTAGTATTCCGATTTAGATGCTCTTGTATGACTAGACCAGATACTAGGGTGGATTTCATTTACTTCCGCACTTGTTAATATTATATTATATTGTGAGACTTACGTTATTTTACTTTCTTCCGCTATTTTCTATTATTGTGAATGTTGAGTTATGGGTTCACCTACCGAGGTGGTAAAGGTAGGTGCCCGCATGACCTAGGCTAAAATGGGTCATGACATGGTCAAACACATTGAATGGTAGTTGCTAGTTGGGAATGGTGGTCAAACACATTGAATCCAAGACATTAAATGCAACCTTCATCTAACACTCAACTCATATAACTCAACTATAAATATGCCTTCATTCTATCTCTCTTTCACTCAACTCATACAACTCAACTCATATAGTCATATGAAAGAGGCAGCCTTCATTTAACATATATGACACTGAAATGGCCGCATGTTTTGACAAAACGTTGACGACATCATACGTAGAAAAATATGATTTCGTAAGTGTTAATTTATTATATAATTTCAATTGTTCTTTTTGCTCTTTTAGCAATAATATGTATTTTTTGCAGATTCTTCCAAGTAACATTTTGGAATTTCTTCCAAACACCGACAAAGACGCTATTGTTCTTTACAACAATCATGTGTATTTTATGAAATACAAGATTGGTGCATATATATGCCTCTCTCAAGGCTGGAAACAATTCATTGATGCTAACAGATTGAGGTAAGGGGATGTGCTGTGTTTTAAGGCATGTGAAGTTGACAACCGCATAATCTTTTTTGTTCATGTAAAGCCGGATCAGGAGACCATAGTGATAGATTAGGTCTCTGTGTTTTCTATTTAAAGTAATTTATAAAATTTCTCGACTTTGGCTTTCAAATTTGGAGCTAATATTTTCCTGTTTTTACCAACCTGTTTCGTAGCTTCAATTTTACAGTTTTGCGAAGTTCATACAACCATCATCAATGATGTCTAGATTACACCATAACAACAAAATACTTCAACTACTCATCTTCCATGACATTTAGATTACAAGAAGAGCATAAAGTTCTTAATTTACCTACTACACGATTACAACATACAACAATATAAATTCAGTTGATTAAGAACGCAACCAAAAAGACAAAAAATATTGCCTATGAAATCAAAAGCAACATCCTTGTATTTGCAGGTTTCTCCTCCAAGTTTACAATTTTTTTCACTTCAAATTGGTGTTTACTCTCCGAGGTAATTTAATTCCTCCTTCATTTTGTTCACTTCAAGTAGATGTCTAGCCTTGATGGCAATTAATTCTTCTTTCAATTTGTCTCTTTCTATCTTGACCGCATCTAACGACAACGTTAAATTTTGAACATTATTCCAATGAGTTTCAGGGAACAATTCATCTTCCCATTCCCAAAATCCATAGGAATTGCCATATCGAAAAAATATGCAAGCTCTGATAAACATTACAATACTAATAGTGTAAATTCAAGTAACAATAAATTTTGAATGAAAATTGTGAAACACAAAATCTAACCTTAGGCCTCGGACATTTGTAGAATTTTCGTCCGGAATTACTGGGAGTCGATGAAGTGAGGTCTTTAGCAATGGTGCTACAATTACATTTTACGTGAGATGAACAGCTTCCTTGAAACATTTATGAACCCACAAAGTTATCGAATTTGAAGAGAGTGGAATTATGGACAAAACTTTGGTGGAGAAAGAGATGGCTTCAATGGGGAAGACGAGGAAGAATACATATGAAAGAGCAATTTGGATTGATTGGAGGTGTGAGGAAGAAGAAATTTCATGAATGGAGGAAAAAATTGGGGTTGATTGAAAGTGTGAGGAAGAATAATGAATTTAGGTAAGGAGATGGGTCGGGTGGGGACTTAAGGGGAACGGTAATATAACCGTTACCCCCATTTAAAAATTATTTTTCTATTAAAAAAATAATCGTTAAAAAAATCAGTTAACGCACTCATTAGCGATTGTTTCATACGTGCACAGGTCTGGGCAACTTGAGGTTGAAAATAATTGAAACTTATGCTCTTTAGGGGGGTATATAAATGCAGGTTAAGTTTAGTTGCTAAAGTGAGTTGTGAGGCCAAGTTTACGAGGCAAATGATGTCTTTTTTTAAAAAACAAAAATCCGCCTTGGGGAGGTGAGGGGGCTTTCATAGATCCCTACCGTGTATGTTTGTTGACACCTAATTTTCACCTCATAAAACGTATATTTTAATTTTCATATATCCCAAGTCCAAGACGGGTTAAGGATGCCCTTAAAAAATTAAAAAATTAAAAATCCCGAGAAAATTACAAAATTGACGTTTAATTATTATTCTGTGAAAATTGAAAATTACAAGATACGAGTTATTTATTTTCATAAATATAAGTCAAAAAATAAATAATACACATCCCGTTCCGTCTAACTCGGGAAAATTGTTAATTAAGACGACGTATAAATTACGGTTTACTTTTGACCGCATTTTTTACATTCTTGAATATCCCCTGAAAGTACGTCAATATTGGGCTCGTGTTAAAGCTCATATTCCAAAACAACGTATTCCAAAACTTATTTTTATCAAAAGTCGGTCTTTTGTGCGATTTATAAGCGAGTACGTTGTACTTATAATTATACTAGTTACGTAAGGCCCGTGCTAAGCCCGGGCACGAACTGAGGACCATTATCACAAGTTATCTCGGCAGGGATGCCGAAACGACAGATAATGTGGTCCCATATGAAGTCAATGACCTCCTTTTCTCTAATTTTTTCGAAGGCCTGTGCTTCAACCCATTTGGAGAAATAATCAGTCATAAACAAAATAAATCGGGCTTTACCTGGTGCCCATGGCAACGGACCAACAATGTCCATTCCCTACTTCATGAAAGGCCACGGTGACACCACTGAATGCAGCAACTCTCCGAGCTGATGAATCATCGGTGCATGTCTCTGACACCCATCACATTTCCGGATAAAATTCTTGAATCTTCCTCCATCCAGTTCCAGTAATAACCGGACCTGATAATCTTTCGGACCAGAGCTTCAGCACCGGAGTGGTTGCCGCAGGTTCCTTCGTGCACCTCTCTCATCACATACTCTGTTTCTCCGGGACCCAAACACTTGGCCAGGGGTCCGAAGAAAGACCATCGATACAATTGGCCGTCTACCAAGCAGAAACATGCAGCTTTCGTCCTTAATGACCGTGATTCTTTTGGGTAATTCTGGAGCTTTCCATCACGCAAATAATCGATGTACTTATTGCGCCAATCCTAAGTTAAACCCATTGTGTTTATTTCGGCATGCCCGTTTTCTATCGCCGTATTCGTCAAGTGCACCGTAGTCCCGGGGTTGATTTCTTCCCCTTCGACCGAAGATCCCAAATTGACCACTGTATCGGCTTCACTGTTCTGCTCCCTCCGTACATATTGTATGGTCCATTCTTTAAATCGGTGTAGTATCACTTGAATTTTTTCCAGATACCTCTACATCCGTTCGTCCTTGACCTCGAAGACGCCATTCACCTGATTAACGACCAAAAGAGAATCGCACTTTACTTCGATTATTTCGGTCCCCATACTCTGGGATAATTCCAAACCTGCAATCATAGCCTCATACTCGGCTTCATTGTTAGTCAATTTGACAGTTCTAATGGATTGTCGAACGGCATCCCCGGCCGGGGTTCTAAGGACGATTCCTAGCCCAGAACCTTTGAGATTCGAGGCTCCGTCCGTGTGTAGCGACCAAATACCCGAGGCTTTCCCCGAGGTCAGCAGAAGTTCTTTCTCAACTTCGGGGACCATAGCCGGGGTGAAATCCGCCACAAAATCGGCCAAGATCTGGGACTTGATGGCCGTCCGAGGTTTGTATTCGATATCATATCCGCTAATTTCTACGGCCCATTTAGTTAGTCTACCCGATAATTCCGGTTTGTGCATGATGTTTATTAGGGGTTAAGTAGTCACTACACATATCGGATGGCATTGAAAGTAGGGCTTGAATTTTCTAGAAGCGCTTACCAATGCCATTGCTAATTTTTCCAAGTGGGGATAACGGGTCTCCGCATCCCCCAAAGTTCTACTTACATAATAAATAGGGAATTACGTACCTGACTCTTCTTGGACCACAACGCCACTTACCGCTACCTCGGAGACAGCAAGGTAGAGAAAAAGTTGCTCGTCCGTTTTTGATGTGTGCAACAGCGGTGGGCTGGACAAGTATCTCTTTAATTCTTGTAAAGCTCTTTGACACTCCAGTGTCCAAACAAAGTCGTTCTTCTTCCTCAGTAAGGAGAAGAAGCGATGACTCTTGTCCGAGGACCTCGATATGAAGCGACTCAGCGCCGCTTTCCTTCCGGTGAGCCTCTACACTCATTTGACGTTATTCACTACCTCGATATCCTCGATGGACTTGATCTTTTCCGGGTTGATTTCAATCCCCCGGTTTGATACCATGAAACCCAAGAATTTGCCAGACCGGACACCGAAGACACATTTTTCCGGGTTGAGCTTTATGTTATACTTGCGGAGTACATCGAAGGTTTCCTGCAAATGCTTTAAATGGTCCTCTGTTTCCAGGGACTTGACCACCATGTCATCAATATAAACTTCTATTGTTTTCCCTATTTGTTCTTCGAACATCCCATTAACTAGGCGTTGGTAAGTTGCACCGGCATTTTTTAATCCAAAAGGCATGACATTATAACAGTAAGTCCCATATCGGGTAATAAAGGATGTTTTCTCTTGATCCTCCAGGTTCATCCGGATTTGGTTATATCCGGAGTAGGCATCGAGAAAACTTAACATCTCATGCCCGGCCGTCGCATCGATCATTCTATCGATGTGAGGCAACGGAAATGAATCCTTCAAGCATGCTTTGTTTAGATCCTTGTAATCAACGCACATTCGAAATTTATTACCTTTTTTCGGCACCACTACTACGTTAGCTAGAAAATCCGGGTATTTTACCTCCCGGATAGAGCCTATTTTTAAAAGCTTCGTTACCTCGTCTTTTACGAATGCATGTTTTGCCTCTGCCATGGGCCTTCTCTTCTGCTTCACCGGGGGAAACCTCCCGTCTAAGCTGAGCTTGTGAGTTGTTACCTCCGGTGGCACACCTATCATATCTATATGGGACCATGCGAAGCAATCGGCGTTAGCTCGAGGAAATTCAATTAACTTGTTCCTGAGCTCCGAGGTTAACCCCGTGCCCAGGTATACCTTTCTGTCCGGTAGATATTCGAGCAAGATGATCTGCTCCAGCTCCTCTACCGTTGAATTGGTTACATCCAAGTCATCAGGCATGACGAATGGTCTGGGTACACCGAAATCATCCTCTTCATACCCCGGATCCAACCCCGAGTGCTTTGATTGATATTTAGTATCCTTTCTCCCGGTTGAATCTTCTTCCTTTTGATCCAATTTTTGGGCTGAGGTGTCGCTTCCTCGACCGCGAACATCTCCCTTGCAGCGGGTTTTTCACCTCGGATGGTTTTTATCCCCTCCGGGGTCGGGAACTTAAGCAGCTGATGCAATGTCGACGGCACGGCCCTCATGCTATGTATCCAGGGTCTACCCAGTAATGCATTATACTTCATATCTCCTTCGATTACATAGAACACCGTTTGCTGGATAGTGCCATCGATGTTTACCGGCAATGAGATCTCCCTCTTTATGGTTTCGCTCGCCATGTTGAACCCGCTGAGTACCCGAGCTACCGGTACAATCTGATCGAGTAGCCCTAGCTGTTCGACCACTCTCCACCGGATGATATTGGCCGAGCTACCTGGGTCAATCAAAATACGCTTAATTTGAGTTTTAAAAATAATAATAGAGACTATCAATGCATCATTGTGCGGTTGAATGATGCCCTCTGCGTCCTCGTTGCTGAAAGAGATGGAACCCTCGGGTATATAATCCCGGCCACGCTTTTCACACACAGCAGAAACCTTGGTTCGTTTCATCACCGGCCCTCGTGGGGTATCGGTGCCCCCGACTATCATGTTGATTATATGCTGGGGTTCTATTGGCTCGGCCCTTTTATGAGTCTCCCTTTCCTTGTAGTGACCTTTGTCTCGTTCACTCAGCAATTCTTGGAGATGGCCATTCTTCAGTAACTGGGCTACCTCCTCTCTTAGCTGGCGACAATCCTCAGTCCTGTGTCCATGGGTTCCATGATATTCACACATCATGTTCGGGTCCCGTTGGCCCGAATCCGACCTTAGAGGTCTCGGCCATCTTACATCCGGGATACGGCCAATAGCCGAGATGAGGTCCTAGATGTTGACGTTGAAGTTGTACTCCGATATCCTCGGCAAGTCTTTGTTGCCGGCAGAGCTTCCGGCATCGCTCCTAAATGAGAAACCTCGACTGTTCGACGAGCGCTCGACCCGTTTATCACCCCGACCAGAGAAATTGCTCGGGCCAACCCTGGATTTCTCGACCTGAAGCTTGGTTTTTCCGAATGAGAATATGGCCGATCCCTTTCCCTCGATGATCTGGCCTCCGGTTCGTAATTTTTCCTTGGTTTCTCAAAACTTTTGTTCATACTTACTGGCCCCGGGCGAAGCTCGAGTTGGTCATCCTCCACCCGAATCTTTGACTCGTATCGGTTATGGACATCTGCCCATGTCACAGCCTCATATTCCAGCAAGCTTTCCTTTAATTTGAACGAAGCCGTCGAGCTCCGAGCATTGAGCCCCTTTGTGAAAGCTTGTGCAGCCTATTCCTCCGGAACCGGGGGGAGCTCCATTCGTTCCTTTTGGAATCGGTTGACAAATTCACGCAGTAACTCATCGTCTCTTTGGGCTATATGGAAAATATCCGCCTTCCGAGCCTGCACCTTTTTGGCTCCGACGTGTGCTTTTACAAACGCATCGGCGAGCATTTCGAAAGAAGTGATTGAATGCTCGGGCAGATGGTCGTACCAAGTCAATGCTCCTTTTGACAGAGTTTCCCCGAACTTTTTCAGCAACACGGATATGATTTCATCTTCTTCCATATCATTACCTTTTATAGCGGAGGTGTATGAGGTCACGTGTTCGTGAGGGTCTATTGTGCCATCATATTTCTGTATATCCAACATTTTGAACCTCTTCGGGATCAATTTCGGAGCCGCACTCGGAGGAAAAGTCCTTTGGATGTACCTCTTCGGATCCAGCCCTTTCAAAATAGGCGGAGCCCCCGGGATTTGATCCACCCGAGAGTTGTATGTTTCCACCCTCTTTTCAGTCGAGTCTACCCACTTCGCCAGTGTTTCGAGCATTCTCAGAACCTCGGTGGACGAACCAGCTCCGGACCCATTGCTTTCAACCATCCGTGTCTCATCTCTTCTGGGTTCAGCAACACCCTTCGCCTTCTCCGGGGTCGCTTTATCTCTTCTGTTTTGCAACTGGGCTATTGCGATTCCTTGTTCGCCAATCGCTGCTCTCTGTTTCTGCAACATTTCAAAAATTAAACGTAAGTCAATATTATCATTCGGGGTATCCGGTTCTTTCCGGCCCTGTGTCCGGGACAAAGTAATTAAATTGTGAGTATTTAAAGGATCAGTGGTCGGCTGGGCGGCATTCTCCTGGTCCACGGTGTTTTGCCGGTTGAGGCCCTCCCTCGAATTAACGGGGTTCGGGTCAGCAGGATTTGGTAATCCTCGTGGTCCACTGTCTTCATTTTCGGCCACGATTTCATTGTTGTTGACGTGACCAGATTGTCCACTGTTAGCCATTTGGTCTGTTTTCACAGAGAACAGATTTTTTCTGTTCTGACGGGTAAGAGATGAGTAAAGATCAAAGACCATTATTATCCTAGCCCCACGGTGGGCGCCAAACTATTTACCCTAAATTTGGATAATCAATTAAATTTATGAGTGAGGTATAGGATATGTGGTTGAACTTTAATCTATTCTTGATTGAGAGAAAATGGTTTAAGATGAGTTATGAGTAATCTGAATAGTGATTGATGGCTTGTAATAATGTGTGTATTAAATAATATATGATATTGCTTTATTGAACAAATCTAAGAAGAACACAATAAATCCGGACTAAAATCAGATAATAAGTAAGAGAATGTTGTATATTTTGCTTATTACAATATGTTCTAGATCTGAGGAGCCAACCCCTAAAAGCAGGGTAATGACCCCTATTTATAGTTTTGCCTCATGGGCTTCATACAACATAAGGCCCTAAAGAATAAAGAATAACCCTAAAATAGATAAGGTTGGTTGTACGGTCTGATACCCGTACGATTGGCAGCACAATGTGGCAGAACGGTATTGACGCGCAATTGTGTAACGGAACACCTGGACCAATGGCCACGATCAAACGGACCAACGGCACGATCAAACGGACCAACGACCACGACCAACTCGGCTATGGAGAAGCCGAACCAAATGATGTTCTTCCCCTTCTTCAGTTCAAGCACTCCTCCGGTCCAGAAAGAAGGTCTTCATGCACGTGCTTGTCCCTTTCTTCCCTCGGTCCCCGGCCTTACCGGTTTAACATATATCCAATTTTCACCGTATACAGGTTTGCCCAAAACCGACCTCATGACGTCACATAAGGCAGTTTTTTGAGGTCGAAAAATCTAGTCTTAGTAGTGCGTGTCTGATGGTAGTCTAGAGACACAGATTTTTAGCTAAATTTTGCTTTTTATTTTCTAGACTTTAATCGTGTTTGAGCTTGAACATGAGTATTTTATACTTATTACGTATGTTTTGTGTGTAGGACATGTTTCCGATCTTTTGAGCAATTTGGAGCAAAAATAGATGCTTTGGCAATTCGAAGTCTGAGTAGAAGTCCAATAAAATCAATCGGGATGGAGTTCGGGATCCGAGGATCGAGCTTGCATGCAAGAAAGGAAAAAAACGCACAAAGTCACTAAAAAATACCTTGGCATGACGCGCTACGCATAGCGGGCCGCGCCGCGCTTGCCCAAAAAGGGATCCCTATCGAAATTGGAAACTCTGAGGATTTGGCCCGGCACGACGCGCCACGCCTAGCGGCCCAGAATAATACTAAGCAAGTTTTATTTGAGTAATTATTTGTACCAATTCCTGTGAAGACGATCTAAATACTATATATTATATTTGACTAGCGAGGCGTCTAAGTTATACTGTATTTTGCGCTCGTCAATGTCCTTAAACGTCGGTCATAGATTTGGGGGATATTTATGCCTTTTCCCAATGTAGAAATCCCTTCCACCAACAATACTATGTATATATCTTAAACTCTGTGTGAATGTGTCGCTATTAGAGAATAATGCACTCATAGATAGTTGAAAAGTCCTTAAACAATTCTGAAGAGCCAAGAGCAAATAATATAATATGAATCTCAAATCCCACCTCCAAAAATTTCAATTAGGGATTTAATTAATTAATATTAATTAATTATAGTCATATTTATCTTTGTTGGACAAATGTTCAATGTATCAGATCTTATGAGCAAAGGTGTGACGTAGTGGTTCTCATTTTTCTTAATTGTTTGTACTTTTATTTTCCTTTTCTAACTAAATGAATGGTCATTTTCCTCCTTATAACTCGTCAAAAAGGCTTAAACAGTCCCACGAGTATAAATATGTAAAGGATACAACATAATTGAGCAGAATATAAATAAGTGAGACGGATTGAAATCGGGTTAGACAAGAGAAGGAGATGGGGTTCACTGATAAACAAGAAGCTTTGGTGAAGGATTCATGGGAAGCCATGAAGCAAAACATTCCTCAACTCAGTCTTCGTTTCTTCTCATTGTGAGTATCCACACACATACAAATGTTCTTTGCTTACGATTTTATAACATGATAAAAAGCAGTGACGAATTCAAAATTTAGAGTCAGTAGATCCTGCTTATTTCATATGTATGTCATTTTTTTTTACAAACTTGACGTGGACATATGTATGTCAATTTTTTTACAAACTTGACTTGGTAAATTTTGTAGAACATACTGCATCTACTCTAGATCCGCCACTAATCATGTGTAAATAAAAGTGTGGTGTGTACATCTTTTTTCATTTCTTTTTCCTATTTGGGGTTAAAATATGATGGTATATATTGACAGGATACTGGAAATAGCACCAGCAGCAAAGAACATGTTTTCATTCTTGAAGGACTCAGACGAAATTCCTCAGAACAATCCTAAGCTTAAAGCTCATGCTGTTAAGGTTTTCAAGATGGTTAGTAATACTTATATTTCCATTCTTTAATGGAGTAACTTTTTTTCCCCCATTTTATCCTGCTTGGGAAAGGATTTATCCGTCATTTTTGTGGATTTATTCTTGGTAGAAATTTCTCTATTGGTTCAAGAAATTTGGGCATATTCAATACTGTTACTCACCACTCTCCATACCTCATATTTCCCAACTACTAACGATAAGGTCCGTGAAATGCACATGCTCTCTACTTGTCTTGTTATACGCATCAGCTTGGACTGATTTTAACTTTTCGTCCCACTACTATTTGTTTTTTCTTTATTTGGAGTTTTCTTTAAAAGTTTATTTATTATTCTTCATTTTATATGATGCTCTTTACTTTAGAATCAGATTATTCTATATTTGAAATTTTCAATCTTAGACATCTCAATTTGTTCTTAATGGTATGCTCTTAGGGCTCGTTTGGTTGGAAACAACTTATTCCGGGATAACTAATTCCGGGATAAGTTATCCCGGGATTAGTTATTCCACCCTCAAGGTGGGATAAAAAAACACTCTAATCCCGGGATAACTAATCCCGGGATTAGTTATCCCGAGTTTTTTTTTCCAACCAATCGTTGGATAAGGCGGTACTAATTTTTATCTCAGGACTATTTTTCTCTGTCCATCATACCAAACGAGCCCCTAGGGGTGGTCTGGTTCAAAAACAAATTACGCTGGGATAAGTTATGCTGGGATTAATTACGCTGGGATAAGTTATGCTGAGATTAGTTATTCTTGAGTTATTTTTTATTGATTGTTTGGTATGTTGGACTAAAAGTATTATACATTGGATAATTTCTAAAAAAAAAAAAGGTTTCTTCCTTATCCCGGTTTAACTTATCCTAGGATAACTTATTCCACCCTATGGCAGGTATAAGTTATCCCAGCACTATTTTTACTCATGGGATAACTTATCCCATGATTACTAACCAAACAAGGGATAAGGAATTGCAAAATTCCCAGGACTATTTATGTTTACTCTTCGTACTAAACGACCCCTTTGTCTTAATTTATGTGATATTTTTCGCTTCCCGAGATTCAAACTGTATGAACTTTGACTAATATTTTAAGATGTATTTTTTCACCAAATTGATATGAGAAAAATTGTAACTTAGAGTACTTTTCATGTAGTTTTCAAATATATATATATGTTAATTTTACAAATTGAGTTAATCTAATTCAATTTAGCTTTAAAGTTTAGTCAAATTAACCTTCAAAAAGCGAAAAATATCATATAACTTGGGATGGAGGGAGTAATACTTTGTTGTGCGCTAAAAGTCAATTTTTTTTTATTTTTCTTTTGTGTAATTCATGTTAAATTTATCAAACATTACCACAAAAATGAAAACGAATATGATGTACTATACCAATTTAAACTTGGAAACTCAAAATATTTACCAATATTTGGAGTAAAAAGAGTACTAAAACAAATGTGGTTGAATATATATTGTGGTGGGCAGACATGTGAATCGGCGGTTCAGCTTCGGGAGAAGGGGGAAGTGGTGGTTGGTGATACCACTCTCAATTACTTGGGATCCATCCATGTCCAGAAAGGAGTTATTGACCCCCACTTTGAGGTAATTTTGTATTTCACTAGATCAGTTTACAACCAAAAAAAAAAAAAAAAAAGGAGAAGAAGAGAGTGTTTAACTTATATATACTCTCTCCTCCGTTCAATTTTATTTGTCTACTATACTAAAAATAAATTTGCACTTTTATTGGTCTATTTTAGCATATCAAGAGAAAAAAAATTTCTTGTTTTATCTTTAGCATTAATTACTCATTTTTAAGTTCATTAAAACTATACACCAATTAATATAAGTAATATGGTAGAATTTATACCTCATTCATTAATTCTTAAGAGCTAAGGGGCATAAAAATCAAAAGTGAACAAGTAAACATGGACGGAGGGAATATGAATATGTATATTGATAGTGTAAAAAATACATTATAAGGTCATCTAAAAGTTAAAGTTAATTATAGATAATAGTCAGTCGGAGATTACAAACTTAAAAAAAGTATTTATATGATTGTAGGTAGTAAAAGAAGCATTGTTAAGAACAGTGGAAGAAGCAATGGGAGAGAAATGGAGTGAAGAAATGAAAGAAGCATGGGCTGAAGCCTATGACCAATTGGCTGCTGCCATTAAAGCTGAGATGCACGCTGAGGCTGCTGCCTAGTCCTACCTATCATGTGCTCTTTTTATTTATTTATTTATTTATTTATATATAATATGTTTGTGGGGGTGCCTATGCCTAGCTAGCCACTCTTCTTTATTTTCAGTTCCCCACATATGAATGAAAGAATGGGTGTGATTGATACAAATGGAAACACCATAATTTTTTTTAATGAAATTATCTTTCTGTATTAAAGATATCATTTAGAAAATAAAAATATATTTTTAAATAAAATGGACATACAGTTCAACATGATATCAAAAAACAGAAGTCAAACATTAAAGTTTTACCGTTACTCATTATAAAATTTACATGTAAGGTATAATTTTAAAAATAAAAGTGTAGTTTCTCTAAAAGCTTAAAACTTTTAAATGATATCACTATACATAGCGACGCTGTGTTGTTACCTTAAATTGTAGAAACCATTTCTCCAATAAGAATAGGGAAAAGGGTTTTTCCGTCACTTATTAGCCAGAGTTATTTCTTTCGAAATATCTCAAACTCAGATGTATCAATTTTTGATACTCAAAAATGTCATCAAAACACTGTATATGGCCCATTTTCCTCTACCTTCAATGCTTTTCTTTTTCAAGACTTTGTGTGCTTATCAATAACCAAATTTTTGCAAGTCAAACGTTAGATGATTTTCCATATGTAAAATGTTGTTTACATCTGTCCTATACATCAAATGCACTCGAAGAGGAAAATAAAATGTCATACGCTAGGAAAGAGATAATGATGTTGAGCCAAAACGTTTCAATGCCACCCACTAAGCCTGTTAACCGGTTCACCCGGTTGGCTAACCGACCGGTAATCTATACCTGTGACCGGTTCCGGTTAGCGGGTTCGTTTGCTCTAACCGGATCGGAACCGGTAGGCTTTGTAAAAACCGATAGCCGGTTAGCCTAAAAACGTATTTTTTTTAAATTTTTTTGCTTAATTATGTATTTTACACATAAATTATGCTATGTTATGTTACTATATATATATATATATACACACACACACACTTAAGTTATGTTTGTATATTTATATATGTTATGTTTGTATTTTTTTTTTTTTTTTTGTGTGTGTGTGTGTATGTTTAAGTTATATGTATTACTTAAGTTTATATATTTACTAACAAGTAACAAGAGTATTATAAAATTCATCATTATTTTTTTTCTAAATATATAACTTTCTATTTTATAACTTAAGTATATGTATATTATAAGTATGTTCTAAGTATATTGTAGGTATATATATGTTTAAGTTATAAGTATTACTTAAATTTTATATTTACTAATAACTCATGAGTATTATAAAATTCAAGATTGTATATTTATAAATATATATAGTTATAACTTTCTATTTTTTTAATTTAAGTAAATGTATATTATAAGTATATTGTAGGTATTTTCTTAACTTAATATAAGTAAGAATATGAACACAAGTAAATAGAAGAAAGCTCAATGAGTCATAATTTTTATTCATTAATGGATAACATTTATTTGCAAGTTATAATTTTTTTTAACTTGCAAATAATACATGAGTTGTACAAGAATAAAATTACATTGTAAGCATCATTTCTCTAAGTTCTTCTATATTATCTTCTTCCATTGGGATATCTTCCATGTCGTCAATTTGGTCCCCTTCACTTACTATTAAAAACTCAATCTCTTCCTCTTTGCCTTGCCTCACCTCTAGCCTTTGGTTGCGCCGCTCTGATCGAATCCAATAGCGAATACAAACTAGTACTTGCAAGCTAAATCCAAACAAGGATTATCTATGATCTCCAATTTGTTGTTTTCCTTGGCTAAATGCACTTTCCGAGGCCACGGTTGATATTTGAATATTAAGTATATCCCGAGCCATTCTTGCAATTACCGGATAATTTGCCTTGTATTTCTTCCACCATCCTAAGACGTCCACTTCGGGCATGGTCATTGTCACCAATGGCTGCGTCAAATAAAAGTTAAGTTCATCAAAGTTTGCAGTAGTTTGAGTAGTAGAAGAAGACATTCTCCGAAAATCACCTAAACTCGATATGCCTTTTCCTTTATTTTGAGAAGTAGAAGTACTAGGTGGTGGAGGTTTGGGATTAACACTTTCTTCCAATTTAGAATAATATTCAAAAACTTTTCTAAGCTCAATATCTATGGCTCTTTGGGCCTCAAATGTGATGGTTCCTCGGTGGTAATTTCTAAATATTCATAAATTTGTTTAACTAATTGAGAGGTAAAAGAAATTTTAAGACAAGCATCTAAAATAGAACCCAATATGAATAAAGTTGGTATGGGAAAATAATACTTCTTAAATTTTTCCCTCATAGAATGAATAGCTGCTTGGTAACCCGGTTTTTCCTTATACTCAAATAAAACTCTAGCTATTTCAGCCAAGTATGCTAAAATCCCAGTAACCGCGAGATAAAATTGTCTAGAAAAAACAAGAGTAGCATTATAAAAATGTTCTAAAAGTTCTTTACATTCCAAAACATCTTCCCAATCGCAATCATATAACCACTCTGAAACCTCTTTATTGTGATTGTTGTGAGTATTTTGTATGGCAATCCTATATGCATATGCTTGTTGCAACACAATGTAAGTGTAGTTCCACCTAGTATCAACTTCAACTTGAATTTTTCTAGGTCTAAGACCAAGACTCTCACATTGATTTCTAAAATCTCTCATTTTTAGCCTTGCTTGAATTACAAAAATGAAAAGCAACCGCATCTCTAACCTTTTGCATAGAATCATCAAATAAGGAAAGACTATCTCTAACAATCAAGTTTAAAATGTGACAACTACATCTTATATGAAAAATATCCGCTAGTGGAGGTTTTAATCCCCTTTTTATAAGGCCAACCGCTCGTGTTGTTAGTAGCATTATCTAAAGCAATACAAAGTGTTTTTTTTGTAAATGCTAAAAAATTTCATAATAGTTGTCATTCCATCCGCTAAAAATTTACCGTCATGACGACCCTTACCTTCATCGTATAAATAAGCTATACTTCTTTTTTGCATGACCCAATTATCATCTATCCAATGACATGTAATAGCAAAAAATTCTAACTTATTAAGACTAAGACCAATATTGGCAGTAAGGGAAACATTACAATTTAAAGAATTAAATAAATGACGCAAATAAAATCTATATTTTTTATATAACTCAATAACATCCGCTTTACAAGTACTTTTAGGAATACCCTCAAACATCGGATTATAACTACGTTGAAATAAGTAACAAAACCCGCCTCGAAGGAAAGGAAAATGGTAAGCAATCATAAATTACCATTTTAGCTATCTCTATACGGTCTTTTTTTTTGTTGTAACCAAAAGATTTTTCAGTAGGTGGGTCTATTGTTCATTGACTACCCCCTAAGGAACCCGTTCCCTCTACCCAAACGTCCGGATGTGTACTTATTAAATGAGTCCTTAGTGTTCCCATTCCCCCAGACTTATTGTTCTTACACTTGATTGAAATGCTTTTTTACATATATTACATATGGCAATTTCTTTCTCCCTATCTCTAGTCATAAAATTCCAAACTTTAGAGTTTGACGTACAAATTTTTGTCGCTTTTTGTTGTGTTTGTGATTCTTGTTGTTGTTGTTGTTGTCCTTGTGTGTATCACTATCTCCCATTGGATTTTCCGGTGATTGTGTTTCGTTATCGTCATCATCAATAATTTCATTATAGATTGGGCCAAATCGATGTTCTGATTGTTCATGTTCTAAAATTGGATTATTTTGAGTAATGTCAACTTGACCCATCATATATGCTTCCGTTTCACACAAATGTTTCCTCCATAATTCCCCCCCCCCCCCCCCCCCCCCGACTACCACTACCTCTTCTAACTCTCTTAGACATAATTAAATCGCAAGCAAATAAATCGCAAGAAAATAAATTGCCAAAATTAAAAATAAAGTTGGAACAAAGGTACCAAATTGTCGAAATAAATTCCGCCAAAACAAATGTTGAATTGAAGGCGACTAGACTTGCAAATCCACCAACTCTACCAACACTTTATTTTTATATAGTTGCAAAATATAAAAATACTTGCAAATCCACTAACTCTACCAACACTTTGTCATTTTATAGTTGCAAAATATAAAATAGCTAATAATTGAGAATTTGAGAGAACTTGTAATTTTAAAGTAGTTAATAATTGAGAGAATTTGAGATTTGAGAAGAGGAAATTGGTGTGGATGAAAATAAAATAGAGAGGAATTTATATAGGAGTGGGAAAGGGGTTGAAGTGTTAAAAATTAAAGTTTGGGGGTTTTGGGGTGGGAGGGGGGGGGGGGGGGGGGGGGCAAAAATGGGTTTTTATGCCATTGCCAAAGGCAAAAATAAAATTGGATCGTTGGGCAACGGCCCAATAACGGTCAGATTCGCCTAGAATTTTTTTATTATTATTTTGACCAGTTAACCGGCACCGGTTACCGGTTCGCGAAAATAAAAATCGTAACCGACCCGATGTAACAAGGTTTTCGCAACCGCATAACCGGTATACCGGGTTTAACCAGAATCGTTTAACAGGCTTAACACCCACACAGTATCCTACCCTAGTTAATAAGTACTCCTAGGAGGTTGCGCAATTAGCGGCGTCCGGAACCAAAATACCCCCAAAAAAACATTTGGAACCAAAATACCCAATAAAAAAAAAATGTTACCAAAATACCTTTAGCGCAGTAAATTACTGCGCTAAAATAGTTAACGGGGACGGCTCCGTTAACTACTATAGCGCAGTAATTTACTGCGCTATAGTGTCTCCCTTTTTTTTTTCAACCCTTTTGGTTAACCCTTCTTCCATTACACTTTTTAACGTACATTGACCATAGATTAATCATGCTTCGGGACCCCGAAACTTCAATATTTTATATAGAACCCTACTTATTTTTGTGCGATTAATAAGGTAGGATCAATACATCAAGGATACACAAAAGTTCGGATGGCCGTTTTAGTGGTTGAAAAGTGCTCGAACGCCATTTTCGTTTGAAGGCTCGGTGACATTAGCTTGAAGTTCTTTACGAATACTTAAACTTGTTCATTAATAATTAATCAAAAGTTAGTCAAAATGGAAGCATTCATACAAAAAAAAAGACTTAATTAAATTGTATCATTCATAACCTTGAGTAGATGAAAATACTTAAACTTGTTCATTAATAAGAAACCCAAACTTTTTAAAATACAATCATCAAAGTAAGAAAAAAACATTAAAAACATTCATCAATTAATGCCCTTGAGTTGATCTTCCGCCACCACCGCGAGATGTGCCACCACCACTAGAGGTACTTCCACCACGAAAGTTTCCTCCACCACGAGAGGTACTTCCACCGCGAGATGTAGTTTGACCACCATGCCGTAAGGGACACTTGAGCTTATCATGACCAACATAATTGCAAAATGAGCATTTTCGAGTGTATCTCCCCGGTGGAACATTCATTTCATTATGAATACGCGAGTATGCACTCTTTCTGAATTTACGGATAAATGCTTTATTTGCAACCATTGAAAATGGATCCGGTGGCCAATAACTCTCACTACCAAGTGGGTAGAACTTTCCACCATACGTTCTTGCATAATTTTCAACTGTATATTCCTCAGCCAAGTACGGGGAGGCGTTCTTTCCTATTGCGATAAAACACTTGAAGGTATGAGAACATGGCATGTGATATGATTGCCACTTGCCGCATGTGCATGTTCTTGGAATCTCACAAATTGTGTGGACGTTACCTCCTTTACCTTGGTGCACACTTGTTGCGAGTTCAAATATGCGCTCTGCAGGGTTGTATTCCATCCGATCATGTTTTTGAGCCTTATATTTGTGGTACTCGAACAGTTTTGACGGTTTTGGCATCCATCTTAGACCTGTTGTTGCATGTGCTTTGGCCTCTTTTGATCTACTGACGAACCGATCCACAACCTGCTTAAATGTCATTCTCACCATTGCAGTGACGGGTAGTCCCCCTGCAGATTTCAACAGGCCATTGAATGACTCAGAGCTGTTTGTTGTCAGCATACCCCATCGCCTACCTTCATCCTGGTGTAATGTCCATTTGTCTTTATCAATTTCATTCAACCAGTGGAAGGCTTCCTCATTCACCCACCTAATAATGTCCATCTGCAGGTTAAACTTCTTCTTCTGATGCTCTGTTGAAGCCGCCCACATCCAATTGCAAAGTGCTGGGATTCGATATGCCTTTTGGAAGTTTGCCTTTAAATGCCTTAAACAATAACGATGGTAGGCAAAGGGTGGCTTCCACCCTTGCAAATTGAACATATTGTGCAATATGCCAACATGTCTGTCTGATATCACGCATATTCCCATGAGATCCTTAATAACGTGTTGCCTTAAGTAGTCCAAAAACATACCCCGCGTACTAATGCTCCCATTAGCTGCAATTGCAAAAGCTAGAGGGAATATAGCTCAATTTGCATCCATTCCAACTGCTATTAGCAGCTTTATGTCATACTTCCCGTACACATGTGTTTCATCTATTGATATTACAGGCCGACAATGAGCAAAACCATCAATGCATGGTTTGAAGGCCCAAAACACAAAATCAAAAATATTACTGGGCACACCAGGCTTCGATTTGAGCTTCCATTCAACAACAGTACCATGATTAAAGTGTTGTAGAGCCACCATGTATCTCGGCAACGTCTTGAAAGAGCCCTCCCAATTGCCGAAGACTATCTCATGTGCACGCCTACGCCCAAGATACGCCTTCATCCTAGTAACAGTTTTGCTATATACTTTCAGGACGGCTCTAATACAATCTTTAATAGGGAACCTGAAAAAGTTGAAATATCAGCATATAATAACGAGGAACATTATATTAACACCAAAAATAAAATAAACTTAGGCGAAGGGGATACCTTGGGTTTTCTCTAATGTCGCCAACTAATACACGCGCAATCAAATTAGTATCTAGATTGCAATGATCATCTGGGAGGTCGCCCATATCACAAGTGTGCTTTGTGTAGAACTTTGAAATAGTCTACATCTTTTCAGCAGTTTCCTTACCACGGAGCATCCATTCGCAGCCTTGATATTTTCGCTTGCAGATCAATCGCCAAAGTTTTCGTGTGGAATCGTCAACTTTAAACTCCCTCATCCCCTGGATGCAATAAATATTAACAGCCCTTTGCAATGATTTTTTTCGAGCTGAAAATCATCCCTTTTTCAATATGAGCCTTTTGTTTTAAAAGATCCACTGGCTCTTTCCATAAACTTCGCTGAATATGATCATCATCCCTAGTAAAGACAAAGGCATCTGGGCGATCTTGAAGATGATCAAGATGGGGGATCTCATCGGAATGCCACTGAATCGGCGTCGACTCTTGCTGTTGAAATTGGCTTTGCGGCTGAACCGGAGTCGACTCTTGCTGTTCAAATGGTTGCTGTGAATTCAGTTCCTCCTCCTGTGTCGGATTGTTCATCATGTCTTGCAACAGTTCTACTTGATGTTGAGGATTAGTTCCAACCACAATCTCATCGTCACTTTGCTCATCGTCACTTTCCTCCGCATTAGGTATTTCCTCACTATCGCTGGATGATGTCACTATATAATTCGGATAATCCGGACCATCCATAGCAGGCCTTTGCCTATAATTTGGTGCAACCACCACATTCTCCCTACATAATAAATTAGGGTGTTTTAACTACTACACATCAAATAACACTATTGATGTTAAAAAAAAAATAGACGTACCGATAGTAATCAACTGCACCAAAACTTGAGGAAGGACCATCGCTTTGAGTTGTTGGATAGGCTGAGGATGTTTCAACCTGATTCATTCATCCCGATTGAGGAGACCGTCTGATATGATCCATATCAAGTGTATAACCCCTAAATAATCTAATCGACATCATTAGTAGCATTCAAGTGCCACTACACATAATTATAATTATAATTATAATTATAATTATAATGTAAAAAATGAATATTTACCACTGCCCGTCAAATTGCTGACTTAAACTATCCAGAGGCATTTGGCTAGTCAAAATGCTTTCATAGGTACTCATGTCAGGGTAATTGTGTTGATAAGTAGGTTCCGCTTGAGTGACTTCGGCCTGAATTATAGACAGACCTTCCTGACGAGGTCTATTTCGGGCTTCCCGATGAGCCCTAGCCATGAATTCAAGTCGATTAATGGGCACCTTCTCTATATACATTTCAAGGACATTTAAAGTTATGCATTGCCTATAATCATAAGGCACCTTCAAATAATCATCGTCTTGAATGTACCACTATTCATAACTAGTTACACCTTGCGGCGTAAATGACATTGGATATTTTCCAATTATATTTAGATCAAAATCACTTCTACTAACTTGTAGTTTATTATACAAGGCTTGGAGTAGTTTTGAGAATTTTAAGTCAAGTGAAAACTTAACATGGTATTTTGGGGAAGAATCATAGCGCAAATTATTTTCCTCGAATACAATTTGTCCGTCCCAGAATAAAGAAACTCTAATTCTTGGAACATCTGCCACATTTTGAATAATTTAAGAGGAATACAAAATGCAAAAACTAGATGAAACTTTGAATTTTTTTGCTTTTTTTGCCTTATACGAACTCGGTATTAATAGGATTTGAAGTTTGAATATAGAACCAATGCATGCATGCAATTACAGTGTCTTGTAGTGTTACGTCAAATCAAATTAAGTATGGAGTGTTGCATAACGCATGAAATAACTGTGTTATGTCATGTCCCAGCAGAATAGCGCAATAAATTACCGCGTTATTCTGTCACAACGCAGTAAAATAATGCGTTATGACAGTATAACGCAGTAATTTAATGCGTTATACTAGTATAACGCAGTATTTTACTGCGCTATACCGGTGCATCATATTGTCACCTCAACTGTCAAATAAAAAAACGCCATGATTCGAATCAAACTTTATATAACGTAATTTGACGAATAACTGTTACCAACCACACAACATTCCACACAAAATTGAGTTACTAGGTCATTTTTTTTGACCAATTTAGAGATATTAATCGTGTTATATCGTTCACTCCAGCAAACATCTTTGAAACAATGGGTAGGACCTGGGAACTAGGTGATAATGATTTTCATTACTCAAATAACCCTAACGACAGATTCAATCGAGAATACAATAATAAAATGAGAGAGGAGTGGGATTGGCGTGTTAGGGAGGCTGCAGCACTGGAGCACAAGTTAGCGTCAGTAGGGCTTTAACGCCCAAACAAACGTGCTATGTCAATGCCTCACGGAACTCCACAAGAGTTTAATTTGGATCTTAATCGTTTTCGCGAAGAGAATAATCAGATGCAAATACGTTACCATAGGGTAGAATATGGTATACATGGTAGCACAAGATTTAGATCCAAGGGGGATTGGGACTGTGAAATGTCCGATGAAGATTAATATTTTTCTTACAATAAGGTAAGTAGGTAGGGTCATAAAGACCCTTCCCCCCCCCCCCCCCCCCCCCGAGGGTACTTGGGGGTTTGCAACTATATAAGTAGCCCTTTCTTTTGTTATTAGACTACACCATATTCAATGTAGAGTAGTAGAAACTCAGCTTGGTCTTTACTCCTTCCAAAAGAACCAAATAGCAGTGATGATGAAAGTTCAAATCATAGCAGCTTTTCGAGCGATACCAGTGATTTCAAACTAGATGAGCTAAATCCCCACCTTCTTATAGAGCGTAATGATGATTTCTGCAATGTGAAATATTCAGATCCGCGGGAATATTATTGCGGTTTACGCCGAGAATGGTCACATCGGCTTGCCGAATCAGAACGTCTTGTTCGTGACTTGAAAAATCTCAACGCTCTAATCCCAACAAGGTACTCCTTAACCATGCCTCAAGTAGGTCCAGAAACTTGCGAGCTTGCCGTGCAAAGGATTAGAAAAGAAAACAACAGAATGCTGGCAAGACGATGTAGATTTTACATGCTAAAGTTGGCCGAAGAACAAGCATCATCAACCGGTAGAGTGTTATACCCCATTTTAACCAGGTTGAATTAGGGTACAACATATTGGTGATTCTTATTTTTTATTTATTTTAAGGAGTCGCCACCTAATTAATTTAATGGTGAATTAAGACACCTAATTTATTAACTAAGGTAAAGCTAACTAAACCCCCGTTAATAGTCCGCTTAATCAGTGTGATTCTAGGTAAGGGTTCTATATTATCCTAAAGGGAAGGGGTTAGGCATCCTTTAGGATCCGTTAACTACGGTTATCCGGCCAAACTTAGGTTAATTAATTAGATAAATATAGAAATGGCTTATAATATTACTAAGGTTTTAAAGAAAAATATAATGACGTTGTTTAAAATAAGATTTAAAAATATGCTAAGGCTTTAAATAAAAATGCTATTTTTTAAAACAAGACTTGTAGAATGATTTGCACAAAAAGGAGACTTCGAATGTTATTTAAAGTAAACTATAAATATTGCTAAACTTTAAATAATAATGTTATTTTAAAATGAGACTTGCAAAATATAATGATTCGCATATAAATAGAAGCGTTTAAGAGAAGACCTAGCCAATTTAAATTTGAAATAAAATTACATTATATGTAGAAAATCTAGACTTATTTTATAAATAGAATGCAAAAGATAATGAGTTTTCTTTCTCCTTTTATTAACTTATTTAACGATGCTCGGCTAGAAAATATATATAATTGGATGAATCTTGGAAACAATGTTTATAAAATATACTTGAGTTTATATTTGTGTATTAATGACGTTTTGAAATGTATATGATAGCAAGAATAAAATATGATTCCCTTTACTTAAAATATATGGTCATGCCATTTTGCAAATCAATTATTCCAAATAAAATAAATATTAGACATTTTTAACATGAAAGAAGAGAATAAAAACTTATGGAATTAATTTTAGTCTTCCTTAAACTAACTACCCATTACTAAAACTAAACCTACTAATTCATTAGGATTCATCTAAGTTAAGAAAATAAAATAAGATAAAGTTAGTCATACTAAGCAAATAAAAAATATACAACAATAAAATAAGGTAGAGGGGAAGAAAATTGAATGGATCTGGCCCATTTTCCAGGCCCAACTGTTGCGAACTATTCATGCTGTTGAACTTTGGCCCAATAAATTTTATATGTTACTGCTGCGGGCTAATCCCGTTCATTGGGCTTTGGCCCAGAATTTCGTTTTCTATTTTTCTTTGCTGCGGACAGAACTGATGGGGGGCTGACTCGAGAAGGTTGCGTTGGGCTTTTAGCCCAACAGCGAATGCAGGAGAAGAACGAGTCCCTCGGACTCGTATGCGATAGTCATACATAAAACGAAAGAAGAAGGATTAGCATCTAATCAGTGAATAAAGCTAAACATATAAGTATAGACTCAAAACAAATCAGTAAGTTGTGTATATACTTGTGTATATTGAAGTATACCTCATGTATACACATTCATAGCTGTTTTAAATAAAGGTATACCAGTAATATACGTAAATATACATAACCAACTGAAATATACTTGCAACAGCGCACAAAGTCTAAACATGACATACAAATATCTACTGAATTCAGGAGAGATATTCCTGGTATTCAGTCACGTTTCCAGTTCATATTCTTTGTATTAACAAGGCAAAGCACTAATAATTGTAGCACAATATCATTCCTGTCAATAGCTAGCAATTCTGCTCGACTAAACTACAAAGGGTAATTATCTTTTCCTCTCCAAAGTACAGATTTTCAGCCCAGCAGTACCAATTCCAATTTCAATCAACATAATGCATTATTTGAACACAATATTTAATATATCATGGGATATTCCAACGGAAACATGGACTATACAAGACGTACATCTTGGACCAAACACGACATTTTAGGCAAACATCCTTAGCAGGGTTCTAAGCCAATATTCAATCTAAATTCGAGCAGGACAGAGCAGCAGATCCTAAAAGACTAGACAATCACTATGCAATCGCTAACCGATTCACGACACACAAACAAATTTTAAATGCAACTACTGTTTTCTAATCCCCTTTTCTTGTTTCAAAACTTCATACATTTAATGAAACATCATTCATGCAAAATTTCACATTAGGCAAAGATTTCCAAACTCGAGGGTCAAAAGGGAATTCATTCGAGCATTGACATAACATGCCAAACAAATAAAAGACTTCATACCAAACCTGGTAATTCAAAACAGGAATAAGATGATGACAGAAGGGGAAACAAGAAAGTAGAAGTAATATTTTCTCTTTTCATTTTAAGTGTATGAAATGGCGACTGACTTTTGAACTGCAATTACTACGATAACTATAGAATCTTTCCTTTATCACATATTAAGTAAGCCAAATAGAGGAGAAGAAGATAAGCATAGTTTATACAGAATCGCGAAGTTGAAAGGATGTGACCATACTAAGACCAAAGTTAAAATCAAAGAAGGACAGATCAACCTGATGCAAAAAAAAAAGGGGAAAGCATACAAGGACATATGTGATCTATTCATTTTTAATTTAAACTAAACTGGTGATCTGCCTCATTTTCCTTTTTTATCAACATACCGGCAGCTATCTAAAGAAGAGAATAAATAATACACAAAGCAGAATCTGTATGCATTTTAAAAGCTGAGAGATATAGTCACACAAGGGTTTTAATTATTCAGACCATTTTTAGCTTTCTTTAACAGGAATGAACATGACATTCACTTCTTTTACTTTTAACAAAGCATAGGATGCCGCACACATACATAAGCTAAGGAATTCCATCATCACAACATGGCACCAACAAACAGAGTGAAGGCTACACAGTTGAAGTATATTTGGGCAGAGAACTTCTTAAATAGATTTGACTTTACCAAACAAACTAACTACTTCACATCCACATTTTGTCTATTCCCCAGGGCTCAAACAAACAATTGGAGGCAGCTTATGTGAAAAGATGTAAAGAGATTCAACTTTCATAGATAACAACTGAAGTTGGGAAATCTAAATTGTCAAGTGAAGCATCTCACTCAGGCAAATCAGCTGCTACTTATTATCACTTCAAATAGAGAACATCCCAAAGGAGTTTTACAATTCATCTTGTTAAAGTATGGATAGGAACTAAGAAGGAAACTTAGCTCCCTCATGCTCAGGTTCTAACAAACAACTTTTAGGGAAAACAACACACAGACTAACACCTTAACCTCATGCTCGCAATATCAAGCTAGTACTTCATTGGATACTTAAGCACAAGCCATCATTCTTATCATAATACAAACTAATATGCTTCTCTATATTACAATTTCAGATTTGAACGAGTACTCAAATATCAGTCCATAGCTCATTTTAACCAGTGCTCAGACATTATCGACAGAGGATTAACTAATCTAACGGAGACCAACAAATGCTACAAATCATACATGGTCCAAATAATCAACAGCCAAGCTACTCAAATAGACATTTAGTGAAATAAAAAAATTGATTAAACAGCATGCTAAGGACTCCCAGTCAACTTTACCAATAACACTCTTATAATTTTAATCAAAATGTCACAATCTTGTTAGCATATTTTACCCTAATCATACTCATAATATCTGACTAATAATCTTAGTTTAAAAATATCGGCATGCTAATTATCTACTAATCCCTTTGACTAAACTAATGACATAATTTCAATCCTTAACCATGCTTACTACTATAATCAAAACAACATAATCATCCTAATCATACCCGCTGCTAACAGAAAATTAAACACACTACATAAACAGTATAAACAACATAAATAAATGATTAAACAAATAGAAATAATTAAAGGAAATTAACCGACCTTTTTCGAGTGCAGCGAAATGGGTGCAGGGTCTCCGATATGCCTCAAAACACTTCAAATTCTCCGAGTTAGTATCCACTCGGATCCGAAGCAGCGAAAAGAGAATGAAAACGTGTAGTATTTTTAAATCGATATTTGAACTACACTGTGACTGCTAAAATATTTCGTAGGGATTTTGGGGCGACTGAAAATCCTTTTTTAGAGGATTTCTGGCACTGAAAAGAACTCCCCTTCAACGAACATAGAAATCATTATTTATAGGGGAAATCTAGGGTTTGCTTGTGAAGAAGAGAGAGAGGAATGTGGGGGACAGAGGGAAGTGGGGGGAAGAGGAGCGTGGGGGACAGAGGGAAGTGGGCGTGGGATGTGCGTGGGGGACAGAGGGAAGTGGGCGTGGGATGTGCGGCGTGGTGGAGAGAGGAGCGGATGAGAGAGAACAAAAAGGGGAGCGGCGCTGAGGAGAAAGAAGAGATGAAACCCTAGAGGTTTCATCTTTTGTTAAAAGGAAATGGGCCGGTCGGGTCGGGTTAATGGACTGGGTCAATTTTCTTTTGGGCTGAATTGGCTGAAAATGTGGGCTGGGCGGATGAAAATAATGGGTTAACTAATTTGGGCTGGTTGTTTTAAAATATTGGGCTGGATGGAAGAAATAGTTTGGCTTCTAAATTTAAATAAGAGACCCATTTTAAATTAATCATATACTGAGTGTGCCAAAATATCCCCTAATATAAAGTATGTATTTATTAGTATTTAGATGAAAATAATTACGCCATAATAGCCGTGCGATAATATATTTGAAATTCAACAGTAAGTAAATGCTATTATTAAATTACGCGAAGATAAATGCGATGCGTGTGCATAAGCTGGTAAAATGCCGAAATGATAAAAAAAATTGTGAATTATAATAATAATAATAATAATAATAATAATAATAATAATAATAATAATAATAATAATAATAATAATAATAACAGCTATATTTCTTTTTTAAGTTGCCAAAAAATATTAGAAGCGTAAATAGGTATTTCGGAGGAGAGGCGAGACAAAATTGGGTGTCAACATAGAGAACTAACTGCTATTGAAAAAAGATGTGTCTTAAGAAACCGTCAATATTTTTCTGAGGACGATATTGAGAACTTGTACTCTGATGATGATTAAGAATGTTGTGATTTTAGTTTTAAGTTTAATTTATGATTATGTTGTTATTTTGAAGAATATTAGTATGTTAAGTATTTTCATCTACTCAAGGTTATAAATGATGCAATTTAATTAAGTTTTTTTTTTTTGTATAAATGCTGCCATTTTGACTAACTTTTGATTAATTATTAATGAACAAGTTTAAGTATTCGTAAAGAACTTCAAGCTAATGTCACCTAGCCTTCAAACGAAAATGGCGTTCGAGCACTTTTCAACCACTAAAACGGCCATCCGAACTTTTGTGTATCCTTGATGTATTGATCCTACCTTATTAATCGCACAAAAATAATTAGGGTTCTATATAAAATATTGAAGTTTTGGGGTCCCGAAGCATGATTAATCTATGGTCAAAGTACGTTAAAAAGTGTAGTGGAAGAAGGGTTAACCAAAAGGGTTGAAAAAAAAAAATGGGAGACACTATAGCGCAGTAAATTACTGCGCTAAAGGTATTTTGGTAACTTTTTTTTTGTTGGGTATTTTGGTTCAAAATATTTTTTTTGGGGCATTTTGGTTCCTAACTCCAATTAGCGTAAGCATAAAAAGGGAAGAGAAATATGTAGTACCTCCGGTCCCAAAAAAATTGTCTTCCTTTTCTTTTTTAATTTGTTCCAAAAAAATTGACATATTTCTATATTTAGAAATAATTTAACTTTATGAGATGATTTACAGCCATACAAATATTTAAGGCTTGTTTTGGACCACACATTTCAAAAGTCTTCCTTTATTTCTTAAATTCTGTGTCAAGTCAAACTAAGACAATCTTTTGGGACGGAGGGAGTACCAATTTTGCCAAAACGCTAAGGGCTCGTTTGGTACGAGGGATAAGGATAAATAATTCCGGGATTATATTTGAGATGAAGTTAGCTCACGTTTGGTTGGGATAAAATCGCGGTATAACTAATCCCGAGATTAATTATTCCGGGATTATAGTGTTATTTTATCTCTGTGGGAGGATCGAATAACTAATCCCAGGATAAGTCCTGTAATAGCTTGTTTCCAACCAAATGACCCCTAAGTCTCCTTCTGCCAGACAAAAGGGCCACTATAATGGAAATCTGACCACAAATATTCAAATTGTGAGACGCCCTTATTTAAGAGCAAATCCAGCTTCTCCAAGATCACACGTTTATAAATGTTTAATATAAGTTCACTATCAGCTGCCCTCAACTTACTGGGGGAAGTTCTTTTCCTTTTTTACTTAATTGCTGTTAATTTTTATGAAAATATGAAGCTTGCTGCTTCACTTCTTTTTTTGGACATTGTAAGTTAGAAGAATGGAGAACGCAAAAGGTTGTAGGGTAGTAAGTACCTCTTCATTCCTAATTAGAGATTTCGGATTTAAGTCCTAAAAATGAAGTCGCCTTTGGTTTAATGCGCTTTACTCCCAACTTTTACATGAATTCGGATTAATCGGCTTCCAAAATGGTTACTAAACATCAAATGATAAACCAACCAAAAGAAGTTAGAATAATGGAGAGCTTGTGGTGTAATTAGAATGTACACTTAAATACTGGCACATAATAGTACTAAAATTACTAAACTTTTAATTCTAATAAGCTTGAAGCATGTGTTACCTCCTCTGTTTTTTGGCTTTATTTTCTTTCTTCCCTTCCAGATTAATCAGATATAGGTGAGTAACTTCGGCTCTCTCCTTACGAAACTGTCCTTTTTATTTTTTCCTTATTAGTTCTGCTCAGGCATATGTAATTAGCACCCACATTATTTTAGAGCTCAGGAAAATTTGAGTGGTCTTACGAAAAGTGGTAAGAGTACATCAATAGATATAAATTTGCCGACCAAATAATTAAAAAATTACAGCTAGTTGAGCTAACTCATAATAAAAGGATAGAAGTGTGAATTTATTTCAGTAAACAGTCGTTTTATGGCTAAAACATATTCTTTTGAATTTATTTCAGCAAACAGTCGTTTTATGGCTAAAACATATTCCTCTTCTTCTTCTAAACTCTAACGGGAATAGTTAAATTAATGAGTAACAGAAAACGTCACAAGATTTTCAAGTGCCTTCAAGAAATAACAAAAACACTACAATTACCTCTTAAAAGTTAAAAATAGAAGAAAAAACTAATTAATGGAGTTGAAAAGATTACCAACCAAACGTCATTGCGCACCAATTTCCAGGGACTAAAAGTAGTCCTTCTGGAATCATTATTTTAGGTCTTTCAGTCTCTCATTTTGGTTGAAGTCAAGGTGGCACTAAACAACAATCATTGACATTATTCTGTTTTAAAACTATTCCCTTAAACTATTCCCTTATACACCAAGTAGCGCACATAGTCCCATTGATTTGACTTCTAAACGTGAACTTCACTCATGAATAATGATCAATGGTAGGTAGGTATTAACCCAAAATATTATATTCGTAATGATGACCAACTATCCACTTCATCCATGACGAGCACTGTACAACAAACAATTTAACAATCACATTATTCAGTTTTAAAATCACTTCCTTAAAGTAATGCACTTCTCATTCCTAGTGTTATTACTTTGACTTCTAAAATTAAACTGAAGGATTACACATGGCACATTAATTTAAACTAATTAGATAGCACCTAATCGTAAAACAGAAACTTAAAGAGTTTTTTGTGCAGCGGAAGCGGAAGACTTGGACAAACGAAAATCCTAGTTTTGATTGTGAGAGAAAAGAATTAGCTTTTTCTAATAGTTCCATCTCTCAAGAGATCTTAGTTATACATAGTAGATGTACTTAGAAAACCACTAGGTTTCAGTAATTAGTAATTGCTATATTGATCCTACCTAATCGGCTTTTATAGCACCCCTTGTAACCCTTATTTCCAACATAAACAATATGATAGTTTACTCAAAATTCATGGAAGTCAATTCAACCAAAAAATATAGTCGTGAAGCTGAGCAACGATGCATGTATGATAAGGCCGGACTAGAGTCGATTGGGCAGTCGAACGTTCAATTATTCATATGATAAATCATAGGAATAATAACAGTACTATTAGGAGCTACTTTAGCTCTTGCTCAAAAAGACATTAAGAGAGGTTTAGCCTATTCCACAATGTCTCAATTGGGTTTTATGATGTTAGCTCCTTAGTATTTCAAAGCCAGTTGATGTCCAATATATGCCATACTGGTAAAAGATCAAGAATCTCCATAAAATTAATAGGAAAGGAAGAAGATAAGAAAGGTACCATGTACTTCTTTTTCTGTCTCCGAAGTTTATTTTGACCAAAACATCTCAATTTTTATCATTTGGACAATAAGTTACAGGACAATTGGTCAAAACTAATGGCTAGAGATCACCAATATTTCAAATATAACCGCAAATGCACTTGAGAAAAGTCCATGAGCCTCCCCCAATGCCGTTATCCTGATTTTTCCCTGTCAAGAGCTGCAGTCGAGAGAACACTACACCCAATGTTTGATAATGGAAAATCGTTTCATCCATTCTGACACTGCAAATCAATACTTTATCTTTTACTTTCTCTTCACCTAGTGCAATGACTAAAAAGATAAATAGAATGAAAAAGAAAAACCAAACCAAAGTAAAACAAAAGAAGTAAAGAAATGGGTGCTTCTTGCTTGACAAAAAGAAAAAAATCAAAAGTCACAAATTGGAAGAGAACTAATTAACCTTTCATTTACGAATGAATGATGCAACAGAAGTGCGTCTTGGTGGTTGCTTTTCCAATTAAACAGTGTGTAGCATACCACATAATCAGAAGAATGGAGGCAAGTAAAACACTATACAGGTAAGAATCTGAGAAGCTCGGCAGCGGGAGCATACAACTCCTCCATACCTTACCAACTTTTATCTTAGTTTTTCTTGAACTTCCTGTCCTTTGGATTTACAATATTGAGTAAGCTCGGATCACCTCAACAATTGGTGCCCTGCACAATGGACACTTCCCTCCACCTCGAACCAATTCATTTGCACATTTGTAGCAAGTGCACATGTGCCCACATCTGCCAAAATACAAAGAAAGCATTAACTACCAAAAGATCTTGAACAGAATATCATTATATTTTTCGTCGATATGACTCATTCCTTGCACTTGCTGAAGTAGTTGCTGCAAGGTACATGAAACAGCTTTAAAAAAAAATTACCTGTACAACAAGGCATCAATGTGATTATCACAACAAACACAGCAAGTACCCTTTTCCACGTGGCCCCATTTAGATCCATCGACTAAAGTCTCAGCAACTCCTGCAATAAATTTGCAGGGCCAAACCCAATAAGAAGAAATCAAATGATGTTGACGAGAAACAGATAGATGGGTTAGAGGAGGTACGGCAATCATAAGAGCTTCAATGTTTTATTGTATGCCATGGATGAGAGACAGACCTTGTCCACCAGCTGATCTATTTAAAGCAGCTGAAACCTCCTGTCTGACAGAACGTTGCAACTCCAGTTGCATATCCATGCAGGCCTCCAACATCTTTTGCATGTGATTCATACCTTGCTGCAGTCTTCCCATGTCCGTTCTAAGATCATTCATCATCTCCCACTCCTGCTTAGAATAGAATGCACTCAGGAGACGCTTGGAAAAATGGAGAAGCTAATCTCCACATAAAATTGTTCATTGTTTTACACAATGTTAGGTTTCATTTTTCCTTTCCACATAAAACTTAGCATAATTTGGTTTGAATTTTTCTTTTCCACATAACTAAAGTCCAAAACCCACATAAGTTACGCAGAATCTTTAAATTACTTTATGCAGGATAGAATGCGGAAAAAGAATGCAGGGATTAACAATACATGGATTAAAATTATTAAATGACCAAAAGACTCTTCATGTTGACCAATATAATATTTTGTTTAAAAAGAAGCACATACTTTAAATATACAGGGTATAATAATATTTAGTACAACGTATCAATCATCCAATAATAAATAATCCCCACATTACAATTCTTACATTTTTAATCTCTGCATTACTAATCTATGTGTTACAATCCTA
This sequence comes from Lycium barbarum, assembly GCF_019175385.1. Taxonomy (NCBI): domain Eukaryota; kingdom Viridiplantae; phylum Streptophyta; class Magnoliopsida; order Solanales; family Solanaceae; genus Lycium; species Lycium barbarum. The sequence continues at coordinate 124,546,679 of NC_083337.1, read as the reverse complement.
ATCCCTGCATTTCAACTCCTCTATAACTAATCCCTGCATGACTTGCTTCTCAACCAAACAACCCCTCAGTTCAAGATAAAGCAGAATAATCATATGGACACCATTAACGAAACATATATAGACCGTGGACGTGAAACTATTATACATACTGGTATGAACAGAATATTATCCTGCTCATATTGGAGACAAATAAGTACTACCATAGATACTTTTCTTACACGCATGTAAAGAGTGCAATATTCTAAGTTGTCGGTCCGTGAGCGCTTATAAGAGGGAAGAAAACAGAAAAGACGCACAATCATCTGATTCCTGTAGAGTTTGCCCCTATATTCACCCTGATAAGGCAATCATTTTTTTCGATATTTCCTATCACTGGTTTATTAGAAGTGTTCGTTCATTAAGTAGATGCATTAGCCACAAGGTATCAGTATCAAATTGAAAAATTATCAGGCCATATAACAATAGCTTATAGGAAAAGGTGGTAAGCTTACAAGTTCAGAACGATGCACAGAGTGACGTGGCCAACTGGACTGGTGCAAATCCTGATGCCAAAGTGGTTGCGGAGGAGGTACAGGAGGAGTTGGCAGCACAAGTGAAGGCCTGGCAATTCCTTCCTGTTGGGCATCATTTCTCTCATCATTCTGTTGGTCCTGATCCCTTTCAGGTGAAGTTGGAATAGGCAAGTTCCTATGCATATCCCAGTCAATTGGAGTACGGCCTCGCCTTTCTACATATGACTGAATTAAATGATCTAAACTTTCACGGAAGCCACTGCGAAGAAGATTGGAAACACTCCTCCTACCAGACAAAGAATCTCAACAAATAAAAGGACAAGAATACCTCAGAAGTATAGATGGAATAACAGAATGATACGTGCATTTTACCTGCTAAGAAGCTCCCTGAGTTCCATACTATACACATTATCATCATCGGGCGGATGGAATCTACTAATTCTCCTAGAAGGGACAGAACGCCGCATTCTAGGAGGATCAGAAGGTCCTTCTGACCAATTCTCCACAGCTTCTCGTGACCCATTCTCATGCCAAACCTCATTATTTTCTTGTAAACGGCGTTCATCTCTATTCGCGTCACCTGTTGTTTCAGGGTGCCAAGCAATTGGTTGATTTTGTGGCCAATTCCCACTTGTATTCTCCATAGTTCCACGAGTCCGTTCATTAGAAGTTGCATCCCGCTGATTTGCTCCTTCAGCTTCAACAACAGGTTCCACTCGACCCCTTCCTTGGTTAGGAGACACTATCGAATTTGTAGCCTGACCAGTTGTACTGGAATCAAAACTCTCTCTGTGATCAGGCAACTGATGAGTAATCCGCTCTTGCTCCCTGGACTGCAGCTGTTGAAGATTTTCATTTTGTACCTCCTGTGAAGGATTTGCGTGAGCCTGGTTACTTCTCAGACCCCTGTTGCCACTATTAGATGAAGATTCAGAATTGCTGCTTACTTGACCACGTACAATGTTTTCTAATCTGGAGCGAAATCCTTGCCTGGTTGAGATAAAAGGATCACGAACTCATGCTTTAACATGACAAAAATAATCATTTTGCTTAAAATGCAGATTTTCTAACAAGGGTGGGTGCAAAAAGTGAGAATCAGTCCAAAGTATGACTGGGAAATGCAAATCACTTAGGTAGCCATCTCATGCAAGAGATATGATGAAGCACGAAACACGAAGCAGAAAATCTTTCCAAAGATGAAGCTCCAAAAGGAAAATGTGGATTCTTTGTCAAGTGCTTCTAGAAATTCAGCCTTGTTTAAGATATGTGCAGTTAACTAACTACTAAACAATGTTACAAGCATCGCACAAGAAAGAATAAATACATTGTGACATGTAAACTAAGATCTATTGAACATTAATATCAAACTAAAGGTGGTATTGTAGAAGCTACTTAATCCTCTAGTTCATTTTCTTTTCACATAAGCTTCTCATTGATTTTTTTTTTTTTTTTTGATAAGCTTCTCATTGAATTACCTCAACTCACTCTTACCGCTGTTAACATGCTGAAACTTGATATCAATTCGCCTGAGATCTAAATGGGTGAAAGACCACCATAATCTTGATTGATTTATACAGTACTGCAATAGAACAGTCTTGCCAAAGGCGAAAAGCTTTAAAAAGCGTTCAAGGTCTATTAAGGATTTAAGCGCAAAGCGCAATAAAGTGCGGGCTTTAGTTTTTTTTTTTTAAAAAGGTCCAATGAAGTAAAAAGTAAAAATATAAACATAATGCAAGAAAAAAGTAACAAATTTATTTACAAAGTGTTTCTTAACGATTAATATATCTCTTTTGCTTATTATATTTATTGTTTTAGTGCTGCTTTATTCAAGATAGAACTCATGGGCAATGAGACATGCGCCTAAGCACCTTGCCTACACTGAAGTGAAGCTTAACCGAAGCGAAGCACCCTCCCTGAGCTTTAGGGCTTAAGCGCGCCTTAAATAAGTCTTTGACAACACAGCAACAGAAATAAAAAGGAAACACCACAGTACATTGAGAAAATAAATCCTTGTTCCGTCAGTGATCTCAACACAAACTCATAACCTGATTCGATTTGTTAAATCTGTTTCGACAAGGACAGAAGAATATAATATAAAACCGGGGGGGGGGGGGGGGGGGGGGGGTTTGGAAGGAAAGGTGTTCCTTCATAAATCTTCATTTTTCAGAAAATCCAACATTACTAGGGGTGCGTTTGGTATGAAGGAATGTTTTCCAATTTTCTCATGTCTGATTGGTCAAAATATTTTGGAAAAAATTTTCGAACACAAGTTCCTTACAAAGTGAGGAAAATGACTTCCATAATGGAAGTAGGTATAACAAGTTCCATAAGTGATATTCCAGGTTCATTAACTCTTTCCACCCATCCAACGCCCTCAACACCCACGCCTTGACCATCCCACCCCCGGACCCCCACTCCCCACCCCATCGCACCCCCATAGTGTTTTGCTAGATTACATATAAATGCTTTTGGGATAATACTTTTTTGCTTACTTACCAAACACTAGAAATAAGTAAGAAGGCCACTTGTTTTCCAAGAAAACATATTCCATGGAAAATATTTTCCTTCGTACCAAACACATCGTAAAGCACAGTTTCCTTAAAATAATTTTTTAGGGGGTGGAGGGGGGATTTGTCCACTAACCTATTTACATGAAACAGATACTAAACTGATTCTATAACCTCGCATGCACAATTTTTACTTTTAGAGTCAATTATAGACAGAAGAGAGAGAACTCAAGAAAATACACTGCAAACCAACTGAAATGTGAAGGGCGACCAATTCACCCGAAGCTTTTAAGGGAAACAACCAATTAATCGTTAGACACACATAACTATAGACTTGTACTGATGTATCATTGAGTTCTAAGCGATCTTAAACACAATAGTTCAATCACATTGGTCAGGCAATAGAATTTAAGAGCCAAATAACGCCAAAATTGAGTTGAGATGAGAATAGTAAGATCACCAATCATGTTCCTGAATGCTCCACATTAGATAAAAGAAGTATTTGTCAAGCAATTCTTCTTTTTCCCTTTAATCTGCAAGTTCTCCCCTCTACAGAAAATAAATCAGGTGCAATCTTGATTTTCTGGTAGAAGACTAGAAGTTGAATCACATTTAACTAGTGCAAAATTAAGGTTAATGCCAGTACTCTACTCCCTTTCATAACTAATGTTTTCTGAAACATATTCTACATCTTTCCCGCTTTCCTTTTTCTTTTTCCCCCGCCAACAATGCATTTGCAACTAAAGACCTGCTGGGTACATTCCCAGACATTGTTTTTGGGAACTGTAACTGAAACTCCATAATATAAGTATTACTAATTATCAAGACAATCAGCAGCAAAGATTTAAATAGCACTGCAATCCAAGTTGGACTCAAGGAAGGATTGATCTTGGTCATGGCTATCAACCAACTGGACAAAAAACCTAGTTGCATAATGTTGGAACTTCAATAATAAGTTACCATGATATGATCATACTTGAGGGTAATATCAATAACTTTATAAGTCCTCTTCAAACAACCATTAAAAAATGTGAATTATTATTTTTTTTTTGATTAGCCACGGGTGTCCGAGTTTCTTTGAGCCCCGACTAATCCCGTGGGTGCACAGGCCCTCGGCAAGGAGTTTCCCGCAAGTGCACCACGGTTAATTCAGGGTTTCCCCAGTCCGATGGCCCTCAGAAATTGTTTGCACCCAGTGGGTTTCGAACTTGAGACCTTGAAAGGGAGCACCCCAAGGCTCAAGTCAATTGCCACCAAGCCAACCCCTGAGGGTTTAAAAAAATGTGAATTATTCTGACGGCTGCAGAAGGAAATTGGACAAGATGTTACTGTTCTACAACAAAACTGAAAGAGTATACCGCATGGAACAAACATTTAATAACTTATTGCATAGGGAAAGCTTCAACAAGTAATAAAAAGTCAATTATTGAGACAAATCCTGCTGCAAAACACAATTGACCAGGCCACATACCTGAGCCCAGAGACAGTGTGGCGTTGCCTAAGCTGAACTAGTTCGCTTGCTGCCATTGAAGGTGGTCTCACTTCCTCAGCAGGCCCTTCATTTCGCAAGAACCTTCCTCTTAGTAGTGACTGTAAAAGGGAATAAAATAAGATGCCTAAGCAAGTAAGCAACAAACCTAAAAGAAATTAGCTGACAGCTCAAAGACACCTCCAAATACAACAGACAATACTCAAAAAGACCAGTTCCATCTACGTCTAAGAGGAACAAAGTAAAAACGAGCACAGTTCAAGGTAGTGAACATCTATGTTAATTTCATTTTCAACTTCAAAATGTCAAACTTCAGAATTTAACAAAGGATAAAAACATGAAGCCCACACGGACAATTAAATCAAGACCTCTATTAAGGATTCCATAAGAAAATAGAACATGAAAACTGAATGAAGAATAACAATGAACCTGAATCCTACTGCGGTGGGCAAACTCAGAAACTGCACGATGCTCTAAGAGACCCTGAAGTTCCCTCTGTCTTTCCCTTTCAATCCGCACAAGCAAATCAAGTAAAGCCTGCCTTCCACGCAGCCTCAGCATGTCCCTGCGTACGTGCTCTGGCTGGCCTTCCTCGTGGTCAGCAACCGACCCATCACGAACACGATCAACTTGAGCACTAAGCCCATTGGATTGTTCTTCCCTTCTGCCACCACGAGCTCCTCTTTGTTGACTAGTCATCTGGACCCACTCCCTCACAATTCTCACCCTTTCACGCTCTGTCTCCCCCAGCCATTCACTTCTTGGGCCACCATTCCTCTGGGAAACATAAGATGAATGGTCATTGGTCCCACTCTCCATCCATCCACGAACGATTTGACTCACCCTCTCCCTCTCAACTTCCCCTAGATCAGGAGACTGTTCACGGCTGGAGTTTTCATGCTCGCTGTTCTCAATCTGTGGTCCAATCAGGTCGTGAGACCAAGTACCATACTCATTCTCACTCTCATTAGCATCCACCAAACTACCATGGTTCTCACTCTCCCGGCTTTCTGAAATAGTAGTACTCGAAATATTGGTACTAGAATCCACACTGCTCTGATGTGTCAGTCTTTCCCTCACCCTCTCTCGGGCACGATTCAATGCATGCTCATCCTCAAACTCCCGCCACATTTGCAAAATAGTCGACGACCTACTGCTTGTCCTCTCAGCATCACCCTGACGCCTTGAAGTAGGAGATTGTGATTCTCTCAAGAAGGAAGAATCAAGCGTTGATACGGTGTGCAAACCAGCAAGTGCCATCAACTCAGACTCACGATTCCTCCTCTCGATAGTAGTAATCATATCTTCTGCCCGTCGAGCAGCCCAACTACCCAAAATCCGTGAACGCCTCCGCCTAGCAGCAGAAGACTCAGCCAGATTATCATTATCGCCTTCAATTCCCGTACTCCTCCTCCTCACAAGACCATCACTCTCATCTTCAGTGTTGCGTACTGAACTACAAGAAGCAAACGACATACACTCGTCCAAGTGCCCGCGCATTAACTCCTCCCATCCCCTCTCAAAGTCAGAGCCGGTATCATCCCCCGGGCTTCTGTTGCCGTTGTTGCTGAACATCTGTCATCTTCAAACACCACTACCCCCAACCTAAGCTAGCGTTTGGCCATAGATTTTGAAATTTATCTTCAAATATCTGTTTGGCCATAAAATTTGATCAGATTTATCTTCAAAATATTTTCAAATTTTTGGGAGAAATTTCACTGTCACTCACAAAACTTCAAATTTTTTCCAAGTCCAAACACAACTTCAAGTTTCAAAAATCACAATATTTCAACTTGGAAATCTATGGCCAAGTGATATTTGAAGACCATGAAATTTATCTTAATTAAAACACACCATTTTCCCCCCCAAAATCATGCAAACTCCTCCCAAGCAATTCCATTTATTAAACACTAACCCTAAACCTAATTTCATTAAATCCATAGATGAACTATGCCAGGTTCTATACATATCACAATCACCTGATCAAATTAGACAAGTCCGAAAAATTAGATATATGCATTAAGATCTAAGAAATTGAACTGTGAAGTGGAAAATTAGAGTGCAGAAATAGCAAATTGATTGCAAAGTCAAAAAGGGAAAGTGATGACAAAGCACGAAAGAGGAAAAAAAGTAGCAGTGAAGGTTGTTGCTTATGGTTGAAGAGTGTAAGAATCAATAATCCGTCAAATGTAAATTAACCATAGAATGCAGTATGGTTATCTGTATACATAATATGTAAGCGGGGGAAAGAGAAAAGATTAAAAAAATGGTGTATGGGAAATTACAATATTGTTATTGTTGAAAGATGAGGAGCTTTTGTGTTTTTTTTTTTCAAAAATATTTAGTAACGAGGGGAGCGGCGATGTTATGATTAGGCTGACACACCATCATTTACGATATGTTTTCCTTGTTGCCCCTCTTCGCTGTTTTTTTTTTATTTATCGTCACACCCTCTTAACTTTTCAAAATGGAAAAGACTAATCAGGGATTCAGATTAATCAGCATGCAAACTTTACCAAAAAAAGGGAAAAAAAGGGGAAACTTTATTGGTTAATTTATTAACAGTTATAGAGAAGACTTAAAATGATCTCTCACATTCACAGGTTACGGAAATGAGATATGTTACGGTGGATGTGTGGACACATTAGAAGAGGTATGATTAGAAATGAATATATACAGGATAAGATGAGAATAACAATATCGATGCAGGACAAGATGCGGAAAGCGAGATTGAGATGGTTTGGACATGTGAAGAGGAGATTTCCGAATGCCCCAGTGCGGAGATGTGAAAGGTTGGCTATAGATGGTTTTAGGAGAGGTAGAGGTAGGTTGAAGAAATATTGAGGAGAAATGATTAGTCAGGACATGATACAGTTACAACTTATCGATGACATGGCCTTAGATAGGAGGCTATGGAGGACACAAATTAGAATAGAAGGTCAGTAGTTAGAACCTATTTGGATGAGCTTAAAAAAGCAGCTTATAAGCCCAAAAAAAAAATTAGGGTAGCCCAACTTCTTCTTTTTTTTTGCTTATAAGTTGCTTTAGATAAGCTAAATCAAACGGGCCCAATTAATTTTTTGGGATTATTTTAAGAACAAAATGGCTTTAAGCTAGCCAGTCAAACACTCAAAAAAGCTAAAAACAACTTATAAGCCAATCCAAATGGGTTCTTAGTGGAGAGTTGTCTCGCTTATCTTTCCATACAAGTAGTCATAATATTTCTTCTTTAGTTCCTTATCTTTCGATTTTTGTTTATATCTAATGTTTCTTGTCCTTTTTCTAAAATGTTTTGTCTTTCTTTCTATAGTATCTTGTCATGATTTCGCCATCTTTTAAAATTTGCTTATTTTTAATAGTTTTCTTGATCAAATAGAGTTATTTAAGAAAAAATACATGGTGAAGTAGCAATTCGTTGGTTGTATTTTGCCAGATTATCTGAATAACACTTCTATTAATATTAAAGATAACGTAAGTTTAGCTAATGTTTTAAACAAAAAGGGTGTCTTTTTAAGTAGGCGTTTGGCCATAAAAATTAAAAACTTTTTCGCCTTTTTTGGAATTTTGGAGTTGGAGTTGAAGTTAGAGTTGTGTTTGTCATAGTTTTTGGAATTGTATTTTTTTGTTGAAACGTAATTGTTTTGGTTGTGAAAAAATAAGTTTTTCTTGTTTTTAAATTTCGGAATACAACTTCAAGTTGTATTTAGAATTTTTATGGCCAAATGCTGATTTCGGAAAAAAATCAGAAAAAAAGTCAACAATTCTTAAGGGCAAACGGGCCCCAAGTGTGTGGTCACCCTCAACTACACCTCTAAACGGGTAAAGCTTTTACTATGAAAAAAATTAAAAAAACTAATGTTTTCGCTTACGAGGGGAACCACTTTTTTCTGTTTTCCCTATAGCAGGGCATAACTTTTCTTAATTCTTACCACTCAATTACATTAGTTTTTCTCCAGAAGCATGAGTAAACATTCTCAAAATAGCATTTTTAGTTTCTAAAAGAATTGGCTAAACAGATCATAACGAGCTCTTCTTTATTGTTAATTTGGGAAGGAGAGGGAAATCAGGTCTCTAGTCTTACTCCTATGGTAATAGGGGAGTGCAATTAGGGCTGTATGTTTCAAACATATATCTGATGTTGAAATCTGCATAATCTATCATTCTTCACAGAGAAGACTAAATCTAGAAAATATGAAGAGTTTCTGTATGGCCTGTTCCTATCCTTGATTCTCCCAGATTGCTCGGTCTAACGCTTTAATGAATCCTTATTCCATTAGTTGTAGCCTAGAAAGAATTAAAATTATACTCTTAATTACTGCAATTACGTAACGTTCTGTGCTTTTTAAGTATACTGTAAATTTTACCAATAGACTAGTCATTCCTTACTTTGAGCCCGTTTGGATTGATTTATAAGTTGGCTTATAAGCTGTTTTTAGCTTTTTTGAGTGTTTGGCTGACCAGCTTAAAGTCATTTTGTGCTTAAAATAAGCTCAAAAAAATAATTGAGTCCATTTGACTTAACTTATCTAAAGCAGCTTATAAGCTGAAAACAACTTATAAGCCAAAAAAAAATAAGTTGGACTACCCCAACTTATTTTTTTTTGCTTATAAGCTGTTTTCAGCTTAAAGGCATAAGCCCATCCAAACAGGCTCTTTGCCTTTTTCTCTACCACAATTAGGCCACCTCGTTCCTAATCTATCCTTATTGCTCCAATGAATTGGCATTAATTAACTCAAAAATCCCATAAATTTTCTGGGATATTCATAAAGAGATTAATATGTGGCCGAATATTTCTTGATAATCAAAGAAGATCCACGATATCCTTTCATGGAGATCAAATACATCCGAAAAAAGTCCACATCTCCTCCTGCGTTCGAGAAATACGTTACTAATGACCCTCGAATCACGAAAAAAAATTAGGAAAAAAAATCAAAGGAGTACACAGATTTTTACTCAAAAACTTTTGGGATGCGGTATGTATGTAAATGTAACAATATTATTGAGGGAATAACTATAACTTTTTTGTCTTTAAAAAAACTAGGCATTAATTAACTCAGATATTTAAGGGAGAAATAGAAAGTAATTTAAATAATTAACTATTATTCCTGTGTGTATACTATTTAAATTATACTCACTGTTTCAATTTATGTGAACCTATTTTCTTTTTAGTTCGTGTCAAAATGAATGACCTTTTTCCTAATTTGGAAACAAATTCACTTTATGAAATGATTTACAGCCACACAAATATTCAAGATTTATATATATATATATATATATATATATATATATATATATATATATATATATATATATATATATTAGACCACAAGTTTTAAAGTCTTCGCTCTTTTTTAAATATCGTGTTCAGTCAAATAAATTCACGGAAATTAAAATGGTGTAAACAGTAGATAATATGAACTGAATATGGTACTATTGAAAAGTATGAATGAGCGAGATGGATTACTATTCCCACGTTACATCGCCTACAATGTCATATCTAGCTGTTAGGGTAGGGGACAAAAGGTAAATTCTTCCTCTCCTCTGTTTCAAAAAGATTATTCTCTTTTGACTTGGTACAAAATTTAAGAAATAAAGAAAGACTTTTGAAATATATGATCCAAAATAAGCCTTAGATATTTCTGTGGTTGTAAATCATCTCATAAAGTTAAATTATTTTTAAATATAGAAAGAAAATAATTTTTTTGGAATAGATTAAAAAAAAAAAAAGAATAATTTTTTTGGGACAAAAGGGAGTAGTTGGTTAGACTTGGCTAGGCAACTAATCTAAAACCTAAAGATCACAACCAGAAAGGGCGAAAAGAATGGTTAGTGTGGAGTTTATGTTATTTATCATGTTTGGTGATTTCTTGCCCATTCCTCTTTGTCGTTTATAAATAGAAATTCACTTATATATGATATTTATATCAAATTAATAGATTTAAGATACATTTTTTCACTTAAGTTTATCATTTAGTAATGGTCAATTTATTTTTATTTTAATTTATAGTTACTAATGTTAAATTATTTAATTTGGCGTAAATACGAAATGGGAGGTTTATAAACTTTATGATCTACATGCAGAGGTAGATACTATTCCAAGAATGTTAATACTTCTACTTCTTTATAATTAAAAAGAGTTCCAAAATTGTCTACGAACGCCAAATTGTTAGAAATATTCAGTCACAACTCACAGGGGCGGATCCACATGTAGTATGCCGAGTGCTCGAGCACCCATTAACCCAGATAGAAACTCTGTATACGTATATAGAAAATATGGGGAAATGGTTATAATCTATTACGTTAGCGCCCATAAAACCAAATAGCGAGATGGGTGCTTTGGTTTTGAGGCTGAATCTTCAGCTCCCAAGCCTTCTGGCGAGAGTTCAATTCTCGCTGTTGCACTTCTTTTTTCTTTTTTTTAATACAGACTTTTCCTATTTTATTGAAAAAGCTTTTACCTTCACTCTTCGTTTATGGAGTATACTTTTTGCTTACCTTTTCTATATTGTTTTTTATACTTTCCAATATTTCATTTCACTAAAATTAATTTATACTTCTAGAAAAGGCTTCTCTTTCTTGATCTTAAGAAAGAAAGTGGAAAGAAAAAGAAAGAAAAAAACGAAAAAGGGACGACGCTACACAACAACTAGCAAGTTTTATTGTCCTCCCCAAAAACCTCACTATGAAAATACAAGAAACAAGGTAATAAGATTTAGCATTTTGATTAAAGCTAGAGATTTTGGGTATAAGTATAACACACAATAGACTAGGATTTTGGGTTTTTGCAATTCTTATTGTTGGCATGGGTTAATGGGTTTCCACAATAACTATTGCTTATGCTTTATAAAACAAATTCATTGAATTATTTTTGTTATTTCTTTGTTTAGTTTGTTACGAAGAACCTAAGGTACTCGCAACTATTAGCCATGATGCTATCATTCATCGTTTTCAACATATAAAAACTCGGCGAGCATAATTGTGACTTGTGATTAGAAGGGTTTTTTTTTTTTTTTTGGTAATCATGATATTATTAGTGTTCATTGTGATTAGAAGTATTTTCCCGGTAATGATAATATTAATTATAATTTTTTCATTAATTTCTTTCATTGTCGCGTTCGAAGAGTTGTGCACTTTGACTATGTGATTGATAACAACTTTATATTAAAGAAAATGAGTACCCACGATCTTAAAATCCTAGATCCGCCACTGACAACTCATTTGTACTCTGTATTAGTTAACAAGACTAATTCTCATGGGTTACAAACTTTATATATATTATTATTTGTTTTGCTTTTCTTTGTAGTTTTTCTTCTTCTTTTTATCATTCAAGCTTCGCTGGTGAGGGACAAAGCAAGAATTAGAACAAGTTAAATTATGATAAAAGGAATTTTTATTTTTATGAATCTAGAAAATATTCTCTTCTTCTTTTTTCCTCAAAGTCAAGTAATTATTTTGTCAAAAATGGTAGTATAAAAAAGATGTCATGATTGGTTTGCAATTGAAAGTTTGCCCACATTAAGACTTAGCATTGGCTACAAATTTCATTACAAGTAATTATATGCATGCATGAGTTCCAAATGATGAGTGAGTGATGTGATTCTTCGAGTTAACAAAGAACCAATCGACCAGGATCTTGTTCTTGAAGCGATTTGATGGGCAGATTCAAGAAACGGGCGTATCTCAAGTTATAGGCGTTGGATTAAAGTGATTCAAAAGCTATGTGAAAGATGACAATCTGAACTATAAAAATAACTATTGAATCGTTTAAATCAAGTAAGTATTGAGGCCGGCACGATGGAAAGAAAATTAAGGTTTTGGGTATGAACTAGAACGAATTTTAATCAAGAACCGCGTTCTTGAATGATCAAAACAAATAAAGTTCCTAAGTCACCACTTGAAATCAATTAACGTGATAAAGAAACACCACACGCTATTGAAAATAAGATAAAGACTATCACCACCTTGCTTGGAACCAAAAACAAGGATAAAGAACACCAAATAGAGAAAATAACTCTATTGCAAAATTTAGGTTTCTGCTCAAAACGTGAATAGTGTTTAACAAAGAATAAGAACCCTTTATATAAGCCTAGGGTCTCTTCTTTGATGACTACAAATCTCTATTCTACTCTAGAAAGGAAATAGCTAAAAACAAGGAAAGTAAAATCCCTATTTTATAAGGAAAAGAATAAATAAAACCAAAATCCTACTAGAACTAGGATAAAGATCCTACTAATGATAGGAAATTTAATCCTACTATAATATAAATCAAGAAATAAGAAACCTATTTAGAAAAGGATTCAAGAAACAAGAATGAGAAATAATCTTAAAACTTGAGCTTCTTGGACTTTTCTTTTTCTTGAATTTCAGTCTTGTGTTTCTTGATTTTCTTGAATTTCTTGATATTCTTCATCTTTCATCATTCTCCCCTTGTTGAGAAAGACTCGTCCTCGAGTCTAAAGGCTCCATAAATTGTGAAAGATTAGCAAACAAAAAAAAATTAGAACAACCCATACCACCAGGCTTTAAGTTGCATTTTTCTAGTTTGTTATAGAGCTTCATCACGTTGAAAGGAATCTTTACATATGGCCGAACTAAATCCCACTTCCTTAGTAGTAGTAACTTTATACCATGATTTCTCAAACGTAGCATCTTAAACTGATCTTCTATGTGTAAACCATGATCACAACTTATTTCCTTTTGATCTTCATGAATCTTGAACACTCCCGTGTCGATGTGGTGTTTGCATGCAAAATCTGAGTTAGTGCCACAAAAACCTTTAAATAACTCAAATTCATGTACCTTTGGATCAGGGTTAGAGAATAAATCATGTATTCTTATGAGCTCCTTGATGATTTTGATGCTCTCATATTTGACATGATTATAGCCATTAACCTCAATGAAATTGAGAGATATTAAATCTACACTTTCTTGCAAAGATTCAACCTTTTGAGGAATAAATCTTGTTCGAATTAGATAATAAATTAAACTCTCATTCATAAACTCCTTTTTCAGCAACTTATTCTCTTTCTCTTCCAAATCTTCATAGACTAATGGTCCTATGCAATCCGTTACTTTGGTTGGTGTGGAGTAAGAAACAAAATATGTATTCTTTTTGAAATCCCTTTGTGGAAACTCAATCTCACAAATAGCTGGATGCTCCAATGGATCCTCATCAAACTTTGGAGGTAAATCCTCAACTTGTGGATCCAATTCTTTCTTCTCCTCCGTTTGCTGTTCCACATTGATGGGACCAATGATTTGTAATTTGGTCACAAAAGAATCATCAACATACTTGGAGTTTTTAGCAACATCTTCTGGAGTCAAGGGAACCAACTTAATTTTCCGTCCATCCTTTGTAAAATAATAGGTATTACGATATTCATCATAGTTAGCACACCTTTCATACACCCATGGTCTTCCAAGTAATAAGTGGCAAGCATCCATCTTTGTTACATCACACCAAACAAGATCATTATATATTTTGCCAATAGAAAAAGAAACTAGGCATTGATGAGTTACCTCTAAACCACCATCATCATTCTCAAATTTGATGCTATAAGGATATGGATGAAGTTTTGTTAACAAGCCAAGTTTAGAAACCATCTCTTCAGAAACAACATTAACATGACTTCCTTTATCAATGATTACCGAACATACCTTATCATGGGAGGTACATCTAGTGCGGAAAAGAGATTCCTTTTTCCATAGTTTTTCATCTTCTTGAACCAAACGTCCTCCTCTTGGTTGCATACTCATCCTACTCTTCACCTGTGCTCTGATACCAAATTGATGTGATTCTTCGAGTTAACAAAGAACCAATCGACCAGGATCTTGTTCTTGAAGCGATTTGATGGGCAGATTCAAGAAACGGGCGTATCTCAAGTTATAGGCGTTGGATTAAAGTGATTCAAAAGCTATGTGAAATATGACAATCTGAACTATAAAAATAACTATTGAATCGTTTAAATCAAGTAAGTATTGAGGCCGGCACGATGGAAAGAAAATTAAGGTTTTGGGTATGAACTAGAACGAATTTTAATCAAGAACCGCGTTCTTGAATGATCAAAACAAATAAAGTTCCTAAGTCACCACTTGAAATCAATTAACGTGATAAAGAAACACCACACGCTATTGAAAACAAGATAAAGACTATCACCACCTTGCTTGGAACCAAAAACAAGGATAAAGAACACCAAATAGAGAAAATAACTCTATTGCAAAATTTAGGTTTCTGCTCAAAACGTGAATAGTGTTTAACAAAGAATAAGAACCCTTTATATAAGCCTAGGGTCTCTTCTTTGATGACTACAAATCTCTATTCTACTCTAGAAAGGAAATAGCTAAAAACAAGGAAAGTAAAATCCCTATTTTATAAGGAAAAGAATAAATAAAACCAAAATCCTACTAGAACTAGGATAAAGATCCTACTAATGATAGGAAATTTAATCCTACTATAATATAAATCAAGAAATAAGAAACCTATTTAGAAAAGGATTCAAGAAACAAGAATGAGAAATAATCTTCAAACTTGAGCTTCTTGGACTTTTCTTTTTCTTGAATTTCAGTCTTGTGTTTCTTGATTTTCTTGAATTTCTTGATATTCTTCATCTTTCATCAGTGAGCCGACCAAATACCAATTAAAAATTACAGTGACTTAATTAACTTAATTATGTTTAAGGTTGCCCTGCAAATTAAAGAGGACATACTCATTTGGAGTTATTGAACTTGTCTCATAACTAAAGTCATAAGATCAATACTATCCATGGCCACTATTGGCCACCAAGTAGCTAAAACCCTTTAGTTGCTCCTTTTTATTTTTCTTTCACCTTTTTAATTTCTTCCCATATTTTTCTTTTCCTTGCTTCTCTCTGAAATTTATTATTAAAATAATTTGCATAGAATTTTATAGGAGATCTTCCATAAGAGTCATGGAGAAAATGGAGATAACAAATCATTATTACATGCATGAGCGGTGCTCTGTAACGTGCATCAAATGCATATATCAGTTGCTCAAATCCATTGCACCAAATCTCATCAAATACATACATACAAATCGTTTTTCCACATATCGAATTAAATAGAAAAATCTACTCTGCTATATATCCACTATTTAGGTGTAAAATATGGCCCAAAAGTTGATGGTCCGTCCATTCAAAATTTTATGGATTGGGCTTAAGATAATTTTATATTGGGCTGATTTTAGCGCAACCTAACATAACTCATTTTAAAGTGACTTCCAATTTAGCTCAATACTAACCCAATTCTAGCTCATTTCTAAGATTTACTTTAATTTAAATTTATTGCTTGAGATGGGCTTTTATTTTTTCTATATTCACTTTTCTTGTATCATGTATCTTAGAAATTTGGAGTGTGTTTGATATGAAAAAATCTTTTTCTCGACTCGAAAATATTTTCGACAAAAAATGTATATTTAGAAAATGTTTTCCTAGAAAATATTTTCCACTGAATGTTTTCCTCGAAAATATTCTTCACGGACTCCCAGCCCCGACCCGAAACCCTAATCAGACCCGAAGGCTCGATCCTCGATGGACGGTAGGGAAAGGTAGGCCTGAGCTAAGAGTAGGGGTCCGGGGGGGGGGGGGGGGGGAGTGGACGCTTCAAAAAAATTGGATCAAGTTGGGTGCGTCATGACCCAGCCCATTTCAGCCCAAATAAACTTTGGGTCATTCTTAGCCCAACGCATTGATTAACTCGACGCATTTTGACTTATCCAACCTCAGCCTAACCCTCCCACTTGACATCATAGGTGCAAAAGTCGCCCATAGTAGATAGAGGTGGATCTAAGATTTCTAGAATAAGGGTGCACTACTAAAGAAAGGAGAAAAAAAATGCATTAAGTGGTAATTACTTGTTTCTCGTGATAAATAACTCCGCTTTCAATCAAGTGCACCATTAAGCCTTTTTGTAGAATGGGTTCCAATAGGTAACATTAGATCAATTCTTGAAATTATGTACATAAAATACCAGTTTTTATGGAAAGATCATAGTTTCACATGCACCTTAAATTGCACAATAAATTCACCCCTGGGGGGATTTGATCGAGCAATGACTGGAGATAAAGAGACTTAAGTATATTTTAATAAACTTGAAATCTATGCCCTAACCTTTTAAGAATCATGAAATGTACCTAGATGAACATTTAACTGACTATTAAGCATATATTGATCTGAAAATAAAAGGAAAAAAAGGGTTGTGTACAATCCCGCGACTGCTTCTCCCTACTATAGCACTATTCAAATTCCTTGTTGCATGCAAATCTTGATGTGTCATGATAAAAGTCAAGATTTCATCAAGAAACATCTTGAGACCCCAGTTGTAACAGGTAAAAAATACTTTCTCCAAGTGCCTGCCCAATGTAAGCCTGAAAAGACATTCACTTTACTTAATCACAAGAATTTTCAGCATGATTCTAAATTAAATGTCCCATTTGACTTACCAGGCATGTTGAATTGCATTGTTGTAAGTTCAGTCAATGGTGTAATTTGTCTCACTGTTATTAGTCGCGCTTTGGACGTACCATCTATTTGACTAATCTATATAAACAAGTACTTGATCCTCCCCCCTTCAAGTATTTATTATGATGAATTTGATCTTCAGATTGTACAAGTGAGCTTGAATTTGATTATCATTAAAAAGTCAATGTTTTTAAGGTTGTTAAAATTGAATTTGTTGAACATGATGATTATGGTTGGTTAAATGGAGATGATAATGACGAGCCAAGTATTCCTCCTCGTGGATATAATTTTGAGTCTAGGGCCAAGATATTTTCGCTAAATACCAAGGTTGGAAAACACTTAAACTGAGTCTTCATTTTTCCTACAAAACACATGACATGTTTTCAGGAGTTGTTATTAATCAATGTTTGCATTGAAAGGTTGTTAAGAGCAACACTAATAAGGATTAAATGGTCATTTTTTCATTTCATATGGGGGAAGAGACATTTTAAGAAATCTAATGTCCAAACTTTCATGGTGAAGGGGAATTTGAGGATTTGATCTGATTGAATGTATTGGTGAATTTAAAGGTAAACTTGGACTTTTTGCATTTTATGTAGTGTTGGATTATTGATTTGGGTTAGGGGAACAACCTTGTCACTTCAGGTAATGGAGGATTATGGTGAAAAAAAATCTTGGACTTCTCATGGTACTATTATTCTAGTCCATAGGCCCCTTCGCTTTTACAAGAAATGGAGAAAATATAATGCAAGACAGATTTGAAAAGATATTTTGCTATGATCTCAACAATAATCAACTGCTTGATTTGCACATACAAACTGAGGACTATAGTCTGAATTTTGTCAACTTCACTGATGATACACCAATGGGGAAAGAAGGGAATTTTCCTGCAGGTGGTATTGGTGATTTTGATTAGTAAATGCATATGGAACAAGTAAACATTTTTAGCTCTTTTTCTTTTTTTCCCCCTTTCTGTTTTTTTCTTACTGACCCCAAAAGAACTGAAAAGCTTTTTTCTCTCTCCTAAACTTTCCATGCAAACCCTAGCCTAAAACCCTAGTTTCTACAATTACGGCCACTCAAGCCACTGGTCAGCCGTCACCGGCGGCTGACCAGCCTCGTCCTACCAACTACCAAGACGTCTATCCTCCCCTAACACACCCGAAATAGCTCGAACCCCAGCAAACTGACCTGAATCCTTCATCCAGTTCAAACCCTACTCCAAACTATTTACAAAGACTTACACAAAGTTTTGCCTCTAGTTCCAATCCCACATGTGATCCTATCCCTATGAAGGAGTTTATGTACGTTGATGGAACACCCGTGATGAGATCGAAATCATTAGAAGTGTCTAGAATGGAGAAGTTGGAAAACTTACAACATACAATCGTTGGTAAGTTCTCATATGGTTGGCCTGAAATGGAAGAATTGAAGGATATCATCCCTAAATAATGTGGTGCGAAGGGTAAATGTATTGTTAGTTTTCTAAAAGATAATGTTATACCCCGTACATTTATACGACGAATTATCCGCAAGCAAATCGACTCAAGTTAAAGGCGGAATTATTTTCGGACATGAAATAAGAGCTTTTAATTTTCAACTTTGATTATCACAAAAATTGCTTATAAATTTTATTTAGCATAAAAATATTAATATTGGAGATTAGGAATTAATTTAATTATCGAAAGTGGGCCCCACGACACGTGGCGAGATTTGGTTGGCCTTGAATAAAGATGGACACATGTCATGAACATTGACACATGTCCACTTTGTAAAGATTATATAAATGAGCATAAGTGGATGACAACACTACAATTAATCTTGCAAATTAGGTTTTAGAGAGAGGGGCTCTCAAGCCTAGAGAGAGAGAGAGGGGTTCGGGCACTGTTCACGGCGACTGTTCACAGCGGCGCCACTGTTCACGGCGGCGCCACTGTTCACGGGCGGCGCACTGTTCACGGGCGGCGCTACTGTTCACGGGCACTGTTCACGGCCAGCCCATTTTTGCCCCCTTCTACACAATTAATTGGAGAGATTTGAAGATCAAGAGGAGGAAAAAGATGGAGCTCATGGTAGCCATGGCAACTCACGGCCATGGCTTTCTTGAAGACATTTCATGGTGAAAAATTAGAGCTTGTCTCTAAGGTAAGATTTAATTCTTTTCTACATGTTTTGGAGGTAGTTTAGACTTGTATAGCTTGGTAGATGTGTGTTGAATACAAACGGGTTATGTATGTTGATGTTGAATTATAAATTGAGCCGTGTAAGGGGGGTGTTTTGAGTAAGAATGAGGAATTGATTTTAGTAGCATTATGTAGGAATTAAATGGTTAAATTTAAAGTTGTGTTATGGACATATTGCTATCCTTGCTAAATTGAAAGGATTGAGGGTATGATTATGTTCATATGATTATTGTTGTTGTTATCATGGGTTATGTGATGAGAATGAAGGAAATTAATGGTTAGAAACTTTATAGAGGTCGTGTGGATGTGTGAAGAGGAGTGTGGCCGTGAGCCATAGTAATGAAAGAGAATGGTGAATTAAAATTTATTTAGCTTGTTAGAGGTGTCGTTGTGACATTGATGACGTAGATAAAGGGGTAACGAGTTGAGTTGGTGTTGAAATTGGTTGTATGTTGTTATGAGAAATTATGTGATTTTTATATAATTTTTATGCAATTATGAAAGTAAGATGCTAAATGTGAACTATGGTTGTTATTAATGAATTTGGAAGAAAACAATGCGATTTGGTAGTTTCGTTGCAATTGTAGAAGTTTCGAATGGAATATGGAAATGGGCGGAATGGTTTGAATCCTTGGATATTGTTTAAAATGTTATTGAAATATGTTTGGGTAATCTTGAGTTAGTTAATGAATATGGAAAAATGTTGATATTAGTTGGGTGGTGTGAATTTAGAATGGAAGAGTTACATTATGTGGAAAGGAAGGGAAAATTTTTGGATTGTTGGAAATGTTGTATGAATTGCTTAGAATGTCTTTAAGTATTGTTGGTATGGATTCGGGTTAGTATTTAAATATATAAGCATCGATGTTGGCTTGAAGGTAAGTCGTCGAGTTGAATTTATGAAAGTTGTTGAATGATGTAAAAGAGAGTTACTATTATTATTTTGCCTTTCGAATTGGTTATCAATGTTACTAGGTTGGTTATTGTGGTTGTTGTTGTTGATTTTGAGCGAGATAAATTCTCGGGATGGCCTATTTACAGGGGAAGTGCTGCCGAATTTTCTGTAGAATTTAATGATTAGTTTGGAATGAATGGCTTAAGTGCCCTTAGCTAATGATTGGTATTCGTTGGCGTAATTGTAGACCTTGGGGAGCCCGAGGCGTAGATTTAGATTAGCTTTAGATTGGCTATCTTGGAAGTGCGTTCGAGGTATGTAAAGCTATCCCTTTTCTTCTTTTGGCTTGTCCTAGGTGTACTAGGATCAGATTCGAGCCTCGGAAAATATTCTGCTCATCGGAATCCGCATTTGAAAATATCCCTCTTTCATTCAATAGAATTGAACCTTTTTTGTATGCTTTCTTGAAAATTATGCAAACCCTCCCCAAACTTTATGAAAAGTTATAAAATGTCCGTAGAACCTTCGTAGGTGACCCCATAAGCCTAAAATGCGTAATTTGAGCCCACCGCCTTGCTTGTCCCAAGGTGGGACCACTAGTCCCGGTTTTACCCTTATTGTACTTAAGGCTCGTTTTCGAGCAGTTTTTGGAAAGAAATGTTCTGACTACTCTTTTAACTACTAAACAAAAAAAATTGTTTTAAATAATTCATTAAGTCTTATAAATTGTTTTGGCACTCGGAACGACTTCAGAAAGGTTATGCTTCTGTAATTCATTATGACATCCGAAACTCACTTATTATGATCCCGTCTGACTTCATTGAATTGGTTTGTCATTGATATGCCTCATCGAGTCTCTGAAAATATTTATGATATTTTAACTGCATTTAGTTTCTCACTACTCCACTCGTGGATGCCCCAATGTTTCCCACACTGAGCCCGGGCCAGGATATGTTGTCAAGCGTAATCCTCTGCATTGTTCGCCGTGCCTCGATGTGAGGGGGAAGGTATACGTGTACATGGGTTTGTGGAGTATGCTGTGCCATGTACACATGTTCTGATATGATTTGCCATAGCCATCTGATATGATATACTATGTTACGGGGTTATGCCCCTATTCTGATTCTTCTGTGTTGTGGCACCAGCGTCGGGAGGGTGGCCACGTTCTGTCTGCCGAGTCCCTTGGCAGGGGTCGTATTTGATATGACATATGTTTCTGTACACACTCCGCATGTTTTGAAAATATGTATTTGATACTTTGGATTTTCTACTCACTTTTTCTGTACGTTCTGTACCAGTTATGATTTTGTTTCTGTAATTCAGGCTTTACATATTCAGTACATATTTCGTACTGACCCCCTTTCTTCGGGGGCTGCGTTTTCATGCCGCGCAGGTACCGACGACAGGTTTGCTGATCCGTCCGTCTAGGATATTTTTCTGCCATTTGGAGCGCTCTTTTATTCAGAGCCCATCTTTTGGTACAGTCTGTCACTACTGTATTTATATATTCTCGTTCATGGGTACGGCGGGGCCCTGTCCCGTCATATGATTCTGTCGGTCTGTTTAGAGGTCTGTAGACATGTTTGTGGGTTGGGGTCTTTCTGTACGGATGCGTGTATATGTTGTGTTTGGGCGATCCCATTCGCCGCGGCGGCCGGTCCGCATATGTTTAAATGTTGCTTTGTTGGCCCTGGGTGGTCATTGTTGGTATTATCTGTGCGCAGGGTTAATTTGGATAGTCTGTAAAACAAAGGAAACTCTGCCGAAATATTTCTGGAAATTATCTAAATTTGAAATATAGCCTTGTCGGCTTCTGCTATATACTTGAATGCGTTTGATAAAAATTTGAGATAGCATTTGATAGATGTGTTTGGGTGCCCAGATCGGGCACTAGTCACGGCCTACGGGGTTGGGTCGTGACAGATAAGCATGTGTTAATAAGGTGTACATTAATGGAAGACTTCAATAATATATCCGTCTACGAGTGCTTACTAGTTGAAGTCGAGGGATGGATCTACATATCAAATGAGACCATTAATTTATGATTCTAATTTCAAGGTGGATGCTAAAACTTGTATAGCCATGGCATGGATTCCTTTCACAAATTATGTAAGTGTCATATTTGGGAAAGGAATCCATATTTGTGAAAGAATCCTTGTTTACATTAGCATCAGCAGTAGGAAAGCCAATACAACTTGACATGGCAACAACCAATAGAACTCGACCAAATTGTGCAAAGGTGAAGGTACAACTGAATTTGTTAGCAAAACTTCCTAAGTTTGTAATGATGGAGATTGAAGATGAGAAAACAAAGGAGGTAAATGCAGTGAAGGTCAAAATTCAGTATGATCACCTTTCTAAATATTATATACAATGCAAATTACAAGGTCATGCAAAGGAGG
This sequence comes from Lycium barbarum, assembly GCF_019175385.1. Taxonomy (NCBI): domain Eukaryota; kingdom Viridiplantae; phylum Streptophyta; class Magnoliopsida; order Solanales; family Solanaceae; genus Lycium; species Lycium barbarum. The sequence goes on along the minus strand of NC_083337.1, from coordinate 124,524,214 downwards.
AATGTTGAGTGTTGCATCTTGAGTTATGTACAGGCAAGAAGGAAGAAGAAAACGATCAGGAGAATGCAGATAGTTCACCTATGGCTGCAACTACAACTGTGGTTGCAGATACACCTACAGTTAGTACTTATCAGCAGCATGGAAGGCAGAATAGATCTAGAGGATGGAGATATCTAAGTCAAAGGTACATGCCCAAAGTTCTATATAGTGGGACAGTTGTGACATATCCTGGTAACAATAACAAAGGAAAGGAAAAGAATGAGGGAGAACTTAAGAGTAATAAGGTGGATAGGAATAGCAATGAGAAAGAAGGTGGAATTACCACACAAAATAACTTTGAAGTGCTAAATGCTTGTACTGAGGAAGATGGCAATAATTCTGTTACAAACATTGAGGCATCCAAAAGGGTAGTTGATATTAGCAATGAAATAGATGATATACCAAAGCATAGTGAAGAATGCAAGAAGGTGACAGAGAAGAACAAAGAATGTAATGAGGGACACAATGTAGGCACGTCTGATATTTCTCTAAACAAGAAAGAGCATGTAAAGAGTGTTAAAGGGGTTGAGGTCGAGAATGAGAAAAGTGGAAATGAACTGAAGGTTGTTGAGGTGATTTCTAATAGAAAATGGGTAGATAACAACTCTGGTAATGCGGAAAAAAGGATTTGCACAATGGGAGAATCACAGATTCACTGGTAGATGAAGAGTTTATCCAGGGCAAAGAATCAGTACTACCTCATATTAAGGAAGTGGTTGATCAGGGGAAAAATTCATAGGCAGATAATAGGCCACATGAGGAAAATGGTGCAGTTCAGTTGCAACAGATGGAGGCTAGTTCTGATAGTATGGTTAAAGGGGAAAGGCTCAAGGTATCAGTTGATGAGAAGGGCATTGGTTATTTTCCTCCTGAAAGGGAGGTTGGGAATGAAATAGTGTTGAAGAATGTAAATGATGAGGAATCCAAGTCTCCTGATATAGGAGCTTCTTTGGTGGTCAGAGATAAGGTCAGGTCTCTAACAGTAGTGTATCCCAAACATAATTCTCCTAACAAGGTATTGCATGATCTAATCTCTCATAATATTGAGATTATTGATAAATAAGAGGAAGAAGATTTACTAGGAGATGATCTTGATGAACAACAGTTGGTGGAGGACAAAGAAGATAATATTTTGCAGAATATTGAAAATGCATATGTGAAGGCTGATGTATCACCAAAGTCTAGTCTCAAGGATCAAAAGAAGAATGGAAAGAAAGGGCTAGAGAAACAAAAACCTACTAAGGTGGTACAAAAGAGAGCTGTGATAACGAAAGCTAATAAATGATGATTAAGTCATTTATATGGAATATCATATCCGTCAGAACACAGAAAGCCTTTCATAGGATCCAAATGTTACATTAACATTACAAATTTTTCCTGATAGCCTTGTTAGAACTTTTTCAACAGGATAGACTAGTGCAGAGTTATAAAAGGAGGCTAGTGTTACAGTATAACAACCACCAGATAAAACTACAGTTGTATCTTCATGAGTTTAATCAGCAACTCATCTCAACACTAGTGTACGCTAAATTTAATGCTACTGAGAGATTGGAGCTCTGGGATAGTATATATCAGTTATCAATAAATGTAATAGTGCCATGGTTTATAGGTGGAGATTTCAATATATTGATAAATGAAGAGGAGAAAATAGGTGGACTTCCAGTTAACTCACAAGATACAGAAGACTTTGTATTTTGTGTTAATTCCTGTGAGTTGGAGGTAGTGAACTTTAAAGGTGGTCCTTTCACATGGTGAATTGGTAGTGCTGATGAGGAATGCATTTTTGAAAGGTTGGATAGAGTGCTAGTGAACAACCATATGCAAGAATGGCTGAGTAACATGGAGGTGGAACATCTAGCAAGAATAGGTTCTGATCATGCTCCAATGCTATGTTCCTTTGGAGAGGCTGAGGTTAATTCTTTTAAGCCATTCAAATTTCAAATGTTTTGGGTAGAACATGACAGCTTTATAGATATAGTGATAAATAATTGGCCTATATGGGATGAAATTGATCATTTTATCAGCTTCAAGGCAAAACTGAATAAGCTTAAAGGTGTGTTAGCTAAATAGAGTAAAGAAATGTATTGGGACATCTTTAAACAGCTTATTATTAGAGAGGAAATTGTATGATTGAAGGAAGAATTATTTGAAGAACATCCTACTGCAGTCAATAAAGGTATTTTGCAGAAAGCTCAGGCTGAACATAAGAAATACTTGCACTATGAAGAGGAATTTTGGAGGCAAAAGGCTGGTCTAGATTGGTTCAATGAGGGTGATAGAAATACAAAGTTCTTCCATAATCTTGTTAAAGGAAGAAGAAAGAAGTTACTAATCAAAAGAATACAAAATGCAAATGGGGTATGGTTAGAGGAGGAATTAGAATGACTAATGAAGCAATGGAATTTTATCAGAAATAGTTCGCTTAAGAAGAGTTTTCCTCTAGTGATGATATGTTATCCTATATTCCACAGTTGATTGATCAAGAACAAAACAGTGTGTTATGCAGAATGCCAACTTTAGAGGAGGTAAAGAAGGTTGTATTCCATCTAAATTGTGATAGTGCTAGTGGACTTGATGGATTTTCTGGGATCTTTTATCAGACATGCTGGGATATTGTTGCCACAGATGTATTCAAGATGGTAATATCTTTCTTTGAGGGGCAAACTCTTCCTAAGTCTATCACACACACTAATCTGGCTTTACTTCCCAAGAAGGAGATGGTGAATACTTATTCAGACTTAAGGCCTATAAGTCTGAGTAATTTCATTAACAAAGTTATGTCGAGGATCATTCATGATAGACTTGAAGATATGTTGCCACAGTTAATATCCATCAACCAATGTGGTTTTGTGAAAGGAAGGAGTATAATAGGGAATGTGTTATTAACTCAGGAAATGGTGACAGACATCAGAAACAGAGGGAAGTCAGCCAATGTTGTTATAAAGCTGGATATGTCCAAAGCATGTGATAGAGTCTCATGGGAGTTTCTAGCTAAAGCTCTGCAGAAAATGGGATTTGGTGTGAATTTTATTGACAAGGTATGGAGACTGGTGGCTAACAAGTGGTATTCAGTGTTGTTTAATGGTCAATCATCAAGTTTACTCCACTCAACTAGAGGGGTGAAACAAGGTGACCTCTCGTCGCCTACTATGTTCATTCTAACTGTTGAGGTGTTATCTAGAGCTTTAAATGCATTATATGATGATCCTAGTTATGTGGGATATGGAGTACCAAAGTGGAGTCATAATCTGAACCATTTATGATATGTTGATGACACTATCATCTTTCCATCAGCACACAAGGAGTCTCTAGGCTGCTTCAGGCCAACTTATTAATAAGGATAAGAGTGCATTCTATATGTATCATAAGGTTGCAAATAATCTTGTGCAACAAGTGGCTCAAATCACTGGTTTTTCAATAGATCAGTTTTCTTTGAAGTATTTAGGCTGTCCAATCTTCGATGCTAGAAGAAAGAAGGTATATTATAATGAGCTCATTAAGAAGGTGAAAAACAAGCTGCAGAACTGGAAAGGAAGGCTTCTGTCCAACGGAGAGAAAACAGTGTTGATCAACAATGTTCTACAAAGTGTCCCAGTTTACCTACTGTCAACAGTAGTTCCCATAAAGTATACCATTAATGAACTACATAAGAACTTTGCTAGATTCTTTTGGAGTAATAAGAAAGAAGGCAAAAGCAGGCATTGGGTAGGATGGGATAAAGTTTGTTTACCAAAGGATGAAGGAGATTGGGTTTTAGATCATTATATGATGTCTCTAATGCATTGTTTGCAAAGCTATGGTGGAGGTTCAGAAATACAAATTCAATTTGTTCCACATTCATGTGGAACAAATATTGTAAGAGATTGAGACCTACTGAAGTGCAATGGAAAGGAGGATCACAAGTGTGGAAGAAAATATGGAGGCTAGGGATCAAACTGAGAAGTATATTTGTTGGGAACCAATTAATGGAGAATGTAATATGTGGCATGATAACTGGTCTAAACTTGGTCCTTTGAAGCAGGTGTGTCCTATCCAAACTCAAGTAGAGGAGCTGAATTTCTTTATGACAGATGAGGGATGGGATTATCAAAAGCTAGAGGAAGTATTTCTAGAGAATATACTGAATCATGTGAGGAATAAGCTTGGTATGGTGGAGAAAATAGAAGAAAAGGACAAACCATGGTGGATGCTAACTGGTAATGACATATTTACTGTTAGGAGTGCATGGAACCGTTTGAGGCAGAAAGAACAAGCTTCTTTGTAATTTTCTAAATAGTGAATTAAAGGTGTGCCATTCGAAGTGTCATTCTTTATGTGGAGAATATGGAAGCTCAGACTACCACTAGATGATATTTTGAAAAGGATAAAGATTGCCATTGTGTCTAGATGTTATTGCTGTGATAATCCTCAACATGAAGAAACAGTACAACACCTGTTTCTTATTGGGAACTTAGCTACATCAGTTCGGCTTTATTACACCAGTGTTGTGGGTGGGATAGGTCCTATGGTGAAGCTACATCAGACAGTATGGAAATGGTGGGATTTCAACTGCTCACCAAAGTTGAAGCCTAATAAACAAGTTGCTTCTGCTTTTATTTGTTGGCAATTATGGAAGAGAAGAAATGCAAGAGCCCATGGTGAGACAATGAGCAAGAACAAAGTCATATATTACATTAACCAGAATTTATATCATTTGGTTGTGACAAGGTATCTTTGGCTGAAGAATATACCACAAGACTGGCCTCAGTTGGTGCAATTTCTAGAAGGATATAAGCCAATTATGAAGATTAGGAGGGTACAATGGAGATACCCAATAGTAAGATGGTATAAATGCAATACAGATAGTGCTTTAAGGGGAAATCCAGGTGCATGTTCAGCAACTTTTTATATGAGAAACAATGAAGGAGATGTGGTGTTTTCTAGTGCTAGGAGGTTGGCAGACACAACTAATATTTGTGCAGAAGCTGCTGCTATATAGGATGTTTTTTAGTACTCCATGACACACAATCTACAACCTGTGATAATTGAGACAGACTCATTAATTATGGTGAACATATTGGGGGGGGGGGGGGGGGATACTCTATGGAATGTGAGACTGATTGTGAGGAGGATAAGGAGATAGATAGAAGGAGGCCATGCGCAGATTGCTCACATCCTTAAGGAAGGCAATGCACTGGCAGATTATTTAGCTAACATGGTTTTTGATTTTGCAGGTACAATTCAAATAAACAATTATCAACAACTACCAATTCAAGCGAGAAGGATACTTAATAGTGATAAAAGAAATATGCCATAATTCAGATACTCAGCATATAGACCTAGAGAACCAGATTGATCAGAGTGTGACTTCAGACACACAGTAGTCACACAACACAACAAATTGTGTGATGACAGTACTAATATGCAGGAGTTTGTAATACAGAAATGCTTGCTGTAATTTCAAGTAAAGTTGTCCCGAGAAGGAAAGTAATAGATGATACACACAAAAGTTATACATGATCTGCACACAGGGAAAACAAGGCTACATGTTTACATAGTTGTAAAGGATACACAGAATTGCTGAAGTTGCAGCTTGGATAAATGCAACTTGTTTCTGCTTGATTAATCAACTGGATTTGATGTCATAGCACCTGGTGAGAGCTTGAGGAGTCTCATGATGACAACAAACCAAAGCAGAAGAAGTTCCAGTATTTAGTTCTAGCCTAGGATTAATTGATTCTGTAACAGTACATATAGTAGGCTAGCTTAGATTTCTGCATTGTTTTTCTTTATTTTCTTTATTTCCACGTTCTTTGTGTAAATACTTTGATTTTGAAATAAAACTACACAAGTATGATGGCTTGTGCTTTGTTAAAAAAAAAAAATACTGACCCCACTTATCTGAATAATTTTTACAATTTTACTAATTATTGTAAGTTTAAATTGCAGGTCAACATGACACATAAAGATGATCCTCCCGACAATACGCCTAAGAATGTTGGAAATTAGCTAAAGGATTAAATGCAAATCAGAAGTTTAATTAGCTAAAATGTTTACTTGTTCTATATGCATGTACTCATCAAATTTATAACCACCAACTACAGAAAAATCTCCTTTATCCCCATTGGTGTATCATTAAAATTAACCAAAACTAGGCTATTAGTGAAGTTGACAAAATTCAGATCATGGTCCTCAGCTTGTATGTGCAAATCAAGCAGTTGATTATTATTGAGATAATAGCAAAATATCTTTTGGAATCTGTCTTGCACTATGTTTTCTCCATTTCTTGTAAAAGCCAAGGGCATATGGATCATCATGCCTAGCATACCAGTAGCATGACAAGTGCAAGAATTCTTTTTATCATACTCGTCAATGACACAAAATGACAAGATTGCCCCCCTAGTCTAATCAACAGTCAAACACTGGGAAAAAAGGGGAAAAAGTCCAAGAATTCTTTTCCTCATACTCCTCGTAAGTATTGCTCTTAACAGCCTTTCAATGCAAACATTCATTAACAACAACTCCTGAAAACATGTCATGTCATTTTTAATGTAGTTCTACGTTCCTATTTGAGTTAAATAGATACAGTACAAATAATAAAGATGACTCGTTACTTTTCATAATTTTTCTAATAAGAAAAAGGAAATTTTTTAATATAATTAAGTACAGTCAAACCTCTCTATAATTGTCATTCATTATAACAACATTTCACCATAACGCTCTGGTTTTCTCTAGAACGATTTTTCATTTTATATTTTACTTCTCTATAACAACATTCTATCTATAACAACAGTGACATTCATTATAGTGGTACACTCTTTTTAAAATTACCTCTCTATAACAGACATACTCAAATATTTTGTAATAATATTTTGTAAGAAATATATTATATGTTAAATAACATATTAAAATATTTATGATAATCATCATTAATATCATGTACATAGTAAAATTCAAGTACGAATATCTAAAAGGAAAAAAAATGATATTTCTCATATTAATCTGATTTAGTCTTGTAAAATTTCGAAATCATCTATTTCCAGTCTACCGTATAAATTTGACATTTATTTCCCTAATTTTCACAGCTGTAATTAGTCTATTTTAAGTTTGAAATTTTGCAAGACTTAAATCAAATTACTATGAGAAATATATATATATATATATATATATATATATATATATATATATATATATATATATATATATATATATATATATATTTCCTTTTACTATATGCAAACAACAGAATCTTACGGTTTAATGTAGTCTCAATTTGTTAACCCGATTGGTATAATAATATCTCTGATTTTGTATTTGCACAACTTTAATTTTGCTATGTTCCTTTTATAATTGAATTAATTTTGAATTTTGTAACTATAAATACTATTATTATTCTAGTAAGGATGATGAAGAGAAGCGGCCGAATAGGGAAAAGTATAAGATGGCGAGAAAGAAGGCGAAGTTAGCAGTTTCGGCAGCTAAAACGACAGCCTTTGAACGCCTTTATGCAGAATTAGAGGACAGAGGTGGGGATAAGAAGCTATTTAAGCTCGCCAAGGAGAGAGAGAGGAAGGCACGCCACTTGGATCAAGTGAAGTGCATCAAGGACGAGGATGGCCAAGTGTTAGTACAGGAATCTCGCATTAGACAGAGATGACAGTCATACTTTCATGAACTGTTGAACGAATGAGGGGATAGAGACATTGTGTTGGGAGACTTAGAGCACTCGGATAGGCGTCGCAACTTTGGATATTGTAGGAGTATAAAGGTTGAGAAGGTTAAGGGAGTTGTTCGTAGGATGCGCAAGGGAAGAGCGACCGGACCTGACGAGATTCCTGGGGAATTTTGGAAGAATGCAGGCAGGGTAGGCTTGGAGTGGCTGACTGGGTTGTTTAATGTCATTTTCAAGACAACGATGATGCCGGAAGAATGGAGGTGGAGTACAATAATTCCCGTGTATAAGAACAAGGGAGACATTCAAAGCTGCAACAACTATAGATGTATCAAGCTGCTAAGTCACACTATGAAAGTGTGGGAAAGGGTGGTGGAAATGAGGGTGAGGAAAGGTGTGTCTATTTCAGAGAACCAGTTTGGATTCATATCGGGGTGCTCGACTACAGAAGCCATTCATATTGTAAGGAGATTGGTGGAGCAGTATAGGGAGCGGAAGAGGGACTTGCACATGGTATTCATTGACCTATAAAAGGCCTACGACAAAGTGCCAAGAGAGGTCTTATAGAGATGCTTGGAGGCTAAAGGTGTACCTGTGGTGTACATTAGAGCGATAAAGGACATGTATGATGGAGCTAAGACCAGGGTAAGAACGGTAGGAGGAGACTCGGAGCACTTCCCTGTTATGATAGGGTTGCATTAGGGATCAGCTCTTAGCCCGTTTCTATTCGCCCTGGTGATGGATGAATTGACGCGACAAATACAAGGTGAGGTGCCTTGGTGTATGTTGTTCGCAGATGACATAGTCCTGATTGACTAGACTCGCAACGGAGTTAACGATAAGCTGGAGGGCTGGTGATAGACGTTGGAGTCTAAAGGATTTAAATTGAGTAGGACCAAGATAGAATACTTGGAGTGCAGGTTCAGTGGCCTACCGCGTGAGGCTGACGAGGAAGTGAGGCTTCGTACCCAGGCCATTCAAAGGAAAGGAAGTTTCAAGTATCTTGGGTCTATTATACAGAGAGATGGGGATATCGACGACGATGTTTCACATCGTATTGGTGCAGGGTGGATGAAATAGAGGCTCGCCTCCGGAGTGCTGTGTGATAAGAAAGTGCCACCAAAACTTAAAGTCAAGTTCTACAAAGTGGTGGTTAGACCGACTTTATTGTACGGGGCGGAGTGTTGGCCAGTCAAGAAATTTCACGTTCAGAAGATGAAAGTCGTGGAAATGCGAATGCTGCGGTGGATGTGTGGGCACACTAGGAGGGATAGAATTAGGAATGAAGATATCCGAGACAAGGTGAGAATAGCATCGGTAGAGGAAAAGATGCGGAAAGCGAGGCTGAGATGGTTTGGGCATGTGAAAAGGAGAGACACAGATGCCCCAGTGCGGAGGTGTGAGAGGTTGGCTATGGACGGTTTCAGGGGAGGCAAAGGGAGGCCGAAGAAGTATTGGGGAGAGGTGATTAGACAGGATATGGCACAGTTTCAGCTCACCGAGGACATGACCTTAGATAGGAGGTTGTGGAGGACTCAGATTAGGATAGAAAGCTAAGTGGCTAATCATTTCACCATAGTAGTTGTAGTTTTGCTCATTTGTTTATTGCCATTTGATTTCTGCATTTGATTGCTGCTTATATTTGTTGGGCCGTTGTACTTTGGTTATCTTATTTATCTATAGTAGTTAATGCTCCTTTCTTTCCGGACTGTTCTACCATGACTTTCTCGCTTTTGTTATTCCTTGCTTTCATATTGTTTTCGATATGCTTGGTCCTATCTGACCTTTTGTCTTGTTTTTCCTCTCTTGCTCTCCTCTCTTGAGTCGAGGGTCTTTCGGAAACAGCCGCCCCACCTTTCAAGGTGGGGGTTAGGTCTGCGTACACTCTACCCTCCCCAGACCTCACATGGTGGGATTATACTGGGCTTATTGTTGTTGTTGTATTCTAGTAAAAATAACATAAAAAGTACAGAAAAAAATATTTTTTGCGTACTTTTGTTTATAATAGCTAAATGAAATCCAAGCATCAAATATCAGTATACATACATAACAACACCTCACTATAGCAGTCATGTAATTTTTAGACAAACCCTGCTATTATAGAGTGGATTGATCGTAAATAAAAATGTATTTTGTCAAATAACTTAAGCTTTTAATGACATGATTAAGCACACTTTAACATGTGGTATCAGAGCCAGACTCATCTCAATTTTTAATTTTAAATAAAATTAATTAAGTGGATAAAAATGTGTCTCTAACTACTTAAACTTTTTGCTTAGATGGATTAACTTTATTAATGCAATAGATAAGAGTGAGATTATTACTTACAAATGAATTAATTTAAAATTTGTTTTTTTTTTTAATAATCTGGTACCTAATGCAACAAATAAGGATAATCAAAGGACCATTATCGATCGTCTGGGATGAAATATCAATAAACAAAGACAAACAGTTATTAAAAAATAAAAGCATAGTTTAGGAACATTATAGCATGACTTAAACAAACTATTAGACTATAAAACCACGAGCATTGTGGTTAGATTGATATATGCACCCTTGATCTGAGGTGTTGATTCGAGTCATGGGAGCTAGAAAACTCCTGTCAATGAGACTAGTATACTACTTCTTCCGTCTCAATTTATATGACACCTTTTGATTTGGCACAAAGTTTAAAAAAGAAAGGAAGACTTTTAATTAAAATTTGTGGTCTAAAATAAACTTTGAACATTTGTGTGGCTATAAATCATTTCATTAACCGTAAAAGGAGAATTTTAAAGTTGAGTTATTTCTAATTATAAAAATGTGACATTCTTTTTGGTACAGACTAAATGAAAGGATGTCACATAAATTGGGATAGACAAAGTAGTATTAAACAAACAAATTGCTAAAGAAAATAGGGATAGACATAAATTATTATTTTTAAATATAGGAGGGAAAGATATTTATAATATAATAATACATGTAATATTAAAATAACAATTACAAAAAAAACATAATATTAACAATAATAATAATAAAAGGATTGCTTTATTTATAATATAAGTGAACTTAAATTACTAATTAGAACAAGATATAACATATCTTTAATTATAGGTAAAACACCTTGGTAAAAAATATATAATAATAATAATCAATAAATAAATAAATCAATACAAAAATATGTAAAAATGTTACATAGAGGAGGGGATTGGAAATGTAAAAAGCAAAATATACATTGTCTAAAATATAAGGGAAAAATATCTATTACTGTTCAAAGTTGAATGAAGTTAGATTTTTAAAGTAAAAATTAAGGGGAAAATGACAAAGCAAGTGTGCGGCGTAGAGGGCAAAGTGATCAAACTCATACCAGTATTTTCTTCTTCTTGGACTGATTGTTAAATTAATTATTCCCATGTCATTATTTCACTCGGGGCATTTTATTAAAAGAGACTTTTGAGTTACTTATTTAAGAATTTAGGACTCAAGTTTTAAAAATTAGGTAAAAGGGACTCTATCCCTCTAAGTTTTTTTAATTTACACAAAAACCCTTAAGTTTTTTTAATTTACACAAAAACCCCTAAGTTTTTTCAATTTACACAAAAACCCAAAAATAAAAGCACTTTTTACCCAAAAAAAAAAAAAAAATTGTACGTTTTTCTCTTAAAAAATACGCAAGCAACTATTGGTTGCTTAAACAACTCCTTGTTGCTTATACAATAACCTTGTATCTCATTAAAACTAGGTAAACAACTAGTAGTTGTTTAAATAAATAAAGGTTGCTTATAATAAACAACACGAAGTTGTTTAAGCAACTCATTATTGCTTATACATGAACTCAATTGGAAATTAATTGATTGATCACAAATGAAAATTAACTAATATAAAAACCTTGTTTCTTGTAAAAACTAGTCATTTGATGAGTGATTAAATCCAACTTATTAATTTTATCATCAATTAATTGACTATACTAATAGTTTAAACAAAAATTTACTGATCCAGTGATAATGAAATCAATGTTGTTTGATTATATGAATATTAGAACATCAACTTATTGACTTGATAGCAATCAAGTGAATACGTTGATGTTCAACTATTCATATAATCAAACAGCATTGATTCCATTATCACTAGATTAGTAAGTTATTGTTAAACTATTGGTAGAGTCAATCAATTTTGTGATCAATTGTGATATTATTAATAAGTTGAGTTTAATCACTCATTGGACGACTCGTTTGATATTTAATTGTTATCAAGTGAATACGTTGACGTTCAAATATTCATATAATCAAACAACATTGATTCCATTATCACTAGATCAATAAGTTATTGTTAAACTATTGGTAGAGTCAATCAATTTTGCGATCAATTGTGATATTATTAATAAGTTGAGTTTAGCCACTCATTGGACGACTCGTTTGACATTTAATTGTTATCAAGTGAATACGTTGATGTTCAAATATTCATATAATCAAACAACATGCATTCCATTATCACTAGATCAGTAAGTTATTGTTAAACTATTAGTAGAGTCAATCAATTTTGCGATCAATTATGATATTATTAATAAGTTGGGTTTAATAACTCATTGAACGACTCGTTTGATATTTAATTGTTATCAAGTCAATAAGTTGATGTTCTAATATTCATATAATCAAATAACATTGATTCCATTATCACTGGATCAGTAATTTTTTGTTTAAACTATTAGTATAGTCAATTAATTGATGATAAAATTAATAAGTTGGATTTAATCACTCATCAAATGACTAGTTTTTACAAGAAACAAGGTTTTTATATTAGTTAATTTTCATTTGTGATCAATCAATTAATTTCCAATTGAGTTCATGTATAAGCAATAATGAGTTGCTTAAACAACTTCGTGTTGTTTATTATAAGCAACCTTTATTTATTTAAACAACTACTAGTTGTTTACCTAGTTTTAATGAGATATAAGGTTGTTGTATAAGCAACAAGGAGTTGTTTAAGCAACCAATAGTTGCTTGCGTATTTTTTAAGAGAAAAACGTGCAGTTCTTTTTTTTTTTTTTTTTGATAAAAAGTGTTTTTATTTTTGGGTTTTTGTGTAAATTAAAAAAACTTAGGGATTTTTGTGTAAATTAAAAAAACTTAGGGGGCCCTTAATTAAATGTTTATAACAAAAGAAAAGAAAAAAGAAATAGAAATCCCCTTTTATTCATTCCACTCTCAAACAACCCTTTTAGCTCATTTTCCCATTTCACTCTGACCAGGTGAGACTAGAATGGGGTCCTTTAGATTTGTACCCCAAAATAAGAATCTCCGTTTCACCAAAATATATATATATATATGCTACTGTATTAGTGTATTATTGAATCGGTTAATAATAAAAACAACACCAATATATAACAATTAATAGATACTAACAGGGGCGGACCTACATAGTTCTAAGAGGATTCATATGAACTCACTTCGTCGGGAAATTATACGGTGTAGTTACTGTAATATGTAAAATGCCATCTAAAACGGAAGAAATATATTATATATAATACATTGAATCCACTTGACGTAAAGCCACTCTGTGGCGTAGTGGTTATGCGGGTTCAAAACCAAACTAAGTTCCAGTGTTCGAATCAGCGCAGCTGGTTTTTATTATTAGCTTTTTGATAGTTCTGTTGTACTTAAACTATGCCCACCTTATTTATTTAAGTTAAACCTTTATTCAAAGTTATAATTTATTTTCTCTCTTATAATTTTCAGTTAGATATGTAAGGATATATTTTTTTTTAAACATGTCTTATAGCTTTTAGTTTAATTTAATTTGATCAATATTTAAATTGCTTATTTGTTCTACACTCTTGTATTTTTTATTTGGCTCATAAGCTCTCTTTATTTAATTATCTGTCTTAGTTAATTTATTCACAAATCCTTTTTATGATGATTTTTATTTTGTAAGCAATAACTTTGTGTTTGTTTTATATAAACAGGGAAAGGAACTTATATTTTGTTATATGTTTTAGAGTTTAATATACTTTAAAATTGGTCATGATTTGCTAACCAAACTTTTTTTAAAGCCAAATTTGAGAAATAAGTAGATAAGTTATTTTAAAAAATACATTTAAATATATTTTGAAATTACTTTATAAAAAAATTCCCTACTTGTTAAAAAATAAAGAGTGCCGACTTAAAATAAAGTGGTAGCGAATAAAAACGGAAAAAAGTAACGTAGCGATCAAATTTCGCTTGCCATGCCTATTGTTGATTTTATAGTCAGCTCTTGTCGTGTGTATTTTGAACCCACTTATATAAAATTCTGGGTCCGCCACTGGATACTAATTAAGTGCTACTGTATTATTGTAATCTTTTTTTACTTGTATGCTATGTCATTTTGATTTTAAAAAAATGCATCTTATAAATTGGTCATGTTAGGTTGAATCTCATTCTATCTACAAAAACAATGAAAAGTTTATGTGTGTCATTCTTATTTTTGTCTGCAAGAACGTGAAATCATTCGTGAAGAAAGTGGAAAATTGAGGCAAAGAAAAGGCTAATTATGGTCCCAGATTTGGATGGAGAGACCACTCCATAGGAATAATCATGTTCACTCCTTTTTACAGTAGAAAATTCTGAAAAGGATAAATAAGAAAGACCAAAAAATAGCATCAAGATTTGTATGTTAAACGTCATGAATCACAAACTTAAGAGAAATAGATATGGGGCCTGATTCAACTTAAAAATTAATTCCTTAGTGTAACAATTATTCAAGACCATATAACAATATCACAACTTATTTCTTCTAAATGACAGACACTTTAACACCCCTCCCAAAAACACCCCTCCCCTTCCCAGGACTGGAATTTGAATTAATATGAATAACATGACATGGAGCCTTTAATATTGAATAATTAAGTAGTTGGGAATACATATAATCTGGCTATAATATCTGTAAGAAGGTAATAATCTGCTTGCATTAATCTTTGTCAACATGTGTATATATACAAAGATCCTAGGCTATAATGAAGGTAACTAAATATACACCTAACCATAATGGTAACTAAATATTCTTCTAATATATTTACATCAATAAAGATGGTAACTAAATATTTACATAATATTCTGACACACCCCCGTAGTCGAAGCGGGAGGTTTGCGGACGCTTAGGCTGTCGCGAAAATCTTCAAATAGAACCAAGGGAAGACCTTTAGTAAATATGTCCGCGATCTGATAGCGCGATGGGACATGTAGGACACGTACATGACCACGAGCAACTTGTTCACGGACGAAGTGAATATCCATCTCGATATGCTTAGTGCGTTGATGTTGAACAGGATTGCCAGATAGATATATGGCACTAACACTATCACAGTGCACCAACGTAGCCTTTCGTATTGGACAATGAAGTTCTAGAAGCAGATTGCGTAGCCAACAAGACTCAGCAACAACATTGGCTACCCCTCGATATTCGGCCTCCGCACTAGATCGAGACATGGTGGCCTGCCGCTTGGCGGACCAAGAAATGAGATTATCACCAAGAAAGACACAATAACTAGAAGTCGAACGCCTGGTATCCGGACAACCACCCCAAGCTGCATCCGTATACGAAATGAGAGTGGTGGGTTTAGATGGATAAAGATGCAAGCCATGATCAAGGGTGCCCTTAATATAGCGCACAATACGTTTGAGAGCATTCATGTGGACCTCCATCGGGTTATGCATGAATAGACAAATCTGTTGCACAGCATACGAAATGTCTGGTCTCGTGAACGTGAGATATTGCAGTGCACCTGCCAGGCTGCGATAAAGAGAAGGATCCTTAAATGGTGAGGTAGATGTGGCACTTAACTTCGGTTTAGTGTCAACTGGCGTGGCACTTGGCCTACAAGACGACATGCTAGCTCGTTCTATGATCTCTTCGGCGTACCTCTTTTGAGATAAAAATAAACCACCTGCATGACGAGTAACTACTATTCCCAAGAAATAACTGAGTGGTCCCAAATCCTTCATAGCAAATTCAGAGTTGAGAAGTGTCATGATAGACTTGCGAAGATCATCAGAGGAGGTAGTTAAGATGATATCATCCACATACAAAAGAAGATACGCCATATCAATACCTTTTCGGTAGATGAACAGAGAATGATCAGACTTGCTGTGGGTGAAACCAATACTAGAAACATAGTCAGCAAATATTTTGTACCAGGCCCGGGGAGCTTGCTTGAGGCCATATAAGGACTTCTTTAGTAAGCAGACATAGTCAGGATGTGTAGGGTCGCGGAAACCCACGGCTTGATGCATGTAGACAGTTTCCTCGAGTTCACCATGTAAGAATGCATTTTTCACATCAAGTTAGTGAATAGGCCAAGCATTAGAGAGAGCTAGACTGAGAACAGTGTGGATGGTCGTCGGTTTAACCACTAGGCTAAAAGTATCACCACAATCCACGCCAACTTGTTGAGTTTTGCCATCACCTACAAGTCGGGCTTTATGCCTCTCAAAGGAACCGTCAGAGTGTTCTTTATGTCTAAAAATCCACATAGACCGAATAACATGCACATTAGGTGGGCGAGGCACTAACTCCCACGTCTTATTTTTAATAAGAGCCTTATATTCATCTTCCATAGCCATTTTCCAATTCGGGTCACGTAAGGCAGACACGGGGTTACGAGGAAGGGGAGATTTGGATGCATGAGTGATGAAGCTGTATTTTGGGTTAGGCTTGACAATACCATGTTGACTCCTAGTGATCGGTTTTTGGGCTGGGAGAGGACAGTGGACAATGGCGGACGGGGGCTGGACAGTGGGGCTGGCGGTAGCAGCTGAGGGTGAGGCAGATGTGGCCGTGGGTGGTGGGCTGCTAGGACCAGTGGGCAGCGGAGTATGGTCGCTGAAAGGTGGGATATTTTGCGAGGCTAAATGGTGGATTACATAAGGAGAGGTTCCATCGTCCAGAAAATCATAATGGTGACGATCTAAGGGAGGATGTAGCTTAGCAAAAGGAGTATGATGATTTTATTGGATGATAAATCATAACATTTGTAACCACGATGATGGGATGGATAGCCTAAGAACACACGTGGGGTGGAACGGGCTTGAAGCTTGTTAATGGTATTAGATGGGAATAGGGGGTAACATAGGCAACCGAACACCCGAAGATGAGAATAGGATGGGTCTTTGTGATAGAGTACTTTGAGAGGAGATTGATAGGCTAATCCTTTATGAGGAAGAATGTTGAAGAGGTAGGTGTCCATTTGTAATGCATGATGCCAAAAATAAGGAGGTAAAAACGCATGATTGAGTAAAGTACGAACCATGTTGTTTATTGTTCGAATTTTTCTTTCGGCCTTTCCATTTTGTGATGAGGTATAAGGACAGGAGAGGCGAAAAGACAAGCCATTAGATTCACAAAACTCCCAGAATGGACCGTTATCAAATTCCCTACCATTATCACATTGAATGTTCTTTATTTCCCGTTCAAATTGAGTGCGAATGAAATTTCGAAAGACTAAGAAAGTGGGTAACGTTTGAGACTTAGTTGATAAGGGAAATGTCCACAAAAAATTAGAGTAATCATCCAAGAACAAAACATAATATTTATGGCCCGAAGAGCTCAAACGGGAGATGTCCAAAGATCACTATGGATAATATCAAATGGCATACATGTTTGTGAATGAGATGCAACAAATGACAATTTAATCTGTTTTCCAAGAGTGCAGGAATGACAAACATGAGACTTAATCGGTCCATTACATTTAATAAATTTATTTTGCCTAAGGGAGTCGAAAACAGGTGCTCCCGGATGACCCAAGCGATCATGCCACATAGATGAAGTTAAAGCTGCAAAAGACGATGGTGGTGTGGTAGTGATGGGATAAAGCTCGCCCCGACTATCACATCTCATTAGACGCATCCCCGTCCGGTAATCGTTCACAGAAAAACTAAAAGGATCAAATTCAACATAAACTGAGTTATCTATGGTGAATTTTCGAACTGAGACTAGGTTCTTGATAAGATGAGGAGCATGAAGAACATTTTTTAAGGCTAAAGGTGGGTTGGGGGGAGCTAAGTTGGTATGACCATAACCACAAATTGGAATTGAATGACCATTTCCGACAATTATACCACGATTATTGCTCAAATTAAAATAAGACGAGAGGTTACCTTGCGCGTATGTCATATGAGAAGTGGCTGCGGTATCCATGTACCAATTTGCATCCGGAAGAGTGAGCCCAAGTGTGTGCATTGTTTCCTCGATATCGGTTGGAGTGGGTTGAACGTCGATGGAGTAAGCTTGTGGTGGACGTGGCCCAAGTATGCCAGCCTGCCTCTGTTGAGTGTTGGTCCGTGGCCGTGGAGTAGTTGGATACGGACAAGGAGGCACAGGCCACAGCATGTAGGGCCACTGGCATTGCTGTGCATTCCCCATCCAAGTCTGCTGCCACTGTTGCTGCTGGTCGTGGTGTTGCTGCCAGCTGCCACGTCCACCACCGAAACCACCACTGTTTCGATTGTTGCTGCCCCTATTGCCACCACCTCTGCCACGGTTCTTTCCACCATTGTTGCTGCGGTTTTGATGCCTTTTACCACTGTTATTCTGACGGTTTGGGTGGTTATTTCCAGAAGAGGGATTATCATCGTAATTCCGAGCAATCATGGCATTAGCGAATCCCGTGGCAAGCTGTTTGGTGAAGCCTGTTTCTTCGAGAATGAGCATGGAACGGGCTTGATAGAAGAGAGGAAGAGGATTGCTTTGACAGATGAGTGTACCCACCCCCTTATAGGCGTCAGTGAGTCCGGCTTCCATTTGAAGGACGAGGCGGTTGTTGGAGACTGGAGCACCGACGTTCTTGAGTTGATCGGATTGAATCTTGAGTCGTTGACAATACGCGGAAGCATTAAGGAAGTCCTCCATATTAGTGTGAGAAAATTCATGCTCAAGAGTGACGGCTCGAGAATTTTCGTTATCTTGGAATATGTCACCTATTCCAAGCTTCCATGGTCGTGGAGTCATGTTCAAGGATAGTATGCAATAGGTCAGTAGAGATGGTAGCATAAATCCATTGAAGAACCGTGGCATCAAGAGTCGACCATAACTCTTTTTCAGCATCGGTTTTCGGCACCTTTTCTTTCCCGAACTCCGGTTGAATGATATGGTGGAGGCCTCTGTGGGACTTGGCGTGGATTTTGAAGAGTTCCTCCCATGTCCCATATTGGACGTTTTCCATCTCAAGAGTAATGGAGATGTGATTTTTGATGTTGGAGACAGCCAAAGCTGGGTGGAAGAAGGACTTGGTGGAGTCAGATGAGGAGGAATCAGTCATGGTGGTTGATTGTAGGAGAAAGATGATGATGTTGACGCAGAGATGGAGGAAGAGAGAGGAGCAGAATCGAGCCCTAGTCTGATACCATGTAAGAAGGTAATAATCCGCTTGCATTAATCTTTGTCAACATGTGTATATATACAAAGATCCTAGGCTATAATGAAGGTAACTAAATATACATCTAACCATAATGGTAACTAAATATTCTTCTAAAATATTTACATCAATAAAGATGGTAACTAAATATTTACATAATATTCTAACAATATCATCTAAGAAAAAATGGATCTTGAACTTATAGTATTATAAAAGCTAGTTCAAGAACTAAAAATTACCGAAAACATTTGAGGAGATAATAACATATTCTCTCGATCATTATGAAACACCCTATACAGTTACAAACCTCATACATCACATGCAAGTTTAGCAATCAAACACCGAAATCTTTGAATTTTTTCTCACACCACACATTTTTCTCCTACGTACCTTCTTTTTATCTTTATTCGTTAATAAGTAAAAACTATATTAATCATATATTTGATAATCTTCCAACCCCATCCCAATAAATTTATTGGCGAGTTTTTTTTTATCTTTTTTTTTTCACCCCTCCCACAGGTGCTCCCTTTTGTTCCCTTGGTGACTCGAACTCACAACCTTGAGGTTGAAAGTGAAGGGCGCTTACCATCTGAGCTTATGCCTAACCAAACATTATCTAAAAATAGGTTATAGGTGTAATTGCCCATGATCCAAGAAACTAGAGTTAATTAATCATAAAAAGGAGCGTCCTAAAATTCCATAAACTATAGGAATGTTCACATATTTACTTGTGTCATGCTTATTTTGCTCCAAATTCTTAAAGGATTAAGTTTGTAACAGTTGATCGAGGCAGTTGCACAGGTCGATGTTTATATTCAATGTATTCAATTAAACTTAATGGGTTTCCCGGACGAAATGTGTAAGAAAATTATCAAATTTAAATAAATAGTTCATTTGAACTTATAATTCAAAAATATAATGTATTCAGTGCTAAAACACTAAATATGGAACCATCAAGTCTAAGCTTGAATCCACAAATTAATCAAGAAGATAGGTATAACCAACTAGTCCCTCTGTTTCAATTTGTTTGAACCTATTTCTTTTTTAGTCCGTGCCAAAATGAATGACCTCTTTCCTAATTTGGAAACAAATTCACTTTATGAATGATTTACAGTCACACAAATTTTCAAGGCTTATTTTGAACCACAAGTTTCAAAAGTCTTCTCTCTTTCTTAAATGTCGTGCCCAGTCAAATGGGTTCATATAAATTGAAACGGAGGGAGTATATAGTACCATGCATGAGAAAAACCAAGATCATATTTGTTAAGATGATTAGGTAAGTTTATCGGTTTATCCGTAGCATATAGCAACATATATTTATAATTTATATGCATATGTCGATTACCCTAGTGACAAAAGCATTGTAATGAATCACAAATAGGGTAGTCATGTTAGGTTGCACCCTTGTCTATGCTTCTTGTCTCCCTCTACCCTTCTCCTATCATTTGACATGAAATTAGCAAAACGCCATCTCCAATAAACCCAAGAAATGATGGCTTCGTTGGGAAACAAATCACGTTGATTTTGCATGTCAATGCTGGAAACTAGGGTTTGGCAACATATATAGAAGTTACTTGTGATGCATGTGACTATCCTAGAAATTTCCATTTACTCAAACGGGGTCCATGGAGTTCTCTATATTTAGAAATAATTTAATTTTATGAGATAATTTGCAGCCACACAAATATCTGATAAGTATTTGTTTTGGATCACTAATTTAAAAAATCTTCCTATCTTTCTTAAATTTCGTACCTAGTCAAATAGTATCGTGTAAATGGGGACGGGAGGTGCAGTAAATGTTTAGTTGTAGGGAAGGATATGTACAGCACACTCAGCTCCATATACTTTTATTTCTTGGCATCATGAGAGAGTTTTAATCCAATGAAATGGAGCCAAAATATCTTTTGGCAACTGTTACTCGTGAGTTATCGCTTCCCACAAGGACATTTTTTTCAAATGTTTTTTCTCGTCTTTTTCTTCCTTTTCTCTATTAGGATTTCCTTTTTTTCATAAGCCAGGGTATGTGTGTGTATCAAATGACTAAGGAACGATGATAATGGACATGATTTGTGTGGACTTGTGGTCCATGGTTACTGGAACAAAATTTTAGGAGGAAATTACGTTCAATAACCTTGAAATGATGAGTGGTCATGAAATTTTAATCTTCACTTGCCTCTTAGGGGTCGTTTAGTAGATAGTCGAAATTATCCCGGGATTATAATTCCGGGACTATTTTATCCCATCTATTGGAATTATTTTAAAATAATCCCAGCATAAGTGGGATAAAAAGGTATAAGCTGGGATATCCCAGCACTAATTTTTGTACCATGTTTGGTACAAAGTATAAATTTATCCCAGGATAAATTTATACCTTGTACCAAACATGATATAAAAATTAGTGCTGGGATATCCCAGCTTATACCTTCTACCAAACGACCCCTTAAGGAAAAGTTAAAAGCGTTGTCCATGGGATAAAATTTGTTTAACTTAGATGTTTTGCCCATGGAACCGGGCAAGCGGCATAAAAAATTCAAGACCATCTCCACTTCCAATGCCATTCTTGTAAATTTTTAATTTGATTATTTTCTCGGCCCTGCTAATACGGGATGTTTTATGCATCGGACGGTCTTTTTTTGTTTTTTCATTTTTCTTCAATGACAACGTCTACCACCCAACACACTATTTGCCTTTTTATTAAAAAGAAATTCAATAGTTAATCAAAATGTGTTCACAGTAATTAAAACATTGCTATGGTTAACACCTCATGCCTAATGTATTTCCCTACTTAATTGTGCGTTAATCCCTTAATTACTATTAGCCTCAAAGGCGCAATTTGTGCTTAGTGCTTACAGATGGAAATATTTTCGCCCAATGGCCTCCCCATAGTTTGCAATAATACGCTTGCCTTGTTTTAAGTTCTTTATAATAATGTTTTTTACTATTATTACGTACTACATGTAAACTAATTACAATTTGATCAATTTGTCCCTTCTAATATCACACTTTGTGAAAATTAATTGTATGAAGAAATTCCTTGAGGCCCAATCTGTAAAGTGGATAAGTAATGAGTTTAGGTGCCGTGGAGGAGGAATTGTCTCGGGAATTCACCACCCAATACGGAAAAGAACAAGGACTTGCAAGGAAACCATCTTTTGATAGTTTGTCTGGAGGAGAAGCAATTGATGCATTTATCCAATTTTGACGGCAATTCTTCAAATACATATGTCATAATAGAGGGAGATCCACACCCAAAAGCTAGCTACTAAGGTGAGAAAGCTCAAAGCTATATAAAGCATACCTGGCACATATCAGTACTGATGTGGAACATAACAGACCACCATGCAACGGCACAAAAGGGCTGACTCTGATACCAATTGTTATAACCCACGAAGACCCACACCTCAAAAGCTAACTATTAAAGTGGAAGAGCCTAAGACTATATAAGCCCACAGCAAGCACATACCAGCACCTATGTGAGACATAACAACATCTTTGAAAGTGATGAAACCAATATATATTTCAATGAGCATCTATTGAAGCAGCCAATGAAGTACAACAAAAAAGCATGGCTTAGTTCAAAAGTTGGATCATATAAGGAGCCGTTTGGACATGATTTGAAACCATGAGATGAAATCATGCTTGGACATACAATTTGGAGTTCTTAAGTTGTATTTTTTCTTATAGAAATAAAAACCCCACAAGTTGTGAAAACTATCAAAATTGTCCCAATTCTTATACAATCTTACCAAATGAGCAAGTCATAAGTCATAACAAAATTAATATGCTACTAGAAGGTCTTTCTAAAAAAATACAGCATCAATTGATCAAACTTTAGTTCAATAAAAAGAAAAATTTAACATGAATAGTAATGTAACTACTATTTAATATAATCCTCCCACATGGTACGAACATAAATAACGGTTGGTAGAAATTAAAGAAGTTGGTAAATGGTTGGCGGGAGTAATTGTTAAAGATATCTACCAACTCATGATTTTTTTTTCCCGCAAAATATATACTTATGGGTCAAGTTTTACATATAAAAATGTTCAAATCATGATCTGAAATTCCAAATCATGCATTTTTGAAATCAGAGATGAAATCATGAGATGAAATCGCATGTCCTAACGCTGATTTCATCTTGCTGATTTCATCTCATGACTTGAAATCTCCAAATGCGTACTTAATAACTGGGTAAGGAACCAAAAAATACTAGCCAAGTAAATCTGCGAGAAGCCAAAATGTAACGACCTGCTAGGTCGTTATGCGGGGTGACATAGAAAACTAGACCTCTGTTGGGAATACTGAGGCTGCGGGTGAGTCTGTAGCGTGTTCTTATGTATCTGTACATGTTTTTTTTGCTTCTGTAAGGCCTTGAATTGGTGTTGGTATTTTTGGGTACTGGTGCAAAAACCCGAGCTACTGGTCAAAATAGACCGTTGCAGCGGTCGGTTTGTCGTAGCAGGTTGTGGGTCGCCGCCGTGGGAAGCTGGACTTTAATGAACCCGCCATAGCGGAAGACCACTGCAGCGGTCGACGGGAGGCAAAATTCGTGTTTTATATTCTTTATTCTGAACCCATTCCCCACATAACACCAAAACAGTTTCCAAGAACTGTTGTGGCAAAAATTTAAGGATAGGGCTAAAGTGCGCTTGAAAGATAAGTCTCAAGCCTTGACTTTGTTAACTCCACCATCATGAGAGATTCCATGAGTAGTTACAGGTCCATTAATGGTCAATGAAAGGGCTAAAACCCTAGAACTTAAGAAAACCCTTGATTAATGAATGGGTTGTTGATTTTATTGTTGTTTAATCATTTAGGAGTATATATTATCGCTTTCTAGGATGAGAACTTGTCTATTAATGGTGGAACTTTGTTGATTGAGACCTAGGGTTTCATAAAGATGATAACTTTAGCATAAAAACTGCTAGAAAAAAAAAGGTTGAATTGATTAGAGTACCCACGAATGGGAATAGTATGATGGTTTGGGGTTGATATTATGATGAATTCACGCTTAGTGATAATTCACCCACTAAAAAAGGTAGAATGTATTGGGTTCTTTTCCCCAAGGTGTTGTATTGTTTGAGTAGATATAGCTTTATATTTCTAGACTCTGAACGTTAGGAAGCTTTGAGAAAAGGGAAAGCTATTGCTAAGTGATTACATTGTTCCAGTTCTGCTTTGAGGTAGGTTGCGGTCTACTTGAGTTAGACTTTGATTAGTTGATTGTATGTGATACGAAATTGATAGGAGAAGCATGATTATGGCTTCAGACATAAAGTGTGGTTGATAATTCCTACAGTTTGATATAGATTGATTAATTATATGATGAAATGATATGAAATAATAAAGAAGGGGTTCATATGTACTCTTCTTGTTGACTTGGAGTAATCCCTTATTCATGATTATTGATGAATTGATTTTTGAGTCTTGATATGACTTGTGATATGGTGGCTTGTGTTCCCTGATATTGATTATTGATTGTTCACATTCCTTATTGATTGTGGAACGGAAATATATTGTGATGAGAAAGATATATAACTATGAAAAGGCACATTTGACAGGGGTGAGGATATGGCCTAAGTAAAGGCTCGCGATTCGAGGTAAGATTCCGGAGCGAGGGCATATGGATACCATGGGTCCCCTGCAGGTCATGGCTAATGGGTCAAACACTACCATTTAACATGTGTGTACGGATATGTGACAGAGTTGAGATAATTTGTGTTTTACGATTGTGTTTGGTGATTATGCGGGTTGAGTTACTCTTATTGATTTCTGTTTGTGTGGATTTATCTTATCCCTGTGATGGATGATATTTCGGTGTTGGATGATTCTTGTTGATGATTTCGAGTGTGATTATGTGTTGTTGTGCCTATCTGTCTATTTTATTGATTTTGTGATTGTATGCATGATACTAATCTTAGTCGACCTATGATATCTACCGGTACATGATGTTTGTACTGATACTACCTTACTGCATTCTTTTGAGTGCAGATTGTGATCCAGAGACTTTTTCGAGACCTCATATTTAGCTTGACCAGTTTCCGACAAATTCGAGGGTGAGCTATTATCCATGTCAGGCCGCCTGAGGATCTTTCCTATTTTAGATGTCTATTTCATTTCAGACATTTATGTTATTTTTAGACATTGTTTCTTTCTTATACAGTTATGTTAGTGTCACGACCCAGCCCCGTGGGCCGCGACTGGAACCCTACCTGGGTACCCAGACCAAATCACCTATTCATTTACCAAATCCGAACGTATTTCAGAATTTCATAAAAGTCATACCAACATGGGTTATATCAAAATATGTCTTAAGCGGTCGCACAAATCAAAATGTCATATCGAATCCAAACGGAGCGGCGGAATAGACATCGCCGGTCATAAGTGCAAATATAAGCATAAGGGCCATTTAGGGCCATCATAGCAAACTGACCGCTGTAAGACCAGAAAACAAAATCAAACAAACATACATAGGACCCTCGCCCCACATATATGACTACAGGCCTCTACGAATTCGAAACAAAGACATATGGCGAGACAGGGCCCCGCCGTACCCAAATAGTCAAATGTACAGAATATATACATAGCAAAAGAAGTCTGTACCAAAAGTGGACTCCGAGTCAAGTAGGAGTACTCCGAAATAGCAGAGAGTGAAGCCTACAGTGGAGGATCACCAATGTCTGTACCTGCGGGCATGAAACGCAGCCCCCGAAGAAAGGGGGTCAGTACGAAATATGTACTGAGTATGTAAAGCACGGAGTACAGAAATATGACCCAAAACTGAAAGCAAACCGGATATCAAAGGGAAGTACCAATCAGTATGTCAAAGTTCGTATCAAATCATATACATATACATAATGCAAACGAAATCATGCAAACGCTCAAGAACGTGGTCGCCACTCCGACGCTGGCGCCACACACAGCATAACACCAGAAGGTTTCGAATCTCCGTACATCCCCGAACACAAACATAAGTGAGCGTATCGCATCACTAGCCATATCACAGCATAACTCCAAACGAACCCGGCCCTATGGCGAGGCCTCGGGAACCGTAACACAGCATACGGCCGAATTATCATAGGGCGCACGAATCATAACCGGCCCGGGAACCGGTGAACGAAGTCAAAATAAGGCACGAGCGGAGTCGTGAGCAAACAAATGCGATTTATATTTCAAAATAGCCTTTCAAAACTTAATAACCTCATAAGTCATTTCATAAACCAAAATAGTCGAATGATTAGTTCATACGAAAGTTCATCTCACAAATTGTTTCCAAAGTGGTACGTATGGCTCAAACGAAACGTAACATATCATAATAGTCAAAACATATTTCATAGAGGGAAGTTTCAAGGTCGAAGATCTCATATCGAAGTTCATCCAAAAAGGGAGCCCAATAGGACAAATAGGGCGTCTCGGGGTTAGCGGGCCCACCTCGAGTCAAATTGAGGTGGCGAACATAATTTACGAACATTTAAAGGCCAAAAGATCATACATAATGATTTCAAAGTGACCCGATCACATTTCGATAGGTTTCGAACATTTGGTTGCATTCTAGCCAAAATAGAGCCTTTAGGCTTCAATTGAATTGAATGAATAGTAGTCGTTTTGTAGATCGGGTTTCGAGGAGCAGAAATGCTCCGGAGGTTCCAATATTCACCTAACATACTAAGACATGTCAAACGAAGAAGTGGGAAGCTTTACATACCTTATAGGAGTCTTATGCTCTCCTTAAAATCAAATCCCGTTTCCTCCAGAATCTGCAAATGGTCAAAGTTACCAATTAGAGATTCTTAGGCTTAAGATTTTCATTAACTTGATTTTTGTCTACCGAAGTTTCGGCAGCATTTCCCCTATAAATCTAACACCCCCGAGACTTAGCTCGGCTCAAAATACACCAACAACAACAACCCAAACATCATCAAACAACATAAACCACAATCAAATCATTCTAGCTTCAAAGTTCTACCTTACTACACAAGTTGGCAACTTTCATTCAAACTTCACAATTCCAAACTTATGTCCACATTATTATATTCATTCACCCATTCAAGGCTATTCAAACACGACCCAATTATACTCCAAACAATATACAAAATTTCCCGAAGTTCATTACTTTCCATATTTCATCCAAAGCATCAAAATTTCGACAAACGTTCTAACTTTCATCGTTTCATTCCGAATTCATTAACATCAACCATAAGTCACATTTAACGTCTTTAGTATCAAAGATATACAATGATATACGCAAATATACAAAAGGTATACACTTTCCCGTAATGATCCGAAATCCTTTTCCAACGCCAATTCAATTCCTTAAACGTTCATTTACGACATAAAGGCCGCAACGACACATTGAACAGACTAAACAAGATCAAACTCACACTTCTTTCTCCTTCTTAGGGCTCACGGCCACTATGCAAAACACACACACACACACGGCTTCATTCACACATCAAAGCTACGAAGTTCTCGTCTATTCTTAATCCTTATCATATTCATACAAATTCCATAACATCAAAGTGGAAAAATTCTTACCTTTTCTTGAAAATCCGACTTGTCGCAAACGTGATTCTTCCGCCAAATAAATTATATCACGTTGAAGAGCTTCTTGAGTACACTACAAATATGGAAAGAACAAGATTTTTGGATCACAAACAAAGGCTAGAAAAAATTTTCTTTCTCTCAAAGGGGGGTTCGGCCGAGAGAGTATTATTGAGCTCAAGGATAAGGTTGTGTAATTTTCTTGATAATTCTAAGAGATATGGATATATATCCTAACTAAGGGTCATGTGAAAGTCACATGACCACTTAATAAAGGGCTTGGGCCAAGCCTTTGGCCGGCCACCCTTAGCTTTTGGGCTCAATTTTTCTTCCAATTGTTTTTGGCCCAATTCGTTAAAATCTCGTTTTTTATAATTCCCGAAACTAATTTCCAAAATTCCAAATTTTCCCTCGGCCTTCCCCAATGTATTTACACCAATGGTTTCATAACCAACATAGTCATATTAACTAGAATCAAAATATTTCCTTGTAACATACAAGTCTTAATTATTTCTCGATTTCCAATTATACGAAAACACGGAACATAACAGTTAAAGTCTTTGTACGATGACTTTCGAATTTTGGGGTTGTAATAGTTTAGACTTCCGCAAATTTTATTTAGTTATGGCATGACTAGACTTTTGGAGATATTTATACTTGTTATATCCTTGAATGCTTTAAAATTAGCTAAGTAAATTGATAATGTTTAGATGGTTGGTTAAGTAGACAATTCGCCCACTAGGGGATTTGGGTGGGTGCCACTCACGAATGTTTGGGTCGTGACACAAAATAACCTTATTCATGTCAAGAAACATGGCTTAGTTTAATTTTGCAAAATCATGAAATTGAAAAGCTGGCTATCTGGTATAAAATAGATATTCAAACAATTAACTACCAAAAGATATTCTGGGTCACATCAAGAGCGTACAATTAGAAGGGATAAATTGGTCAAATTATAATTCATCTAAATAAATAGTTTAGAACAATTGTTACAAGAAAATCAAAAAGGGAGGCAAGCATAATATTGCAGATGACAGAAGATATGGAGTCAACTCGGAGGGTGATCTCTGAAATCCATAAGGATCAGACAACCAAATTCCATGAATATTTAAAAATAATTGTAATTTGTTCAGAGAAAATTGTACCTTATGTGCGTATACTAAGCGAACCACTTTTTTTCATGTTAAGTTCTATGAATGTTCCAGTACACAAATGTACCTGTTGGAGGTTTTAGATTATACACTTGAAGAGTGCATGAAATTTGTCCTAAGCCTCTCCTCCGGCAGTGATACGGACGAGAATATCAGTTTTCAGGGGCTGGCACAAATTTTAAAATAGAAGCATCCCTGTATGTTTTCTGTAATGACGCTAAAATTTTCAATTATATTCGTTTAAGGTAAGGCCTAGAAGAAATTCAAGACATTCCCAAAAGAGTGTAAAGACGTTAAAAAGAAAACCATCTATGTCAGGAAGATAATGTAGAACCCTTTTCATTCCAAATGCATTTCCAGACTTAATCTCTGTTGTCATATTGAAACCTGAAAGGCTCTAAAAAGGTTTACCGGTAGGTCAGCCAGTTTTACCCCAAAGTAATTAGAAGCTTTACAGCTGTTACCCTAGATTAATAGGATCTAATAAAAGTTTGACCAACAAGAAAGGGAAGAAGAAATAAATGTGAATACAGGTAGCAACATGTTCTTGTTTACCCCGAATTTGGATAATCAATTGAATTTGTGAGTGGGTATAAGTTATGTGGTTAAGTCTCAATCTACTTGGTAAAAGAAAGATATAAATATTGATATGATGTGAAGAGAGAGATGATAATCAGTGGTTTGCGATATACTTGTATATTTACTAATGCATGAGAGTTACTTGATTGAAGAAATGCAAGAAATGAACACAAAAAATGTGGCCGCAAATCAGATACTTGAGAGAGAGATTTTGTATATATATTGCTATTACAAAGTGTTCTTGATATGAGGAAGTCAACCCCCTAAAAGGAGGCCAATACCCCTTATTTATAACGCTGCCCCTATGGGCTTCATACAACATAAGAAATAATAAAATAAAGAAAAAGTTCTGAGTTGGATTAAGTTGGATTAGGTAGACCGTACGGTCTGACACCCGTACGATTGGCAGTTGAACACAGCAGGACGCCATCGACGCGTGGCAACTACGCAACGGATCTCCCGGACTACCAGCCACGTTCAATCGGACATACAACCTCGAATAACAGGCCATAGAAGAACCGGACCAAATGACGCCCTTCCTTTGCTCCGGTCCAAACGCTTCCCCGGCTCAGAATGGGGACATTCATGCGCGTTCTTGTCCCTTTCTTCTTCGGTCTCCCCGGTTTAACGCATACCCGGTTTTTGCCATATACAGATAGTCCCCACACTTCTCGGATCGTAGATTTCTCGGAGTGACAGGGAGTGGATGAATCAAGAAATCGTCGACTCCATTTGTCCGTAGTTACCTTCTCATTTTGGCGGGAACGGTTGCGTCACGTCTTCTTTCCATTGGCCATATGTCATATCCCGGATGGTCCGCTCTGACAACCACCGTACGCACGTCATTTCAAGTCATTCCTCATTAATTATGGGACACGTGGCGCCTCCCGGTTGTCCGAAAACCGTAACCGCCCAAACCCCATAACTATAAAACGTCCACTAACCCTTCATTTTTCCATTTGAACACCTTTCAAATCTTCAACTCATTTCCTTTTTGCCTTGGATCTTTTCGTTCCATTTATTTGTCTTCATCACATCAGTTCACCTTCTATACCAAGTTTGTTGCTGATTCATCGCTCACTCTACGCAAAAGGAAGCAAATTTGCTCTTACCTTACACTAATCTGTTGCTGTTCAATGTTGGTTCTCGTCTTCTGACTTCTCCTGCATTGTCTATTCTTTTATTACCCTTCGTTTTCTTCAACTCCTCTCTCGAATCCATTCAACTTCTTCTTTTTATTTTTCCAAATGTCTGAAACAACTTCCCATGATATTCCCTCGGTTTCGTCTCAAGGAACCGAGGCTGCCTCCCCTTCTAAAGCAAAGGGCTCCTTCGAGCCCTCGGCCTCGGATATCAGACCGGCCAAAACCAATTTCAACAAGGACTTAGAGGTCGAAAAACCTTGGATAGGCCTCCTCCATTACCGAGGATAGGCTTGACCTTGTCCGGTCCGACTGCGGATGGGACAATCGCCCGGTCTGAGTTTTTTCTCCTGGGCTCGATGAGTCAGTCGCCGACCACCGGGAGGGTTTTTTGTATGTCTACACTTATCCCTTCACTCTCAAGCTCGATCCTTCGGTAGATCCGGTTATTTTGGATATGTGCCGGACATACGACGTGACCTTGGCACAAATTAGTCTGATTTTTTGGAGGATCGTAGCATGCCTCCGGTTGTTGGCCAACAATGCCGGCAAGGAGCTCACGCTGGCCCACCTGATATGCCTATACTCCCCGAGGTTGTTCTGGGGTGGTGCAATAAAACTCTCCAAGCGTAGCCGGAATCCATTTTTCTCCAAAATGGATGAAGACAGAGACAGGGGCTGGCTGGAGCAATAGGTCCGGGTGAGGACCGAGGACATCATCCCTGCCGACCACATGCTTTTCCCAGAGAAGTGGAACAACAAGCGTAAGCCCAACCCTTAAGTGATTGCTTTTGTACATTTTGTCAAATTTTGATCCCACTTTCTCACCGTTTTTCTTGTTCATATCAGCCAATGGGTACATTCCTCCAGTCGTCCGGGACCTAAGCGAATGGGTCACTGCACTTCTCAGCCAACATGTTCACGATAACTGGACATGGGGCCACCTGTCACGTGGCCGATGGATCGCCCAGAACCATGGTAGTACTTTCCTTCTTCCTGTGCTCACCTCACCTTCCGCTATTCGTATTCATTGCGTCTTTTGACTTTCAGGTTTACCCAAAGGCTCGGTGGATCCAAGGCCGGAGTCGGCTGTCGAACTCACAACATCGGCACCCGAGTTTGCCTCAGCGGGTGCGTCCCATGCCCTTGCTGCTGCTGCTGCCGCTGCCGCTAAAAGGAAAAGGCCCTCGGATAAAGGGCAACAATCGAAGAAGAGGGCGAGGAGCGTCACTCGGACCTCACGGGATGAAATAGAAGCCGACATTATTGTTCGGAGAGTCGCTGCCAATGCTTCCGTGGCTTCTATCCCGGAGGAGGCTGTCTCCGTCCCACCCCTTCCTTCTGCTGGTGAAGGACTTTTGGTTCCGGTCTCTCACACAGGTGCGGAAGAAATTCTTTCCCCAGTTCCTCTAAGGTCGATTGACTTCGTCGACATTTCAGGTGAAACTTCTTCCGAGGAAGCTCCCCTGCAAAGGACAAGAAAGCCCGGGGAGGCGGCTGCTGTTGAAGTTGGTCAAAGGACTGAGCCGGTCCCGGAGATCGAAGTCCCCATTGACGTTAATCTGACACCCGAGCATGAGCCTGCTGCAACTACGGAGCCCTCGAGCTTTGCCGAAGATATTGAGGCTGCTCCAAGTTCCTCTACTCCAGCCCCGAGGCCTGATAAGTTCGATGATATGTTCTCGGGCACCCCTCCCGCTACCGGCGAAGCTGCGGGATTCGGGCATCTCCCTATTCCTCGGGCCACGAGGTCGGCCAGCCGGTCCTCTAAATCTGGGGCCAGGGACAGCTTGGTGCGTATTTTTCCGGCCCCAAGCGTGGAGCCGAGGAGAACAAAATTGGTCGTGGTCACCATCCCCGAGGACTGCAGCTTCCTTTCTCGCCCAGTGGGCGTATCGAGCTACCTGAGGCCTCTTGTCTCAGATTCGGACAAGCGGAAGATGACCGGGGTCTCCTGGCAATGCCTCATCAACGAGGGTATGCATGCGGGAAATCGGGTAAGATTTTTAGCAGTCTCTGCACACCTTTACTGAGAATTTTAACCTTGTCTCGTTCAAGATTTTAACTTACTTTCTGTTGCAGAGTGTGGTGCTCGTCAACGAGGCCTTCGTCCGTGCCCAGCAAGAGATGGACGATCTTAAGGGCCAATTGGATGCCCAGGGCCGGGAAACGGAGAAGTACCTGCACCTTCTTCAGGAGAAGGAGGAGGAGTTGAACCGAGCAGTCGCTCTTTCCAATCTTCGGCCCGAGCTTGACGCAGCGAAGGCCGAGAATCGTCAGCTGAGGAGTGAACTGGCCGCCATGACCAAATACAACCGGAGCCTCGAAGCTGAGAAGATCAGCCTCAGCCGGGATAACGCCCACATTTCCTCGAGGCTCGGCGAGCTCGAAACCACCTTTTCCCAACTCCGGGAGGAGCTGGATTCGGTGAAGTCGAATGCTGCGAGCTTGACCGAGAGGAATCGGTTGCTCGAATCTGAGAGTGCCCAATATCAAGAACGTGCCAGGGTGGTCGAAGAGAAAGCGGAGAGCAGGGGCCGGATATGTGATGATCTGAAGAACGAACTTAGGGAAACGGCCGATGCAAATGATACCCTCCAGGCCGAGCTACAATCGGCCATCCAAATGCAGAATGTTCTTGGAGAGGCTCGGGATGCTCTAGCGACGAAGTTAGCCCGGGCCGAGGCTGATTTGGACGAAGCTTGGAAGAGCGTGGAAGCCGCCGAACCTCAGTCTACTATTGTTGTTGAGTACGAGAAATGGAAATCTCGGCGGATCACTCTCGAGCAAGCCGGACATGGCTTAACTGATCTTCCGGCCCTTATTACCGAGGCTAAAAGGATCGAGGGAGAGGCCAAGGATGCTCTCGGTTCTGACTCCGATGACTCTGAGCGGACAACGTCCGATCATTCTGGCTCCAGCCATTCCGGGTAGATTAGGGCCTGTACTTGGCTGTTATCGTTATTTTATTTTTTGCCTTTGTAGGACTTTGGTTTTCTGATGTAAAAACACTCCTTGTATAAATGAAAAACGCATCTCTCTTGTTTCTTCGTTTGAATGTTCACTATTATTTTTGCCCGGATTGTTGGTCCGTTTTAAGGACAAGTCGACTCGTAGTCTTTTAGTTCACTATGCCCGTAGGACTTACTTAATGCTTTGTGAACTCAGACGCCTCCAAATCGCGATAGGCATTTCCTTAGGGCCGGTATTTTTCGGCAATATTTTAGGGTCGGTGTTCATTCGGGCACCCGAATCTCAGCCTTTGCCGAATTTTGACTTAACGGTCCCCGTTTAGGGAGGTTAGAAAATTTCGGCTCGGATCGTTGTGACCTCGCTGCCTTAGTCGAATTTTTTAACGATTTTGGCTCGGTTCGCTATGACCTTGTTGCCTTTGTCGAATTTTGACCATAATGCCCGGTATAGGGTGTGTGAATGGAGTAGTGCCGAAATACGGTGGTCATCACTGAGGTAAAGTCTTTTAACGGGAAGATAACCGAGACATTTCTCATCCAAACTTTCGATAATTTTGCATTGAAAAAGTATTTGTATACATGAGGATTTTGCTTTCTTCTTCTTTTGCCGTAGCAAGTACTAAATGGACATGATTCATTTTGATCGTTTGGTCCTTACACTGAAACCTATAGCAGAAGGTCCGGCCTCGCTTTTGCCGTAGCAAACAATTGGTGGACACTATTCATTTTGATCGTTTGGTCCTTACACCGAAACCTAACATTTTTGGTCCGGTGCCATTTGTTGAGGGCGGCTTCCGGAGTCGGTGTGATAGTCCCCTAGCTCTTGGCCGAGCTGCAAGATCGGGCGAGTGCTATTAAGTCCCCATTCATTGGGTGTGACCCCGAGAATCCGGACGCTCGCCCTTTATATTTGTCAAGTAACACGTTGTACTTGTTGCCTCATTAAAAACCTTGTCGGAAAACCCATTTTGGGACAAAACTGTACTAAGAAAAAGAGTGCAACACGTGTTTTCGGATTCAGATTCCTTTCTTTGCTCGGTACTTGGTTTCCTGCAAAAAAAAAAGGTCAAAAATAGAAAAACATGGGGTGTCTTTACCTCAGCAGTAGTATCTTTTCAGATGAGCCACATTCCAGTTACTGCGTAGCCGTTGCCCATCCATGGACTCCAGCTGGTATGTTCCTTTACCCGTTACCTCGGTTATCTTGTAGGGTCCTTCCCAGTTCGGGCCCAGCTTTCCTTCGTTGGGATTCTTGGTGTTCAAGGTAACTTTTCGGAGCACCAAGTCCCCCACTTGGAAATGACGAAAATTGGCTCTCCGATTGTAGTACCTTTCCACCCTTTGTTTCTGGGCAGCAATACGGACCAACGCGTTTTCGCGAAGCTCGTTCGCGAGGTCGAGTCTTACGGCCATGGCCTCCTCGTTTGACTCCTCGGTCGTATATCGGAACCGGAGGGTCGGTTCACCAACTTCTACGGGGATAAGAGCTTCAGCCCCGTAGACCAACGAGAAGGGAGTCTCCCCAGTGTTTGATTTCGATGTGGTTCTGTAAGCCCACAATACCTCCGGTAATATTTCTCTCCAATGATGCTTTGATGCTTCAAGTCTTTTCCTCAGGTTTTGGATTATTGTCTTATTCGTGGATTCCGCTTGTCCGTTTGCACACGAGTGATACGGAGTTGATACAATTTTCTTGATCTTTAACCCTTCGAGAAATTTGTTGACTTTTCCTCCCACGAACTGGGGCCCGATATCACAAGTTATCTCGGCAGGGATGCCAAAGTGACAGATGATGTGATCCCATATGAAGTTGATGACCTCCTTTTCTCTGACTTTTTCAAAGGCCTGTGCTTCAACCCATTTGGAGAAATAATCAGTCATAAACAAAATAAAACGAGCTTTACCTGGTGCCCATGGTAACGGACCGACCATGTCCATTCCCCACTTCATGAAAGGCCAGGGTGACACCACCGAATGCAGCAACTCTCCGGGTTGATGAATCATCGGAGCATGCCTCTGACATCCATCGCATTTTCGGACAAAAATTTTTGAATCTTCATCCATCCGGTTCCAATAGTAACCGACCCTGATAATCTTTCAGACCAGAGCATCAGCACCGGAGTGATTGCCGCACGTCTCTCTCATCACATACTCCGTCTCTCCTGGACCCAAACACTTGGCCAGGGGTCCGAAGAAAGACCGCCGACATAATTGGCCGTCCACCAAGGAAAAACGGGCAGCTTTGGTCCTTAGTGACCGTGATTCTTTTGGGTCACTTGGGAGCTTACCATCACGCAAGTAGTCGATGTACTTGTAGCGCCAATCCCAAGTTAAACCCATTGCGTTTACTTCGGCGTGTCTGTTTTCTATGGCCGTGTTTAACAAGTGCACCGATGCCCCGGGGTTGATTTCCTCCCCTTCGACCGAGGACCCCAAATTTGCTAATGCATCGGTCTCGCAGTTCTGTTCCCTCGGTATGTGCTGCATGGTCCATTCTTTAAATCGATGTAGTACCACTTGGGTTTTTTCAATGTACCTCTGCATCCGTTCATCCTTGACCTCGAAGACGCCGTTCACCTGGTTTACGACCAAAAGCGAATCGCACTTTGCCTCGACTATTTCGGCCCCCATACTTCGAGCTAATTCCAAACCTGCAATCCTAGCCTCATACTCGGCTTAATTATTAGTCAATTTAGCAGTTCTAATGGACTGTCGAATGCCATCCTCGGCCGGGATTCTAAGGACGATCCCTAGCCCGGAACCTTTTAGGTTCGAGGCCCCATTCGTGTGCAGAAACCAAATGCCCGAGGCCTTTCCCGAGGTCAGCAGAAGCTCTTTCTCAACCTCGGGGACCATAGCCGGGGCAAAATCTGCCACGAAGTCAGCCAAGATCTGGGATTTGATGGCCGTTCGAGGTTTATACTCGATATCATAACCGTTAATTTCTACAGCCCATTTGGTTAGTCTACCCGATAATTTCGGTTTGTGCATGATGTTTTTCAGAGGGTAAGTAGTTACTACACATATTGGATGACATTGAAAATAGGGCTTGAGCTTTCTGGAAGCGCTTACCAATGCCAATGCCAGTTTTTCCAAATGAGGATAACGGGTCTCCACATCCCCCAAAGTTCTACTCACATAATAGATAGGGAATTGTGTACCTGATTCTTCTCGGACCAAAACGCCACTTACCACTACTTCGGAGACAGCAAGGTAGAGAAAGAGCGGCTCGTCCGCCTTCGGTGTGTGCAGCAGCGGGGAGCTAGACAAGTACCTCTTCAATTCTTGTAAAGCTTCTTGGCACTCCGGTGTCCAAGCGAAGTCGTTCTTCTTCCTTAGCAAGGAGAAGAAACGATGACTCTTATCCGAAGACCTCGAAATGAAGCGACTCAACGCCGTTATCCTTTCGGTGAGCCTCTGTACCCCTTTGACGCTATTCACTACTTCGATATCCTCGATGGCCTTGATTTTGTCCGGGTTGATTTCAATACCCCGGTTTGACACCATGAAACTCAAAATTTTACCGGACCGGACACCGAAGGCACATTTTTCCGGGTTAAGCTTCATGTTATACTTGCGGAGCACATCGAAGGTTTCCTGCAAATGCTTCAAATGGTCCTCTGTTTCCAGGGACTTAACAACCATATCGTCAATATAAACTTCTATTGTTTTTCCTATTTGTTCTTCCAACATCCCATTAACTAGGCGTTGGTAAGTTGCACCGGCATTTTTTAGGCCAAATGGCATTACATTATAACAGTAAGTCCCATAACGGGTGATGAAGGACGTTTTCTCTTGATCCCCCTGGTGCATCCGAATTTGGTTATACCCGGAGTAAGCATCGAGAAAACTTAACATCTCATGCCCGGTCGTCGCATCGATCATTCTATCGATGTGGGGAAAGGGAAATGAATCATTCGGGCATGCTTTGTTCAAATCCTTATAATCAACACACATTCGAAATTTATTACCTTTCTTGGGCACCACTACCACGTTAGCAAGCCAATCCGGGTACTTTACCTCCCGGATAGAACCTATTTTTAAAAGCTTCGTTACCTCGTCTTTTACGAAAGCGTGTTTTGCTTCCGCCATGGGCCTTTTTTTTTGCTTCACCGGGGAAAACTTCCCGTCCAAGATGAGCTTGTGAGTTGCTACTTCCGGTGATATACCTGTCATATTTATATGGGACCATGCGAAGCAATCTGCGTTAGCTCGAAGAAATTCAATTAACTTGTTTCTGAGCTCCGGGGTAAGCCCCGTGCCCAGGTATACCTTTCTGTCCGGTAGGTACTCGAACGGGATGATCTGCTCCAGCTCCTCTACAGTTGACTTGGTTTGCATCCGAGTCACCCGGCATGACGAACGATCTGGGTACCTCGAAATCATCCTCTTCATGTCCTGGATCCGACCCGGAGTGCTTTGATTGCTATTTGGTGTCCTCTCCTCCGGTTACACCTTCTTCCCTCCGAGCCAATTCTTCGGGTCGAGGCGCTGTTTCCTTTACTGCGAACATCTCCCTTGCAGCGGGCTGTTCACCTCGGATGATTTTTATCCCTTCCGGGGTGGGGAACTTTAGCAGCTGATGCAGTGTTGAGGGTACGACCCTCATACTATGTATCCAAGGTCTACCCAGTAGTACGTTATACTTCATGTCCCCTTCGATCACATAGAACACCATTTGCTGAATGGTGTCATCGACGTTCACAGGTAATGAGATCTCCCCCTTTGTGGT
This sequence comes from Lycium barbarum, assembly GCF_019175385.1. NCBI lineage: Eukaryota > Viridiplantae > Streptophyta > Magnoliopsida > Solanales > Solanaceae > Lycium > Lycium barbarum. The sequence continues at coordinate 124,486,042 of NC_083337.1, read as the reverse complement.
TTCACTCGCCATGTTGAACCCGCTGAGTATCCGGGCTACCGGTACTATCTGATCAAGCAGCCCTAGTTGTTCGACCACTCTCCACCGGATGATGTTGGCCGAGCTACCTGGGTCAATCAAAATACGTTTAACCTTAGTTTTAAAGATAAGTACAGAAATTACCAATGAATCATTGTGCGATTGAATGATGCCCTTTGCGTCCTCGTTGCTGAAGGAGATAGAACCCTCTGGTAAGGGATCTCGGGCGCGCTTTTCACGACTAACAGAAACCTTGGCCAGTTTCATCACCGGCCCCCGAAGGGCATCGATACCCCCAACTATCATGTTGATTGTATGCTGGGGTTCTACCGGCTCGGCCCTTCGATGAGCCTCCCTTTCCTTGTAGCGACTTTTTGGCTCATTCACTCAGCAGATCTCAGAGATGACTGTTCTTCAGTAACCGGGATACCTCTTCTCTCAACTGGAGACAATCCTCGGTTCTGTGACCATGGGTTCCGTGATATTCACACACCATGCTCGGGTCCCATTGGACCGGATCCGACCTTAGAGGTTTTGGACATCTTACATCCAGGACGCGACCGATGGCCGAGACGAGGCCCGAAGTACTAACGTTGAAGTTGTACTCCGATATCTTTGGCAAACCCTTGTTACCGATAGAGCTTCCGGCATCGCTCCGGAATGAGAGACCCCAGCTGATTGACGGGCGCTCGACCCGTTTACTACCCCGACCTGAGAAACGACTTGGGCTAACCCTTGACTTTTCCGACCTAAAACTTTGCCTCTCCGAATGGGAGTACGGCCGATACCTTTCCTTCGATGATTCGGCCCTTGTTTCGTAACCCTTCCTTGACTTCTCAAAACCTTTATTCACATTTATTGGCCCCGGGGGGAGCTCGAATTGATCATCCTCCACCCGAATCTTCGACTCGTACCGGTTATGTACATCGGACCATGTCACAGCCTCGTATTCCAGCAAGCTTTCTTTCAATTTGAACGAAGCTGTTGAACTTAGAACTTTGAGCCCCTTTGTGAAAGCTTGTGCAGCCCATTCTTTTGGAACCGGGGGGAGTTCCATCCGTTCCCTTTGGAACCGGTTGACGAACTCACGCAGTAACTCATAGTCTCTTTGGGTTATACGGAAAATATCGGTCTTGCGGGCCTGCACCTTTTTGGCACCGGCGTGGACCTTGATGAAGGCATCGGCGAGCATTTCAAATGAGGTGATTGAATGCTCAGGTAGATGGTCGTACCATGTCAATGCTCTTTTTGACAGAGTTTCCCCAAACTTCTTCAGCAGTACCGATTCAATTTCATCCTCCTACATATCATTGCCCTTTATGGCACATGTGTATGAGGTCACGTGCTCGTGCGGGTCCGTTGTGCTGTCATATTTCTGGATATCCGGCATTTTAAACCTCTTCGGGATTAATTTCGGGGCCACACTCAGAGGAAAAGGCCTTTGGATGTTCCTCTTCGAATCCGGCCCCTTCAGTAAAGGCGAAGCCCCCGGGATTTGATCCACCCGAGAGTTGTACGTTTCGACCCTCTTCTCGGTCGTATCTACCCGTTTTGCCAAAGTTTCGAGCATTTTTAGAACCTCGGTTGAGGATCCAGCTCCGGATCCGTTGCTCTCAATAACACGTGCCTCCTCCCTTCTGGGTTCAGCAACACCGCTCGTTTTTTCTGGGGTCGTTGTATCCCCTCCGTTCTGCAACCGGGCTATTGCGATTCCCTGCTCGGCAATCGCCGCTCTTTGCTCCTGCAACATTTCAAAAATTAAACGTAGGTCAATATTATTATTGGGTGTACCCGGTTCTTTCCGATCCTGTGCCCGGGACAAAGTAACAGAATTGTGGGTATTTAAAGGATCAGTGGCCGGTAAAGTGGCATTCTCCTGGTCTACGGTGTTTTGTTGGTTGAGGCCCTCCCTCGAATTAACGGGGTTAGGATTAGATGGGTTTGGTGGTCCTCGTGGACCGCTTCCTTCATTTTCGGCCACGATTTCGTTGTTGTTGACGTGACCGAATTGCCCAGTGTCAGCCATTTAGTCCGTTTTCTCAGATACGAACAGAAGGTGTTTTTGATTTAGATGGATAAGGTAGAGATCAAGATAAAAGACCATTATTATCCTAGCCCCACGGTGGGCGCCAAACTGTTTACCCCGAATTTGGATAATCAATTGAATTTGTGAGTGGGTATAAGATATGTGGTTAAGTCTCAATCTACTTGGTAAAATAAAGATATAAATATTGATATGATGTGAAGAGAGCGATAATAATCAGTGGTTTGCGATATACTTGTATATTTACTAATGCATGAGTGTTACTTGATTGAAGAAATGCAAGAAATGAACACAACAAATGTGGCCGCAAATCAAATACTTGAGAGGGAGATTTTGTATATATATTGTTATTACAAAGTGTTCTTGATATGAGGAAGCCAACCCCCTAAAAGGAGGCCAATGCCCCTTATTTATAACGCTGCCCCATGGGCTTCATACAACATAAGAAATAATAAAATAAAGAAAATTTTCTGGGTTGGATTAGATAGACCGTACGGTCTGACACCCGTACGATTGGCAGTTGAACACAGCAGGACGCCATCGACGCGTGGCAACTGCGCAACGGATCTCCCGGACTACCTGTTACACCCCGAAAAATTTTGCGTTACCAAGACTGTCGACGACTTAGTATGAGCTCAAGGGAGAGAAAAGTTACACAAGGATTAGGGATAAAGATTATATTACCTGAGTACAAGAATGTATATATATGACATTTGGAGACGGTATGGGGTAAATCGGTTAACAAGTTACTTGATGATAGCCCTCGTAACCATAAGTTAAGGTGGGGCCCACATGTCAAAATTTTATAAAGGACATATTAAGAGATATATGAGTAGTGCATGTGAAGTTGAGCAAGTCCAAAGAAGGACCATTAAGCCAAATATGGACGTAAGCCCTCCAAAAGGATGATTTAAGGATACGTTTTCGGATGACCTGACTTGGAGGGGAAAAAACGCTATTATACTTTCGGAATTTGGGAAAACCCCCAGAAATAAAAGTTGTAGATAATTGAATTAGCTTTCCAACAGTATGTCGTGGGCCCTCACACAATGTCGGGATCAAAAGTTATGGCCATTTTAAGAGCAAGACCTCAAGCTGTCAAAAAGGGTTCCGCGGGCCCCACATAGAGAAGTCGGTGGAACCGACCCAAGGGGCTATAAATACCCCCATCAACCCGTTTTGTTTCAGCATATTAACATACCAAACAGTTCTAGAAGTCTCTCAAAACTTCTCCCAAATATTATAGTCCGATAAATCAAGAATTTAACAAGATTTCGCCAAACTAGTCCGTGAAAGGTGATTGTTCTTGCTTCTACTCAAGTGTGGCGTTGGAGAAATTGATGTGGCTAAGTTTCTTCAAGTATAAGGTATTTTATTCATCTCATCTCTTGTGTTGAGTTTATTTGAAGGTCTAGCAAGCGTTAAAAACGAAAGTAGTTATGGAGAAAGGGTCATAAAGTGTTGTGTTGAAGCTATTGTGTTTATGGGTTGTTTTGAACATGTTGTGGCCGTGTATATAAATGGTAGTGTGGCCGTGTGGTGGTGGTGTAATATGGAAGAGAATGAGTCAATTTTATTTAGTATATTGGTTATTGTTGTAATGAAATCTATGGTGGAAAATGGAAGCTTAATAATTTTAGTTTAAGTGGTAATTGTTAGAAACTTGTTTTAGAAGTTTATGTAAATTGAATATAATGTTCTTGCATGCATGGAAGGTAATGTTGTTAGTGTGGTGTTGTTAATATGATGTTGTTAGTGTGTAGTTCATGAGTTTGGAAGGAAAGGAAATGGGTTGTCATTGGTTTCGTTAAATTTGGAAGATGTTGGATGGAGTAGTATGTTAATTAAATCGTTTTAAAAGTTATGTGAATTGAATTGAATTGAATTGAATTGAATGTCGAAGTGTTGCTAGAATACTTGTTGGTATTGTTGTTGATAGTTTGGCCGGGTTGAATTCCCGGATTGTTGTTGATTAAAATATGGCCGAGTTAGAATCTCGGGGATGGTGTATTTACAGGAGAGGTGCTGCCAAAATTTCGGCAGATCATAAGTGAATGAACTTGAAAAGTTAAGACAAGTATATGTCGATGACTCTAACGATAATGTCAATCTTCTTGCATGTAGACTAACAAGTTGGACGAATAAGCGTAGCTAGTAAGGCGCGGCACAGGTATGTAAGGCTCGTCCCTTTTCTTCCAAAGGCATGATCCCCAAGTCGTAATGTCTCAAATGTTTTTTTATATATATCTTCTTTACTTGCAAAAGCTATAAGTCTATGACTCCAAGGTATAAGTCTTTTCCTAATAGTTCATAATTGTTTTTTTTCAAAATGTCCATATTTTCCGAAAACTAAGTTTTAAGAGATAGGAAGCTCTTGTGACTAAGATGATGAATATGATCTTATAATGACAACGATGAAGTCAAATATGAGAAAATGTCTATGATAGATATGTTGACGATATGTTCCTACCATGAATATGACAATATGAAAATGTTAAACTATTTCTTGATATCTCAACTCTATTATGGATAATGACTACTTTAAAGGTTCCAAGTAAATGAAACGATGCCTTATGATCCTATTTTATGTTTTCTCATGATGACACTCTTCATTGATAGTCTCGCCTTATAATACTAGTTCCTTCAAGGTGGGACACGGCGCCCATGACTATTCCATAATATAATCGGAGGTTACCGACCTTATGTCACTTCGATGGATACATGACTTTCTTTGGGCTCTCATGCATGCTATATATGTATATGTATATGTATATGTATATGTATATGTATATGTACATGGGGGGAGGGAGGGAGATATGGAGGGGAAGGGACATATGTTGCGCTATAGACGCATTGCCACCTGGTCAGCTGGCGTTATATCATCCTGGACGCGGGATATATGGGCGAGCCGACGTTGTTCGGCGCTATGATATGATATGATATGACCAGATAAGCATGCATGGCATCCGCCCTAAGGGGCACTCACATGTACAGGTTACTCCTTTATCTTATGATATGTACTATATTCCCATACAGTTAATATTCGTATGTTCATCTTTTACTATGTTACCATTTATGCCTTACATACTCAGTACATTGCTCGTATTGACCCCTCTTCTTCGGGGGCTGCGTTTCATGCCGCGCAGGTACACCCAGATGAGCTGAAGCTAGTATAGAAGAAGTTCCAGCGAAGTTGGTAGACCCCACTTGTTCCTGGGAGTGCTGCCGAGTCAGAGCTTGTATGCTAGGATTTCTGGATTGATGTTAGAGACTTTGCAGACAGAGTCGTGGGTATCGGGAGTCAGTCTGTCAGCGGCTCCATCAGCCAATGTGTCAGTTTGTATAATGATATATGTGTTACACAGTTACAGATTTTGTTTGATTTGAAAGCAACAAAAGAATATTTCAGTAAGCTTTATTATGTATACTTGATTTAGAGGTTCAAAAAAAAAAAAAATTAAGTACGTAATAAGAGTCAGCGGGTTCGCTCGGCTCCGGATATGGGGTCGGGTGCCCATCACACCCTAGTAAGATTGGGGTGTGACAAAGTGGTATCAGAGCAGGTCGGTCTAAGGGGTTGTCTGCAAAGTCGTGTCCAGTAGAGTCCTGTTTATGGGTGTGAAGCCGGCCACATCTATAAACAGGAGGCTGCGGGGCATCTAGGGATTGTTGACCTTCTTTCTATCTTAGATCGTGCGATAGAGCCAAGTCATAGGAAATAAGATTCCTGATACTAATCGTTGATTTCCGCAGACGTCCAGTAGCAACGGAAAAAGACGAGTGATGATATGGCACGTCACAGAGGTAAGTCTGGATATCTGTTCTGTTACTTGGAACTGGAAGTTCTGATGGCTGGAATATGTCATATAGCCATATATTTTGCGAAGTATTGTCGATATTTGCTACGTACAAATTTTGAATAGTAGGAGTGGTAGAGGAGGTTCTACTAGAATAGATACGCTTAATAGAAGGAGACACGGAAAGGGAATGCCGTAAATAGACAATAAATGGGATGTGTTGTTCTAGAGGACCTATGGGTCTGGCGTGGCGATGAAGGTGCGATCACTACTATCGGGAATCTGGAAGTCCAGGATAGGAGGTAGCCATACACACAGGCGGAAGGTGAACATTGGAAATCGAGAAGGGCAAAATAGTAATTATAAAAGAAAGGACGTATTACGAAAATGTCCCGGAATCTGTAAGACTTCTACTTGCTCCAGAACATGTAATAAAGGTCATGTGAGGAAGCGGACGCGAAAATATCGGCATTAAGGCACCGAATTCTAGTGAAGTTTTTGGGTTAAGCGTGCTCAGGTGAGAGCAATTCTATGATGGGTGACCCCCTGGGAAGTTGGCAAGAAATTCTATAGATTGAGACATAAGAGACAAATGAAAAGCTAGGGTAGTCTAATGAAAACTAGGATATACGGGATGGTTGGAGACCATAGGAAGACGCGTAGGACGAGGCAAACTAGATCGGTGAAGAGACAAAAAGTGCATTACAGCTTTGGAATTAGGATAGGCTTGAACAGTGATTGCAGGTATTTTGTGGCTAGTTGATAGTAAATATATATACATATATATACGAATGTGTAGGATATCCCACGTATGATTGTATCGGAGGATATGTGAGTTCCAACAACCGAAGCTACGGTATAAGAGGCATCAACCGAGTAAGGGTACCGAAGATAGAGGGACGGCAAGAATAAATGGTACAAGTGTTCCAAAGTAAGCTGCTATTATCTTACTATAGGTTAAGATTGGAAATTCTAGTATAACGATTTTTGGAAAATAAAGAGATCAAAGTGTCGGAAGGAGGTGAAAGGTAAGAAACCTCAGTAAGTGAAGCTCCCGAAAGAAACTACCGGCAAAGCGCGAGACTATATGGGTAAGAACTCAAAGTAGGCATGTAAAAAGAGATAGAGTGTGGCAAAAGGAAATAGGAGAGGAGTGTATGAGGTTGGAGAACTGACTTCAACAAGTGGGGCTAAAGGAATAGTGATTAGGATAAGGAGAGTGAAAGTTGTAAGGATTCTGTGCTGAGAACAAAAGTAGCAGCACGCTTGAGAGATATGGACACACAGCTACCGCACAAACGCGCAATTAAGGAAGAATTACGAACAAGCGAATTAAGCAAGTGAAAGATGAATAGTGGATGGAAATGTAGACAAAATGAGAGCAAGGAACACCCTGTGGCCATATTGGATCGTCAAGTGAGAATCGCGTACCGAAGACATGGCTTCCGATAAGGTGTGGCGCCGAAACAGTAACAAAGAAGAGACGATCTGGGAAGAACAAGGATAATGAGTTGGCACAGTGAATTAGGTAACCTATGACATGGAATGAGGATTCATGTAAAGACCAAGAAGTTCGATTATAAAGGAAATAGGGTGAAAGGTAAGGAGTGGTCATGAAGGAAAGGACAACTATGAAAGGGACCCCCCCCCCCCCCCCCGAAGTATTATAAGACCCCATAAGATCAGTTGAACATTCGAGGACGAATGTTCTAAAGGGGGGGAGGATGTTACACCCCGAAAAATTTTGCGTTACCAAGACTGTCGACGACTTAGTATGAGCTCAAGGGAGAGAAAAGTTACACAAGGATTAGGGATAAAGATTATATTACCTGAGTAAAAGAATGTATATATATATATGACATTTGGAGATGGTATGGGGTAAATCGGTTAACAAGTTACTTGATGATAGCCCTCGTAACCATAAGTTAAGGTGGGGCCCACATGTCAGAATTTTATAAAGGACATATTAAGAGATATATAAGTAGTGCATGTGAAGTTGAGCAAGTCCAAAGAAGGACCATTAAGCCAAATATGGACGTAAGCCCTCCAAAAGGATGATTTAAGGATACGTTTTCGGATGACCTGACTTGGAGGGGAAAAACCGCTATTATACTTTCGGAATTTGGGAAAACCCCCAGAAATAAAAGTTGTAGATAATTGAATTAGCTTTCCAACGGTATGTCGTGGGCCCTCACACGATGTCGGGATCAAAAGTTATGGTCATTTTAAGAGCAAGACCTCAAGCTGTCAAAAAGGGTTCCGCGGGCCCCACATAGAGAAGTCGGTGGAACCGACCCAAGGGGCTATAAATACCCCCATCAACCCGTTTTGTTTCAGCATATTAACATACCAAACAGTTCTAGAAGTCTCTCAAAACTTCTCCCAAATATTATAGTCCGATAAATCAAGAATTTAACAAGATTTCGCCAAACTAGTCCGTGAAAGGTGATTGTTCTTGCTTCTACTCAAGTGTGGCGTTGGAGAAATTGATGTGGCTAAGTTTCTTCAAGTATAAGGTATTTTATTCATCTCATCTCTTGTGTTGAGTTTATTTGAAGGTCTAGCAAGCGTTAAAAACGAAAGTAGTTATGGAGAAAGGGTCATAAAGTGTTGTGTTGAAGCTATTGTGTTTATGGGTTGTTTTGAACATGTTGTGGCCGTGTATATAAATGGTAGTGTGGCCGTGTGGTGGTGGTGTAATATGGAAGAGAATGAGTCAATTTTATTTAGTATATTGGTTATTGTTGTAATGAAATCTATGGTGGAAAATGGAAGCTTAATAATTTTAGTTTAAGTGGTAATTGTTAGAAACTTGTTTTAGAAGTTTATGTAAATTGAATATAATGTTCTTGCATGCATGGAAGGTAATGTTGTTAGTGTGGTGTTGTTAATATGATGTTGTTAGTGTGTAGTTCATGAGTTTGGAAGGAAAGGAAATGGGTTGTCATTGGTTTCGTTAAATTTGGAAGGTGTTGGATGGAGTAGTATGTTAATTAAATCGTTTTAAAAGTAATGTGAATTGAATTGAATTGAATGTCGAAGTGTTGCTAGAATACTTGTTGGTATTGTTGTTGATAGTTTGGCCGGGTTGAATTCCCGGATTGTTGTTGATTAAAATATGGCCGAGTTAGAATCTCGGGGATGGTGTATTTACAGGAGAGGTGCTGCCGAAATTTTGGCAGATCATAAGTGAATGAACTTGAAAAGTTAAGACAAGTATATGTCGATGACTCTAACGATAATGTCAATCTTCTTGCATGTAGACTAACAAGTTGGACGAATAAGCGTAGCTAGTAAGGCGCGGCACAGGTATGTAAGGCTCGTCCCTTTTCTTCCAAAGGCATGATCCCCAAGTCGTAATGTCTCAAATGTTTTTTTTTATATATCTTCTTTACTTGCAAAAGCTATAAGTCTATGACTCCAAGGTATAAGTCTTTTCCTAATAGTTCATAATTGTTTTTTTTCAAAATGTCCATATTTTCCGAAAACCAAGTTTTAAGAGATAGGAAGCTCTTATGACTAAGATGATGAATATGATCTTATAATGACAACGATGAAGTCAAATATGAGAAAATGTCTATGATAGATATGTTGACGATATGTTCCTACCATGAATATGACAATATGAAAATGTTAAACTATTTCTTGATATCTCAACTCTATTATGGATAATGACTACTTTAAAGGTTCCAAGTAAATGAAACGATGTCTTATGATCCTATTTTATGTTTTCTCATGATGACACTCTTCATTGATAGTCTCGCCTTATAATACTAGTTCCTTCAAGGTGGGACACGGCGCCCATGACTATTCCATAATATAATCGGAGGTTACCGACCTTATGTCACTTCGATGGATACATGACTTTCTTTGGGCTCTCATGCATGCTATATATGTATATGTATATGTATATGTATATGTATATGTATATGTATATGTACATGGGGGGAGGGAGGGAGATATGGAGGGGAAGGGACATATGTTGCGCTATAGACGCATTGCCACCTGGTCAGCTGGCGTTATATCATCCTGGACGCGGGATATATGGGCGAGCCGACGTTGTTCGGCGCTATGATATGATATGATATGATATGATATGATATGACCAGATAAGCATGCATGGCATCCGCCCTAAAGGGCACTCACATGTACAGGTTACTCCTTTATCTTATGATATGTACTATATTCCCATACAGTTAATATTCGTATGTTCATCTTTTACTATGTTACCATTTATGCCTTACATACTCAGTACATTGCTCGTACTGACCCCTCTTCTTCGGGGGCTGCGTTTCATGCCGCGCAGGTACACCCAGATGAGCTGAAGCTAGTATAGAAGAAGTTCCAGCGAAGTTGGTAGACCCCACTTGTTCCTGGGAGTGTTGCCGAGTCAGAGCTTGTATGCTAGGATTTCTGGATTGATGTTAGAGACTTTGCAGACAGATTCGTGGGTATCGGGAGTCAGTCTGTCAGCGGCTCCATCAGCCGATGTGTCAGTTTGTATAATGATATATGTGTTACACAGTTACAGATTTTGTTTGATTTGAAAGCAACAAAAGAATATTTCAGTAAGCTTTATTATGTATACTTGATTTAGAGGTTCAAAAAAAAAAAAAAAATTAAGTACGTAATAAGAGTCAGCGGGTTCGCTCGGCTCCGGATATGGGGTCGGGTGCCCATCACACCCTAGTAAGATTGGGGTGTGACACTACCGGCCACGTTCAATCGGACATACAACCTCGAATAACCGGCCATAGAAGAACCGGACCAAATGACGCCCTTCCTTTGCTCCGGTCCAAACGCTTCCCCGGCTCAGAATGGGGACCTTCATGCGCGTTCTTGTCCCTTTCTTCTTCGGTCTCCCCGGTTTAACGCATACCCGGTTTTTGCCGTATACAGTTCTATTTCCCTTGACGGCGTCATGACTTTTTCTTCTACACGATTGTTCTACATAATATATCAATTTATACATTACTGAGTCTATGGATTAAATATAAACGGAAACGTGATCTACATTTTTTTATTATTATTTTGTGGCTAATTGTAAAGTTCTCTAAGTAGTGAAAAGTCATAGTTTATATTATGGGAAAAAGACACTGTGTGTCCATTCAGTCAAATTAATCTCACATTTAACTACTGTTTGGGCTTAATGTCACTAGGCGTCCAGTCGGCCCAAATTAATGCCAAAAAATGGCCGGTCGGCCCAAAATAATGCCAAGGCTGGCGGGCCCAACAGCCCAGCGCTTAAAAAAAAGACTTTTTGTTACGTCGCCACTAAAGGGCTGCTACAACATATATACATATGTTGGAATTATATATACACTTTATATACAAGAAATATACATTTTATATACATATGCTGGAATTAATCTTACATTTATTATACATAAATTATACGTTAATTATACATTTATTATACACATATTATACAATAATGATATGATATTTATTTTTAACATATACAATAGTGATACATATTATATACCACAATGATACGGTTTCTATGATACATTTTTTATACGAATGATACACTTTTTATACAAGATTGATATAGTTTATACATGCTGGAATTAAATATACACTTTCTATACAAAAATGATACATATTATATACAAAAATGATACAATTTTCTATTCTATAATACATATTATATACACAAATGATACATATTATATACAGAAATGATACATACCTTAGTGATTCATATTTTATACAGTTTCTATATACTACAGATAGGTACTGATACATATTTTTATACACAAACGATACATATTATATACAAAAATCGCCTCAGAGTTTTTTAGGATATTTCTTACTAAATATACACATATTATACATGTTTTGGGATATTTAACCTTTAGTGCGATTTTTTTAATTGCCACTAAAAAGCTTGATTTTTCTGTACCAGCCCTTTAGTGGCGACTTTTAGTCGCCACAAACAGTCTGACTTTTTTTTTTTTTAAAGCAATGGGGCTGTTGGACCGGCCAGCCTTTAGTGGCGACTTTTTAAATAAAAGTCGCCACAAAAGGCTTGCTACAGATTTTGGCTACCGAATGGGAATAGTTTATGGGCTAATTTTTGGGTTTGGGAATAGATGGGCCAGCGCATGGGATTATTTATGGCCCAGTGGCCATTTGTGTCCTTTCCCCTTATATTATTGAGGAATCTTAAGTAGGCGTTTGGTCATGAAAATCAAATATTTTTTACTTTATTTGGTATTTTGGTGTTGGAGTTGAAGTTGGATTGAAAATAGAGTTGTGTTTGGTTATAGTTTTTGTAAAAAATGTTTAGTTGTTTGAATATATTGAAAGTGAAAAAAGTGAAAAAATAAGTTTTGGTTGTTTTCCAAATTTCAAATACAACTTCAAGTAGTATTTGAAATAGTATTTGAAAGTTTTATGGTCAAACACCATACAGTGAAAAAAGTGAATAACTCTCATGGACAAACTGGCCATTAGTAGCACCTTGTTGGTGAGGATACCATTCCCCACCTTATAATCCCCTTACCCATTTCCCCTTCCCCTACCCCTTTTTAAAAAATATATATTCTACAATAAACATAATGTAAGAAATCATATCTGGTGTTCGATACTTGTTTTGACATGCGATTAATTCTTATACGTGTCGGAAAGGCCCACTTTGAGGGATAAAACGTTCTCTATCAAACCGAATATGTGACAACATTTCCTTTTTAGTTTGTAATACTTTTCGAAAGATTTTTCAGTTAATACTTAATACTCCCTCAGTTTCATTTTATGTGACCACATTTCCTTGTTAATCCGTTATAAGAAACGACAACTTTCTAAATTTGAAAACAATCCAATTTAAACTTTTCGTTTTACCTTAATAAGAAGTTTTTAGCCAAACAAATTTTATGAAATATTTAAAAACCACAATTTCACAAGTCTAATAGCCACATGAATTTTATGACATATTTATAGCTCAATATTAAGTCTTTATTTCTTTCTTAAAACTCCAGGCCTATTCAAATATCGCTAGATAAATTGAACAGATAAAAAAAACTTTTCAGATCATCTGTAATTCATCAATTCAATACAACATCATTTTATTGCTATACACCGAGGTTGATATAGACAGAATAACAAAGAAACTTTAAATCACAATAAACAGACCAGTTCAAATTCTATAAGAAGATCTAAAGAAAAACAGGAATTCGGTATCTATACTGCTCGGACTCTTTAAAAATGCCCCAGAGCGTCGGGTCCTCCAAAGCAGTGCATTTTTAGAGGAAACGGCACGGATGCGGCGACATTTTGGAGAGTCCACACAGCATAGTTCGGTATCATCTGAGACATGTTGATGCACCTTTAGTTAGATTTCTGAGCCAGCAGAGTTTCCAAGTATTTCTCCACATAATCCATGCCACACTGTGTCTTCACAACAGGTAATATGGCGGGGACGTCCATATAGAATTCGGAAACAGACCCATCGAGCTTGCCCCACAGTTTGAGCTGTTCTCGTGCTGCTTTAATGGCTGCTCTTGTTGCACAATGGACTGAAGCTGCCAGAAGCAGCGGCGGTTCACCAGATGCTGCAAAAAAGTAATCATATGAAGATTCAACGGTTTGTGTGAACAAAGGCGGGTTCATGATTTGAATTTCATGAGTTCCTAAACAATGATCTTGAATTAATATATACAACAATAAATGGATTAACAGTCAGTTGTTTATAGATATTTAGTAAATTTCTTGAAATATAAACAGGATCCGGACAAAAGATACTTGGTTCCCTTGAATCCATAGATTATACTCTACATCCACCACTGTCTACGAATGAATATGCATATATCGTGTCAATCCAAAGTGAGATCGAATGATTCATATTACTGGAGGAAATTTCACTCTTCTATTTCTCTTGCTTGTTTTTAAGGATCACTTGAAACAGGTTTGCAATATTTTCCACTAAACCAAGTGAAGAATTGAGTTTAAATAACCTTTCATGATGTTCACAGTTATAAGCGAACAAGCAAAGAACTTTGAGGTTTGGCATAAGGGAGGGGAAAGGAAATGAAGAAAGAATAATACCTTTGGATGAGAGAACACGTTTTTCATGATGTCCACTGTTTACCACATGAACATTGAAATTCTGAGGTATGGTGTCAATCGTCGGGATCTTGTATGTCCAAGTGCTATTTGAGACCATTAACCCGTCATTGTTTGTAAGATATTCTTCGTTCATAAAGAATCCGATTCCTTGTACAAAAGCCCCTTCAATCTGCAAGGGAAAAAACCGTAGCCACTATTTAGAACAATCTTGTGATCAAGAATAGATGGTTCTGAAGTTTTGAATAACAGCTCAAATGCATGATGCACCTCTCAATTTATATAAGGAAATTCTAATAACAAAATATAAAATCTTCGACAGAGGGAAGAACCTGTCCCATATCAACGGCTGGATTCAAGCTTTGTCCACAGTCATAAATAATATCCGACTGCAAAATGGTAGTCTCTCCAGTCAGAATATCAATCTCCACCTGCAAGAAGAGCATTACTATTACTTAGCCATATGAAGTTGCTGCAGAAGATATATTTGGGCTGCAAAATGGTCCACAACCGGAGTTTCCTGCCGAGTGTTGTGTACTCATACATGTTGAAAATTGATAATCCTTGAAGCAGACTGAAGCGGGAGACGTTACCAAGACATGGATGACGGAACCAGAAAAAGTGACAGAAACAACTAATATACCTCACTGACAGCAGCGCCAAAGTTCAAATAACTCTTGGAACCGAATTCTGGTACATAATAAGAATTTGCTGCTAAGTTTACTGATTGCGTTTGTGCCTGCAAAATAGGGGGTGTGTGGGAGAGAACTGCAAACTCAGATATGCAATTAGTTTACTTATCGTTCCAAGCTACACATGCAATTCGTTACTTTTTAAGTGATTCACTTTGTTAGGTCTTCAAATTGAATTCAAGAATAAAAATTTCATAGTGATTGACCCCGTGACTGGCAGAATTGAAATGTCAGAAAAAATGGAGGAGGTGGTCATATATATAGTGGAAAACAGACCTGGCGAATCAGTGTCGGCCAATCAACAGAGCCGTTTTGTTCCTGCAAATGTTTCTTCAGAGGGGTCAGCCTTTCAACCAAGACATTACAGCAAAGTCTTAGCTGCTTCACAGCTTGATTCCGATGTAGTGGCTCCAGCTGTAAACCCGCCTTGCATTATGCTTAAGGTGTCTGCTTGTATGACTCGTACTTTCTCCATGAGGTCTTCGGCCCAACTACTTTCAATAAAACCAAGAGCATAGGCAGTCATCTGTCTAACCTTTGTCCATAGCCCTTGGCCAATTTCAATCCCTCCGACCTCTACAACAATCGATCCGTCCTGCAGAATACTGACTTTCCTGGGGTCGGTCGTTGCGTAGCTTCAAACACAATTGGCACTCGAGAAATACCCCTTTTCTTCCATGTGTTTTTCTGGTGATACTGTTCTATCATCTTGCTTCGTAGGAAAAAGCTCGACGACACAGCCAACTTATCCATGATACTAGGCAATGTATATTCTCCTACTTCTGCTACAATGTTATCATAGAATAAGTTAAGGCTTTCAAATGTATTAACATTTTCATTTCTGACAGAGTCCACCTCCATCGGCAGTAAACTCGACACATGCTCTATTATAGCTTCGGCAATATGAGATCCTTGCACCTCCCCAGGACCCCGCATAGTCGATTTGCTGGTGAGATTTGTCTTGCATAGTTTTATATCAAAAGATAAGGGACCCCAATCATATTTTTTTAGTGTTTTAATTACATTTGATGGTAAAATGGGGCTTAAATCTCCCGTGATCCCAGCATTTATCAATATATCAAGATGTAATGCTGTGATCTTTCCGCTCGACTTGAATCCTACACTGTAAGTTACTTTCATCGGGTATCGTCCTCCTGTCATTATCATGTCACCGTTCCGGTTGACATATATCCTGACAGGTCGTCTTAACTTGTATGCTGCTAGTGCACAGGCTGTGGAAACCTATAATCATACATAAACTTTAACATCAGAATCAGAGAATTGTAATTATTACTCCCTCCGTCCCAAAAAGATTGTCCTCTTTTGACTTGGCACAAAGTTTAAGAAATAAAGGAAGACTTTTGAAATGTGTAGTCCAAAACAAGCCTTAGATATTTGTGTGGCTGTACATCATCTCATAAAGTTAAATTGCTTCTAAATATATAGAAAGGGGACAATCTTTTTGGGACAGGCTAAAAAGGAAAGGAGGACAATCTTTTTGGGACAGAGGGAGTACTATTTTTCCTTTTCAAATACTCACAGGCATTGCTTTGACTGACTTGCCCCCAAAGCCACCTCCAACCCTTCTTGTAATTACACGGATATTGTGTTCGGGAACACCAAGACAACTGGCAATTACATGATGCGCATTCTCAGGGCACTGGCTTGAAGTGTAAACAACCATGCAATTGTCTTCATCTGGAATTGCAAGGGCAGTCTGTGTCTCCATATAAAAATAGTACTCGGAACCGAGTCTTATCTGGAAATGATTATTAAAAGAGACCAGTAATACATTTGTACCTTTGGCGTACATCTGGTTATACATGCTATTACCATCCAGGAATTAAATTTAAGGAAACATTTGAAACATAACAGTTGCTCAGACTCTTCAAAAACGCCACCAGGTGTGCGCCGAATCCTCCAAAAGTTGTGCATTTTTGGAGGATCCAACACGGGTGCAACAATATTTTTTAGAGCCTGAGCAACAAAGAACAAATGTATATTAAGAGAAATCAAAAGTACCTCAGCAGAGAGAATTTTGTGATCAGCTTCAGCCATTCCTTTTGAGAAATCACCAACCTGTTTTGGATAGAGATGGCGGGATTTGGATAAAGCTAGATCTCAAAAGCTTCCTCAACGGTTAAAATGGGTGAACCTATAATTGTAGTGTCGTCTTCAACAAGGGCCATTCTTGCAGCTACATCAGCAGACCTCTGACTGTCAGCAACCTATCTCATTCGACCACCATATCGAACAACATAAAGAAATAGTTCAAGTTCCTCTGGATTAAAGTGTATGAGAGATTAAAGTTTCACAAAACCATTCCAACTGAAGGAAGCTTGGAAGTGCTTACCACAACTGCAATTCTGTCACCAGCGCATCGGGCGAGATCATCTGCAAATAAAGGCTCGGAATCAAACCTTGTAATAGCTCCTACATTTGCCCCTCCGCTTGGGATATCTTTAAAAGTAATGATGGTGGTGACTCCATCTGTTAATTGATTAGTATCAAGCTGGATTCCCTTGATACCAGCTAATGGCTTTGTACTGTAGAGAAATGCTCCATGCAGGCAGTCAGGTGGTGATGGAATGTCATCTACATAAACAGCTTCACCTGCAACATATTATATAAACCAGCACACATGAAGTTTGGAGTGTTGCATAACAAAGTTATCATTAACATAATATGCAGATAAGCTATTTTGTGTGAAGAAAATTAAGCATGGCAAGAGGAATATGTGAAAACGAGGTCAACAATAAAGGAGAAGAAATGACCAAAACAACTGATCTAGAAAAATACTGAACCATTTTCAGAGAAGAGAAAATTCAAAACGAAAGCTCAAGCCTCGTCTCCAATAATAAATGACGAGGGAGGAGGAAAGGCTGATGAGGAAATTTATAACCAAAATATAACTGCTGAATATGTATTAACACCATAGAATGGTACGAACCAGCCTATAGTTGCAGAGGCGCACCCAGGATTTGAACTTTATCCGGAATGCCACTGGAATCGACCATTTGAGTTACTAGGTATGAAATTTAATATTTACACATATTTAGTGGATTTCTTGCTGTGTGACAAGAAGGTGCCACCAAAACTTAAAGGCAGGTTCTACAAAGTGGTTGTGAGACCGACTTTGTTGTACGGGGCAGAGCGTTGGGCAGTCAAGAACTCTCACGTCCAAAAGATGAAAGTTGCGGAAATGAGAATGTTGCGATGGATGTGTGGGCACACCAGGCGAGATGGGATTAGGAATAAAGATATCCGAGATAAGGTGGGAGTGGCATCAGTGGAGGATAAGATGCGGGAAGCGAGACTGAGATGGTTTGGGCATGTGAGGAGAAGAGACACAGATGCCTCAGTGCGGAGGTGGGAGAGGTTAGCTATGGATGGTTTCAGAAGAGGTAGAGGTAGGCCGAAGAAGTATTGGAGAGGGGTGCTTAGACAGGACATGGCGCAATTTCAGCTTACCGAGGACATGACCTTAGATAGGAGGTTATGGAGGACTCAGATTAGGGTAGAAGGCTAGTAGGTATTCGCAGTTTTGATATATAGTCTATTGTCATTTAATGCTTGCTACTATGTGTTGTTTCTTGTACTTCAATTATCTTATTTATTTGTGGTAGCTACTGCTTCCTTTTCTCAGACTGCTCTATCATGACTTGTTCGCTTTCTTTAGTTTCATTTTCATTTTGCTTCGAACTGCTTGTGCTTATCTGACCTTTTCTTATGTTTTCTCTTGAGCCAAGGGTCTTCCGAAAACAACCTCCCTATCTTCCGAGATAGGGGTAAGGTCTGCGTACACTTTACCCTGCGTACACTTTACCCTCCCCAGACCCCACATTGTGGGATTTCACTGGGTATGTTGCTGTTGTTGTTGTTAGTGGATTTCTTAAAATAGATACAGAGTATGAGACAAAACTATTGAGTTCGGCTGAACCCGTAACTTCCAATATACATCCGCCCCTGTACAGTTGTACTGGAGGCGTCAAATGAACCCTAACACTATTTAGCTACAGTTATATCCAAGCTGAGGCACAGTAAACTATTTCCCCGGTCTCATATCTCCTAGATGGATTTTCACTCTTGTACTAGTTGTTTCTTTAGTAGTGTATTTTCACTTTAAATATCAGTTATCAATTTCACAAAATATAACTATGTTGCTTGGGCCTTCCAAAAATGTTGACGCGCCCATGTCAGATCCTTAAAAAATGCGTAGCTTTTGGCGGATCCTACACACATCCGGCGATACTTTTTAACAGTCCGAGCAACATATAGGAATATAAAGCTCAATCATAAAGATGGACTGTCCGGAGCATCCCTGAAGAAACAAAAGACTTGGGAAGGGACGAGTTTCGTGAGAAACACACTTCTACCCTATGTTGCTCGGACTCTTCAAAAATGTCGACGGATGCGTGTCGGATTATCCAAAATTAATGCATTTTTTGAGAATCTAACACGGGTGCGAGCACATAGCCTCTACCCTTCACAAACATCTAAACGAGGCTTCTCCTAAATTAAAGAATGTCAAGCAATTTTCCTTCAGTTTCACCAAAAAACATCTATTAAACATTGCTCAAATTTTTTGTCATTTAGTCGGGTTCGTATGAGAATTGCTCCCTCTCAAAGTAAAATTTCTATTGAATTGTATCTACAGAAAATACAGAAATCATAAGCAGATGTTAGACAATGAAAATATAGAGAACATATTAGGTTATTCATTCATCTAGACAAGATAAAATTTGCATGTTTAAACTGAATTAAATAGAAACTTAGTGATTGTTAATACTCCTAGGCCTTTAATAGTGTACCTTGTCAATAACCCACTTATATCTCAAAAATCAGCAGTGTCAATGCCAGAAAAAAGGGTATGAAGCACGTGATTGGGGGCAGCCCGCTGCACAACGAATCCCTCGTTCATGCAACGGCCAGAAGGGCGGCACCCCAAGGGGGGTGTAATGTAGGCAGACTAATACAAGCATCAATGGTTGATTCTACGGCTCGAACCCGTGACCTATAGGTCACACGGAGACAACTTTATTGTCGCTCCAATGCTCCCCTTCGCTCAATACTCACAAGATGACACAAAATATTAAAAGGAGAGAACAAACCAGCAGCTTGCATGGCAGCTCCAACCTTCTTCATCGGTTCACCTACTGGATAGTACCCGGCACTTGATTCAACAACCTGCTTAGCCGAAGATAGTAGTGTTTGTTTTCTCCCCCGACTGATGCAGCCATCATTACTACTTTCGGAAACTTCCTCAACCGAGATGTTGCTAATTCCATCAAGTAAAACACCAGAAATAGCAGAATGAACATCAGTGAAGGGATAAAGAAACTTAAAAACATAACTGACAGCCAAGCTTGATCTGTACTCAGGGTGTAAAGTGTCATCTTCCAGTACCACTGCTAGTTTGACTAGTTTAAGTGCTTCATACAGAACATTTACGCTCAACATTTTCCCGGCTAAATATTCTTCTACATTTTTAGCCCTTCATTGCATGTTTTGAGCCATAAGCACCAAAAGCCAAATGGACATTGTTAACAGGACGCCGTTCTTGCAGAGAGAAACGTCAGCCTGGAATGCAGCATTTACATATGGTAATGCATTCCCATGAGGTCGTGGAGCAGCTCGATAGGTTTCAAACAAAAATCTAGAACTAGTTCGGAGAGAACTTCGATCTTTCTTAAATGGGATGGAAACACTTAGAAGCACAGTCCTCGGGTCTAGTGGTGGTCTTGATAATAAACTCCTCCCATGTGGGCTTTTCAAGTCCATGACTGGTCATCAAGCTAACAGTAGCAGAAAGCCCAAGAAATAATGTAGCAATATCTGAAAGAAAACCATTCTTCTGTGCCATAACCAAATTTCCTCCCACACTAGCGGAGTTTCTAACAAACGGTGAAGCAATCTTCTCCATGTGGCAAGCTGTGTTTCGGACACCAACTTCCCATATGAACCGAAATTGACCTTACTTTCCACTTTCAAGAATGAAACGAGTTTAGAGATAGTCACCGTTGCTCCAACTTCAATTCCTGTCTGATCTCTTTTGATGATTGATAGTTCAGGAATGTACCTGAGATCAACGTAATGATCGTATCGCTGAGTTTCCTTATAAAAACCTGTGCCAGTATTACCAACAACTAGTTTAAAGCTTGCACCATTTTCCGTCACGTTTGAGTTCAACAAGATCTGTAGCTCCTCAATTGAAACAGGACTGTACCGAGGGTACCTTGTGGAGTCTAAATTTGCAGCGGATTCACTTTTCAAGAACTCGGGATATGTATTAAAATTCTAGGTTGGATCATAGGGTGGTAATTTACTTACTTTCATTTCCTTGGAATCTCCCTTTTTCCAAAAAGAATTGAATCCCAAATCCTCAATATCCATATCAGCAGCAAAAGTCTTGCAGGCATCAGCAATTGGCCGGTAACCAGTGCACCGACAAAGGTTCCCTGCTATGGCCTTTTCAGCTTTCAGATGAAGTAAGCCTAGAGAATCCCGGTGGAGGATCGGGTTTGTTTCCTTTATCGGCATTGACGAGAGCCGAGAAAAATGACATACGCATGCCAGGAGTGCAAAAGCCGCATTGAGACGCATGGAAACCAGCAAATCTTTCATGAATAGAGTGAAAACCATCTCTGGTGTTCCCAAGGCCTTCACTTGTAGTAATTGAACAACCATTTAAACTGCAAAGAAGTGTAAGGCACGAACTCATGCTGAAATCTTGGACCTTTTTAAGCTCAGGATCATACTTCGAGACCAGAACAACACAAGCCCCACAACCACCTGTAACCATACAAAAAAGTTAGGATTCGTTACACAAATATAGGATTCGTTATACAAATACATAATCAGATCAAAGATGGAAAGTGAAGAGATGATTATCCTCTGAAAGATTTATGAAACAACAAGGATTCCATATAGTCTAAAAGTCAGCAAACAAGGATATGATCATTACGCATCGTGTTCGATTCTTGAGAACTGATTGTTATAACTCCTAAAAAGAAATCACAACAAGTATTTCACTATGAAACAAAAGCTCCATTACTTTATATGGAAAAAGGAAATAAAAAGCTTGCAGCCCACAGTTTAAGAGAAACCAATTCATGTAAATGAAAGATTTCATTGCCAGAAAACCTTCAAGCACCCCGGAATCCAATGGCCTGATTAATCCATTATGAAGAGCATCCCATTCCCGAGACTAGGACCCGAGACCTCTGTTTAAGGGTGAAAGAACCTTTACCGTCCCACCACGCCCTTCGGTGCCACAAAACACTTAAGAGTAAAACACTTAAAAGAGCATAGAATTTAATTATACACAAAAAAAAAAAAAAAAAACTCTTAAGGAATTCCTAATAAGTTATAATAAACTTTTTGTAGGATGACTGGTGAATAAGAATAGTACAACAGAAGTTGTCAATTCCCAAGGAAAGAACAGAAACAAAGCAAAAGGAAGATTGGCCAGAAGAACACAAATTTAAGTAAATCCACAGTTTTTAACATTCCTTATGTAAATAGCACCAAAACAAACATATAGTATACACTAGGTGGGTTGAGAACCATAAGGTATCACGTTCGAATTCCAACAGAGGCAAAAACACCAGTTGATTTATTCCTATCTCTTCCTATCTGTCCAAGCCTTGATGCACAAAGTTGCTCGATACTTGTGCTTGTGGGGGGGTAGGTACCCCTGGAATTAGTCAAGGTGTGCGCAAGCAGACCGGATATCACGGTTATTCAAAACACATATAATATTATGTAACAGAGTGGTAAAAAAGGAGCATTACCTTCACCACAACCAAGTTTTGGACTCTTGAAACAAGTCTCAGAGCGCAAGAACTGAAGCAAAGTTGTGGAAGTATCAACACATGGCAACTCAAATCTCTCTCCATTAACTGCAAAAACCAAACTCCCTTTTTTCTGTCTTTCCTCCATTAATATAATAGCCCCTTAAATCAAGATTCTTGGCTAGCTGAGACACACAAGCAGTTAATTTGACACAGACCCTTTATCAAAATCTTGTCTTTTTCTACTTTTTTCCTACTTTCTCAGTTGAAAAATATCAGAAGTGAAAGAAAAGGCAAGAATCTCGAATTGAATTGACACAGATCCTGTATCAAAAATCTTGTCTTCTTCTACTTTCTATGCTGAAATATCAAAAGTGAAACAAAAAGCAATAATCTTGAATTGAATTGGTTGTCCAACTACTTGCTATTTAACAAAAGCTTCTTAAATCAAGATTCTTGGCTAGCAGAACACTGAAGCAGTTAAATTTGCGACACAGCCTTTATAAAGAATCTTACCTTTTTTTTAACTTTCTAAGCTGAAATATATCAGAAGTGAAACAAAAAGCAAGAATCTTGAACTGAATTGGGTGTCCATATACTTACTTTGTAACACAAAAGCTTCTTAAATCAAGATTCTTGGCTAGCTGAAACACTGAGGCAGTTAACTTGACACAGACCCTATCTTGTCTTTTTCTACTTTCTCAAGCTGAATATATCAGAAGTAGAAGAAAAAGCAAGAATCCTGAATTGAAATGGATGTCAAAATACTTACTTTTAACACAAAAGCTTTTTATCACATATGCACATTATAGTCAACAAACAACATATAATATATTAATTCAACATGTGCTTGCATACCATGATTCATGATTGGTCATATTATAAAGGTATATAAGATTTCATGGGGTCCATTACTTTCAGAAGATCCTAAGGTAAGAGGATTTGATAGGGATGGCCATTATTTTTTTGTACTTTCTTTATGCTAGCATTAAATTGTTGCATGCGTTCCTTTTTACTTGTCCTCTATTGATTTAGCACTCCTTTTAAAATATCATTTATTAAAAATCTGTTTTACCAAATTATTCATATTAATTATATTTTGAAAATCTAAATTTGATTACTAGTACTTTATATAGTTATCTAATGATAAGGATAATATTTAAAAAAAGTAATTGATTTACTAAAATAGACAAGCAAAATAAAATTTTAAATATAAGCGATAAGTAAAAAAGACGAAGGGAGTAAGCAATATAAGCGATAAGTAAAAAAGACGAAGGGAGTAAGCAGTAAACACCTTTTCTGTCAAGGAAGAGACATGTTAAAGAGATCTCATATGACGATTATTCCACTTTGGAGATGAACTTTTGTACATATTCAACAATTATTTAACATTTAATAGTCTATAAATATGAAAATTGTGATGCACCTCTTTACCCTTGCAATTTTGTTTATGCTCCATCCTTCCAGGCATGATTGTTTTTAATGCATATATTATTTGCCGGCGTTTGTCAACATAATCATTGGCCAGGCGGACGGCACACCTTGGTTAGCTCCGCCCGCCAGCAGCGGTGCTACTTGATTCTCTACCAAGATCGTTGAGGCTACGATACCAATATAAAGAAAAAGAATTATTCAGAATTTCTCATTGAATCTCTAAACGATCTCTACAATTCTCCTCTACTTCTCTACTGTATGAAAATAGCTAATAACGTCTCCATTTATAATTAGTATGAAACCTACTTCGACTAGAAACTGAAAAACCTATTCCTGTATAATTTTGACTACAAATCCCACTTAGATATGCATTAAACAAACTAACAAATATAGTCCACCTCTATTGAGGTCCATCTCATTCCAATGCAAGACAAATCAAAACTTCTCTCATAGAGTTTGACTAAATCTTGAACTTATCTCTACACAAACATATAAATCGCATTTTGTTCTTTTCGCTATGTCCCCTGTGACCATTATCTCTATTTTCTACAAATCAAATTTGTTTTACAGCGACGAAAATTTTTCGGGGGGTGGGGTCCGCTTGCTTAATGAAAAACCTAACCTTTAGCAATGTTATTTAAATCAATGAAAAAGACAAAGGGACACCATTATTTAGTATAAATAAGGCCATAAAGATTCCCATTAGAAAGATAGAATGAAAACATGTGTAAGATAGGCACACTATGATTTATTACAACATAAATGAAGAAAAACAAAAGATAATTACACGACAATCTCATTATTTCATCTTCATATGCCATAACAGAATGGTGGACACATGCTTCCTAGTACCGGCTGGTATAAAACCATCACGACCCAAATATCAAACTCTTAAAGAGGGTATTACAACTTCATAATATTTCAACAATGACACAATTAAACAGGTATAATTTGGTCTAGATGAAAAAAATAAAGAATAAAAAGAAAAGGATGGTGAAGCAAGAAATATGCCAACAGTGAATAAGAAAGAAGAGAAATATGTCGACATAGTGAGCAATGGAAGATATAGGTGCCAAAGACATTCAAAATAAGGACAGAAAGAAGACCAATGGTGCTATGTATTTTCTTTTAGGTCTAAGAGACACCCTTGTGGAAATGTCTCCAAAGCAGTGATCCGCGGCATATGGATTGAAAGGAATTCTAGGATTTTTCAGCACAGAGCAACAACTAAGGAGCAAATGCTTCATCAACTGAAGCTTGCTATTTGCACTAGAGTAAGATCTAGTAATAGGCTGTTTGGATACATTAGTACTCTCTAGGCATATTTGTATTGTTTGGGTTATATGTTCCGAGGCTTCATGTTTTCTAGGTACATAGGTAGAAAATGAGAAGGGGCTGAGTTGGTTGTCTCTCCCCTGGTTTGAAATTCTCACTTGGTGATTAATAAAGTTCTCTTTTAATTGCCCCCACAAAAACAAAACAAAAAAGCCAAGAGTGTCTAAGGGGGAAGTTGCAAAGTAGCCAACATTAAGGGGGTTATAGAGAATTTCAAGAAAAGCAGTGTGCTCTAGTTTAAAAAGATAAAGATTACACTGACAGAACTTGTAGAACACGTTCACTAGAGGAGAAGACGAAACAGTGCTATGAGGCAGAGAAGCATGATATCTGATCTAGGATCTTAACAGTTGATTCAATTGCCTGTACTGGAATAGCTCAAAATCAGAGGGGAAAAATGCTAACCTGCACGAGTAAACCATCAGAAGCAAGCGAACTAAACATTTTAATTCAATTTTGAGCAGTGGAGGAGCTCAGTAATAGTTAATAACAGCAACAGAAGCTAGGTGCTGCAGAGGAGTCTCCTGAAAATGATATTGTAATCAGTTTCAGTGTCTACAACAAGAACAGCGCAATTATCACTGAAGATAACACATAATAGATATTAGAAGACCTTATCCCTCTTTCAAACTTCAAATATAATTGTACCTTCTGAAAAATCATGGACATCCAGTGTCACTACCATGGATCAAACATTATCAAAGAAACTGAACGCCCAAGTGTCCTGTCAATATTCTACAAATATGGCATAAAAGGAGGGGAGAGATATGAGATCTATGTAGACATTCAAGATAGGAGTGCTTTCAAGGTGAGAAGCAAAAAATACAAGCAAGTAAAACATAATTACATAACCATCAATTACTTAGTTGTTAAGCAAGTGCAGACTCTGTTAAAGAAAACAGCTCAATAAACATCCATCAGGATTTACCTCAAAACAAACCAGCAAAACATGACAGGGATAAGAGGGGGGGAACCTACACATATAACACCCGAAGGTATTATTATCTACTCGTCATTCAATCCTATCCACATCCAAGACCTAGTACTGTTCACCAGCAAGCTTATGTACTCAACTAAACCAACAATATCTTTTTTCACCAAAAAGAAAAATAAGTCGAGACACAAAGTAATAGCCCATCAGTCTCTCCTTGTTGACACTAGCAAGTACCTTTTGAAACAAAAGTATTGTATAATATTATGCATCAAACACAAACAACTAAAAATAAAAATAAAAACTTCTAGTATAATCCACACAACAAATCATGTCAATTAGTCAAAACAAAATAAAAAATGTAACCATTAGAAGTCGTTAATCCGAAAAAGCATCAATCCTTTGAGTACAAAAAAATTGTGTCTTATAAATTGGAAAAGAAAGTACAAACATTTCACTAAATGAAGAGTCAACAGATACCAGATTCTTGCTCAGGGAATTGCCTAAGCAACATTGAAGCTGTTGGACAAATGTGTAGGGATTTAGTAGCTCAGTTGGTTGGCTAACTGAACTTGCACCTTATTGGTGAGGGTTCGAATCCCCACGTTGTAATCCCCTCCCCATTTCCCCTTCCCCTACCCCCTATGTAATAAATTTAAATAAAAAAATAAAAAAAAAACACTATTGGACAAATGTCAATTGCTTTCTAACTAATTTGACCAGAGGAGGTTCAGCACCCCTCACATACAACCCCAGGGTCATGGGTTCAAGTCACCAAAGGAGCAATAGCTCCACTCCAACAAAGGGGGATTTAAAAAAAAAAAAATCGAAATCGGACAGCCAGCTGTGTAAGATTAATGCATGGAGACAGATTTGAAGAATCATGAGACAAAGAGTTCAAACTTAACAAGGCCAAACAGGTAAGTAATACAGAACCTAAAGCTGTCATAATTCAAAATCAAAAAAATTTAACCGAGAAACTGAAAATTCTTCATTCAAAGACAGCTGTCCACATTACATGTTAGTAAAGTTCAATAGAAAGAGGATTACAAGCTATTAATAATAAATTAAAAAAAAAAGGACAAATCTTTTGAGACTCGTTAAAAAAAAAAAAAAATTAGTCTCATACAGATTGCAAAAGTACAAACATTTCACTAAATAGAGAGTAAACAGACACCAGATTGTTGAGCAGGGAATCACCTAAGAGACATTGCAAATATCAAGCAACAAATCGAGATTGGACAGCCAACTTTATAAGCATTATGCATAGAGACAGCTTCAAGGAATCATGAGACAAACAGCTGAAACTAAACAAGGCAAAACAGGTAAGTAATACCAAATATAAAGCATCATAATTCAAAATCAATCAAATTTAACAGAGAAACTGAAAATTCTTCATTCATTGAACAGCTGTCCGTTACATTTCACAAATTTCAACAGAAAACCAATTGGACATTTTTACATCTGCATATCCAAACCCTAAAATTGATGGACAAATGTGAATTCTCCCCATCAATCAACAAATCAAGATTGAACAGGAAGCTGAGTGAGCATTAACGCATAGAGAAGGCTTTGGAAATTCAAAAGACAAAAAGCCAAAATCAAGCAACTTTAACAGAGAAAATTGAAAATTCTCCATTCAAGGAATAGCTGTCCATTAAATTCCACAAAGTCCTAATAGATAAAACCATAAAAACACAACCTTAAAATTGATTAATAGCTAGCAACAGAACTTAAAGCATCATAATTCATATCAAAGAAATTTAGCAGATGAAATTGAAAATCCTTCATTCGCTGAACTTAAAGCATCATCATTGAAAATCAAACAATTTAAACCAAGAAAATTGAAAATTCTTCATTCACTCAAATAGCTGTCCACATTACATGCCATTAACTTCAATAGAAACCTTAATCCGACTTTAAAAAAAAAAAACCCTACAAACCCTAATTAAAAACCAGAGACAAAACACAACCCTAAAATTGATTTAATAGCCACTGAATTTGGCAACAGAGGTAATTGGTAAATCATAATAATTCAAAATCAAGCAAATTTAACATTGAAACCGAGAATCCCTCATTCAACAAATAGCTATCCATTACATTGCATAAATTCCAAAACAGAGACCCTAAGAGGGCATATTTTTCACATCTACAAACCCTAACCCTAGCCCTAAAATCAACTTTGCAAGACAGCAGATAACAAATACAGAACATAAAGGATCATAATTTAAAATCAATCAAATTTAACGTAGAAACTGAAAATTCTTCATTGACTGAATAATTGTCCATTACATTGGCATAAATTTCAAACAGAAACCCTAAACAGGACATTTCTTTTTTTTTTACATCAAGAAACCCTAACCCTAACCCTAAAAATCGAATTTAAGAGCTAGTAAACTTAGTAACAGCCTTAGTACCCTCAGAAACAGCATGTTTAGCCAATTCACCAGGAAGCACCAACCTCACAGCAGTCTGAATTTCCCTAGAAGTAATAGTAGGTTTCTTATTATACCTAGCCAATCTAGCAGATTCCTGAGCAAGCTTCTCGAAAATATCATTAATAAAACTGTTCATTATACCCATAGCCTTGCTAGATATACCAATGTCAGGGTGCACTTGCTTGAGAACCTTGAAGATGTAGATCTTGTAGGTTTCAACGCTCTTTTTTGACCTCTTCTTCTTCTTGTCGGCTCCAGCGCCTCCGGCCTCCTTTGGAAGCTTCTTCCCGGCTTTCGGCTTCTTCTCGGCTGGCGCCTTCTCGGCTGGTTTCTTCTCTGCTGCCTTTGGTGCCATTGTTTACAAATCTTCTAGAGAGACTATGCTTTGTTGTGAATGTGAATTTGGTGAGGAGACATGAGGGGAGGGGTTTGTTTATATAATGGTTTAGGGGAGAGTTGTTGTTGGTCAGATAAGAGTGACGCGGATCGTGGATTGTAGCCGTTGATTTTGATAATTAATCGACGGTGTTGAGGAAGGGATTTGAAATTTTGAAACGTAGACCGCCTTCATTTTCATTTGGCGGTAGTTTGAAAGTGAAAGTCGGGTTTAGGAGGGTTCATTGTTCAATTTTATTCATTGGAAAAAGACAATCAAATCGACTACTCCACTTTTTATTTATTTCGTCTATCGTTTTAATGAATTAATTAATTAATTGAATAAAAACTCATGTAATTTGAATCAATTTAAATATATTTATTAAGTTAAAATCAAACAATTTATACCCCCATACTATAAAAATTATTTTTTGTACTTCAATTATCTTATTTATCTGTGATAGCTACTGCTCTTTTTTCAGACTGTTTTATCATGGCTTTTCCGTTTTCGTTAGTTTCATTTTCATACTAATTTGAACTGCTTGTCCTTATCTGACCTTTTTTTATCATGTTTTTCTTTTGAGCTGAGGGTCTTTTGAAAACAATCTCCCTACCTTTCGAGGTAGAAGTAAGGTCTGCGTACACTTTACCCTCCTCAAACCCCACATTGTGAGACTTCACTGGTATGTTGTTGTTGTTGTGTACACCTATACTACAAAATTCTACACTTACATCCCCTTGAGATATTTTGTAACTAAACTAGATGGGTGATGACCGTGCATAGCACGGACCTGATAAGTTATCTACCATCAATTGCAGTGGTGACAGGAAACACAATGCTTCCTATTGAAATTAAAATAAACAATCATATGATCAAAAGAATTTCCATACAACAAGGACAGAATCTATCTAGCTATTTTCTTTACAAATATCCTGCAAGAAAAAGGACATATGGACGATGCCTCTGCAACGACCAATCCAGAGCCTCTGTTATTTTATATTGGTCACCATGCTCCTTGTTGTCGCAAGCCTGTAGCATTATCTAAATTATGTTATTACGCAGCCTCGTCGCATATCTTGTCCGACTCAGAATTGTCTAGGAGCCCGTTTGGATTAGCTGAAAAAAATTAGTTTTTAAGCATAAGTGTTTAAAGTTATTTTATAAATAAACAGTTACGTATTTAGATAAAAGTATTGAAGCTGAAAATAAGTTGTTGATGTGTTTGATACATAAGTGTTGTTAAGCACTTTTTTCTGTCAAAATGACTGAAATACCCTTAAAATTGTTCACACTATAAAAAAGCTTATTACTATAAGATTTTTAATTCTAAATTGATTCAAATTATAATTAATTTATATTTTAATTCAGTTTCAATATAAACTGATTATTTAAGATAATTTTATAAATATATGTTACTTTTAATTTTAACAATAATTTGGATAAAGATTGAACCATAATATAAAGTTTCAGAGATAAAATTAATCACAACGACTGAAGGCCGACATTCAATAGTCAAGATTAATTCTAGAAAATATGCAAATGCTAAAAAGTGGTGAAAAACCTCGAGTATGATAAGAAAAATTAGGTGTTCACACTGAAAAGATAACTACCACAACCATATTCTTAATGTCCAAACTATTAAATTTACATAGCTTCAAGCTAGGTGTTCACACTGGAAAGTGTTAATATGCCTGAATTCTCAATGTCCAAATTAGGTGTTCACACCGGAAAGTGTTGATATGGCCGAAGCTATAAATACAAAAAGTGGAAAATATTCATATAATACAAGCATCAAGCATTAGAAATTTCACTAGCAATCATATCACGAAACCCCATCCAATAGACATCACTTGTTCTCCCACGCTTTCGACATCTACTTTGTTAGCTCTTGAAGTTGTGCCAACATTAGAATCAATTGATGGAATATATCTTTCATTCTCAGTTGTTTGGAATGCATCATCCACATTGCATTTCTTTCTAATATAATTGTGAATGGCCATATTAACAAGCATGATGTCCCTTTGAGTGTCAATGTGATAGTAAGGCATGTCTCGCAAAATGGACCATCTTGCTTTCCAAATGTCAAATGTGCGCTCTACTATATTCCTACAAGAAGAATACAAATAGTTAATTTTTTCAATGCGTCCTCTTGGCTCTCGCAATTGTCGTGCACCTCAGCGAAATTCAGCTGGGTGATATCTTACATTATCTCCTTTGTATGGAGCCGTGTATCCATTCATATGCGAATATCCTGCATCAACTAGATAATATTTGTTTCCACGTGGATGTGGAAAGTTGAGCTCTCGTCTACAAAGGGCCTCACCAAATATACGACTATCGTGAGCTGCTCCTTCCCACCCAGCCCATGCAAATGTAAAACACCTATTAAAATCTACAACAAGAAGAATGTTCTGAGTCGGATAACCTATACGTCCAACATATGGTATATCTTGATCTTGCAGTACTCTAGCTTTAACATGTGTACCATCAGTAGCTCCAATACAATCCTACAAGTATATAAATATATAAAATTAACTTTACTAAGTAATAATGAGAGAATAAGTAAACATGAGTTTTTTTTTTACTGGAACTGGTTTTGTACTCCTACATTATCAATTCGTTAGACAGAAAAGAATTATTAGAATCTTTAGCTATTTTTATGCAGAATTTGGTTATATCATGATTTCAGTAGCAAGCAATTATTATGTTCGGCACCATCATAGCATGATTTGTATCTATCTTTTGTTACTTCTCGCCTAAGTCATTCACTTGGTCAGAGCACTCAGAACCATAGAATTGATACACTTCTACCATAAAAATTCTTTTATTAAGAAGCACTGAAGAAACATGCATTCTTGGATATCTCAAAGTATTATGCAAAAAGTATAATTTTACAGTGTTGATTACTTAATTTAAGTATTATGCAATAAAAAACCGGCTACTTACTTTAAAGAAAGGGAGATATCTTTCGTTACATGGCTTGTGAGCTCCTGCACCATCATTATAATTTGGATGTGGACTAATGATATCTCTTGCAAGCTTACAAACGGCCTTTAAAACACTATGAATCGCCTCTCTAGAATGCTGAAGATATCTTGTATCATTCGATTTCCAGCTCCATGTGCACAAGTCATCAAGAACGTGCTTAAAATTTCATGTATAGACATTCCACGCTAGGGTTTAAGCCCATATTTTTCAGTTAAGTCACCGGATAGATCAATAAACACCGCCTTCTTCAATCGAAAATTTTCATAACAACGAGTCTTGTTTCCTCGTAATATCTCTTGAATAAATACATTTCCAAAGCGCTTTGATGTATGACAAGGTTCTTTGCATATGTATTTTGCACAATACATCAAAATATTTTTACATGTTATTTGACACAAAGCCATATGTTCCTTCTCATCTTGCTCTCTCTGAATTTCTTCTATTTATTGATCTTCGTCATCTAAAAAATCACTTAGATGAGGAGATATCACATCGCTAATATCCCAACTCTCCATTTAACTGAAAACGAAAATGACTCAAATCAGTAAAGAATGGAAGTTCTCTTATGTATGCATCACAAGCGGGCGAAGGAGGCATTCTGGTTTTTGCAAGTGCATACTTTACAATATAGCTTCTATAATTTTCTTTAATGTTCCTCTTTTGAGAAGCACTATAAAGAAAAGTCCAATATACATTATAGCAACAAGAACATAAAAGAATGTAATAAAGCATCTGAGCACAAGTTAACCAAATCCATGAAGTGATTATTCGGTACTCGCTAATAGTCAAACAGAATACACCAGCAGATCCATTAAAGTCAACACAACGTCCCACATGACTAATCCATTAAAGTCAACATAACAACAATACCAATACATAAAGTTCACACGTACAACCATAAGGTTTAGGGATACAACCATAAGGTTTAGGGATACAACCACAACGTCTAAACAAGAAGCAATAAATAAAGTTTACACGTACAACCATAATGTTCGAACATGAAACACTAAACATATTTAACCACATTCTTCACATTTTCTTAAGGTGTAGCTCATAGTTATACTCCAAGCAAGACTTCCGAGCTTTATCAATAGCCATCTTAAGAAACAACTGACGTACGTCTTTCTTAAGAAACATGTTGCAAGTATAGTTGCACATTCCACTCCCTTCAGGAGTATCAGGAAAAGGTGCCAACACATTCATACACTTATCGATGATGGGATCATCTACTAAAGGAGATGTAGCAATGCTTTTGCCAGACATAAACTCCATTAGAGAGTGTATTTCCTCTCTTATTGACGCTGCACAAGATTTGGTCTTACTTTTTTTTTTCTTGACTGCTAGTGTCAATACCATCAATTGAACTTCGTCTTTGTAGTGACGGCTTAGGAAACATAACACGTTCCACGTTCTGTAGATCATCACTCCCTTCATCATTAGGATTAATAAAGTGTTCCTCATATCCATCAATATCATTTATTCCTTCTTCGTCGAGATCTACTCCAATGCCAGACATTTGTCCTTGATTCGCTGCACGGGCTCTTTCTCTTGTAGCAACAATATAAAAAAAACAATGCGTCATAGCGAAAGATCGATTTTCCTAAACCTTTTGTATCGATCATGCTCCTATAACAAAAAATTCAAAACTACTTTAAGCAAACCAAGAAATTTAGCAATGAAAGAAATAAGAAAGACATATAGAACAATGTGAGAGATGTACCTTAATTTTTCGCTCCCACCAATCATCATCTGCCATAACTGTATTTTTCGTGGCATCCCATCCTAAACCTGTCTCCTCTCTTATCAACTTCTTAAAAAGAGTTCAATCTCTTTTCATGTTATCCCAATGAGTTTTCATTTAGTTTTTATCATAGTGTCTTCCTTCTCTTTATTGAACTCTTCAACAACATTTCTCTATCCATCTTTACTTAAATGAGTGTGTGGTCTATGTTTTTTACTAATCTCTATTTCACACAACTCTATAAATTTAAGTTTGGCATCATCATCCCACTTAGCATTACTTCATCCCAAACTAGTTTCCGGCATGATTGAATGTAAATAATCTGAAGAAAGGAGAAATAAATATTCATGAACTCTCACGAAAGCATAGGAGACAATCAACCATACTTGTTACTAGTGGTGTTTGAAAAGAAAAACAAATCTTTTTCAATACCCAGAAACAAAAATGGAACCTGGATTGTAACTAGAAAAGGAAAATCAAATAAGTTTGAAGAATTTAGTGTTGACAGTTAGCACAATAAGAACATAAAACTACTATGGACTAACAAATCCAATCAAAATTGATCACACAAACAAAAAGTACATAATTTTTACTTGGAACTAAATGATTTCTTCACTTTACAACTATCACGCCCCAAACCATGGCCTGGACATAACACGACATTCGGTGCCTAACTGCATGTGACCAAGCGAACCACATGGCTTTATGAATCAATCATGGGGCGTGAACTAGTGTGGAATATAATATAAACATGCATGGTTTGTGAAAAACATTCAATTCAATAATCATAAGCCTTAAAATGATAAGTATATATCATGAATGCAGAAATATGATAAGGTAGCCAACGAGGCTAAGTCAACTAACATCTGACATGATGTACTAACTAGTCTATTAAACCTCTGACATGAGTCTGACTGCTGAACTGTTTACCGGTACAAGGCCCCCGGCATACCTTAACTGCATAACCAACATAAAAGTAAAGTAAGGATAACAACTCGAATGGAATGGGGCTCACCAATAGGTGATACGAGCACAATTCTAACAAGCTGATCCGACGTCTTGTAAATCTGCATCGTGAAATGCAGGCTCCCGGGTAAATAAAAGGGGACGTCAGTACATTTGAATTGTACTAGTATGTAAAGAAAATGAATGAAATAGCATGGCACATGAAATAATAGAACATAAATTGTAAGTTGTACATAAACATGAGTATCATTTGACATGGGTATAATGTAACATGAGTAGAACATTTTAAGTGGGAGAGCTTTAGTATAACCGACATGTAACCACCACATAAGTACGTGCCGTCTGATCTCTGTCCGACCAGCTAAGTCATCTTGTACCTTTCCGGGGTACAAGACATGAACATGAACATGAATGGATCCAATAACCCACAATAGGTAAACATGAAGGGATCGTCCTAACTGGGTGGAGCGACCCTTATCCTACGCTGACACACGTAGTTTCAAGTTATCTGAGCCTTCTCGGTAATCCGTGCAACTCCCAAAACATGAACATGGATATATTTGGCTTAGTAGCCCACGAAGTATATAAACATGATTGTAAATATGATTCGTGATTGTATTATAACATGAAGATAGATATATGATATAACTTGTATGAAAACATGTAAAAGTTCATGACAATAAACATAAAGGTTCGTATCTTGCATTTAAGAACCCATGCAAATGCAAAATATGGGTTTTCATGGATTACGAAAAGCATAATAACCAGGAATGGAATATTAAGAACACAATAACGAATTATTAATACAACATGGTATATCATGATACTTTTACTTAGGGTTATCATGAACATGGCTAGAAACCCTAGTGTTGATGAAATTTCGTAAAATCATGAAAAAACATGGCATAGGGAAGAACAACAATATTCCCACACGTAGATAGAAACCCTACATACCTGTAAGCGATCTAATCCAACGAATTATCTTGCTTCTGTGATGAAGAAATCCCAAACCCTAGCTTTGAATCGTTGGAGAAAGATTACTGATTTTCGTAGCTACTGTTCATAGCTCAAATGGCACTATTTCGGAACTCTAAATGAAATCTCCACCATTCATATTTAAGAATTATATGTTATGAATGCTCTGGTAAAATTTGGTCTCGATTCAACGGTTAGATTATCGGGCAACACCAATTGAATATGAGTGGTCAGAGTGAAAGTCTACAGAAAATATTAACTCTTCATGACAATTGATTTTATAGAGTGCCGGGGTGGATGAATGTATTCTAGTGTTTAGAAACAATATAATCTTGTAGAATACAAAGGTTCTCGATTAAACGATTTACCTTGGAGGAAACCTTAGGAAACTAGATCGCCAAACCAAACTCTTGACGGTTTTTTAATTTTTCTTGATTGCAAGAATGAGTTTCTTGCGATTCTTGAAGGATTGGAGTCCCTAGGTTCTTTAGGGATAGAGATAGAGAGAATAAATAGTCTCTTAGGGTTTGAATAGTGTTAGGGACGTTTTTATTTCATAAAATAATAAAATAAGGAGTCACAATTGGAGTAGGAAAAAGCTAAAAAACGTAACCCAAAATTTGAATTTATAAGGTGTCGTGGCGAATGAATTTATTCTAGTGTTTAGAAACGATGTAATCTTGTAGATTACAAAGGTTCTTGATTAAAATATTTACCTTGGAGGAAACCTTTGGAAACTAGATCGCCAAACCAAACTCTTGACGATTTCTTAATTTTTCTTGATTGTAAGAATGAGTTTCTTGCGATTCTTGAAGGATTGGAGTGCCTAGGTTCTTTACGGATGGAGGTATAGAAAGAATAAATAGTCTTTGAAGGTTTAGAATAGTGTTAGGGACGTTTTTACTTCATAAAATAATAAAATAAGGAGTCCCAATTCGAGTAGGAAAAGGCTAAAAAACGTAACCCAAAATCTGAAAATCCTGCTCCGACCAGTGTTAGTAAAATAGACACAACTCTTAGCATAAAGCTCCATTTGATCTGCACAATATATCATTAGAAAGGTATTTCAAAATCCTACAACTTTCGTTTTTTGAGTTTTCTCAAATTACTTATATAATTTTCCAAATACTCACTTTAAGTGAGGCCTTGTGCAAATTCACTTGAAAACATGGCCCGTAGAGTAGCTTCCAACTATACTTTGCCCAAAAACTCTTCTTATAACTTGCTTGGTTTTCGAAACACTTCCTATACTCCTCATCTTGGTTCCATTATGTTCCCTTCATAAGGGTCATACCTTAGCCCGAAGGTATGAGGTGTTACAATATCTCCCCCTTGGGATCATTCGTCCCCGAATGATGGGTCATGGTTAGGAATGCGATTAACTCAAGAACTTATGGACATGGCATGAATACATGAGCATGAAGAAACGTGACATAGAACATGGGGACTGAAATGACATTATTACATAAAAACATAAACATGGGTTCATGAGTAGTGAATACATGAACGTGAATCGCGAGACATGAATCATATTTCCTTGAATGATAGTCATGGCTAGAAGTGGGACTAACTTTGGAATTGTACAGAAATTTTGATAGAGTTTCCTTTGTAGATAAAACTATCCCAACATTCCTCAAACACCTGTCAGCTAACCAGAGCACAACACAAACCTCGCAGGGCAGCATAATACGCGTGACATGACATAACAGGGTAACTGAAACATAGACGTGGCTAACATGAATACGCGAATACTAACTGTCATGAATTCCGGTCTAACATGAACACACATATACTAAAATGAGTGAATACATGAATATATTATACATAGTATTTGAGAAAGAATTCATAGACGCGAATGACATGAGTACCGGAACATGATCATGAACTTAACACGATTGCATGGATGTGAGAAACATAAAGATGGAACATGAATATTGGCCGACATGGATACATGAGTGTTGAACTGACATGAGATCTGAACACGCGAAAACAATGGATATCATAACATAAGATCTGAATGCAGAAAACATGAACATTACAACAGAAGATCTGAATGTTGAGCGGAGATCGGATCTGAACACTTAGAGACTTGATCATAGATGTTCGTATATCATCACGGTAGACATATGAGATAAGAGTACGACTTGGGCCTTGAATGAAGGCGCAACTCGATGCGAATGAGATATACATGAGTCATAGAACATGCATAGGTTCCTAACATATAGCATAAAGCTCAAGCATAGGCATGACATGAATACGTCAAGTCTGAGTAGAAT
This sequence comes from Lycium barbarum, assembly GCF_019175385.1. NCBI lineage: Eukaryota > Viridiplantae > Streptophyta > Magnoliopsida > Solanales > Solanaceae > Lycium > Lycium barbarum. The sequence continues at coordinate 124,448,174 of NC_083337.1, read as the reverse complement.
ACTTCTGAAATAAGTACCACCGCGTACATGAAAGGAACTCCTTTTTAAATTGGAATGTACATTATTTCGAACCTTATCTTGTACGCTCTTAAACTTAGATGTGAATACCTTAGATTATCTTGTTTTTCATTCACAACCCCATTATCGTGACCGAATCATAAAGGAATGAGAGGAAAGGAATCATAGGTACGAATCATAAGAGACACCTTATTTTAGAGTATAGACGTGACATGGGTACATTGAACATGAAGGAGGTATCATGGAACATGCGTAAATGGAAACGTGATTATTATGGCATAAAACGTGAATACGCGAATAGCATGACATAGAGCATGGGGACATGAGCAACATGATATTTGCATAAGTACATCGAAGTTACATATCCTGGCATTTGGTCATGAGTTTATGAGTATTGCAATAAGAATAAGACATAAGTGTGACTTGCATGGCGTACGATTGTAGGCTTCACTCTTGGCTACTCAGGGACATAGAGCGTTAATAAAGGATAAAGTTGACTCAAATTCATGACCCAACTCATGGGATCAAGCGGGCACCCATACTAACTCCCCTGGTGGGCGAGTCATTCCCTTATTCAATGTCCAATTCAAACATAAAAAATTAAATAAAAGGATAAAGTTGACTCAAATCATAAATAACTAAGCATACGGAATACTAATACAAATCCCCAGAATCTGGTCTGAATAGTACAAGAGCTACTAACACATAAGTCTAAAAATACAAGTCTGAAATACTGAAACTGTCTTAGAATAGAAAATAAGACGAATAATATAGAGGAGTCTCCAGGCATCGGGATCCAGTAAGAGCTCACCTTGGACACTATCTGAGCCTCAGGATCACTCACGAGGTGTGGTGGAGGAACCTGCTACAAAATCTGCATTCATATCAGTACGAACACCATGCACCGGTAGATATCATAGGCCGATAACAATTAGATCACATATATATAAGAAAGAGATTGAGAGGTAGACATGTTAGCAGTCAAGTCCAAATCACAACACAATCCAAGATCAGAACAACACACGTGATATACATGCCAAGTAGAATCAATGATATAAATGAATGAAGTAAATGAATGCACATGCAATACAAATGATGTACTGGCCAACTGTTTGTCTCCGTACATACATGTTACAGACGGATATGCTTCACGTCCCGATAGTCATAACCCATGGGGGACCTACAAAGTCCATGTATCACTCACTCTGCACATAACCCAGAGATGACTTCCACAACACTAGCCACTCCGCACACAGCCCAGATATGGCTTCTATATCAAACCTTTCCACAATCTCGGATGTTCCTTTCTCACTTATCATCACCAGTATCAATCACAATCTGTATCAACGAATCATGTAAATGTGTATGAATGCTATGCATGATATCAATATCAAGTGTAAATCACAATCAAATCTCATTCGTGCCTCTACATGAGCACACATCGCAATACCAATTCTAAATCAATGTTATTTCCTTTATCGATGATAAGTGACAAGATAAGTGAAAGATGGATGCATCACAAACACAATATAGAAAATGGGGAATATGCCCAACACATTACACGTGGCAACAAGCCAAATCACGATAAACAAGGCGACAAGCTCAAAAAACATGGCCTAGGCGTAACACGACACTCGGTGCCTGACTGCATGTGGCCGAGCGAAAAACATGAGGCATAAACATGAGCGGAATACAACATGAAACATGATGAGCCTTAACAAAACACGAGAAGTCATAATATATTTAATAAAATACTTGTATAAAAAGTGCATGTGGAAAAATTGACATAACTGACCAACTAAACTATGAAACCTCTAATCATGAGTCTGAACTACTAAAACATACTTGTTGGGACAAGGCCCCAGCATACCTTTAATGCATAGATGACATAAAGTAAACAACTGACTAAACCCCGAAGGAGATGGGGCTCACCAATGAGCTGATACGTGCAAATCCTACTGAACAGATGTGGCGTCCTGTAAATCCGTACCTGCATCGTGAAATGCAGGCCCCCGAAGAATAGAAAGGGACGTCAGCACATTGAATGTACTGGTATGTAAAGCAACTGAATGAAATAAGCATGACACGTGGAATAATAGGACTGAAACTGAAACCTGCTCATGATTATGAACATGAATACATATATATGAATAACACGAGTAAAAATATCTGTGGGAGAGAATTAGTATAAATCTGTGGGAGAGAATTAGTATAACCGATATGTAACCACCACGTTGACACGTGGCATCTGATCTCTGCCCGATCAGCTAAGCCATCGTGTACCTTGTCAGGGTACAAGACATGAACATAACATGAATGGATCCAAATCCCTTAATGGGGAAAATATGAAGGAATTGTCCTACTGGGTGGAGCGATCCTTATCCTACGTTGGCATACGTAGTTTCAGGTATAAAACCTTCTCGGTAATTTATGCAACTCCCAAAAATATGAACGTGATATGGTTGGCTGAGAAGCCTATGCAATACATAAAACATGACTTGTATTATAACATGGATAGAGATTATATAATTTATTTGCATGTAAACGTGAAGACATATAGGATGTTCATGAAAGTAAGCATAATATTTACTATCTTGCATGTAGGAACCCATGGAATGCAATATATGGGTTTTCATGGATTACGGACGGATTCCCAATAATCATAATGGAAGATTAGGAATACAATGACTAACTAGTAATCTAACATAGTATATCATGGTACGTGGACTTAGGGTTTATCATGAATTTTTCTAAAACCCTAGTTTTGGTGTAACTTGTATAATCATGGAAGAACGTGGCGTGGGTAAGAACAAAGTTGTTCACACACGTGGATAGAATCTCTACATACTTGGTACGCTCCAACTTGTAGTAAAAATCTGAATTTTGAAGAGAATCCCAAAGCTTAGTCTTGAATTCCCTTTAATTGGGTTTTCTTGAAAACCCTAGGTTAAGAACAATGGATTCTTGCTTAATGTTCATAGATATATGTTAGAATCCATTTGGAATACGTTAGGGTGCTTACCTTAGTGTTCTTAGTGATGAAGAGTGAGATCAGGTCGTTCTAGGGTTCACAATTCGAAAAATAATGAAATAAAACTGATTCTGTGTATTTATATTATTCACTGAAGCGGACGAAGTACGGATGCCAATTACCAGTGAGCATCAAATTTCTTTGGTGAAATACGGGCACTAAGTACGTCTCGTACATTGAAGTATGGGCACCAAGTACGTCCCGTACATTGAAGTACGGGCCGTACTTATAGCCCATCCTTGGATGCCAATTTCTAATGGCTCCTGCAATTTTCCATCGAGGTACGCCCAACCATGTACGTCCCATAACTTGAAGTGTGGGTCGTACTTGGGCCGTAAAAATGAACTTTCACTGTGAAGAAGAAATTTTCGAGTTCCAACACTTCCACCTTGGTTTCTAAGTCCCGGAACATGAACGTAGCCTAGTTTAAGGTACGAGGTGTTACATTTCATGCTTAGATTAGCAAGACTCATCAATTAAACTCACATTCATAGCCTAAAATTCAATTAACAAACTTAAGGTTAAGACTCATCTTCTCCAACTAGCTTTTCAAGATTCCACCGTAGATTTCTATCTTAGGAAGGTAAATAAACAAGAACAAGGTGAAGGAGACTTACCCCAAGATGAATCAACTCTGAATACACTTTAAATTACCCTTGAGTCACTTGGAGAATTAATTTTAGGAATGGGAAAAGAATGGTTCGAATTAGTACATTTAATAATTCTGGTTCAGCGATTTGCGCTCGAGCGAAAGAGGTTCCGCTTCCACGGACTCGCCTCGGCGGAGTACCATCCGTTGAGGCGGGGTTTAGTAAAATGGCAGACATTTGTGCCTGCGGACCAAGGCTCGCTGAGGTGGATCCGCTAAGGCGCCACAGACTCGCCGTGGCGAGATACCAAAACTAGCAGAATTCTGGTTTTTCACCAAATTTCACCCCAAATCTCGACATCAACCCGAGACCATCTAAATACAAAACAAATATGCTCACCTACGTAAAAACACGCTACGAACTCATTCGTGGCCTCGAAATTTCCAATGGGGGTCTATTTGACCGGGTCTACCCCCAACGGCCAAAAACCACCTTTCCAGCCATTGGTACAAAATGCTCCCAAATGCCTCGGGAACCGAGTTGAATACCCCACCAAGTCATAATTGACCCTTTGGACCTCACGAAATCGACGAATTTCTGAAAAAGGTCTGTTTACCCAAAAGTCAATTGTTGGTCCAAGGTTTTTCACTGTAAAGCTCTAATTCACATAAGTCACAATAAAACTCGCTCGATTACCTCAAAAACTGTGTCATCCATCCCGTTGTTCAAAATCATACTAACAGAGCTCGGGGAAGGAACAAAGGAGGTAAATGGGTCAAAAGTGTAATAACGAACAAACGGATAGTTACAGGAGTCGAACTAATTACCCCACCAAGTTAAAACGACTCTCTGAACCTCATTGAATCAACGAAATTCCCAAAATGATTCGTTTATCAAAAAGTCAACTATTGATCAACAGTTTTTCACTTTAAGCCTCTAATTTCCTCAAAACCAATCCCGATCGCCTAGGGAACCGCGCTACCCATCCCCACGGGTCAAACATGCTCTAACGAAGCTAGGGGAAGGGACAACAGGGGTAAAAGGGTCAAAAAGTCTAAATGACCAAACGGGTTGTTATAATTTCATTTTGCAATAGTAACTCAAATTTTTCTAGACCAACTATTTCTGTTTGTCCAATAAAATGAAGGAACAAATTCTTGGAAAAATTAGTTTAGAGCTTTGCATTTCAAGAATTTATGAGCTTTCAATAAAAAAATAAAAATATACACACACACACACACACTCTCTTCATTTAGAAAATGAAAATATCTTGCTAAGTCTTGACTTAGGCTACAAATATTATTGAGTCATCTCTATTTCAATTCCAGAACTTAAAGTAAGAAAGCAAATCCTAATAAATAGTGTATATTATCCGAAAATAAAAAGTAAGTTAATGACAGTCAAGATAAAGCTTAACTAACAGTTTGTCCACAAAATAACTCTAGTCCACACGAGAGCTCAAGGGGGATGTGTATTGATAGTCGTTTTGAGGATTCCTATTTAAAGAATTAAAGTTCATATAGTTTTAAGTTTAGTTGCATCATAATCAACTTTAAATTAGCCGATTTAAAGTTGGAAAAACTTCAGATATACAACAAGCCAACTTCAAATTGTTTACCCCGAAATTGGGAAACCAATTGAATTTGTACGCGGGTATAGGATATGTGCTTGGATCTTGATATATATATTTGATAGCGGAAAATAAGCGTGGGAGTATTTGGTAATAAAACAGCTAGTGACGGTGATTTGCTTAATTTGCTACGGACATGAACGTTTAGAAGCCATGTTGAATACTTAATGGAAGAAACACAACGTAAATGGAAACAAACGGCCTCGGCCGGATCAGATATTGAGAGAGAGATTGAATATATGAGCTCTTCTATTATAAATGTTCTTGGAAGGTAAAAGATGCCAACCCTTACAAAGGAGGGGGATGTGCTCTATTTATAGTGTGACCTCCATGGGTCTCATATGATGTGAACTAATAAAATAATAGCAACAAGGACAACTCTGCACGGATTTGGTGGGATTAGACTGACGGCGCCGTCTGACACACGCATGGTGGGTAGTTGACCAGGACAGGACGTTACTGGTGCGTGACCCGCGTGCAACGGCCACACGTACCAACGGCTACTCGGACCAACGGCTACTCGGACCAACGGCCACACGGACCAACGGCTACTCGAACCAACAACCGTACGGACCAACGGCTATACGGACCAACGGCCACGAATGCTCGGGTCACCGGGCTTGGTCGTTCCAATGACGAAGAAGGCAGATCAGTCAGTCCCCTCGCTCCACCGGTTTGCCTCGCATCCGGTTTTTACCGTATATAGATAGCCCCACACTTCCCGGATCTCCGATCTATCGGAGTAACGGGGAGTGGATAACTTTCGAAACCGGTGGCCCTGTCAGCTCGTCGTTACCTTCTTATTTATTCGTTTTGAATGTTTGCCATTATTTTGGTCGTGATCGTTGGTCCGTTTTAGGACAAGTCGACTCATAGTCGTTAATTCACCGTGCCCGTGGGACTTATCCGATGCTTTATAAGTTCAGATGTCTCCGAATTACGATAGGCATTTTCTTCAGGGTCGGTATTTTTTCAACCTTGGCAAAGTTTTTGATGTAGCAGTCCCCGTTTTGGGGGAATTTGCTGAGCTTTGGCTTGGGTCATTGTGACCTTGTCGCCTTTATCGAATTTCGGGCACAATCCTCGATATAGAGTATGTGAGTGGGGCAGTGCCGGAATACGGCGGTTACCATCGGGGCGAAGTCCTTTTAACAGAAAGACACCCAAGATTTTGTTATACCAGCTTTTGGTAACTTTGCGTTTGCAAAATGCTTGTACATATGAGAATTTTAATTCTTCCTTCCTTAGCCGTAGTAAATGAAAAATGAGACACGATTCATTATGATCGTTTGGTCCTTACATCGGAGGATATGGCCGGTGGCCGGGCCTTAGTTTTGTCGTAGCAAATGTTGAATGGGACACGATTCATTATGATCGTTTGGTCCTTACATCGGAGGCTATGGCCGGGCCTTAGTTTTACCGTAGCAAATGTTGAATGGGACACGATTAATTATGATCGTTTGGTCCTTATTTTTGTTAAGTAACACGTTGTACTTTTTGCCTCATTAAAAACCTTGTCGAAAAACCCATTTTGGGACAAAACCGTACTAAGGAAAAGAGTGCAACACGCGTTTTCAGACCTAGATCCTAACTTTATCTGGTACTTGACTTCCTGCAAAAAGAAAAAGGTTAAACATGAGGTGTCCATACCTTAGCAGTAATATCCCTTCAAATGAGCCACGTTCCGGTTGTTGCACAATCGCTGCCCGTCCACGGATTCCAGCTGACACGATCCTTTGCCCGTTACCTCGGTTATCTTGTACGGTCTTTCCCAGTTCGGACCCAGTTTTCCTCCGTTGGGATTCTTGGTGCTCAAGGTATCTTTTCGAAGCACCAAGTCCCCAACTTAGAAATGTTAAAAATTGGCTCTCCGATTGTAGTACCTTTCCATTCTCTGCTTCTGGGTTGCAATGCGGACCAACGCGTTTTCGCGAAGTTCATCCGTGAGATCGAGTTTCACAGCCATGGCCTCCTCGTTTGACTCATCGGTGGTATACCTGAACCGGGGACTCGGTCCGTTTATCACCCCCGCCCGGAGAAATGACTCGGGCCATCCCTTGATTTTTCCGACCTGAAGCTTGGTTTTCGAGAGTATGGCCGATACCTTTCCCTCGATGGTCCGGCCTCCGGTTCGTAATTCTTTCGTGATCTCTCCGAGCTTTTGTTCATTTTTACGAGCCCCAGGGGAAGCTCGAGTTGGTCATCCTCTATCCGAATTTTTGACTCGTATCGGTTATGGACATCCGCCCAGGTCACAGCCTCGTATTCCAGCAAGCTTTCCTTTAATTTCAATGAAGCCGTCGAGCTCTGAACATTGAGCCCCTTTGTGAAAGCTTGTGCGTCCCATTCCTCCGGAACCGGGGGGAGCTCCATTCGTTCCCTTTGGAACCGGTTGACAAATTCACGCAATAGCTCCTTGTCTCTTTGGGCTATACGGAAAATATCCGCCTTTTGAGCCTGCACCTTTTTGGCTCCGGCGTGTGCTTTCATGAAGGCATCGGCGAACATTTCGAAAGAAGTGATTGAATGCTCGGGCAGATGATCGTACCAAGTCAATGCTCCTTTTGACAGAGTTTCCCCGAACTTTTTCAGCAACACGGATTCGATTTCATCATCTTCCATATCATTGCCTTTTATAGCACAGGCGTATGAGGTCACGTGTTCGTGAGGGTCCGTTGTGCCGTCATATTTTTGGATATCCGGCATTTTGAACCTCTTCGGGATCAATTTCGGAGCTGCACTCGGAGGAAAAGGCCTTTGGATGTACCTCTTTGAATCCGGCCCTTTCAAGATAGGCGGAGCCCCCGGGATTTGATCCACCCGAGAGTTGTATGTCTCCACCCTTTTTTCGGTCGAGTCCACCCGCTTCGCCAACGTTTCGAGCATTCTCAGAACCTCGGTGGATGGACCAGCTCCGGAGCCATTGCTTTCAACCATCCGTGCCTCATCTCTTCTGGGTTCAGCAACACTCTTCGCCTTTTCCGGGGTCGTTTTATCTCCTCCGTTCTGCAGCTGGGCTATTGCGATTCCCTGTTCGGCAATCGCCGCTCTTTGTTCCTGCAACATTTCAAAAATTAAACGCAAGTCAATATTATCATTCGGGGTATCCGGTTCTTTCCGGACTTGTGTCCCGAACAAAGTAATTGAATTGTTAGTATTTAAAGGGTCAGTGGGGTTTGGCAATCCTCGTGGCCCGCTGCCTTCATTTTCGGCCACGATCTCGTTGTTGTTGACGTGACCAGATTGCCCACTGTTAGCCATTTGGTCCGTTTTTTCAGAGACGGACAGCAGATGTTTCTGATTTTGATGGGTAAGATAGAGATCAAGATCAAAGACCACTATTATCCTAGCCCCACGGTGGGCGCCAAACTGTTTACCCCGAAATTGGGAAACCAATTGAATTTGTACGCGGGTATAGGATATGTGCTTGGATCTTGATATATATATTTGATAGCGGAAAATAAGCGTGGGAGTATTTGGTAATAAAACGGCTAGTGACGGTGATTTGCTTAATATGCTACGGACATGAACGTTTAGAAGCCATGTTGAATATTTAATGGAAGAAACACAACGTAAATGGAAACAAACGGCCTCGGCCGGATCAGATATTGAGAGAGAGATTGAATATATGAGTTCTTCTATTATAAATGTTCTTGGAAGGTAAAAGATGCCAACCCTTACAAAGGAGGGGGATGTGCTCTATTTATAGTGTGACCTCCATGGGTCTCATATGATGTGAACTAATAAAATAATAGTAACAAGGACAGCTCTGCACGGATTTGGTGGGATTAGACTGACGGCGCCGTCTGACACACGCATGGTGGGTAGTTGACCAGGACAGGACGTTACTGGTGCGTGACCCGCGTGCAACGGCCACACGGACCAACGGCTACTCGGACCAACGGCCACACGGACCAACGGCTACTCGAACCAACAGCCGTACGGACCAACGGCCACGAATGCTCGGGTCACCGGACTTGGTCGTTCCAATGACGAAGAAAGCAGATCAGTCGGTCCCCTCGCTCCACCGGTTTGCCTCGCATCCGGTTTTTACCGTATACACAAATATGATATACTCCTTGCACGATAACTTCAGACATTTAGATCTAAAATTAAAGCTGACAGTCTCTTACTTCAAACCTGTATATATGAAGCTTCAACTAAGAGCACTATGAGTTGCAGACTCCATAATGCACGAAAAGTCTTAGAATTGGGATGGATGTATATATTTGCGAAGTTTGTAGAGACCAAGCGGAAGAAAAAATGTGAATGTATTACAATCTTAGTGATAAAAAGAAATCTTTTAGGCAGACTTACATATACTCAAAATTTTAGTGTCAGTTCCCAAAAAAACACGAACTATTACAATCTTATTTAGAAGAAGATGAATATCATTTTGTCTTTTGACCAGCAATATATAATGAATTAAAGCTTGTTTGAATTAGTTGATTGTAAAGAGCATTTATTAAGTCATAAATATTTTCTAAATAAACAGAGAAATATTTCAAGCTGGTGTCCCTATCAAATTTTGGGGGTATTGTGTTTTAGCTGCAACATATTTGATAGAAGTACATATGGTAGAAATAGGCATTACTTAAGTAAGGGAAAGATGGTCATTTGACATAGTTAGCTAGGAGTCCTAGGTTAAGATTAGTTAAATGAGAATTAGAAGTCAGTTAGTTAGTTGAACGAAGTATAAATGTTATGTATGCTAATTTGTAAATCAGCACATTCAGATGAATAATATGTCTTCTTCCTCCTCTATCTCTTCTTCTTCTTTACTGATTTAGGGTTCATTACCTATTGAATTCATACACAATAACAACTTTCTTAATTTCGTTCTTATAATCTTTAATTGCAGTATTTTTTACAAGATATAAGATCATTTAGCTTCACAACTAATATTTGCTGATAATCTATATCTATATACTATTAAAAGCAGAGGAAGAAGGCACCACATTAAGCCAAGTGGCAGTCTAGAAAAAAGCCACATGGCATATCTTTGGACAATACTCCATAAAGTTGGGAGTTTGAAAATATTAATTAAAAACAAAATCTGAAAGTATCCCACAAGCACCCACACCCACGATTTATAGAGCTGCTAAAATTGAGGAATACATATTTATCTTCTTCTTCTTTTTTTAACAATTCTTTTAGTTTTTATCCTATTTTTCCAATTTATGTTCTATATTAAAAAAAGTCATTGTAACTAAATTTTAAAAAATCCAAGTGGCATCTCAAATAGAAGCCAAATGTTATATTTTTGGACAAAGCTAACTACATTTGTACGTAATATAACTTTTGAATTAGATTTATCTTTTCACTATAAAAACTTTGAATTGAATCGTGGTAACTGTGTATCATCCAATGCACATTTTGATAACCATGCCAAATCCAAGGCATGTTGGACTCTCTCTTTTTTTTTTTTAAAAAAAAAAAAAAACGTGGTAACTGTGCATCTTCCGATGCACATTTTGATAACCATGCAAAATCCAAGGAATGTTGGACTCTCTCTCTCTCTTTTTTTTTTTTTTTTTTTTTTTTTTTTTTTTTGTAAAAAAAGGAATTTATGGAAAGGAGGTAGTTTTTCCTTCACAAAAGGGAAGTTATATATATCTTCATAGTAGTGCATGTTGCACGATTTAATACTTCCACAAAACTCCTATTTTTTCTCTTACATAATTGTGCATATTTTGAGCTTCCTAAATATTGGGAAAAATAAATTGGGAAGTTATAACTCTATTCTCACTTTCACCTTTCTCCACTAAAAGGTGGTTGCCAGTTTTATAACTGCTGAATACACCATATCTTTTTAGTTGGTCTGTTATCTTTTTAGTTGGTCTGTTTTGCAGCACTCTCCCTCTTCTCAAATTTCTTGATCTTTCTTCTTAGTCATATTTGGACGCAACATTCAATTTAAAGGTGATATATTCTTTCAAATTTTGATTATTTAAGTATAAATATTCTATGTTTAGTTGTTTCTTTTGTTTTGTGGTATATGCTCTAATAAGATTGTACTTGCATGCTGCTGTGCATAACAAATAATGTGGAGGTTTTGATCCACCATTTGGACAGCGGCATATAAAAGGTAAGATTAGATTAATTCAATATCCAAAAAATCAAATTACATATTTGAAAACTCTATCCACAATTATTGTATAGTATAAATACATCTTAAAATATCCAGAAAGTTTATGTAATTTGAATCAAAACATGAAAAGAGGCTCATTTTGGATGATGTTCCTATGTATTCATAGATTACTTTGATGATGAAGGAAACGTCTATTTTACAGATAGCAGCACCAAGTACCAATGAAGGCAAATTGTGAATTTACTGTTTCTTCAGTTTTATGTAGATCTCTTGATAGTCAACCCTTGATACCAACTCAAGAATGACACTTTGTCTTAAATGCATTGCGCTATTCAGAAATTTAAACACCTAAGGTTCGGCATGGTGAAACTTGAAGTTGACAACGTGATTTGAACATGAAGAATTTCATTTCACTGTTCGCTCTGATTCATGCCAAACGGAAGACAGAGGACTCCCTATCTTAGTGGGAGAAAAAGAGCTCTCGAATCTTACGGTGGTAAGTCGACCATTTTTCATGCGCATTGGCAAAAATAAAAAGAATCAAAATGCAAGAAGTAAATTATTGATTTTAAATACTTGTGATAGTTTTCTCCTAAATATTTCTTTTTCTTGCATATATCTAACTTACTAAAATTATATTTGCTACTTTTGAGTTCTTATACTCACAACATCTGTTGGAATTAATATATTTAATTGTCATGATTCAAACATAGGAGAACCCCATGAAAAAATCTATTATTTGGAGTTATTAAATAGAAACATAAAGGAGCATATTCAAAAATTTCTTTTAAGTACTAGAGAATCCTTTAATATAGCTGTAAAAATGACTATTAAAATCTAAAAGTAAAAAACAAAAGAGAAGTGTTATGGAGTTTCTTTTCTGAAACAATTTTACATCAATTTTTAAGAAATTGCAACCATCTAAAACAGATATCAGTATATAACAATTAATGAGTTTCAACTCTTTGTTAACTCTAGGTAATGAACATTTTTGGAGTAAACAGTACTACATTTCAAAGCGCTTTGAGCTTGAAAAAAATTGGTCCGGCTCAAATATTTGATGAGTTAAAGGAGGGTATGTATTGTGTTTCCTTTTGTGCAATGGTACATTTCGTAAAGTAATAGTAGACGAGCTTAACAGACTACAAAGAAGGAGTCACTTATGTAACATCGCCATAGATTTGAAGAAATACAGATAACAATGTAGTGTAATATTTTATTTTGAAACATGTATATTTATGCATGACTTTGATAATCTGAATGATGCTTTATTCATTTAAATAAATCAATATAAGAAATATTAAAAGCTTAGGACCTTGTAATTCCTACCCATAAAAAAAGAGCTTATGTAATCCGTTTCCTATAACATAGACTAAGGCAATGCTTCACATCTACATTCTTTGAAGTGATCGACCCCTTTTTATCATCTTTGAACATTTTTGTATTTCAATATTCATGTTTAAGTACATTATGAAGGTAGTTGGAGATAATTTAAGGTAAAAGTGATTTTTTTTACTGAATAGAACAAATAGTTAAAAAAATCACATATAAAGATAACATAAAAAGTGTAGTTTTAATTACTAGACTCTATCAGATTTAAAAAAAAAAAATTCACTCCCCTGTCCTATTTTAAATTACACTTCTACTATCTTTTAGTATGATTCTTTCAAATAGTTCCTAAATACTTTTAAATTTAAAAGATTATAATTTGTAATAATTTGCAGTTAGAAGGTGGGGTTATTATTTGCTTTTAGAAATCGATTCGAACGCTAGGCAATGAACAATGTCACTCTACATGATCAGTAATGAAGCCAGTAGCAGTTACATATACCATAAAAATGTTAGACTTTAATAAGAGTAATCCAAAAAATTGAGAATATAAAATCTATAATATATCACACATGATTCATATACATCTATTTTTATTATCTCTCTCAACTATTTTGTTCTTTGAAACAATCCGCGCATCGTGGGTACACGTACTAGTATTCATTTATAATGATAAGAGTTCTTTCACTTAATGCAATTGTAGCCATTTGTTTCGATATCCAACCTTGATTTTTATTATTGAAAACCTTATTGACTAACGCCAATAATTGAGTTATTTAATTTAAAGTTCTAAAATATTAGGTGTGATTTTACTATTGATAGTCTGAAATATTGAAATTACATTCCTTATATCACGATCATACAAGTAAATAGTAAAGTTTTCTTAGGGCCTGTTTGGAAAGCCACCCAGGCAATTGGAACTGGGTGTAATTTCACAGATTGACATTTTATTTGAGAGGGTGTAATTACACTCTTCAATTCTCGGGAGGGGGTTGAGAATTGGGTGTAATTACACCCTGTAATTACAGAGTTACTTTTTAGTTTTATTTTAATTTCGTTTTTTTTTTATTTCTATTATTTTAACTTCTTTTTTATTTTTACTTTTTAATAGTTTTTATTTTTATTTTTTAAAATATTTTTCTTTTTATATTATTTATCTCTCATTCCCCTTTTTCTCATTCCCAACCTTTATTTCTTGTGATTCCATGTAATTGCTCGTATTTTTTTATTTGATTCATTTAGCATAACTGTGTTATTATTCTAATTTTTGAAACTACACCTCTTAGTATTAGAAAGAATGAGTCACTAACAAACTTCGCATATAATGAGTAATATTATTAAAGTGGAATTTCGCTGTGAATGAGATTATATATAGACTTATATTTTTCCTTTCTTTTAAATTATATTTACTTAAGTTACGTTGGAACTTACTTATGTAATGTTGGAATTTGACATAACAGTATTATGTTAAACTTTTTTTTTTTTTGGATTTTGAATTTGATTATATTTTCAATTTTAATTTATTTGCTTTAGTACTATTGACTTATTATTTCATATTGCATGTTTTTTATTTTTTACTTACAGTTGATAGATCCTTTTGTTGTCAAATATTTGAATAATGCTATCGCGTTATATTTATAAATATTAATTTTCTTTTGTCAAACGTCCAATCCATGATGTTCTCACAAAAAAGTCTGCTTTAATAAAAGACATAATTTCCCCCCTAAACTTGGCCGCAAAACTCACTTAGCAACTAAACTGTATGAGCGTTTAAATACCCCCCTAAACAACTTTCATCTTAATTAAATACAACCTTAACGGCTAACGTGGCAAATAAAAAAATATTAGCGCGTAAATGACAAAAACCTGAAGAAAAAAATTTAAGTGGGGCCCGCTTTATTATTAGCTAAACTTAATTATGTTTTTCTTAATTTTTTATTTTCATTTTAGGTTATCTTTTCTCTTTCCTCTTTTTCCTTTCTCTTTCTTGTTCTTTTTCACCCATCTTCTGCCATTTCCGTCAATATTGTTTCCCTTCATGTCATTCTCCTTTTCTTTTCTATTTCTTTGTAAACAAATTTGGTTAATGAGTTTATTACATAATAAAAGAAATATGAAATTCATTTCTTAGATAGATTAATTAATGTGGGTTTGCTTGGCTGGAAAGTTATCGCCGACGCTATTTTTCCCGATGAAATTTATCGACGGCAATGATGAAGCCGATTATGTTTCAGTAATATATTCAACCCGGATGATGAAATTCAATTTTTGGGATAATTTTCACTACCCAGATCTAAAGATTCAAAAGGGTGTTTGAAATTCAAAGTCAATTGATGATAATTTCATATGTGATATTGGGTTGAAGAGGTGGGAACTAGTTGAGGGGAAAAGAGAAAGGGCGATGACCATGGCGGAGTTGCCCAACATCGTTTTTTAAGAGAGAGGAAAAGTAGATGTTTTTTTCTCTTTCGACAACGTGGTCGAGTCCACGGTCTCTGACATGGTTGATGGGAAGTGCAGCATCGTTAAAGAGGGTTCGTCATTGATGACGTTGGTGGTGGTGTAGGGTTCGACGGAAGAAGAAATGCATTTAGTTGATTTTGGGGGTTTTGAGGTTGTGGCTATTTGCAAGGGTTAAGGAGGGGTTTTGAGGTGAGAATATGATAAAAATGGTCTCTGATGTTTGGTTGTTTGGTTGGGGGTGGCAGGAAAGGGGGGGGGGGGGGGGGGTTTGGTGTGAAGATGAAGGAAGGGAGAAGGTGGGTTTGGTTGGGGGTGGGGGGTGTGAAGAAGAAGGTTGTCAATTTTTTTTTAAAATTATATTATAATAATAGACACATCAGCGAGCCCACCTTATTTTTATATGAAAAATAAAAACATTTAAATAATTTTAGACGTGGCTCTGAGGTGGCTCTGACGCGGTGCTGACAAGGCAGTGATTTGGCGCATGTGTAATGCACCTTCCATTGTGAGAGTAGTATTATAATCTTAGGGCAGTATTTTATTAACTTGAAAGTTGTTTAGGGGGTAAATAAACGTCTGTTAAGTTAAATTGCTAAAGTGAGTTTTGAGACAAGTTTGAGGGGGAATTTATATCTTTTCTCTTAATTAAAATTAAAATATTATTAATTCAAAAAATATATATAAATTATTTTCTACAATGTTAGTTACAAATATATGATTATTAATTAATATATTTTCAAGAAATAATGTGTTGTTAAATACATAATTTAACATCATCTATAAAAGCACATATTTTTCAAAAACTAATTTTATTTTTTTTAAAAGAAATATTATTTTTAAATTAAACTAACTGTGTAATTATACTTGTGCAACCAAACAGTATGCTTGTAATTATACTGTAATTACGTGATGACAAACAAACAGGTCGTTGTAATTACAATAATGTGTAATTACTACCCTAGTATTTACACCAATTCCAATTACCAGGTGGCTTTCCAAACAGGCCCTTAATTAATTAAAAGGGTCAAATTAATAATGAAATTTCTAAATATTAATTGTAACTTTTGAATGTATGTTAATTTTCTGCTGGTTGTAAATGAGCTTTTGTTGCTACCAAAAAAAAAAAAAAAGAGCTTTTTGTGTTTAATTGGTGGTAGGGAAGGAGAAATGGGGAGAGGATTACAAGATGCGAAATCGAACCTTCACCAATAAGATGAAAGTTCAGGTAGTCAACCAACTGATTAGCTAGTAAGATTTCCAAATGAGCTTTTGTATGAGAACTAAAAAATTGTAATTTGATATTGAAATAAAACTTGAAAATTTGCATTTTAATGCATTCATATGTCACTATGAAAGAAAATTACGATATTTGCATCAATTAAAAAGAAGACTTGAAAATGGTATTTGATGTATTCCTATGTCACTACCGCTTTTCTTCATGTTGTTAAACTTGAAAACTTGATAAAGGAGTTTATTACATTCAACCTAAGGAAATAATGAAATTTTTTATTAATTAAAAGAGTTAAATAATTGATACAAAGAAGTAATGAAGTTTTAAAAATTAATCATAACTTTCTAACAAAGATAGTAGTTTACTCAAGGTAAATAATTTTATATTAAATAAAAAGGTTAAATAACAAAATTGAAACATAATGAAATATTAAATGATTAATTATAATTATAACCTATCCAACAAATAATGTACTTATGAGGAATAAAAACGTCGATCAACATTTTATATCGGAGTTTCATATTTTTTATAATAGTTAATAAAAGATTCCAATGTGTTTTAGATTTGATTAAAGTCGGACAAATGCGTGAGCTTGTTAAGTTTCTATCTTTTATTAATGGAAAGACATAGATTGTATCTTGAACTATACTCGAAATGTCGACTTCACATTCCAACTAATTGGGCTATCTATTACCCTGCACATTTCAAATGTGAATTTATTGCCTTCCTGATACACATATAACCAGTTGCACGAGAGGAAGTGTTATACACTTGCCCGCCACGTCAAGAGTATTTTAAATTCTAATTCTTAATAAATAATTATTTCTAACAATAATAAATACTCTCTCTGTTTTAATTTATGTGAACTTATTTTCTTATTAATCTGTGCAAAAAAGAATGATTTTTTTTTTATATTTGAAAACACTTTACCATTTTGTAATAATTTATAGCCACATAAAATATATGTGACTCATTTAGGACCACAAGTTTAAAAATCTCCTATTCTTTTTTAAATTTTATACCTAATTAAAGGGGTTCACATAAATTGAAACGGAGAGGGTACGTAAGATAAAGAAACCTTGTTGCACGTTCCACTTTGACTTTTAACTTTTCTACCCTTTCTTCTCCCATCGATGGCAGTTCTCTGCCATGGGCACACACGCCCTTCACCTTCTCCATTTACATTTAAAATAACTCTTAAAGTTTCTCTTACCTTTTTTATCCCTTCTTCTCCACCAGCCCTCCATGATGCTGCCAACCCCGCTTTCTCTTCCACCTTTGCTCGTCCTTTTTTTTTTTTCTATTCTTTTTCACCTTTCTCCATTTTGGTTTCAGCTTTTTTTCTTTGCATTTTAGAAACAATTCGTCCCCAACGCTCACTGATTGATTCAATCCGGATTGTGAAAGAAACGGATTCAACAATAAAAACGCGGAAACTAAAGATAATTTAGAAATTAAGGATGAAAAGTGAAGAAATTGGAATGAAAAATCGAGAGATAGAGTAAGACCCAATTAGTAGAGAAATTATAGGCAAATTTAGGTATACGAAACCTAAATCCTTCTAATCGATTCTTACTAACGAATCATATTATTTGATAATCAACCAAGAATAATCCAAATGAATCCACAAATGAACAACTCTATTGAAAATCAATGAAAAATGATTTCATAGCCAACAATGGAATCCACCATAATTAACTATCATTAATCACTAGATTAACACTAATTCTACCAAATAAACTATCACTCAATTTAGAGTATTCATCTCAATTCAACATAATCTGAGTAATGAAATAACTAAGTGTAGTATTTATACTACTATGCTAAAGAAGAATAGGCTAGCTATTACAAAAATACCCTTAATGAAGTAAGAGTCTTGTTTGGTGACTTTCTTTAGGGATGATTACTTGATTTTAAAGAATAGCCTCTTTGCATGGCTAACCACCATCGGTTCCTTCCACCCCATCTTCACTCCACGCGACTAAGCAATCATCCTATCATCCACACGTCATATGCTTTCCTAAGAAACTCATCAAACGTCTCCAATGCCTCTTTTTGCATCATCATGGCTTGTAAGGCTTGGAGTTCCTTGGCTCGGCCTCAGGTGAAGGATCTTGAATCATGTGTGCTCCTCAGGATCGTATCACTGATGCCATTCAAAATGGTTTAAAAATCCTTTTGGGTTTCAATTTTATTGAATGATTTACAAATCATCATTGATGGTTTTTATCAATGTAATATTAGAGTCCGGAACCAAAATGATCCCAAAAAAGACCTTTTGAACTAAAATATCCCAACAAAAAAAAAATCACTAAAGTACCTTTAACGCAGTAATTTACTGCGTTAAAGGAGCCCCCCCCCCCCCCCCCCCCCCCTTTGTTTTGCCTTCTTTTGGTTAAACTCCTCTTTCTTAACACTTTTTTACGTACTTTAGCCATAGATTAATTATGCTTTGGGACTCCGAAACTTCAATATTTTATATAGAACCCTACTTATTTTTGTGCGATTAATAATGTAGGCTCAATACATCAAGGATAAGCAAAACTTCAGATTATCGTTTTAGTGGTTGAAAAGTACTCGAAGTCCATTTTTGTTTGAAGACTTATTGTCATTAGCTTTAAGTTATTTATGTTTTAGGATTTCGATTTAAGGGTGTTATTTTTTAGTCAAAATTGCATCATTCATACCAATCTCAAAATAATTAAATTGCATCATTCTTAATAATATGAAAACACTTAAAACTTGTTCATTAATAACAAACACAAACTTGTTAAAATACAATCATCAAAGAAAAAAAAAACTTAAAATACATGAGCCTACACATGCCCTTGAGTTGATCTGCCGCCGCCACCGCGAGATGTGCCATCACCACGAAAGTTTCCTCCGCCATGAGAGGTCTTCCACCGCGAGATGTATTCTGACCACCATGCCGTAAGGGACACTTGTGCTTATCATGACCAACATAATTGCAAAATGAACATTTTCGAGTATATCTCGCTGGTGGAACATCCATTTCATTAGGAATACGGGGGTATGCTTTCTTTTTGAATTTACGGATAAATGCTTTATTTGCAACCATGGAAAATCGATCCATGGCCAATAACTCTCACTACCAAGTGGGTAGAACCTTCCAGCATACGTTTTTTTGCATAATTTTCAACTGTATATTCCTTAGCCACGTACGTGGAGGCGTTCTTTCCCATTGTGATAAAACACTTGAAGGCATGAGAACATGGCATGTGATATGATTGCCACTTGCCACATGTGCATGTTCTTGGAATCTCACAAATTGTGTGGCCGTTACCTCCTTTACTTTGGTGCACACTTGTTGTGAGTTCAAATATGCGCTCTGTATAGTTGTACTCTATCCGGTCGTGTTGCTGAGCCTTAAATTTGTGATACTCGAACAATTGTGACGATTTTGGCATACTTTTTAGACCATCTGCCACAAGTCCTTTAGCCTGTTTTGATCTAGTGACGAACCTCCCCACAACCTGCTTAAAAGTCATTCTCACCATTGCGGTGACGGGTAGTCCCCGTGCACATTTCAACAAGCCATTGAATGAATCAGAGCTGTTTGTTGTCAGCATCCCCCATCGCCCACCTTTATCCTGGTGTAATGTCCATTTGTCTTTATCAATTTTATTCAACCAGTGGAAGGCTTCCTCATCCGTCCGCTTAATAATCTCCATCTACAGGTGAAACTTTTTCTCTTGGTGCTCTGTTGTAGCCGCCCACATCCAATTGCAAAGTGCTGGGCTTCGATATGCCTTTTGGAAGTTTGCCTTCAAATGCCTTAAACAATAACGATGGTAGGCACAGGGCAACTGCCACCCATGCAAATTAAACATATTGCTCAATATGCCAACATTTATGTCTGATATAACACATATGCCCATACGATCCTTAATAACGTGTTGCCTCAAGTAGTTCAAAAACATAGCCCACGTATTAGTGCTCTCATTAGCTGCTATTGCAAAAGCTAGAGGGAATATAGATCCATTTGCATCCATTCCAACTGTAATTAGCAGCTTTATGTCGTATAACCCGTATACATGTGTTCCATCTATTGATATTACTGGCCAACAATGAGCAAAATCATCAATGCATGGTTTGAATGCCCAAAACACAAACTTAAAAATATTATCGGGCTCACCAGGCTTCGATTTGAGCTTCCATTCAACAATAATACCATGATTGAAGTGTTATAAAGCCGTAATGTATCTCGGCAACGTCTTGAAAGAGCCCTCTCAATTGCCGCAGACTATCTCATGTGCACGCCTACGCCCAAGATACGCCTTCCGCCTACTAAAGGTTTTGCGATATACTTTCAGGACTGCTGTAATACAATCTTTAATAGGGATCAGCATGTAGCAACGAGGAACATCGTATTAACATCAAAATTAAAATATACTTAGGCGAAGGGGGTACCTTGGGCTTTTTGCAATGTCGCCAACTAACAAAGAAACAATCATATTGGTATCTAGATTACAATAATCATCTGGGAGGTCACGCATATCACAAGTGTGCCTTGTGTAGAACTTTGAAATAGTCCATATTTTTTCAGTAGTCTCCTTATCACGGAACATCCATTGGCAACCTTGATTTTTTCGCTTGCAAACCAATCACTAAAGTTTTCAAGTGAAATTGCCAACTTTTAACTCACTCATCCCCTGGATGCAATAAATCTTAACAACCTTTTGCAATGACTTTTTCGAGTTGAAAATCATGCCTTTTTCAATATGAACCTTCTGTTTTACAAGATCCACTGGCTCTTTCCACAAACTTCGCCGAATATGATCATCATCCCTAGTAAATACAAAGGCATCGAGGAGATCTTGAAGACGATCACGATAGGGAGTCTCATCGGAATGCCACTGAACTGGGGCCGACTCTTGCTGTTGAAATTGGCTTTGCAGCATAGTCGCTTGCTGGTCAAATGGGTGCTGTGAATTCAGTTCTTCCTGGTGTGCCGGACTATTCATCATGTCTTGCAACAGTTTTACTTGATATTGAGGATTAGTACCAACCTCAACCTCATCCTCATTTTCTTCATCTTCACTTTCCTCCGCATTAGGTATTTCCTCACTATCACTCGATGATGTCACTATATAATTCGAATAATCCGGACTAAGGTTGTACATGGATCGGGTTGGTTCATGTTTTTTTAAAGACCAAACTAAACCAATTGCATCGGGTTTTTAAATCTATAAACCAAACCAAACAAACAAAAGTAAGGTTTTTCAACCTCGGGTTTTCTCGGGTTGCTCAGGTTTTTCCCGTTAAAGCCTTCATACAAAATATATAACATGTACTTCAAATATTTCTTTAATCCTAGTAAGATACGACTATCTAATTAAGATATTTATTAAGCAAATAACACAAAACGTGAGATGAGAAATGAACTGTACTAAAATATTCAACGATTTTTTTAATGAAATTGCATAAAATAAAATGATCATAATCTAAAAGTACTAAGTCATGCTTCAATAAATACGACTAATTTATAAGGCATATAGAAAATGATCATAATCTAAAAGTACTAAGTCATGCTAAAATAAGTATGGCTAATAAGTATTAATTACATGACTAGATATTAAAGAAAAAATAAAATTAAGTTATGTATTTTCACTTTCTAAACTAATATAAAACTAAAGAATAAATATCAAAATTACTGTCATTCCAATGTTAAATATGATTTACTTTTGTTAGCATTAGTATTGATTTGATTTTTGTTGAGGTTTTATTTGAGTTACTAATATCATTGGGCTATAAAATTTATTGGGTCATTCAAAATTCTAATTCGAAGCTTGAAATAATATGTTAAAAGATAAAAAACTATGAAAAAGTTAAAGAAACATTTATAAATTACATTATAAATAAATATTTTTATGTATAAAATATGTTTGAAATTTTATAAATGTAATGTCGGGTTGGTTTGATTCGGTTTGACTTTTTTTAGTCAAAACCAAACCAATCAAATAGTGTTCGGGTTTTTCTTTTTAAACCCAAATCAAGTCAAACCAAACCACCAGTCGGGTTTTTTTTCTCAGCTTGGTTCGGATTATCGGTTTGGTGCGGTTTGTCGGTTTGCTTTGTACACCCTTAATCCGGACCATCCAGAGCAGGTCTTTGCCTATAATTTGGTGCAACAACCACATTCTCCCTATATATGAAACTAGAGTATTTTAACTACTAGATATCAAATAATACTATTGATATTAAAAAAGTAGACGTCCCGATAGTAATCAACTGCACCGAAAATTGAGGAAGGACCATCATTTTGAGTAGGTGTCTAACCCCTAAAAAATATAATCAACATCATTAGTAGCATTAAAGTAGTAAATATATGCTACTACACATAACAATAATAATAATAATAATAATAATAATAATAATAATAATAATAATAATAATAATAAATATTTACCACTGCCCATCAAATTGCTGGCTTAAACTTTCCAGAGGCATTTGACTCCTCAAAATGCCTTCTTAAGTGCTGATGTCAGGGTAATTGTGTTCATCAATAGGTTCCGCTTCAGTAACTTCATCCTGAATTCTTTCCCGACGAGGTCTATTTCGGGCTTCCCGAGGAGCTATAGCCATGACTTCAAGACGATTAATGGGGACCTTTTGTACGTATGTTTCAAGGACGTTTAAAGTTATGCATTCCTTATAATCGTAAGGCGCCTTCAAATAATCCGTCAAAGAATCATCGTCATGAATATGCCACTGTCCATAACTAACTACACCTTACGACGTAAATGATATTGGATATCTTCCAATTATATTTTGATCAAAATCACCCCTACTCACTTGTAGTCTATTATATAAGGCTTAGAGTAGTTTTGAGAATTTTAAGTTAAGTGGAAACTTAACATGGTATTTTGGGGGAGAGTCATAACGCAAATTATTTTCCTCGAATATAATTTCTCCGTCCCAGAATAAAGAAATCCTAATTTTTGAAACATCTTCCATTTTTTTGACTAATTTAGGAGTACAAAATGCAAAATTTGGATGAAACTTAGGTGCCATTTGGCCATAAATTTTTTTTACTTTTTTCCGGATTTTTTTTCACTTTTTTCCAGAATACCAAAAACTCAAAAAACTTGTTTTTCAAAAAAAAAAAATCACTTTTTCCACTTTTTTACAACTACATTTCACCAAAAATTACAATTTCAAAAACTATGGCCAAACACAGCTCCAACTCCAAAATTCCAAAAAAAAAATGATTATTTTTTTATATCTATGGACAAATGGGGCCTTAGAATTTGTGTAAAATACAAAAATTGGATGAAACTTAGAAACTGTGTTTTCATTTCATACAAAATCCGTATTATATAAGGTTTGAACGCGTTTGAATCATATAACGCATGCAATTAGTATGTCTTGCAGCATTACGTCAAGTCAAATTAAGTACGCAGTGTGCCCATGAAATTGTATAACACATGAATTTACTGCGTTATGTCGGAATTAGCAGTATATTAATGCGTTATTCTGACATAGAGCAGTAATTTACTACGTTAGTAATCTGTAACGCAGTAAATTATTGCATTATTCTGACATAACGCAGTAAATCTATGTGTTGTGTTGTCAATCAGAGTTGTCATACAGAAAAACGTCATAATTTGAATCTAAAAATTGCGTTTGATGCTAACGAGTGTTATATAACATAATTGATGAATAACTACCAACCACACAAAATTGAGTTATTATGTCATTTTTTAACCAATTTGGAGATATTAGTTGTATTACAACGTTCCCTCCAGGAGACATATTCGACGCAATGGGTAGGACATGGGAATTAGGTGAAGATTTTGAATACTCGAATAACCCGAACGACAGCTACAATCAACGTTACAACAATATGATGACAGACGAGTGGAATTGGCATGTTAGGGAGGCTACAGCATTGGAACAAAACTTGAGGTCACTAGGGCTTAAACACCCCAAAAAAAGGTGCTATGTCAATGCCTCGTGGCACTCCATAAGAATTGAATTTTGCTCTCAGTCGTTTTCGCGAAGAGAACAATCGGCTGAAAGTACGTTGCCTCAGGGTAGAATATTGTCAATATAGTTATGTTAGATTTAGATCCAAGTGGGATTCGGACTGTGAGATGTCCGATGACGATGATTCACCATGATATTATTAATAGTTGTACTGTATTAAATAAAGTTAGTGGGGTCATAGTCATGATACCACAACCTATTGAGTTTGATACCTATATAAAAAGCCTTTTGCTACTTAGTATCTACTTAAAATTCAATGTCGAATAGTAGAAATATAGATTGGTCGGTATTTTTTCCACAGGATTCGAATAGCAGTGGTGATGACAACTCAAATCAAAGTAGCTATTCTGGTGATTCCTCAACCGATAACAGTGAATTCGTGCTAGACGATTTCAAGCCCCACCTTTTAATAGAGCGTAATGACGATTTTCGCGAGTTGAACTATTCAAATCCACGTGAATATTATTGTGGTTTATGTCGCGAATGGGCATATCGCTACACCGAATTACAACGACTTGTTCATGACTTGGAAAATCTCAACGCTCAAATCCCAACAAGGTTCTCAATGACCATGCCTCGAGTAGGTGAACACACTTGCGAGTTTGCTGTACAAAGGATTAGAAAAGAAAACAACAAAATGCTAGCAAGACGTTGTAGATTTTACATGCTAAAGTTGGCCGAAGAACAAGAATCATCAACCGGTAGGGAACTAACATCTACAGAAAGAAGATTTGTCTTAAGAAACCCAAGATATTCATCTGAGGACGCTATTAAAGACTTCAATTCAGATGATGATTAAGAATATTGTGATTTTAGTTTTATGTTTAATTGATGATGATGTTGTTAATTTGAAGAATATTAGTATGTTTAGCGGCAGATCAACTCAAGGGCACGTGTAGGCTCATGTATTTTAAGTTTTTTCTTTCTTTGAAAATTGTATGTTAACAAGTTTGTGTTTGTTATTAATGAATAAGTTTAAGTGTTTTCACATTGTTAAGAATGATCCAAGTTGATTATTTTGAAATTGATATGAATGATGCAATTTTGACTAAAAAATAACACGCTTAAATCGAAACCTAAACATAAATAACTTAAAGTTAATGACAACAAGTCTTCAAACAAAAATGGACTTCGAGCACTTTTCAACTGCTAAAATGACAATCCGAAGTTTTGCTTATCCGTGATGTATTGAGCCTACCTTATTAATCGCACAAAAATAAGTAGGGTTCTATATAAAATATTGAAGTTTTGGAGTCCCAAAGCATGATTAATCTATGACTAAAGTAAGTAAAAAGTGTAAAGAAAGAGGAGTCTAACCAAAAGAAGAAGAAAAAAAAAATGGGGGCCTCCTTTAACGCAGTAATTTACTGCGTTAAAGGTACTTTAGTAACATTTTTTTGTTGCTGCGGTATTTTGGGTCAAAAGGTCTTTTTTGGGGTCATTTTGGTTCCGGACTCATAATATTAAGGACAGGTTAAAGTGAGAGAGAAAAATAAAATATATTGAAGGTTGACCGAAAAAATTTTCCGGCCAAGATATGTTAACACCATCTCTATATGATGAAAAATGCAAGTTCTTGTTTAAAAGAAGAGGGTTGTTTTCTTTGCTAATGGCCATTTTAATTTTATTTCGTCACTCAACATTGTGATTTTTGTACATGTTGTCATGAAGCAGAAGAAAGGGTGGGGTGGGGCTGGGCGTGGGTGAGTGTTACAAAAATATGAATTTTGCAATAAAAAAGAGAAAAAAAAAATAACAAAAATGCGTCTCTTTTTAAATTATTTTTATTTTTGTGCCATATCAACTCTCAGGAGATAAATAAATTCACTTTTTAAATTGCTAGCGGGGTAACAGGTCTCCCTACTATTAATTGGAGTGTGAAGTCAACATTAGGTAAAGTTGAGGATGCAATCTATGTCTTTTGCCTTTATTAATTAAGATATTGACCTACTTTGTTGATTTGATTTTTTTACTTCGTGTATAGTTTTTCGCTTGTTTTAAGACAATTTCATTTTCAATGTTAACTCAGTTTTTTCTGAAATCAACTATTTCTATTTGTCAATTAAAATAACAAATTCTTGGAATAATTAGTTTAAAGCTTTGCATTCCAAGAATTTATGAGCTTTAAATAAAAATATATATGAACTTCATTTAGAAAATGATAATGAGCCTGTTTGGATGGGCTTATGCCTATAAGTTGCAAACAGCTTATAAGCTAAAAAAAAATAAGTTGAGTAGTCTAACTTATTTTTTTTTGGCTTATAAGCTGTTTTCAGCTTAAAAGCTGCTTTAGATAAGCTAAGTTAAATGGACTCAATTATTTTTTTGAGCTTATTTTAAGCACAAAATGACTTTAAGCTGCCCAGCCAAACACTCAAAAAAGCTGAAAACAGCTTATAAGCCAATCCAAACGGGCTCAATATCTTAATGCGTTTTGAGTCGTCCCTATTTCAACTCCAGAATTTAATGTAAGAAAGCAAATCCTAATAAATAACGTCTGTTATCCGAAAATAAAGAGAAAAGACATAAATTCACCTCTAAACTTGCACCGAAAACTAACTTTAGTAATTAAACTCTAAGGCCGTTTAAATATCCCTAAACAAACTTTCAAGTGAATTAAATACTACCTTATACAAATAATACCAGTTTCATTATTGGGAGGTGATATGCACGCGGGCCACCTCAGTAACACGTCAGATACCCTCTCTTTCTCTTCCTCCTCCTACTCTCTCTCTTAATTTCTTCTTCTATGAAAAAGAAACAGCAAGTTTTCATTGTTTCAAAATCATAACATTTTCCAAATTTCAACTCTCATTTAGAGATACATGGCAAAAGAACCATGACCCACCCATGCCCTCCGCCGTGAACCACCGTACAAAATCACCGGAAAAACCATCTCAAAATCGCCATAAACCCACAGGTCATCCAATCCTCCAAACCCCTCCGGTCTCGTAATAGCAATTTCACATCCGTCCTATGCTTGCGCGCCGACAAGGCTCTGTGAAGCTCCCAAGTTAGTCGAGAAGCAGACCCAGAAAAGCTCATTATCTAGCTGCAAAAATTTAATGCTACTGTGATGTTGGAGAAGTTGAGGAACAGAAGGGTTGTTTATGTCGGAGGAACAAAAGGCTTGGAGAAAGATTTTATGCTGCAAACTCCATGACAATGATTTTTGTAATTTGAGGTGGGGATCATTCGAAAGTGCAAAATATGAACATTTGTTTTTTTATTCGCCACGCCAGTCATTAAGGTTGAATTTAATTCACGTATAAATTATTTAGGGGGTAAAGAATTATCAATAAAATTTAATTATTAAAGTGAGTTTTCAGTGAAAGTTTAAGAGTTAAAAAATAAGTTAATGACCGTCAAGACAAATATTAACAAACAGTTAGTCCACAAAATAACTCTAGTCCACACGAGAGTTTAAGGGGAAGTGTATTGATAGTCACTCTGAGGATTTCTATCTAAATAATTGAAGTTCATATATTTTTTAAGTTAGAGCGAAAATTGGGGCTTGGTCTGATTTTAGACCGTGTACTTGCTTTTGTTTGCTCTGTGCTTTTTGTTTAGATTATTAATATTAATAAAATATCCCTCCACTAAGTATTACTTAGTGGTTAATTGTTTTTTTTAAAACAAAGATTAACTAACAGTTTGTCCACACGAGAGTATAGGGTGGGGGAGGGGGGGGGGGGGGGGGAAGTGTATTGATAGTTACTTTGAGGATTTCTATCTAAATAATTGAAGTTTGTATATTTTTAAGTTTAGTTGTATCATAATCAACTTTAAATTTGTCAATTTAAAGTTTTAAAAACTTCAGATATACAACAAGCCAACTTCAAACATGATATATTACTTCTGCAGTAACTTCAGACATTTAGGTCTGAAATTAAGCCTGAGAGTCTCTTACTTCAAACATGCATATATGAAGTTTCAACTAAGAGCATTATGAGTTGCAGACTCCATAATGCACGATAAATAGGACGTTCGAAAAGCCGGAAAATACAATAGCGTGGATGTAATTTTTCATCAGCTTACACATACTCCCTCTCTCTTTATGTTGGGGATCAAGTCTACACCTATTTGAGGTGTGTATGTGCCTTTCATCTGTTTTTGTTTGGTTTTTATAATCTATGCTCAAGGTGCTTCTAGAAACTATAAAGTTGTGTCACTTATTTATCCAATCACACTTTTATTAAAGTCTTAGAATTTGGATGGATGTATATATTTGTGAAGTTTATAGAGACCAAGCAGAAGAAGAAATGTGAATATATAATAATCTTAGTGAACAATAGAATTTGTTTGGGTAGACTTACATATAATAGTGTTAGTTCCCAAAAGAACATGAAACTATTACAATCTTATTAGCAAAGAAGATGAATATTATTTTGTCTTTTGACCTGTGATATATAATGAATTAGAGTTTGTTTGAATTAGTTGATTGTAAGGAGCTATCATTAAGTCATAAATATTTTATAAATAAATAGATAAGTATTTAAGTAAATTTTTTGAAACTGATAATAAACAATTGATGTGTTTGATAAATTATTCTTTTGATAAAATGATCCTCAATCTTTTTTACAAAAAATATAAATTTAAAATTATCTCAGTAAAAAGGAGGAACGTCATATATGAATTGAGAGAAAATTTTCTTTTGAAAATTTAAAAATTAGTCAAATTAAAAATTCTTATTAGCTAAAAAGTCATAAGTTGAAAAAAAATCAATGATATTTGACTATTTTAACTAAGTTGAGTATACGCGTAAATAAATCAAAGATGCTTATAAGCTTATCGAAACAACTTTCCATCCGTTAGACCACCTAAATATTTTAATTAAAATTTAAGAAAAAGGAAGTTAACAAGATTTTCTTAGACGATGGATTATCGCTTGCCTCGCCCGGGGTCTTTCTTACTGCAATATGAGTCATAGTACCCTTTAAACGTATATAAAGGTTTGTACGTTTTACTAGCAAACTCATTCTGCATAGGTTTACCGCAATATAATAAGCAAAAAAAATTCCATTTTCTACGACTATAAATGTAATATTTATTTTAAATTAGAATTAATAGTCAAAAACATATTTAAACTATCACTCTTTTCTTAATTTCACACTCTAATCATCAGTTTTTTTTTTTTTTTTTTTATCTAAATTACACCATTTACATACTAAATATCTTGAAATTGATTAGACTAACTATTAATTATACCCTGATAGTTTAGCTAGATGAATATAGTTCAGGTAGAAAAAAGAAACAACTAATAATTGGAGTGCATAACTCGAAAAAAAAAACCGGAAAAGGGCCAAATATACCCCTGTACTATTGGAAAAGGATCAAATATACCCCTCGTTATTCTTTGGGTTCAAATATACCCCTGCTGTTAAACTATGAGATCAAATATACCCCTCCTCCGTTAAAATAGTCCAAGTTATACATCCTATCCTACGTGGCACTGCTATCAGAGGAGGTGGATGCCACGTGGCATTCCCACCTCATCACCCCTAACCTATTTTACTTTTCTCACTTTCACCACTAAAATTTACTTCCTTTCCACCACTACCATCCTCCACCACCACCACCATCGATACCATTACCACCATATAATCCTTCAATGGTGACTAAAGCTGAGAGAGAGACCAATAATGGACTTACAATGAAACTCAAATTTTGGGATCATTATCGTAAAATTATTCTTCACCCTCCACCTCTGCCGTCGCCGTAGGCAAAGGGGGCAGAACCAGAGCCTGTAACAGAGGCAGCACCGGAACCGGTAACAATGGCAGTTGAACTAAGGATTTGGAGAAAAGAGAGGAAAAAGTAAATCCACTGGTGCCGGAACCAACTCCGGTACCGGCACCCCCGGACACGACGGAGAAAAAGGTGGAGGCAGTTGAAAAAATTAAGCAAACAATTGTTGAAGTACTGGCGGTGGAGGAGCCACCAGCCACGGTGGCGAAGGCACCAAAAATGGACACGTCACCAACACCACCACCACCAGAAGAAGTATCTATACGGGGAATACCCCTTTTATCATATGAGAGAAGTGATGTAATTCTTCTCAAGTTTCTAGGAGCAAGAGATTTCAACGTGAAAGAAGTATTCACTATGTTAAACAGTATTGTGGCGTGGAGAAAAGAATCCCGGTATGAGTTGGCAGAGCAAAGCAATAACAATGGTTAGGGGTGATGAGGTGATAATGTCACGTGACATCCACCCCATCTAATAGCAGTGCCACATAGGATAGGATGTACAATTTGGACTATTTTAACGAAGGAGGGATATATTTGATCTCATAGTTTAACAGCAGAGGTATATTTGAACCCAAATATAACGAGGGGTATATTTGACCCTTTTTCAATAATACAGGGATATATTTGGCCCTTTTCCGAAAAAAAAAAAGCAGTGTTTTTAACCGTTATCTGATTAAGTCAACATCTTAAATGAAAAAAGATGAAGATATTTATGGGATGAGATAACGTGACAGGTGTCGCATACCATGGCTCAAAATTAACACTTGATCCAAACTGAACTGTCATTTTTTTCCCTTGTCCCTCCAAAACCACAAAATTCTTCTCTGTCCTCTCTGCATCAAATTATACTCAAGATTTCATTAAAAATCTCACCTTTTCTCTTACTTTGTAGCTCATACTAATTCATACTTACTACTACTAGTCTTCCTTGTCTCTGCTGCCATGGCAGTAGCAGAGTTTATTCCCTCGACTTCTCTTTGTAACTCTTCACAACTTTCCCAATATGTATCAACTCACAAGCCTCCATTAACTCTTAGACGAACCCACTATGCTAAAATATGTTGCTCTGTTACCTCTAAGTATGTTTTAATTTCTTCGCTTCTGTAAACTTTTTTCCAGTTTTTGTTTACTCTAGGTGTAAAAATGAGCGGTGCACTTCCAACAACCAATTCAGAGTTTCATTTACTGCATCTTTTTTCCAATTTTTAACATGACATGTTTTTTTGTTGATTTAATTAATATGTCAGTGAAGTTCAAGCACCAGTGGCCAAGCAGAGTAATGACTCAATTAAAAAAACTGAATGCTTTGGTGTTTTCTGTCTCACTTATGATCTCAAAGCAGTAAGTTCTTCTATTCATATTGTGCGCTAGTTTTAAATTTATATGAACAACAGTTTAATTAGTTTTTGTTTACAAAGTATTTCCTTTGCTAGAGTTGCTGTTTGAGTTAAATTCCATGCAGACTCTAGGGGTTTGGATCATTTTTGTTTTTAACTACATAGATGTATGCACTAAGTAATCATCGTTACTATGGCTCATTGAGATGATTTAGATTTTATGAATTTAGAATCTGTAAAAGCTTTGGTATGACAACCATTTTGGAAGGTTAGAATGAGTGATTTTTTTTAGGCAAAGGCCACAAAGTTTGTTACTAGGCAAAAACAGGTTTGATTTTGGCCCCAATCTACTTTTTTCATACTAATGAATTCCTTGCCAACTTGCGCGCACCGGGACTTTCCCACCTCTAATACATATACCTAATAACTTTTTTCCTTTGGTGGAATTTGAACCCTAGTCTTCCTATGGTTTTACTCCAGCTTCATCGACCCTAGGCCACACTCTTGGGTGCCATACCAAAACCAATCTAATCTTCACACAGGAAGGATTTTCAAGTTGTAGATATTCACCCGTAGGTTTGCAGGCTTGGATTCCATTTACTTAGACATCTAGATTTTGGCAGAAATATCAGACACATATAATCAATGCCCTTTTAAGTTCATCCAATTCCTCTCCCAAAGACTATACGACAAGATAGAAGAAACAAGAAGCAGTTCCAGCAATTTCTTCCAAATTTTCTGTTGAAAATTCTCAAGTACTGATGCCAAGGGATCTGGAAACATAGACATATGAGAAACCACATTTGAGTATCTTCAGCTGCATGGTTGTCATTTCAAATCCACTTAATATGGGATCCTAAATTTACAGATATACAAGTGGAGTCTGAATCCCTGTGAATGATGTAATTAAGATGCCAGTAAAAATTTAGACGAGGATTTGCGATTCAATGAAAAAAACATACTCCAATGGTCCAAAAACAACATAATAATTTTGCTGGCTTATCTTCAACTGCTGGAGTTTCTTATTGAAAGAAGAAGGAAAGGCACACTGTAGAACTGTTGTATGTTGGATTAGTAATTGGTTTCGGATGATGCATACCCAAAACCCAAGCCAGCTCTTCATGAAAGTGCAGCGGAAATATCTTCAGTTTACCGAAACACAAAGTTATAATGAATAGTCGAGCAGAAACTATCTTCGGCTTTTAGTTAGTATTGTATTTTAAGAATAATCTTTTTCAACAGGAAGAAGAGACAAGCTCTTGGAAGAAGATGATAAATGTCTCTGTATCTGGTGCTGCCGGAATGATCTCTAATCATCTTCTTTTTAAAGTAAGAAGCCCTCTTCCCCACTAATTGCACAAGTAGTTTATCTAATAATGACCTTAAAGTATGAATTAACGGTTTGGACTTATGTTATCTAGCATCATCATGTTTGTTCTTATGAACCTTCTTCATAAGTGAAATTTTCAGAAAGCTTTTTATTCAGTCTCATAAAGCCTGGGAAAGTACATAATGGTTTCAATTTTTCCAGCTTGCATCAGGAGCAGTTTTTGGGCAGGATCAACCAATTGCATTAAAATTATTGGGGTCTGAGCGGTCAATCCAAGCCCTTGAAGGTAGGTATTTTCCCTATACCATCAGCATCTACATTTTTGGAGGATCCTTCACGGACATAATATGTTGTTTCCTCTTTTCTCTTCTTTTCCTTTCCTTTTTTAGGGGGTGGGGGCCGTATGTTTGTGACTTAACTGTTCTTATCTGTCCTTAGATGGTCACATGATTTAAGCACATACAAACAACATTATAAAATAAAAAGTGCTTGTTGTCTGACATTGGATTAAAATTTTGACTTTCTTATTTGTAATAGTTTGTATGGATTTCCCAACTTTCAGCTGTTTGCTCCACTTGGTTTCTATGCTATTCGTTCTCACTAACTGTAGGACAATGATGGAATTCCTACATTTTTTATTTACTAAAACGTAGATGTCACCATGCAGGAGTTGCTATGGAACTAGAAGATTCCTTGTTTCCTTTGCTTAGGGAGGTCAGCATAGGTATAGATCCTTATGAGGTGTTCCAGGATGCTGAATGGGCACTTCTCATTGGAGCAAAGCCTCGAGGTCCTGGAATGGAACGAGCTGCCTTATTGGATATAAATGGGCAAATCTTTGCTGAGCAGGTATCTTCTTCTACTTGTTATCCTCATAAGCTAGTGAGTCAAGTTTTTCATATCTTTTGCCAAATCATTACAGGGAAAAGCTCTCAATGCTGTTGCATCTCATAATGTCAAAGTGATAGTGGTGGGAAACCCTTGTAATACCAAGTAATATGCTATGTCACTGAATGTCAAGTCTCCTTATATAAACAGCTCCGTTCATTGCTAATATCTTTCTTTTCCTATCTAGTGCATTGATTTGTTTGAAAAATGCTCCAGACATACCTGCAAAGAATTTTCATGCGTTGACAAGATTAGATGAAAATCGAGCAAAATGCCAGGTAAGCCACTTCATTAAACATCATATAATTTAATTACTAGGCTCTTTGACATCAAAAGGTAAGATAGAGTCTCATGGTTGTGCAGCTTGCTTTGAAATCTGGAGTCTTCTATGACAAAGTATCTAATATGACCATATGGGGAAACCACTCGACCACTCAGGTTTAAATAAGATTCTCATCCACTGGTGCCAAAGCTATTTTCACTTGCTTACTGTTCTTTTTATAAGTTAGGTCTGTTTATTGCTATCAGGTTCCAGATTTTTTAAATGCAAAAATTAATGGATTTCCAGTCAAAGAGGTCATTAGAGACACTAAATGGTTAGAGGAAGGGTTCACTGAAAAGGTTCAAAAGGTACGGTCTCAAACTTCTCAGAGTTTTCTTTTGTGCCTTTCATGTGTTATTGTCAACAGAATCTCTAATGCTTAGCATTGATCTACAGAGAGGTGGTGTACTTATTCAGAAATGGGGAAGATCTTCTGCTGCGTCGACTGCTGTATCAGTTGTTGATGCAATAAGGTCTCTTGTGACTCCTACACCTGAAGGCGATTGGTTCTCCACTGGTGTAAGTTTATGGATTCTTCTTTATAAGAGAATTGAGTTGTCTATTAGTGACTTCAACGAGTTAATGGGAAAATGGGCTTGCTGAATTTTGATAAGGTGGATGAATTTCACCCTGTTCATTTAAAATTCCAAATGGAGATTTATCGACTTATAGATGCGCTTTCGGTCTTTGTGTGTGAGTGGGGTGTGTATTTATTAAGTTTCTTATTCATTGGCACAAAGGAGCGGGTGCAGTGGCACTCCGTGCCCACAGACTTGATCCTGATTGAATGGACATAATTAGCTGAAACGGAAGCCATGCTTTTATTGGATATAAACTTATTAACATTTGATGCAACCATATGTTCTATCACGTGTGATATAACTAGTTTTATGGTTCCTTATTGTCCAGTTACATGGTATACGATGGTTATTTATGAGTTTCCAAGTAATTTGATCTGATAATGTAGGTGTACACCAATGGAAATCCTTATGGGATAGCAGAGGATATAGTTTTCAGCATGCCATGCAGATCAAAAGTTAGTTATTTCCCTCAGTTCCCAGTTTTATCTGGTTGACTTTTTTGTGCAAATCAATATCGGGTCTAATATACCGTATGCTTGCAGGGTGATGGTGACTATGAACTTGTCAAGGATGTAATATTTGATGACTACCTCCGAAGCCGAATAAAGAAGGTTATCTACCTTTCTCTTAGATTTTGGAACTAATTGTTTCTTCATAAAAAAGATGTTTTTTTTCTTTTAAAATTGGGGTTATGCCAGGGAAGGGGAAATGGGAGAGGGGATTACAAGGTAGGGAATCAAACTCTCACCCACTAGTTGAAAGTTCAGCTAACCAACCAACTGAGCTACTAGAATTTACCAAAAAATAAAAAAGAAGTTATTTGATGGAGCATGTCGAACATATAAAGCTAAAAAGCTCCAACTCAATGCTACTTTCTGTTCACATAGAGATTCATGAAGCAGTTAATTAATCTGGTGCTTGTATACGGTTTCGCAGTCAGAAGACGAGTTGCTTGCTGAGAAGAAATGTGTCGCGCATCTTACAGGGGAGGTGAGGTTTTGTTTTATTTTGTTTGTTTTTCCCCTCTCCTCAGGGTCGTGAGAAATAAGCCAACTGGTACTGGTCTTTTAAATTTTGTGTTTTCCCCAGTGGACTGACTGAATCTTTGTCTCTTTAGGGTATTGCTGTATGTGATCTTCCCGGAGACACAATGCTTCCTGGAGAAATGTGAAACCATAGGGCCAGGTTATCGATGGCTTTTGACCGGTCCGCCTGCTTTGCAGAACGGGTTAGATTCTGTGAACACAGGTAAATGAAAATGTAATTTGTATTCAAATGATATTTGTAGGTTAAATAGATCTGATTGCCGCTTGGGGTGGGCGTTGGGGCAATTCAGATTGGATATGAGAGCTCCAGGTTGGAATTTTGATTTTCGGGTTAAAGAAATTACGATACAAATGTTTGGATTAGTTCGGTTTCAGATGATTCAGTTTGGTTATTTCGGATTTTTGGTTTTGAGCTTGCTAAGTTGGCTTCTTCTTTTTACAAAAGTAAGCAAATCGAACTCCCAAATAAATGATTAGTGTCAATAATTATTCATTATTCATTTCGACCATAGCCATCCAAATAAAGCATTCATGCGACAATGGTGCCACTACTCTAGCTCTTACCACAAATGAGGAAAATGCAAACCTAGAAGGTCTTAAATTTAGAAGGTTAAGCGCTACAAGACCACATACCACATAGAAGAAACATGTAAAATAATTCTAGTTTCCTCCATCTCTACAACCCAAACAATTATAATATTGATCAAAATAGATGGTGGACGTATCAATTAAGTGCATTATTATTGTGGCTCAAACAAACAATGCAACCATTATCAGGGAAATTCCTAAATATAAAAGTATTAAGGCCCCAGAAATCAATGAAACATAAGAAATCCAAATTTGAGCAGCTTAGCTGAAGAGTGTGTTCTGATTGGTGACAGATTTAATGTAATATCATTTTTTTGTGTGGAATGTCCTTCAAAGGCAATGGTCTTTAATTTTTACCCCTCAAATTTGAAATCTTTAGTTTTTGCCCTTCACCTAAAATCCATAGATTCTGGGTTCGAACACCTGCTCAGTCAAATATTAAAAAAAAAAATTGCAAGGCAATAGTTTGTATTAAAATTAGGTCTAACTTTGCCCGAATAGGCCTAATTTTGGATAGAAGTTTTCCTTAAGACAAACCTTTGCCTGAAATCTTAATTTGCCCGACTAGACCTAATTTTGCTACAAACCTCTACCTTGTGAAATTCTTTTTTTTTTTTTTTATTGAGTTGAGGTTCGAACCCAGAATCTTGAGGTATTAGATGAAGGACAAAAATTAAAGACCAGTGCATTTGAAGGGCAATCGTGTGAATGACCCTTCACTGATTTAATTGGAAAATTTCATAAGTAGCACTATACTGGAGAAGCTATGGCTACAAGGATGTAATATTTATGTTGGATTGTATATATCCCCATCTTTTAATGTACCTTCACAGCTTCCTCTATGTACTTAATTTATTTGAACTGGTAGCCTGATCCTCCTATGGTGCTTGTTGCACGCACACCCATTCATGAACCACCAAAAGATTTTTTTTTTTAACTTACTCTGCATATTTGTACACTATTACCAGGGCGGCTTAACAAATTTCGTGGCAGCCAAACTTAAGAAGAGGCTTAAAGTTATTTAATAAAATTATATTTATTTAACTTAAAAAATTTCTTTAGCTTCTTGAAATGTAAAGTAATCAATTACTTTTATGATATAGTTTTGTATTATG
This sequence comes from Lycium barbarum, assembly GCF_019175385.1. Classification (NCBI taxonomy): domain Eukaryota; kingdom Viridiplantae; phylum Streptophyta; class Magnoliopsida; order Solanales; family Solanaceae; genus Lycium; species Lycium barbarum. The sequence continues at coordinate 124,410,824 of NC_083337.1, read as the reverse complement.
TGTACTGAGTTTTGAATAACAAAATTCATATCTTTTAGTTGACATTCACGTTTTCTTAATATATTTTCACCAGTCGTTTCAAAAGGAGGTAACTTTTTAGTAAAAGATTTTTTTAAAAAAAAATTTATGGATCTTTTAAATTACGGTCTAAATATTTCTTTTGACAAATTGCAAATTCTATGAGGGAACATTAGATCACGGGCTAAAATTTTAAAAATCATTACAAATGTTAAATGATCGTCTAGTATTTTATTTGTAAGGTTGAAAATATATGGGAAAACGTTAGACGATAATTTAACGTTATCCGGAAGGATAATTTTTCAAGGACTATATTTGCACAACTTCTAAAAATAGAGATTTTTTTTTTTAAATAATAACATAATAATCGTTGTTTAAATCAGCACTTTGTATTGATTATTTCATATCAAACAATTTTGGGGCCTAAATTTCTTTGAGTCCTAAGGCCGCCGCTTCAGCAGCTTTACCCTGAAGCCGGCCTTCACTATTACTATTTGAAAAGCCAAACGGTTTTTTCTAGATGTACAAAAGAGCGTCAATTGACCCCATTGACCCCAGAAAACGAATAATCGAACACGTTAGTTATCATATTTAGAATATGCACGTCGTTTACTGCTAGCTTTGTCTTTGTTCATTCTTTAGTTCATGGAAGATACGCTATTCAATAAATCTTGGGTTTCTTCGGGTCTTTTGGAGAATGGTCTTTTTATTACCTCAAATTTTCGATAGCTCAATTCTTTTCTCCTGAGAATAGGCCAATGTACGAGAGTTTATGTTCCGTGTGACACGTACTCTGTCTACCTTATCCGTTTCCTTTCTACTCTAAACAGTTAAGCGAGATACCAAACAAGTTCGATGTAAATTTTGAAAAAATAAGAACATGTTCAAAGAGTTGTTTGGAACACGTTGCTTTTCAAAAGAAGAAAAGGAATATGGAACACCAAGCCAAAATCTGAAAAGTGAAAGGTCAATTCACACATCTGCTGGCACAGGGGATGAAGTTCTTCAAACGCTCGGACAAGACTTTGTATTCAATTTGGCTTACAGGATTCAACCATACTCTCGCATTTTTCTTTCTTGTTTGTTTTGCTTATCCATCCAGTATCTAAATATGTTGCCTGGACTTATAATGATTCGTGTTGTGACGCAAAGTTCACTAAAAGGAAATGTGCTCCCTTCTAGGAGATTTTTTTATTATCAAAGCTCAAACTCAAGATCTCAATTTAATGGTCAAGGAATTTCATCCATTCCACCAAAGTGATTTTTTGGACCCTACATTAAACATATGCCTACTAATGCCGCCTCAAACAAATTACCAGAGGTCAGTGCCAACTGAAGTAATCCGGGATGCACGCCAAAAGTAGATCCATTTGTGAGTTCCACAACTCATTGCTTCCGCTCGCACAAGAAAAAAAAGTACTAAGAATTGAAAACACAACATAAAATAAAATTATGTCCACTCTGCTTTAGATTCTGGATCCGTTTTCTGGGAGTCAGAAAAGATGAGGAAATCTATGCGCAACCCTATCTGATTTTCTTGAAACACGACCATTTAAACTTGTTTCCGATGAGATTAAAAGGCATCAAGCTATAAAAACACGCACATCTAAGCATAATCCCGCCCATGTACTGCTGAAAAGAAACTGGTAAAGCTTCCAAGCTGGAAGCTCAAAACGCACAACTTAATTTACTCACGTCCTACGTCAAGAGAATCCAGAGACAGCATTTGCACCTTCAGTCTACTACCTACTGTAAATGAAAAATTAAACTCCATCCACAGGTGTATGCATTGAGTTTTTGTCGAGAGTCCTAATGAGGTGCCGAGAATTTCTTTTGAGGGGGAAAAACCTTGAGCCTAGTATTGATTTAACTACCTCAAATTCCTAGACTTTACCTGGCACAAATCAAGGTCCCAATTTTGAAGATCATGGAAAGAACTAGGACCCAAAAGAACAAGCCCCTGGATACCATAAATGTCGCTTTTCCAGGAAAGCTAGCAACTGATTCCAGAGTGGCAGAATTATCACTACCCCGAGACAAGCCAAAGGATAGGATAATGTTGTAATAACTGTGCTTGCGCAATGACCAGTCTGTCCCATTGCCAGCCACTGTCATGTTCCTTATTTGAATCAGACCAGCAGAAACGTGCACTGAACTCGAAGACTGAGACATGCAATTCAGACGGAGAGCAGCACCCTTTGTAGGGAACTCTGAAGCAAATGCAGGAGGAGCAGGAATACTGCCTAACATCTGGCTTGCTTGCTTCATAAATCGATACTGGTGATCTGCAACATTGAAACATGAGTTGCAATGAGATTTAACGAATTGACGTGGTGATTGTTAATCAGTCCAATCTAAGCACAAATTTAGAAGACTAAATAGCAGATATCAAAAGATATAACTGGTAAAAGGCCAAAACTAAACACCTAAAATACCTGCTAAAAATTCAGTTGGTTTCTCTATCGAGGATGATGAGATACTGTTCTTAGGTTCTGCGAGCCCTTCAATTGGTGCAGTATCTTGCTGAGCTACATCAACAATTTTCTGATATGCCAGAAGAAAGGGAGTAAGCTTTAATGAACAAAAACACAGTAACAAATAGCAAAGTTGATATGGAATGCTACCTTCTCAGGCAAAGATGCCCGATCATCATTTTCAATTAGAACTGAAGGATCAAAACCCAAATTCTGGAAGTCGTCATTTGCATCAAAGTAAGTGAGGTACTCATCAAGCATGTTAAACCCTGAGTTATCAACCTCAGCCGGGTTTGAAAGATCATTTGCTTCAAGGAATGCCCCGTCATTAAATTGTAAGTCATCACTTGCATCATTTGTTGGTCCGTTAAGCAAGTAATTCACATACTCAGAGTTCACACTCTTGCTTGATTCACCAACGCAGTTATGCTTGACAGGATTATCTGCAATGTCTTGAACTGCTGGATCAAGTGACTTCCGCTCATCCGGTTGTTGCAGCCATTTTTGTGCATCTTCGAAGCAGTCATTTGCTTCTTCGCTATTAGTGCAATTTTGGCCATCAGAGCAGTTCATATTAATAGAAGCACTACCCACAGGGGTCTGAGTTCCAAGAATCTTGTGCAAGATATTAAGAAAGTTAGTACCAATTTTAGGCACAGTTTTAACGAAATTAAACCAGCCATTGCTTATATTTGATCTGGAAACTAAAGATATTCTGAACAACAGGTTAAAGAGCAGAACGAAGATTTATAAACCTTAAAAAAAAAGGGCAAATGGTGTTAAACAACAACAACGAAGTCATCAGAGGCCCCAACAGATTCTTATTCCACATCTTGCTCTGCATAAAATAATATATAGATGTCTGCATGATTAATGCAAGTATCATTCATGAGGAAGACAAAAACAGGAACCAAATGTTTTACTTATTAATTAGTGTTGATTTCTATGTGGAGATTAAATTTCTTTAAATCTCAACCATGGTTTAAAATTATGCTACTTTTAATGTGGAGATTATATCCTCTACAATCCAAACCCAACGTCCCCATAGGTGATAATATCAATTATCATTAAATCATTGCACATAAAGTGACTAAAATTATACCGTGTAAAATCAGATTTCCTTATCACTTTTTTATACTCCCCATATGACCTAAGTTGCTCGGACTCGGGTGTGGGTGTCCGATACGGGTGCAGATCTAGAGGTTGAATCCTCCATGATCTAAATTTTATGATTCAGGGCTACGAATCCAGCTATGGATACGGGTGCGGGGATTCAGCCAAAAATAATTCAAATATCTACAAATAGAGCTATAAGAATATGTCTAAATTATGAGACATTACGGGGAAAACTTACAAGGTATTCCGAGGAGAAAATATTAATCAAGAGGTGAATCCTAAAAGGAGATAAAAGGAAAAGGACTGACATAGAAATTTATATATACAAGGTATTCCATTTTCTTCAGTTTTACCTTAGCTTTAATTTTTATCTATCCCATTTTTTCCGTTGATTTTGGTCAAAGTACCCAAAATCAGTTGACCAGAGCGGGTGCGGAACCCACACGTGTGTCGTGTCGACACGGGTGCGGCACTGGAAGTGAAGAGTCCGAGCAACTTAGCAATCTCTGCATATTGAAATGGAGGGAGTATACAACTTGTCCATGCCAACAAATATGTGGCTCTTCTCTTCAGTAATAGTAACCTTTTGCTTGCTTTTGCAAGCTAAGTGTTTCCGAGAATATCTCTTGTACTTTTTATGATAAGGATATATATACCAATTACTTCTCCCGGCTGGTGCATTCACATTCTTTAACACAAGTTTCAAAAAAAAAAAAATACCAATTACTTTTTTAAAAAAAAGCCAAAGCACTGAAGGTGTAGAGAAAGGAGAGTAGAAATTTGGTGCATTAATGCTACTTTCAGTTGAATGCTACATAACAATTTTTAGCATTTTGAGAGAGAGTAATCAGGCTCTACACAAGACCCATGCATACACAAAATGGGATGAAAAGTAACATGCACATAAAAGATGAAATACCTGTTCAAGATCATATCCATCTAAATAGATATCATCTCCATATTCTACTTCCTCAGCATTCTCCTCCTGTGGAACCATTTTTAGCTCGTCATTCTCCCATTCCTCCTCAACAAAAGGTGCCCCATACCGTTCCCCATTCTTTGGCCCAGCACCGCTCTTTTGAAAGACACGGCATAACACGAATGCAACCTTTCCACCACAAAAGAAGGGTAAAAATAAGAAAAGGTAGAAAATAAGTTGGAAGGGAATTTAAGCCTGAAAGATGTAAATGGCTTGCATAAATAAACCATTTCTATTTGGTGTTTGGGTTTGGGGGGGTAACTCTTGCGGACTTTCTGATAACAGCCGGAAATAATTGTCATTCACTCTACACATTTACTATTATCTTCTCTCTCTCTCTCTCTATTTACCTGTAGGGGCTCGGGGAGGGAAGGGATGCTTCAAATATTTATTTTCACAAATATTTCACCCAAGGACAAGCAAAAACACCAACTTGATGTTACAAAAGATCTATGCAAAGTCATAGCTCTATCAAGCTCAAAAGATCGTTATAGATCTCTACCATTACTTTGATTTTTTTTTCTTTTTTTCTTTTTTTTAACCTTTAACAACCATTACTTTGATTATACCAAAAAATTAATATAAACCAAACTATTAAGACTCTAACAAATTTTAAACTGATAAATATGACACAGATCCTCAAAAAGTTTTATAACACACTCATACAAACAGCTCACCTGCGGAATTCCAGCTTTATCTAACTCCTCGTCAACCAGTCTGTACTCGTGCATCACCCAGTTAGTCCTCTGACCCTTTGGAGCCCGACCACTGTGATAAACCAGAGTTTTCTTCATTCCCACAACCTGAAACTTATGCTGAACAGCCCTGTCCTTTCCAGTTGTCTTCCAATAGCCTTGTTCTGTTGCTCTATTAGTTCTTGCTCCATTACCATATTTTTTGTCAAGCATACTAAAAAAGTACCACTCCAAATCTCTTGTATTCAACCTTGACATACCTAAACCACCATAGTTTAGACTAAGCTTACTGTGGAATTCACAATATTGTGAAAATCAAGTCACGAAAACAATAACATAAATTTCAATCAAAACAAAATGCAGATCTCAGCCTGTCAACCAAAACAGAAACCAAATAGGTAACCAAGTTGTGATGCACAACTACTTATAAGTAATGCAGCTTAACATGCCAAAAACATGAAAGATTAATTTTGTTAACAGACAAAATGAAAATATTTATGCTACATCTTACTCGTTCAGCTCACATTCCACTTTAACACTGTACACATGATAGATGCCTGCAAGCAGAATTTAAGCCTCCAAAATGAAGCTATGAAAATGTTCCGACTCCACTCGACATGAAAATGCCAATTAAGAGAGCGGATACGTCATACAGACTGACAAGACCAACTAAACTAAGCTATGCACACTCAAAACCTATGTAAATAAAGAATGTTCAGCATGCGAACAAACTGTCCATATCAGTTAAGAGGTGAAGCTGAGAGGAAGTCGATGTGGCGATAAGCCCTTAATAATACGTCAACATCTAAAAGGGGAAGAGAGAAAAACTACCCGAAAATCTAGAAGATGAAATCTTGTTCCTTTAGGGGTCACGTGGATCATGCACAAACTATTACTCACTAATTATGCAGCGATAAATAGATGGACCATTCTGTGATGAATACTGATACATGGATGGATTTTGCATACCAGTAGCATTAGTTCTATTCGCATAGTTTCTTGTCCGTCGATTTCAGTATCTACCTATTGTTCTGTTTCTTCGGTTATTGCATTATTTTGTTGTTACTGTTCCGCTATTATCTATGTCTGCTTTACTTCTGTATTTATTTTTTTAAAACTGATCTGTTATGCATTATTTGAGCTGAGGGTCTTTTGGAAACAACGTCTCTACCTCCACGAGGTAGGGGTATGGTGTGCGTATACTCAACCCTCCCCAGACCCCATTTTGTGGGTTACACTGGCTATGTTGTTGTAATTAATGTTTGCTGATTTTATATCGCTTTAGGAACTTGTGGATGGAAATGAAAGAGTGAAGTCGGGTGGACGGCTCAAAGATCTGGGTGGGCGTAGTAAAGTAAGTTTACTATTCTTTCTTGTTGTTTAGCTACTGAGATTGGCAAAATTTGCATAACTTGTATACATCCTTAGATTTTGTATCCTTTACTTTGTACAAATATTTCGGAAACAGCCTCTCTACCCCCACAAAGGTATGGATAAGGTCTGTGTACACCCTAGCCTCCCCAAACCCTACCTCTGGAATTACACTAGGTATGTTGTTGTTGGATTTTTTCCGCAGGGATTATGATACCAAAGTGAAGAACTAATACAAAGTACTTATGATGTGATTCTTCGAGTTAACAAAGAACCAATCGACCAGGATCTTGTTCTTGAAGCGATTTGATGGGCAGATTCAAGAAACGGGCGTATCTCAAGTTATAGGCGTTGGATTAAAGTGATTCAAAAGCTATGTGAAAGATGACAATCTGAACTATAAAAATAACTATTGAATCGTTTAAATCAAGTAAGTATTGAGGCCGGCACGATGGAAAGAAAATTAAGGTTTTGGGTATGAACTAGAACGAATTTTAATCAAGAACCGCGTTCTTGAATGATCAAAACAAATAAAGTTCCTAAGTCACCACTTGAAATCAATTAACGTGATAAAGAAACACCACACGCTATTGAAAACAAGATAAAGACTATCACCACCTTGCTTGGAACCAAAAACAAGGATAAAGAACACCAAATAGAGAAAATAACTCTATTGCAAAATTTAGGTTTCTGCTCAAAACGTGAATAGTGTTTAACAAAGAATAAGAACTCTTTATATAGGCCTAGGGTCTCTTCTTTGATGACTACAAATCCTTATTACTCTAGAAAGGAAATAGCTAAAACAAGGAAAGTAAAATCCCTATTCTACAAGGAAAGGGGAAAGTAAAACCTACTAGAGCAAGGAAAACAACTAATCCTAATTTAAGAAGGAAATAATTTTAACTTGGCTTCTTGGGCTTGAAATCATCCTTGGGCTTCTTGAATTTGAAAACAAGTCCACATACCAATTCTTGGGTTCACAAGAGCTTGTTGTTGACACCCTAAATAACAAAAGCCCAATATAGCTTCTTGATTTTCATCAACTTATGCCACCTCCAGATAATGAGTTTTAAAGGGGATACCAAACACTATATTAGGAATGCATATATAAACGGGGTCGAAGTGGACAGCCCAACATAATATATTCCACCCTTTTCTTTTTCGCAGCGGTGGCATACAACATTATACAAACATTATAGAGTTAGAGTAAAGAATGTGTAGAGCAAAGAAAAAAAGAATGCTGTAGAAGGGGTCTGACCTGGAAGATCCCATGGTTCAACTTTGTAGATATCAATGTCAGATATTGCATCAAATCGCAAGGGCTTTCCACATACCTTACGCCGTAGATAGTACCTAACCAACTCCTCGTCTGTCGGGTGAAATCTAAATCCTGGCGCCAACATATTCCTCGATTCCATCAACCCAACAATTCAAGAAGAAAACAAGTAGTCATTGTGTAGTAGAGATTGAGGGGGTAATAAATTAAAAATGAATGGAAGATTTTGGAGGGTTTAGGGTTTGGAGTGAAAATGGAATTGTAATAAAGAGGAGAGTAATGTGGTTAGTTGCATTGTTGGGGAGTAGAAAAGTTGCAATATATCACATCTTAAGAAATTTCTATAAAAGGATATATAGTTCGCATTCGGATCAAAGGGTGCTCGAGCACTCGGACCACTACACGTGGGTCCGCCCCTGATTACATAAAACCACAAGAAAATAAGCTACATTACAAACATAAAATTTATGGTTCATAATGAGCACTAGCTTCTTACAAATTTTTAAGAGAGTAATGGTTTTAAACGTCTCTTCAACTGTCTTGCAATTTGTTAGTGTTACGCCCCAACTCTGGAGGGACAAGACTGGCACCCAGTGCCTCACTTGACCGAATGTACCAACTGTAACTTGTAACTCTGGATGCAATTAAGCATACTTAGGCCCATAAGGCCAACATGAAATGCAAACAATACCAATGTAGACCGATAAGGCCATACTCAAGATAAACTGTAAATGATGACTATCTCAATTGAAACTGAAACAACTCCAAAACATATATATAAAACGGGCCGACGAGGCCACCATAAGTATTGTTAAGATACAACTCAAAAGACATATACAATGGCCAACAAGGCCTCAAACTGACAACTGTACAATACCCAAAACATGTCTACAAGCCTTTACAGATAACAGTTGTATTGTGGTCAGGACAGGGGCCCCGGTCTACCCATGCTAACTGTACAACCAAACTTTGATTATGACAACTTTGAAAGAGGTGGAGCTTACCAATAAGCTGATGCTCGGCAAACCTACTCCTGAGGTTTATCTCCCTGTCTGTCAGATCCTACAGGCATGAAACACAGCGCCCCAGGAAAAGGGACGTCAGTACGAAATAATGTACCGAGCATGTAAGGCAAATGAGAATAACTGAAAGCTAAAACCGAACTGAAAACTCTAATAACTGAAAGTACTAGGAGTTAATGATAAACTGAATAAGTACTAATATGCTTCTGTCTCAACTCACACACCAATGCAATGCAAAACATATATAGCTACCTGCCGCATATAGGGCTCAGTAAGTGTGTGACTATTCGGCCACATGGGCTCAGTAAGTGTCTAACCGGCTATGTAGGCTCGGTAAGTGTCTACTCGGTCTTGAGAGGCTCGGTAATGCAATACACACACACATACATACATACATACATACATATATATATAGCTACTGGGCCGCATATTGGGCTCGGTTTCTGTTGCACTGTGTATCTATAAGCTCGTACCTGTACTCTTTTCTTTCTTACTGCACATGGATAGGTATAGACTAAAAAGTACTCCCGACAAGGGACAACACAATACAAGTCTACGAATGAATATATATATATATATATATATATATATATATATATATATATATATATATATATATATATATACCCACTCTTCTATAATAGAAAAAAAAATTAAGGTGGGTTCACATGAAGAAGTAGGAGACAATTGCAAAATAAAAAATAGGACATTTAAATAATGATAATAAGTTCAGAAAATGGTAAAGGTACGCTTAGAGAAAATTTAAAGAAGAGAAATTCAGGAAAAAAGAAATAACGATTTAAATTGAACACAAAAACCGCTAAAGAAGTCATAAAACCAAAAGATTTAAAACTTATACCTTTGGGTAAGGATAAAAATGCACTAATTTTGGACACATACGTCTCACACAAATAATGAGGAATAACATCAAGAAGACGAAATATAAACGGTCAAGAAACGTATACACATATTTTCTTAAAATGATGAAGTTGGTCTATACTTAAAAATTTAAGACTACAATAGATGCTAACACATGAAAGCGCTTTTCAGTGTTGTTGAGTAGAAAGAGATGATGGCATGAAACTCGGTAGGAGAAGGTGTATTTCAAATCTTTCAATTGGAGAACCAAACCCGGAAAGTCATATATGGGAGAAGCGGACTAAGTAAAATAATTTATTGATATTTTCAATTAATTAAATTATAATACTTTTTATAATAAAAAATTCATTATTATATTACTAAAAGGTACTCTCTCTGTCCTAATTTATGTGACATAGTTTGACTAGGCACAAAGTTTTAAAAAGAAAGGAAAGATCTTTGAAACTTGTGGTCTAAAACAAGTCATAGATATTTGTGTGGATTTTAATCATTTCATTAAAGGTAAAAGGGGAAGTTTCAAGTTAAATGATTTCTAAACATAAAAATATATCATTCTTTTTTAGACAGACTAAAAAGAAAAGTGTGGTACTATTTTTTGTGGGCTTTCATCATCTAGTATATATAGCTACCTGGCCACATATTGCGCTCGGTGTTCTATTGCACTGTATAGCTATAAGCTCGTAAGTGTGCTCTTTTCTTTCTTACTGCAAAAGGATAGGTATAGACTAAAAAGTACTCCCGACAAGGGACAACACAATACAACTCTACGAAAGAGACTCAAATAGAATAGAATACTTTCTGCTGAAACTTTTCTTTTTTATAGGTCGTTTGAAACTAAAGTCATGTGGAGAATGGTGAGCCTTTGCATACCTTTGTCGCTTAGTCAACGGCTCTCTCTCTCTCTCTCTATATATATATGTATGTATGTATAGCTCGATGTACTTCAACCTACATTAAGACATTAAAACTATGGTTAAGCTACGGAAGGGCTTAAAACGTATTTCTAAGATAGTAGCTCATTTTTAGAAAATTGGGCAGCACCTCCCATATAACTTTCACTTCCTCCCAACTTAAAATGCCATCAACAACAACCAGAACAACAACAAAAACACAGCCACACTATAACATCACCAACCAGCAACTCAAGCAATTGTACAACGAGCGGCAAGCTCGATTTACGATTAAATAAACTATAGCTTTAAACCCCTTTTCCTTCCAGAATTTGTTAACAACATTAACGACAACATATGCATTTATTCCTACTTATTTTCAGCCATAACACAACCTTAAAACGACCCCATAACAGTGCAATAAGTTACAGTAACTGAAAACTGACTTTTCATATTACTAAAACATGTTTCTGACTTGTCTTTTCTTTCAAATCGAGCAACACAACTAGCAGTACATAACTAAGCCTCTTATCATGTAAACCAGCCATGCATTCAACTTAAAAATAAGTTCACAACCAGCCAGCAGTGGCACAACAACAATCAGCATGCTACTCTTTCGAAACTTGCAAGTTCTAGTCTTTACGATCGAGCTACGACTCGTAGAAGCTTAGATAAGGGAAAGAGAAGCATAAATTTACCTTGGAATGATCAGAACCAGCGAAACCCTAAGCTCCCTTAACCTGGAATTAACCTCTAACGCAGCTACAGGAGAGAGGAAGAGAAACTAGCAAGAACTTCGGGTTTTTTGGCACTAGAATCACTTGGTAACACTTGAAATCACTTATGGTTTGGGGGCTGATTGAGAGAGACTTCTTATGGTATCTTAATGCTTTCTATATGTTCTGGAAAATTATGTGAATAAGTGAGAGATTTTAGCCCTTTAGAAAAATCAAGAACTTTTGCATATTTTTAGAAGGAATATAACACTTTCACATATTTTTAATAATCCTTTAACAGATTTTTCTGTCTTGATTTGTATGAGAAGGACTAAAATAACAAAAAAGTAACATAAAAATAATATATTGTAGAAATATTATAATTCTCATATACACAAAAACTTTGAGTGGATAAATAATTTTTGTTCTTCGTAAAAATATAACTCAAAATAGTCATAAAAGATTTTTTTTTTTACTACATTTTTTAAAATTACTAAAGTTTTAAATCTTTTTTTTTATGCAAATCTAGCAATGATATAATTTTTTTATTCTATCATTTTGTCAAGTACTCCCAAAATTATCAAGAATTGAATGTTGATATAATCGCTCTGATACCACTTAATAAGACAAACATTAGTGCTCTGATACCACTTGATAAAAATTAGCTAATTTCTGAACTCTTGTATATTACATAAAACGATAAGAAAATGAGCTATATTAGAAACACAAAACTTGTAGTCCATAGATGAGTACTGGTATCTAGCAATTTTTCAAGATAGTGATGGTTTTAATCATCTCTTCAGTTGTCTTGCAACTTGTTAGTCATATTAATAAGTTTGTAGTTTTCCACAAACATTTTCAAATGATAGAGACGGCGAATCAAATAATAGTTTTTTGTATATATTTCTAATAAGAACTCAATCTTGATAGCGTAAAGTAAACTTGGGGGGATTGAGGTAAAAGTGACACTCAAGTTTGCAATTAAAAAAAAGGGACAAGTGGGTCCCAGTTTTTTAATCTTTTTTCTTTTGCCCACTTAAAGAATTAATTAGAAAGAATGGACCTTTTTCTAATTTTGAAAACTTTAAAAATGGATCAAACTATATTATCAAAAACTTTGAGGAACCCCCGAAATTTATCTTGTCTTCCTCACGATCCAACCTTTCTAACAGACACTTTTCCAAAAAAACTCTCTGTGCCCTTTCTAATCTTTGTTCTTCTTTTGGATATTTTGAGTAAAATTCCACTTCTAGATTATCATCTTGCTTCTTGTAGTATCAGGTAAATTTTACTTTATCTTGTTTATTTCAAACGGTTAGAACTAGGGTTTAATGAAGAAGAAGAAGATAAAGGTTATAGAATTTTGATTTTGCTCTTGTTGGTTACGATTTTGCTATTATCAGGCAAAAGTTTCTATGTCTCATTACTTGTTTCACTGTTATTAGCTTCAATTTGGTAGTATTAAAAGGAAAATTGTTCTTGAATGAAGTTTAGCACCAACTCTATTGTTCTGGGTTGAACTTTAGCACCAATTATATTAGTTGTATTAAAAAGAAAATTTAATTGGTTCAAATTTGATACAGCATGTCCCCAACAACTTTTGCAGTTGCTGGAACAACTTCTGCATTTGTTAGGATAACTTCTGCAGTTGTTCTAACAACTGCAATAGTCGTTGGAACAAATGCAAAAGTTGTTAACAACTTTGTCGGTTCTAATAGAGACCTTTTAACAACCAATTCTGTGAATTCTCTTCCGATCAGCTGCTAAGGCATAGAACAACTTTGCTTATTATTGGCACACAATTTTAGAAGTTGTGCTACAAATACAGTTGTTGTTCAATTATTACTTTTTGGGTATTATTAAACTGTATCATTTACTAATTTTAACTCTTTTTTTTTTTATGTGTAGATAAGATAAAATGGGCCAACATAAGAGGAAGAGGACCAGTTCACCTTGTCCTGATGCTAGTGAAAAATCTAGGAGCTTAACTGCTGTTAGAAAATTAGACGCTGCACGTAATAAAAGAGCTACCACATCAGTAGAAAAGCTGATTGATGAAGCAGCCCGAGCAAAAGAGGCTCTTGCTTATGCACCTTTGGAGATAATAATACCTTTAAACAATGAGTAGTTGGTTGGTGAAAAAGCAACAATTGAGAATAGTGGTGAAAAGTCAAGTGAAGAAAAAAGTGGGGAGAGTGCAACTGAACAATCAGGTGAAGAGGAAAAAAGTGGTGAGAATGCAACTGAGCAATCAGGTGAAGAGCAAAAAAGTGGTGAGAGTGCAACTGAGCAATCAGGTGAAGAGCAAAAAAATGGTGAGAGTGCAACCGAGCAATCAGGTGAAGAGGAAAAAACTGGTGAGAGTGCATCTGAGCAATCAGGTGAAGAGGAAAAAAGTGGTGAGAGTGCAACTGAGAATTCGGGTGAAAAAGAAGAAGAAGAAGAAGAAGAAGAAGAAGAAGAAGAAGAAGAAGAAGAAGAAGAAGAAAGAACTACGGTTGGTGAAGAGGATGCTCAATCAGTAGCCGTTGCTGGATCAAGTAATGATACTAGTAGTGGTAATTCAAAGGGTGTTGGATCATCAGGTAATAATAATGATCCCGATGCTCTTTCGATTCCAGAATGCGTGAAGACCATTTCCATTGAAAAATATAGATTTAAAACCCACATGAATAAGTTTGCATTGGGAACTCAATTTGTGAGAGTCGGATTTGGAACTCAATTTGTTGAGTTTAGAAAGGTTGTGATCGATCAGCGTATTGAGAATGGTTTCAAGAAAACTTGTTTTGTTCACTTTTTAAACTTGAAGAAAGATGTAGCAATACATCTCCCAATGAAGTTGGTGCATGGCCTTCTTCTTCGCCGAATTGTTTGTGAAAAGAAAAAGGAAATTTGGTGTGATTACAATGGCTTGCCTATTTGTTTTGGCATCAATGAATTCGCTATCATGACTGGACTTCGATGTCATTCTCTCCCCCCTCTTAGTCAGCAGCTATCAAAGGTTGCAGAAAAGGGTACAACTTTGGTAGATATAGTGGGGAAGTCTGTTGATGGTGATGGTCTCATTGAGAAACTAAAAGATTCAAACTTGACCAAAAATCAAAAGGTGGCTGTGAGTGTGGTTTGGTTCTTGCATACCATATTATGTGCAAGAGATGCAAAAAAAAAAAAAAAAAAAAAAAAAGGTAGACACCAATTGGTTAAAAATAGCATCGAACCAAAATGTATTCAATTCTTATCCATGGGGTCGAATAAGCTTCAATCTTACTATTGAATATCTTTTAAAAGAATTGAATCCAACCAAAAACCAATATAACCTTTATGGCTTTCCATGGGCGTTCGCGGTAAGTAATTAAAATGTTCATTTGATGTTTTTGAGTTAAATTATTATTTTGATTTTATTTACACTAAATTGAATTTTACTTATTACACAGGCTTGGGCATTTGAAGCTATTCCAGCAGTTCAACGGCTAGCTAAGGATCCTTCACTTGAGAGTTCACTGCCAAGAATGATTAAATGGTTGTCCGCAAAACCAGCGAGAAAGATTAATTCTAACTCAGCAAATGTTGATCCTCTTGTTCAGACAAGAAAAGAGGTAATATTCTACATCTAAATAATTTCAATTTTGTTTTGCAATAGTGGGGACCTTAATTACAGTTGTTGGGCAACTGAACTTGTTGTTCCCACAACTGCTTCGATTGTCCAACAACAAATGAAGTTGTTCCACAACCACTGACAGCTGATTTCTTGTCTCTGCTGCATCTTGTATTATGAATGAAGTCATGCCTCTGATGTTTGCATGATCTTGTCCTATGCCCTATCTGCTGCTTTGCTTGATGAAAAAAAATCCTTTGTTTCCTTTGCATGAAAAATCTTGTATTTGCTGCATGAAAGAATCATTAAATCAGTACATTTTCCTTCAATTGATATAGAGGCTGCTAAAAACCACAGTACCCCTGCTATTACAGTGGGGACTCCAAATTTTAGACCTTCATCTGCTTGTTTTTGCTGTTGATTAGTCCTCCATTCATAGATTGCATTCAAGAATTGATCCAACTTGGGGATATCTGATGTGGGGTTTGTTTGTTTTGCTATAGAACATCTGCAGGTGGTTAGAAAAATAAGGAAAAATGTTAACTTTAAGTAGTATGACTTGTTGAGAATAAAAGCTATATGCATGGGATGATCAGTGTAATTTTCTAATAGTAGTTTCAAGTTATTATTATTATTACATGTATATAGGTTCGTTTTGAGCTTATTCTATTACTAGCAAATGAATGATGATAGAACCTAGTACTCTCATTAGATTGTAATAAGTTCCAGCATATCTGTGAGGTTTTAATTATAATCATCAGATTATAATAAATTGTAATCATCAAAACAGATTGGAGATTTTAATTTTTATTAATTCCTTTCTTGATGAGGTGTTTTGTGTTTACTAAATATTCAAAATCGTTTTCTTAAATGTAGATGCAAAATTAGATTGTGCACTCTTTTCTTTTTCCAAAAAACATAGAGAAAGCAAAGGATTATATTCAAGATATTACGCCCTTTGAAGATGGTCCGGATCCAAACATTGATGTTTTAAAAGCTGAGTTGGCACATGTAACAACCATAAAATTAGATATAATTGGTGGTGATGAGAGTCTTGAGAGAGCTGGTGGCGAGGAGAGTGTTGTGAGAGGTTGTGGTGTTGAGCAGAGAGTTACTACCCAAACCATTAGTCCTCACGTGGACTTTAATATTTGTAGATCTTTTGGTGTGGCAGGAGGAGGAGACTCGTATGTAGCTAATCTTAGTAGGGAAGTAGATACCCCTGGAGTGACAAAAACAACAGGTGTGAGTATCTCCAAGGTCCCTTGTTGTTGTGAATGCAAAAAATGTTGTGATAAGCATAATGCCCTTTTGGAGGCAATAAATTCATTGTCAATGAAGTTAGAAAAGAAGCAGCCAAAGAGGAATAGATTTCCGAGCCACGTAATGCGATCTCCTTATACTCCTGAATTAAGAAGAAGGTTGGCCATAAATACCAAAGCCACGAATGCTAGGACAAAGAACAAATTGAAGGTGAATTTGTACAAAACCTCTTGCCATGGAGAAGATAGAGGCCTTTAAAGATATCATGCATGGCATACATTCTCATTTCATATGATGGATTGATATGAATTGTGACGATGATAAGTGAGAAAGTGGAACATCTGAGGTCTTTGCCGGATCGTGTAAAAGAGAAATGAGAATCTGTGATCCGAAGTTGTTACCAGAGCGAAATGTATTATACTCGCTGCCCGAGGTTTCTTGCAGGATGAGGGTGTACATGGACTTCGCGGGTCCCCCAATGGGTCATGACTTTTGAGACGTGGAAGTTTCCGTCTTTAGCATGTGTGTACGGTATGGATAGTTGGCTAGTGCATTGCATTGCATCGCATATGCATTCACATTTACATCCATTCTTCATTGCTTGATTTTGTATATGGCACTTGATATTTGAATTGATCTTATGTTGAATTGGTTCGTGAATGTGCTTGGTTGCTTACATGTTTACTTGTAGATTTCTTTCTTCAAATATATGAACTAATTGTTGTCGACCTATGATACGTACCAGTACATAGTGTTTGTACTGATACTACCTTGTTGTGCTCTTTTTTGAGTGCAGAGTTCGCTATAGGATCCACGACATGCCCTCGTGAGTGATTCCCGAGGCAGTCCTATTTGGAGATTGGAGGCACTGAAATTTAGTCGGACTTAAATTCACAAATTAATTGGGATCATATTCCAAATTCGAGATGTATTGGTCCAAACAAATATTATGGGCTAATATAATTGGATTAATTGATTTAGTACAATTGGTATGGATTTAATTGAAGGACCAATTCAATTGGTCTAGTCTATCTTGTCGGACTTCACATGATGAGCCCACTCTATTAGCCCAAGGTCCATGCCACGTATCAAATGACGTGGCGTGCCAAGTCAAGTCAAGGACTAATAAAATCATGCCACGTGCGTAAGTGATGCATCATGCCAAGACAATGGAAGAACCAATCAAATGTCGCCAAGTGTTCAAATGACAAGGTTCAACCAATCATATACAAACCCTAGCTCTCCCCTGCAACTATAAATAGGGGTCTTCATAAAGCCAAAAGGGAGAAAAAAAAAGACATAGAGAAGCTCTCAGCCACAAGTCTTGGGCATACTAAGAAGTCTTCACTCTAAGTGGTGAGCCGCTAGTTTCCATACCTCTACGTTTGTGATTAAAGCTCGGCTCCGCATTCGTAGTGAAATATCAACAACAAGTAATTCGTCCATTCAAGAACAAGCAAAGCCCTTGATTGACGGCCGTATCGTGAGGAGAAAAATCAGAGGATTACATCTTTTTATTTAAGATTTCATAAAGATTGTAACCCCCGCACAAATTCTTGAAATCAAATATTACTCTTTGTCGCTATTTTTCTTGTCTTGATTATTATTTTCAGGAACGAAAGATTAGTCGTTACAAATTTGGC
This sequence comes from Lycium barbarum, assembly GCF_019175385.1. NCBI lineage: Eukaryota > Viridiplantae > Streptophyta > Magnoliopsida > Solanales > Solanaceae > Lycium > Lycium barbarum. Next base: position 124,392,887 of record NC_083337.1, on the reverse strand, counting down.
ACGCCCAGTGGGACAATCTTTACCTCTCATATCTTCTCTCCAATAGTCGAACTTCAAAAACACTAAGATGGCTTCCAATAAGGTCAACTCGAAATCCGCATCCGCAAAAACTACCGGATCCAAATTCTCCGTTGCAGTTGAAAACATCCTAGATGTTACTGAGGGGAGCATCAAACCTATCACAAGGAACCAAGCCAAATTGCTAGGGCAACGAGTTCCGCAAGCACAGCCTGAATCTGCTGTCGTCTTTGGTTCGTCTTCAAAAGGCGTGAGATCTTCCGCAAACACCACAGAAGAAGGGGAGAACATCGCCAAAATGGTGGAGAGGGTTCTTGCCCAACTTAGTTTATCTAAGCCCAAGAAATCCTTCAGGCAAGCTGACGATGATGTCTTGAGCACTGGATCTACTCCGCATAACATGCCCGCATCCTATGTTTGTGAAAATCCGTGTTATTCTTCTTCATCTATGTACCACCTCGTACCTTTAACCTAAGCTTTGACCATGATCCTAGACTTAGAAAACCAGATAAAGAATGTCGCAATTGGAATTTCCTCTTCAGTTGTAAGATGGTGATTTACGCCCATGAGCAGTGACCGTATTTAAATATAGGGCCCGTATTTCAAGTCGTAAACTGGTACCAAAGATTTCTAAGCATTCTGGAATTTGACATTTGGAGGCTACCTTGTTAAAAACGGATCGTATTTCAAAATACGGCCCGTATTTTAAAACGTATTTGGAATTTGGGAAAACTTCCTTGATGAAAGTTGTAGAGATTTGAAATACCTTTCCAACGGTATATTATGAGGGTCAAACAGACATCTGTACAAAGAGTTATGGCCATTTTACTGAAGAGACGCAGTGCAGTCCATACGGAATACGGACCGTGTTTCAAAATACGGCCCGTATTTCAAAATACGGCCTGTATTTTGCTGGACGTAAAATTTAATTTTCCAGAACAGTATATATTCGTCCATATCAGTTCAAATCATTATTTTTCATTCCTTCAAGCCCTAGAACGACCTCCTACCCTCCTCCATCATCAAGAACACCAAGGTAAGCCTACTCTAATTATTCCAACTCAATTCTAACATATACTCTAATAATCTAAACAAGAAATCATCATTCCTAAACTAGGGTTTTCAAGAAAACCCATCTCAAGGTTCAAGAATTCAAGATTTTGGAAATCTTCTTCAAAGCTCAAGTCTTTAGTTCAAGTTTTGGAGCGACTAAGGTATGTAGAGTTACTATCTACGTGTGGGAACATCATTGTTCTTCCCCACGCCTCATAATCCATAAATTATGATTCTTTACAAAAACTAGGGTTTCTATACCATGCTCATGATAACCCCAGGTCCATGTCCATGATTATATTATGTATGAATTGTTATAATTCCATCATTGAGTTCTTAATATTTCTTTATGATTATTAAAAATCTGTCCGTAATCTATGAAAAATCCATATATCTCATTCCATGGGTTCATGCATGCTAGTTTATGATATATTATGGTTGTTGACACCCAATTTTGTCCCTCCATTATTCCAATTTATTTCCTTGGGCTTCTAAATTTATTGACGAGCCAAATGCTTTATTTTCACTATCATTTTTTATTGCTGCTACTATTAATATCATTACTTTCATTTTCACTATTCTACTATCAACATTACTAGTATTACTTTATCACAAATTTTAAATGGTCGTCATCGTTTCATTTTAGGATTTGTACTCGTTAAATTAATTTTACTTTATTAAATCCTTTACCTTTTACATAATAATTACTATTTGTCTTCACATAATATATATTACTAGTTATTAAGTTAAAAGCCCAAGAATAATTAAAATAAAGGAGGAATGACCACAATTTCAGCCAAATAAATGGCCAAAACGAACGAGTCCATATTTTCAGATCAACATCTGAGCCCAAATCAGTCCATTACCTAAATCATCAACCCAGTCCATTGCCTAAAACTACCCGACCAGCCCATACCCGCTTCACCCGACCCGGTCCGTTTCCATTCCTTTTCATCATCTAACCCTAACCCTTCTCCTAACGCCGCAGTCTCTCTCCTCTCCCTTTCCCTTCGGCACTCTCTCTCTCTCTCCGCCATTTTTGGCTATGACACAATCCCCCTTTCAACCATGGCAGATTGCCACCCCATTTTCGTGCAAGTTTCCCCACACCTATCCATGCGTATCAAAAACCAGATGAAGCCAAAACAGAGCAGACCGAATTCGAACCAAATCTCACCATTTTGAGTATATGTCTGACCAAATCACGTGGACGGGCTACAATCTCGTCCAAAACTCCTCCAACGTCCGAATCTCAAACAAGTTTTGACCAGATTTAGAATTTTTTAAGTCTCATTATCCCGCCCAAATACAAAACCCTAACCTTTTCCCATAAATACATCTCTAGTTCTTAGCCGAAAGGGGGGATTAAACACTGATTGGAGAGAGACGGGTATTTTCTAAAGTCTTGAGTTTCTTTCGTTTTCAAAAAAATCTGGTCTTGAACTTTTTCAAATCAGAAAATACTTTCTGTTAGGAGATTTGTGTTGAAAAGTTAAGTTTTCACAATTCGATCAACTTTCGTCGCTGTTCGGCAAAAGAACTTTAATTACAATAAAGGCATTTTAATTTTCGACTCGAGCTTTGAACCTGTCAATACGAGAGAGTAGATTCGAGGCCTCGACGCCCCGTTCACTGTACCACAAAAGGTAATTTCTTCCTCGTCATAGTTTATTTTCATTCTAGTAGTTTAGTTTGTTTATGAGTTTTGTGTGAATTGATTTAGTAGTAATTTCGTTAATTTAGGCAGTCTACTATGTTAGTGTAATCGAAGAGGCTTTGCTGGTAATTAAGTAGTGTTTATGCATGTCAGTTTAATTTGATTTGTTTAAATCTGTTAGTTATGTGATATGCTATCTTGTGAAATCTATATTCATAGGTTTGATTCAGCAATTAGCATGCTCACTGTTTTAAGATTCTGAGCTTTACATGTGATATTTTTCCTTTATTTAGTGGCTAGCATCATGTGTTATATTATATGGTGGCTGTTGATTTAATCCAGAACTGAAAATGTCTACTATCTTCATTAAGCATAAGGTTCGGTTTGATAACTTTGGATAGGAATTCCAGTCTAGGTGAAACCGTCTGTTAAGGGCAAATCTAAATTTTGATTAAATCTGATACGTTCAATTATATGGCTTGCTGTTTGATTAATGGATTCAGTGCTTGTGCTATCTGAACCATCATCAATTGGTTCTTTTGCAGTATGAATCATCCGTGTACTTGGTATTTTCTTCCTTTTCTTCGGCTAAGTTGCATCGCAAATGGTCAATACTGAATATGTCGCTATTATTTCCTATTCTTGTTATGTACCAAGTGTCTTACAATATTTTTGAACGAAGAACTTCCTACTGAACAAACTAGCTAGACATTCTAGACATGATGAACTTGGTAGACATTAATTTTGAATTAATTGTTTGTTGGCATCTATTTTACTTTGTTGAGAGATTAAATTTCCCTTGCTAATCCTTCTTATTTTCTTTTCTTTGTTTGCATGAACATCGGAGCCGAAGAGTCTCACTTCGAGACTCAATGACGCCGCTATCACACGGAGCCATGCATCCTCGATCATGTCAAGTTTTACATCGCTCAAAGAGAAATTACGAAATAATCAAATCTTTCTGTCGGGAGTTTATTGCGGCTAATGTGTTGTTGATGATGCTTGTTTATATGTTTGGCGTGACTAACCTTTATTTGTATTTGTATGACTAATTGCTAAGACTTAAGTTACTATAATTTAAAGCTAAGTTTCATTTAAGGTTTCACTTTAGATATTAATAGAGTACTTCCTCTTACATAGAATATGACATTTAGACATATGGAATTGGATAAGTGATTAGTTTACCACATTGTACTGATTTTAAAATTGGCCTTCCAAATTCGTACTTGCCCGGCCGTAGTTTAACATAAGTGTCCTACTAAAGACTATCCACCTACTTTAAATTATAACTTAACATTATTTTATAAAACTTTTTAAAGTTTTATGGTAATTCTATTTAAAGGCAATAAATTACCATTTCTAATAGTGATGAATTCTTTTCCAAGCGTAATTCATACCTTTATTTTCCCCACAAGTCCTATTTTAAATAACATTCTTAGATGTCTATCAATAACTTTAGCAATACTTACAAAGATATTTTCTTAAATATTGTAAAATGTTACATCTACATTTTTAGCCTTATTAATTAAGTCCGGTCGGTTAACCATTATTAATGGAATTTAAAGAATGCCTAATACCTTCCCTTTAAATTAGTTGAACCCTTACCTAGAATCTTAAGTTTCGTACACCTTAAAACGGAGTTAACTTTAAAATATAACTTTAGTGAACTTTAGGTGTCCTAATTCACCATAAATAATTAGGTGGCGACTCCTTAAACTTTAATTAAACCCCAAAATTTCCAGAATGTTGTAAATTATTTTGACTTCGGTTAAAATAGGGTATAACAATGGTATTTTCAAGAAAATACTATAAATGTTTTACAAGTTCATGAAAGCAAGCTATAATTTATGATATCCATGTACAAGCAAGTTATATTCATGAAAACCATGGGCAGCAAGTGCCACTTATTTTACATGTTCATGATTTTGGGAGTTGTTTTAATTACCGAGGAAGGCTTCAGATAGCTTGAAACTACGTAGCCACCGTAGGATGAGGATCGCTCCACTCATGTCCCGGACGATCTCTCATAATGATTGGATCCTTTCATATTTTATTAAATGTCATGTTCCCTGGCAAGGACTGAATGTTCTGCTGCCGGGACGCAAGCACCAGACCATGAATCAGTTATAAGTTATTGCTCTCCCTACTTATGATATTTTTACCATGTTTTATATATATGTATGTATTCATGTTCATGACCAGGTTTCAGTTCCTATCACTATTATTTCATGTCCCATGTTATTTCATTCAGTTGCTTTACATACCAGTACATTCTAAGTGCTGACGTCCCCTTTCTATTGCCCGGGGAGCCTGCATTGCACGATGCAGGTACTGATATACAGGACGACACATCTGATCAGTAGGACAACATTCGTATCAACTTATTGGTGAGCCCTATCTCATTCGAGGTTTAGTCAACTTTTGTTTTATGATTAGTTATGCATCTAAGGTATGCTGGGGGCCTTGTCCCAGTAAGTATGTTTTCCAGTCAAACTCATGATAGAGGTTTCATAGACTCGACAAGTCAGTTATGTTATGTCAGACATTCGGAGTAGTATAGCCATTTTGGCTCATTCATGTTATTTCCGCACTCATATTTAAACAAGTATTTTTATTAAGTATTGTGACTTACTACGTTTTATAAAGGCTCATCATGCATTTACGTTATATTCCGCTCATGTTATGCCTCATGATGATTTAGCAAACCATGTGGTTCGCTCGGTCACATGCAGTAAGGCACCGAGTGTCGTGTTTCGCCTAGGCCATGGTTCGGGGCGTGACAATCTATGATGGTGATGCATGCGATGATGACAAATGCTTCAACTATTGAAGAACAACTCGTGAGCTTGACAAAGGCAATTGGAGACTTGACCAAATATGTGCAAGATCAAGATAATCGAATTGTCAAGTTGACAGACAGGTTTAATAGTGTGATGGAGGGGAATTCGAGTCATGCCCGTGGAAAACGTCCGCAAGCACAAGAAAGGATTGAATCTCCCGCAAAACACGTGGAACATGCTTCAGAATCCAAGTTTCTTCTGAAGGGATGATTCCAATCAATCAAATAAAGGAGTTCATCCTGGGGACCATCAAGGATAAATATGATGTTTCCACAAAATCATCCCTTACATATGCGAAGCCGTACACTGCAAGGATTGATAGCTTGAAGATGCCTGCCGGTTATCAACCCCCAAAATTTCAGCAGTTTGATGGCAAGGGAAATCCGAAGCAACATGTGGCACACTTCATTGAACCATGCAACAACGCTGGAACATGTGGTGATATTTTTCCAAGATCGAAAACAAAGAATCCATGAACGTTAATGTTGCGCCTGTGAAGTTCACCACTAAAGTAAGCAAGAAGCAGAGCGTAAAGACAACTTCTTTGGAGGATAGAGCGAACAAAAAACCAACTTTGAAGGAGATGCAAGAGAAGGATTATCCATTCCTTGATTCAGACGTTTTTGCAATCTTTGATGAACTTCTTGGGCTGAAACTTTTTGAGTTACCCGAGATGAAGCGGCCGAATGAAGCAGGGAGAACGGATGAACCGAATTATTGCAAGTACCACCGGTTGATCGGCCACCCTATCGAGAAATGTTTTGTCTTCAAGGATAAAGTTATAGAGCTAGCCCGCGAAGGAAAGATTTCACTTGAAGATGAGAAAGAAAGTGCAAATCAAGTTGGTGTCACAATTAGCTCGCTCGATCCAGTCATGACCTGCAACTTTCCTGAAGGATATGGAGAGAAAGACATCCCGAACATATGTCTGGCAGGAATGATTAAGTTTGAAGACTTCGAACCAGTTAATGTGAATGAAATGTTTTCTCTTCTTACACCGAGTCATGTTGTGTCAGTAGAAGGAGGACCATCTGAAGAAGACGAAGACCAAATTTCTCATCTTGATGATTGGGGTTGGACTCTCGTAACTCGTCGCAAGCGCCACAAAATAGGTTCGCGAAAGGATTCAGTGAAACAACAAACTAAGGAAAAGAAGGTAAGTAAACCCGAAACAAAAAATCCAGTTAAGCACCCAAAGAAGGAGAAAATAGAGGGGCACTACTACCAAGAAGCACGTCGGCCAATAACATTAGGAGAATACTTGCCGAGTTAGTTTCACACCAAATTCATCATTGATGATGTAAAAGCTTCATGTTGTACCGTTGATGAGAAGGAAGTGAAGAACGTGACCTCGGCATGTCCATCATCAGAAGACTCTGCAAAGTCATCTCCTGAAGTCATAGATGCGTGCATGGCCAAAATCACATTCACCGATGATGACTTTCTACTCGGCGACACACCTCATAATCACCCTTTATTAATGATTGGGTTTGCACGTGAGAAAAAGGTGAACAGAATCCTAATCGATGGTGGATCTGGAGTTAACATCCTTCCTATTCACACGATGAAGGAGCTTGGAATCGCAATAAAGGATCTTTCCGCAAGTCGTTTGATGATCCAAGGATTCAACCAAGGGGACATAGAGCCATAAGAGCTGTCAAAGTAGACCTCACCATCGGCGAGCTAAAATCTAGCGCATGGTTGCATGTGATCGATGCAAGGACTTCGTATAACATCTTGCTCGATAGGCCTTGGGTAAATGAGAACAAGGTGATCCCCTCTACCTACCACCAGTGTTTGAAGTATCATAAAGATGGAGTTGAAAAGAAGATTATGGCCGATGATAATCCCTTCACTGAAGCTGAAGCGCACTTCGCCGATGCCAAGTTCTACTTAAAGAAATGTGCCGCAAAAGTTGATGTAGTTACGATAATCGATAATGTTGAGTGTATGAACAAAAATGCAAAGGTGGTTGCTTGTAAGGAGAAGGTAGCAGTTAAGGAAGATCAAAGGTCCTCCGATGTGAGTGAGTTGCCCAACACAAATGGCGCTTCTTCGAGTAAGAAAGTGACTTCTGTTCTTCGTTATGTTCCAAAGGCCAAAAAGGACGAGGGATATATGTTGGGAGGATTGACCCTTCCTATCAAGCAGATTGATACAATAAAGTCATCCACAAAATTACTTGGAAGATTTGTGGCTAGCAGCTCGCCACAAAATGAAGCACTCCCTACGAGGCGTACAGATGAAGGTTTCGATCCAAATGCTTACAAACTACTTGCAAAGGCTGGATACAATCCTAGTGAACCATCAAAATTGGGGAAGCTTCCAATAGAACTTGCGGCGAGGCAAAAATGTGAAGGTTTGGGATATAAACAACCCCCACCAGTTCGCATCTCCTTAAGAAGGGTAAGTAACAACTACATCACTGCGGAAGAGGAACCTCTCGCTTCTAACAAAAGGTCGTCTGTTTTTGACCGACTTGGAAAGTTGACCGCGAGAGTTTCTGTATTTGAGAGGCTAGGACCAATGAAGAATGGAAGTAAGATTCGGAGAAACCACAAGTGTATGAAATCATCCGCTTTTCCCAAATCTCAAAATATCTCCAAAGACTTCTGAAGTCTGATCCCTTCTAGGATGAGGTGGCAAACAGATCTTGTGGTCTCATGTGGAGAAGTACTAAAAGCAAAGTCGCATATTATGGTCTACACCAATGAGTGGGATGAAGATGAACAAAGTGTTGGCTATTCATATCACGTTACTGTACAAGATGAAAGGGATACTTTATCTCCAATAAAGGTTGATGAAGAGTTGGAGGATTTTTCTTGGTGTTACCATATATCTGTCAACGATGGCGAACCTCAAGAAGACGAAGACGCTAAGGATGCTCCGCCCGAATTTGAAGAAGGGGTAAAAACGACAGTCGACGCATTGAAAGAAGTCAACCTTGGCACTGGTGAAGATCCAAGGCCCACTTATGTAAATTCCTTACTTGCAGTCGATGAAGAGAGTGCTTATGTCGAATTACTTAAAGAGTATAAGGATGTATTTTCTTGGAGTTACAAAGAGATGCCTGGCTTAGACCCTAAAGTTGTGGTTCATCATCTCGCTGTCAAGAACGACACACGTCCTATCAAACAAGCACAGCGACGTTTCAGGCCAGAATTGGTTCCCTTAATTGAAAATGAAGTTAACAAGCTTATTGAGGCTGGTTTCATTCGCGAAGTTAAGTTCCCCACATGGATTTAGAGCATTGTCCCTGTGAGAAAGAAGAACGGACAAATTCGAGTATGTGTTGACTTTAGGGATCTCAACAATGCATGCCCTAAGGACGAATTTCCACTTCCTATTGCTGAGCTTATGATTGATGCCACTACTGGATACGAGGCGATGTCCTTCATGGACGGCTCATCCGGATATAACCAGATCCACATGTCACCTAAAGATGAAGAGCTTACCGCATTCCGCACTCCTAAAGGTATTTATTGCTACAAAGTAATGCCTTTTGGCTTGAAGAATGCTGGAGAAACATACCAAAGAGCTATGCAAAATATCTTCGACAACATCCTTCACAAAAATGTTGAATGTTATGTTGACGATCTGCTGGTAAAATCAAGAAAAAAGAGTGGTCACTTGCAAGACCTGAGAATCGTGTTTAACCTGCTACGAAGGTACCAACTCAAAATGAATCCTCTGAAGTGTGCATTTGGGGTTACCTCTGGAAAATTCCTTGGCTTTGTCGTTCGACATCGGGGGATAGAAATTGATCAAGCTAAAGTAAATTCAATCGTGAAGATGGCCGAGCCAATAAATATCCATGAGTTGAAAAGTCTGCAAGGGAAGCAGGCGTATCTTAGGAGATTCATCTCAAATGTAGCAGGGAAGTGTCAGCCGTTCAGTCGTCTCATGAAGAAAGATTCTCCTTTCGAATGGGATCAAGTTCGTGCCAACGCCTTTGAGAGCATCAAATCTTACTTGATGAAACCTCCAGTCCTAGCGGCTCCTGTTCCTGGAAAGCCATTGATACTATACATATCGGCATAAGAAAGGTCAGTTGGAGCACTCTTAGCCCAAGAGAATAGCGAAGGGAAAGAAAATGCCCTTTACTACTTGAGTAGGATGATGACGCCAAATGAGTTGAAGTATTCGCCGATTGAAAAGTTGTGTCTGGACTTAGTCTTTTCGATTCAGAAGATGAAACACTACTTTCAAGCTCATGTAGTTCGTCTTATTTCCAAAGAGAACCCCATCAAATTTGTGATGTCGAAACCTGTCCTTAGTGACCGACTAGCAAGGTGATATCTCCAATTTTAACAATTTGAGATTGTGTACGTTCCTCAAAAAGCTGTGAAAGGGCAAGCATTGGCGGACTTTTTAGCAGACCATCCGATACCCGATGACTGGGAATTAACTGATGAACTACCCGATGAGGACGCGATGGTCATTGAAATTCAACAGCCTTGGAAGATGTATTTTGATGGTGCTGCACATCGCGAAGGAGTTGGCGCTGGTGTGATATTTTTCACTTCTCAAGAGGAGCTCTTACCGTATTCCTTCACCTTAACACAATGTTGCAGAATAACAAGCAGTCATACTTGGGGTTGAAATGGCTGTTAATATGAAGCAGTTACAATTACAAGTCTTAGGAGATTCTGAATTGGTAATCAATCAATTGCTGGGTACCTACGATGTCAAAAAGCCAGAATTGCGTCCCTATCATCACTATGCACAAAACTTAATTGGGTGGCTCGGTAATGTAACTCTCCAGCACGTGCCAAGAAAGGAAAATAAGAAGGTTGATGCTTTAGCTGCTTTGGCTTCAACATTGACTTTGCCTGACCAAGCGCAAATCACTATCTGCCAGAAATGGATAGTACCGCCGGAGGACGATGAGGATGAAAAAAGCAAACTCGAGCTTCTTGTGACTGTTTCTGAAGCTGAGAAAGTCGATTGGCGACAAACCATGATCAATTACTTGTGTTATAGCATTCTTCCAGAAGATCCCAAAAGAAAGACCGAAATTCGCCGTCGTGCCCCTCGCTTCCTTTACTACAAAGATACTTTGTATCGTAGATCGTTCGAGGGAGTTCTCTTGCTTTGTCTGGGGGAATAATAAGCGACGCAAGATATGCAAGAAGCACACTCTGGAGTTTGTGGATCATATCAATCTGGGCCAAAACTGCACTTTCATATAAAAAGGATGAGGTATTATTGGCCAACAATGGTGAAAGATTGTTTGGACTATGCGCGAAGTTGCAAAGCATGCAAATTTTATACACCAACCTCCTGAGGTGTTACATCCAACTGCTGCATCTTGGCCATTTGACGCTTGGGGGATAGATGTGGTTGGACCGCTACCGAAATTTTCTGGTGGCCACTTGTACATCTTAGCTGCAACGGATTACTTCTCAAAATGGGCTGAGGTTGTCGCCCTCAAAGAAGTAAAAAAGGAGAATGTGGCAAACTTCATTCGAGTAAACATCATCTATCATTTTGGCATTCCTAGTTATATCATAACAGATAATGGCAAGTCGTTCTCCAACAAATTGATGACTAAGATTTGCGAGCTTTTTGGCTTCAAGCAACGAAACTCGTCTATGTATTATGCTGCTGCAAATAGACTAGCTGAAGCATTTAACAAGACCTTGTACAACTTGTTAAAGAAGGTCGTCTCCAAGTCTAAAGGAGATTGGCACGATAGAATGGAAGAAGCTCTTTGGGCATATCGAACGACTCATCGCACACCGACTAAAGCAACTCCTTATTCTCTTGTTTACGGGGCTGAAGCGGTCCTTCCACTTGAACGCCAAATACCTTCATTGCGGCTCGCTATCCAAGAAGGGCTCACTAAAGAAGAAAATGCTCGTCTACGCCTTGAAGAGTTAGAGGCCCTTGATGAGAAAAGGCTGGAAGCTCAGTAAAGCCTTGAATGTTATTAAGCTCGTCTTTCTCGTGCTTTCAAAAAAAAGGTTCGCCTGAGGTACTTCCAAGTTGGTGATCAAGTCCTGGCGGTAAGAAGACCTATTATCATATCTCATAAATCTGGAAGCAAGTTCACTTCAAAGTGGGATGGGTCATATGTTGTCCAAGAAGCCTATACAAGTGGTGCTTACAAGCTTATAGATGCAGATGGCTTGCGGATCGGTCCCATCAACGGGAAATTCTTGAAGAAGTACTATCCTTGAAGCAAGATGATACTCCTGGCCCGCATGAGTTTAAACTGTGTACGACCCCAAAAAAAGGTCCGCTAGGTTGAAAACCTCGAAAGAGGCGGCCTAGGCAAAATTTAGGACAAACAAAAAAAAGTCCTCTAGGTTGAAAACCTCGAAAAGGGTGGCCCAGGAAAAAGTTAGGACAAAAAAAAACTCATCTTTTTCGGAACTACGAAATAACTTGATCCTCTTCACCGAGGTACGTAGGCGCTTAGAGTTTCATTCTAAGTTCAGTCGCACAAAAAAATCCTTTTTTTTTTTTTTTTTTCTGAACTACGATATGACTTGATCCTCCTTACCGAGGTACGTAGGCGCTTATAGTATTATTCTAAGTTCAGTCGCATGAGTAAAAAAAAACATATATATACACATATATAGCACGGCGATATGGGATCGACGCTTGACCTCTTTCAGCGAGGAGACAAACATAACTGGAAAGAAGAAGACAATTCACAACAAGTGAGAATATTTTATAGGTTCATGCTTGAAAGAATTTGATACATTAATGATTTGAAAGAAAGGATGAAAATATCTATACAACATCCCATACAAAGTATCTAAGCTATTCATGATGGCAGTTGAAGCCGAAGATGACTGCAGTTTGTTTTAAACGCCTCTATCAAGTCGGCATTATTTCTTCAAAGAATGATGCCACTAAAAATCTGATGGATTCTTCAAGTAGTCGCTCGCCAAAGCTAGAATGTCGCTCCTATGACGAGTTGAGATTTTTTACCACAAATGCGTAAGGCTGAAGAGTCGAACAAGATAGATTCTAAGCTAAACTTGGAGAATTATCTGTACAGATGTAGAAATCATTTGGCCGTCATTTTTATAAAAATTGTAGTTCAATGAGTCGTCTTTCCAATAAAAATTGTAATCTCGTCATTTCGGCACTCGTACCCCGAGTTATGAATTTTCTCCCACCGAAGCGCAAAGCTGAAAAATAGAACATGGCAGCATCTGAGCTAAATTTGGAGAATTATCTGTACAAATCTAGAAGGAATTTGGCCATGATTTTTATATATATTGTATATCAATGAGTTCTCTTTTTCCATAGAAATTGGAATCTTGTGATTCCAACGCTCGTACTCCGAGTTATGAATTTTCTCCCACCGAAGCGCGAAGCTGAAAAGTCGAACAAGGCAGAATCTAAGCTAACTTTGGAGAATTATCTGTACAAATCTAGAAGGAATTTGGATGTGATTTTTATATAGATTGTAGTTCAATGAATTCCCTTTCCGATGGAACTGGAATCTTGTCATTCCAACACTTCTACTCCGAGTTATGAATTTTCTGCTACCAAAGACCAAATCTGAAGGGTTGAGCTGTCACGACCCGGCTAGGGGCCGTGACGGATACCCGGGGATAACCGCCGAGCACCGCTCGTACTAGTACTCCTTAGGCTTGTTTAACCATCATTTATCAGATTTATACTCGATTTATAAGAAAACCTGTTTTCCTTTAGAAACATAATGTTTTTATACACATGAGCCCTTAGGCTAGCAAAATAATATATATGTATATATTTACACAATGACCACGCCGTGAAACCACATGACCCACACTGAGTATCTACGAGCCTCTATGAGATGACATCTACAATTGTACACAAAAGAATCATCATAGGCACCTCCAGGACAACGGGGTGTTTTCAGTCAGCTAACAGCCTCTAAGAATCTGGAGCAAGATCTCCTCCCTGTCTACCTGTGGGCATGAACACAACGTCCAAAGAAAACGGACGTCAGTACGAATATTGTACTGAGTATGTAAGGCAGGAATAAAATAAACAAACATAATAGAGGGATCAGGAATCATGAGAGAAGGGTAAAACTTGAATGAATATCATGGACAACATACTCTCTACATATATTGCATTTTACATAATCATAGTATACATGTTATCACATCCCATACATCATCACATACATCATCATATACGTCATATACATCATCACATACATCCTCACATCGTGATCCGCATCGTTACCCACGTCCGGGTAACCCTCATATGCCGCCCACTAGTGGTGATCATGCCCGGCCCTCTAGGCTCGGTGTAAACATAGCAGCCCGCATTAGCGGTGACATGCCCGGCCATGTAGGCGCGGTGGAATCATACGCAGCCCACATTAGCGGTGACATGCCCGGCCATATAGGCGCGATGGAATCATATCATCACAAAATTAACCATAACACATCACTATTCCACATCTCATGCCATAGCATCATGTTATCATTTTTTTGGTATTCCATGCATCCCATAGTCGTATTACAAGTTAGAATTATTCATCATCTTATTGTCATAGCATACATTAGCATTAAGAGCATACATTAGGCTTTAAGGCAACCATACTATGTCGGGGTGACGTAAGGTCGTGAACCTCCGATTGTATTATGGACATTTTATGAGTATCATGTCTCGCCTTGAAGGAAATAAAGCATAAGGCAAGTGTAAACAATAATAACATCATTAGCATTGTAGGAACATCATGCCACAATTTCTTGAATCTCTATACTCTAGCTCATTGTCGTTATTAGCATGCTTATATGTGATTCGATATATAGAAGGACTCATAAGCTTCATCTTATAGAAGGATTATGGAAAACTTGAAGGATTCATTCCTTTTGAAAGAAGAGTTAAGCCTCACATACCTTCCTCGTTTAAGCAATCTGGCGTTCGCTTATTCTCCTTCAATGTCACGTCTCTACCTTCAAAAGAGGATTCGTACTAACGTTAGTTAATCAACTATAAGAACACACTACTATTTCTAGAGACAATTGGGCAGCACTTCCTTTGTTTATACTATTTTCCCATATTCCATATCAACTCCCAGCACTCACAACAACAATTACAATATAGCAATCAACAATCATCATTCATATACAATGACCATGACCCACCATTCCTCTTCATTTTTCCCACATTTATGGTTTTGGGTTCGCTATCGTATTTTCTCATGTATCACACTTATATCATGGTCTACATGTCATTTATAACGTATTCATACTCACAACACACTAACATTCATGATTCAATTCAACTACCACTCACTCATGGCACTATTCACTCATTTATGACCCATTTGATATGCTTTTCTACAATTCGGGTATCTTAACCTTCCAATACCTTAAACAACATGAAATGGTAATGAAACTTACCTTGGGTGATGGTTGAACAAGTCTTGAGTGGAGTTTCTCCTCTAGCACCAAAACCCTATCTCCTCTCTTTTGGTTTTCTTTGAGGAAGATGAACTCTACTTGGGTTTTATACACTTTGATTCATCGATTATGTGTTGTTGATCTTAGTTCCCCTTTGATTTCTCTTGTAATTGAAGAGTAGGGAGGGTTCTAGATGTTTCTTGAAGTGTAGAGTGAGAGTGAAATGAAAATGAAATGAAAGAGGTCCCTTATACTTAAATTAGAAAGCTGGCCGGCCATCTTTATACGGACCAACATACGGCCCGTACTATTTATACCAACCGTATGTGTGGCCGTATGTTTGTTCCAGTATCTGGTGGCCTTCTTGGACAATTATACGGTCCAACATACGGCTGGTACAATTTATACGGTCCGTAGGTTGGGCCGTATAATGCCCAGTGATTTCGTTTTCATTCTCGTTGTCTCGTTTGATCTCCGATCCTTATGGAACCTTCTTGGCACTTGTTTAACATCTCAACATCGACCTTAGGGACATTATTACACTTCTCTAAGACGTCATTATGCTATCATGGACTTGTTTCTCGAAATTCTTATCTGATACACAACGTATGATTCGCTTTCCTTAACAACTTTCTTTCCTTGTATTGTATGCTTTTAAAATCTCGTTGAGGGTCATCTAATACTCTTTTTTACTCGTCAAAACATCGCATATGCTATGTCCTCGTTAGCCTATTCACTGTACATGTACGGGGGATTTTTCCAAGGTGTAACATGAGCAAGGCAAAATTCGAGCTAAATTTCGAGAGAGAAAAAAGATTCTTCAGTTATTTCAAAAAAAAAAAGGGAGAGAAAATTGATCCAAATCACAAGACGAAATGATTCATATTGAAATAAAGGCGACTACTTTTATTGCTTCAAGAAAGGAATGTCACTACATCATAATAAGCAATTAAAAAATAAAAATCAAGCAAGAATCTAAGTCACGGAAAAGGCTTGAAGCATAGGATTTGTTGACGACTCTTCTCAACCGCCACTTCAAGTTTTGATAGTCTCTCTGCTTCTTCATCAGACAACACATGATTAGCTTCAATAGTATAAATCTCGCCCTCTGTAATGGTGATTTTCTCTTGATTTTTGGACAAATCCTCTTGGTATTTGTCAAGGAATGCGATAATCTTCTCCTTCTTAGAGTTCAAGGCTGCTAAGTCTTTCTCCACATTCGCACGATGTGCTTGAAGCTCCTTCATGGACCCATCTAGCTTTCCATGTTCTTGTTTAGCATTATAGAGGCGTCGTTGTGCATCTGAAAGTGATTCTTAGTGTAATTTTTTAGTCATCTTAGACGATTTCAAAGATTCATACTCCGCATACGCCTTGAAGAAGTTCTCAACAAGACCCTCCAAAGCAGAAACATCGATAATATTGATTTTCCTAAGTTCCTCAAGAATCGAAGCAATACTTGCCTCCAACACCATAAATCTGTCTAAGGAACCTAAAGAAAATTGTGTAATCCATCCGCACAATGCACCCCATATCTCAGAGACGAAGGATGATTTGAAGCGAAAAATAGTCCCTTGTGGATCAAAGCTCGACGCGCTAGGTTACAATGGTTGTGAGAAAGTTCTGAAGGTCTTCGGATGTGTAATCTGATCAACGACAACTTTAACAGCATTCATCGCGTCTAGTTTCTGGAAACCCAACTACAAAACAAAAATAAACCATCAGATAAAAAAAAGTGTAAATGCAGAAAATATGGAGAGAAGAAATATTACTTATTCTGCTACTTCTTCCAAGCCCATCATTGAGTTTGGATCCCCATCCAGATGGATATCAAATCCAATACTAATAGTGTCCAAATCAGCGAATTCGTTATGGTGATCGTCGGACCCCTTCGACTTCCTTTCTAAATGATTCCAATGTCGATCTCCACTTGTATTACTCTCCGTCGAACTAGAGGCTGCGATGGTATTTCCAACATCAATAGAAAGAGAGGAATGGCAAGACTTTTTGTTGCAAGGTGGTGCGAGACTTGATGTTTCTTTGGCGCCCTTGTCCAATGAACTCGAAGGCTTCCTTCTTTTGGAAGTATTGTTGGTCACCTTAAGAGCCGTAGCACTTGTCTTGGAGACTGTTTAACTCCTTTGTCCATAGGGATTTCAACATCCTTCAAGGTTTTGGACTTAGAAGAAGTTTCAAGAGCTTGCAGAGTATCATTAAGTTGCACCTCGGACTTGGAAGAAGGATGCGATTTTCTTTCATTCGAGTCGGACCTCTTTTGGACAACATAGGTGTATGATCTTGCTTTGATTTTTGCGAAATAATTTGAGAACTCATTTATGATGGATTTTTCCGATTGCCTAGCCACCATTCCATGTACTCGCGAGTCATTAAAGGCGAACTACCTTCTGATGGGCGTACCGAAATTATGACTTTTGAAGAGGTTCCAAGGCGAATTGAAGAATTCCAAAGTTATGATAGTGTTAACAATGTGCCATCATATGGTCGCTCCATGAGGTCTCCAGGGATGTCTTGACAAAAACCAAATTGTCTGCTAAACCTATAAGGACTCTAGGACTCCACGATGAGATCCGCATCATGCCTAAGTGTAACATAGCTCGAACGAAGGCTTATGATAGTATCGTTCCATGAATATGGGAGATCGCCAGTATTGGTGAAGTATAATTCCCTACCTTGTAGCAACGCCAAATGATGGAGGTGGTGGGCATCATCTTGTTGAAATAACTTTCGGGCGTCAGAAAAATTGAAGTATTTGGCCATCTTCTCGCCAGAAATCTTGCATAAAGGTATACTCCGATGTGAGTGATTGGCACGATGATGGGTCTTAAAATATTCTCCTAGCCAACCATATACATAGTGTATGGGGAAAATTATATTCCCCTGCTTCAAGTCTGGAGAGGTAGAGATCTCTCTCAAGCCACAATATATGCTCGCAAGAACTGGGACTGCCAAAGAGAATTTCTCTTCAAGAGCCATCAAGCTCGCCACTTTAAGAACGCTAGCACACACGTAGTCAATTTTCTTATGGGGGAGAACAAACTTGCAGCACCAACATGTTAGGAAAGCCGACAAATTTGTCTCATCTCTAAGTGAATCTTCCACTCCTAGCTCGACGAAGGGGGCATACTCCTCATCGGTTCGTGGTAAGTAATTCATGTCAATATGCCCGGAAGGATTGTGATTCAATCTTGGATTCGTTGCACGACCCTTTGACGCCCTTTGCGGAGGCTCCGCGTACCTACTTGGTCCTCTAAACCAAAATTTCACCCAATCATGGATGGAAACCTCATGACGGCCACCTTTGGCAAGTTTGTAAAAGGCTGAAAACAAGTATAGACAGCTCTTGGGGAGCCATGGTTTCCCCTGATTGTCCATTTGCGTCAATTCTTTCGCTGAAGGAACAACTTCATCATAAAAAGATCCGTGAATGGGAAGTCCTACAATTGTTCATAAGTCCCAAAGTGAGATAGACATCTCCCCGACGAAAGTGGAAAGCGTATTGGTAGACGGATGCCAAAGCTCACAAAAAGCATGCAGTACGTTATCATCATAATCATACGTAAACAAAGAAGCGCAGATGGCATAGTAAACTTTGACACGCTCCAAGACTTCCTTATAGCGAGGAAGCACATCTTCCACCCACTCCCAGTAGCCGAGTGTGTAGCAAACTTTGCCGAAACCAGAAGGCGGGACACTCCAGTTGTTGAAACATCCATTGGGATGAGAAGATTCGGTAGGCGCAACTTCTCGATGAATTGCGGACTTCAACAGAGGGACATCCATAACAATGGCCTTGCTTGAGAAGTTGCTCATGACGTCTTTGGTCTCCTTTTTATACCATTCAACAAGATGAAGCGTAGAAAGCTCTCCGTCAAGTGAGAAGGCACCGATCACTGGAGGTTGAACCTCCAAGGCAAGGACTTTGGCGTTCGAATTTCGTTTGTCGCTCACTATCTCTAGATGAGGACGTGTCGTATCGTGGTCACGAAAGTGCATCATCTTTGTTTAAAGTTAAAGCCGTACAGATGCGCCCAAAGACCTGCAAAAGAAATAAAAAAAGGGACAGGTAAGTTTCGTAGAGCATGTCCAAAGCCAAGAAAGCAAAATCAAATTATGTGGCTGATTAAAAAAAATATACCTGAGCCAATATAGAAGCAATTTGATTGTGGTTTTTGTATATGACATAGATCTATGAGTCTTCTTTCCGACGCCGCAAACCGTTCGTGATTGCGATGTTCCTAAGTCAAGATATAAGATTTTTCGTCAGGACACACAAGACTAATAAACTAGCAAATCAGAATTCAAGGTCTGATTCTCGATCAATATATGAGCAAATATAGAAATAATTTGGTTGCGGTTTCCGTGTTCGATGTAGCTCTACGAGTCTAGTTCCCGAAACATCAAGCGGATCATGATTTCGACGTTCCTACATCGAGATATGAATTTTCTACCACAAACATGTAGGGCTGTGAAGAAAGTGACGAAAATTCATAGTGAAAGAAAATTACCTGATAGAGCGATGGGTTCGAACCAACTCGACAATGCTATAAATTGATGCCCAGCCACCAGGAGAAGGCGTTGTATTTATAAATGTCAAAATCTGGTTCCTACATGGACTACACAAAGAAATCCTTGTTCTAGTTGGAATCTAATCATGGAAAGTTTAGGCTTATGTATGGAAAGTTTAAACTTATGGAAAGTTCATATTCTCTCCTAATAATTCAAAGAAGTACCATGCAAATATGGAAAGTATATGAGAGATATGCATGTTGATGGTATGATTTGCTTGGGACTAAAAAAAAAAGGCTACAGGGATTTTCTAATACAAGTTTTAGCCGTGTGCTATGCTCAGGACTAAATCATACATTGTCTACGGGCCATTCTTTTGATACACATTATGCCCCTTGTGTAGTTGTCAAAAAAAAAAAAATTGGCTACATCTTTCGACAAAACTTCGTTTTCCCAGCTATTGATAATAAAGGAATACCATGCAATATTTTCATAAGCCGGAAACACCTCAAATTAAAAAAAATGAGTTGGCGAAAGACCAAAAGCTAATTGGACCTCTTGCAAATTAGAGAATGCCACCGCAGAAAAAAACTTGTGGACGATCAAGTTGCGGCACCATGGAAGAACTTGAGCGTAGTTATTTCTTATCACATTTCAAATATTTTGGGGGGAATCAACTAGATGGAGTAAAAAAAAAGTGTTTGCTTCACGAATACTTCAAGTCTCGTCTCTAAAAGGCCCGACAAATCATGCACCTCAACTAGCCTTGAAGCAGGGGGCATTTGTAGGCACTGAAATTTAGTCGGACTTAAATTCACAAATTAATTGGGATCATATTCCAAATTCGAGATGTATTGGTCCAAACAAATATTATGGGCTAATATAATTGGATTAATTGATTTAGTCCAATTGGTATGGATTTAATTGAAGGACCAATTCAATTGGGTTAGTCTATCTTGTCGGACTTCACATGATGAGCCCACTCTATTAGCCCAAGGTCCATGCCACGTATCAAATGACGTGGCGTGCCAAGTCAAGTCAAGGACTAATAAAATCATGCCACGTGCGTAAGTGACGCAGCATGCCAAGACAATGGAAGAACCAATCAAATGTCGCCAAGTGTTCAAATGACAAGGTTCAACCAATCATATACAAACCATAGCTCTCCCCTGCAACTATAAATAGGGGTCTTCATAGAGCCAAAAGGGAGGAAAAAAAAAGACATAGAGAAGCTCTCAGCCGCAAGTCTTTCGCATACTAAGAAGTCTTCGCTCCAAGTGGTGAGCCGCAAGTTTCCATACCTCTACGTTTGTGATTAAAGCTCGGCTCTGCATTCGTAGAGAAATATCAATAACAAGTAATTCGTCCATTCAAGAAAAAGCAAAGCCCTTGATTGACGGCCGTATCGTGAGGAGAAGAATCAGAGGATTACATCTTTTTATTTAAGATTTCATAAAGATTGTAACCCCCACACAAATTCTTGAAATCAAATATTACTCTTTGTCGCTATTTTTCTTGTCTTGATTATTATTTTCAGGAACAAAAGATTAGTCGTTACAGAGATTCAGGGTGAGCCACTGCCAGATCTGTAGCCCGAGTTTCCACTCATCTTATTATCTGTCTAATTGCCTTTTAGACAATTATCCCTTTTATGCTTATGAGCCTTGTATGGCAATTCAAACTTGTAGTATTTAGCAGCTCTTGTACTGTTACAGACTAGATTCCCTGGGGATGATGTAGTTCTTATTCCGCACTTATTCTATCATATATATGCTAAAATTGGTTAAATATTTCTATTTCCTTTCTGTATGCTTATTAAGAATATTGAATAAGGGAAGAGTTCACCCACTAGAGGGGTTAGCGTGGCGGCTCGACCCATTAGTTGGGTCGTGACAGAAATATTCAGGTTTTTGTTAGAGATTTTGAAACCTTTAAGTAAGGAAATTAAATCCTATTTTTGAATTGGCACTAGTTAGTATTTTGATCATAACTTTTTATCTAGATTTCGGAATTTAGTGTTTAAAAAGGTTGTGAAAAGATAAGAAAATTACCCACAAATTTCGTGTTTTATAAAAAATTTAATTCCTCTGTTTACTATGTCAAAAATCGGCTACAATGCAGCACATAACTGCTGTCCAGATTTTTCTACTTAAGAATTAGGAATAGCGGTGACCCATTTAGCCCCATTTTTGTTCGTCATGATCTAGCTTCTGTATCTTTAAACTCAAGACCTTAAGTGAATATTCTATTATGTATTAAAGGTACAAGAGGCAGTTGTAAAAGCTAAGGAAGTTGATATAATTGCTAATCGTTGCTTTAGAGATTTATAACTTCTTGGTATTTGTTTGAGCTTTAGAAGCACTAAAGCTGCAAGATTTGCACATATTCTGGAATTTCCTATTTAATTTGGTTGGAGTATTTTGAATATTTGAAGCTTGGGTAAAACTTTCCTTCACTTTAATTTGTTATCCCATTCGCCTTTTGCTAGTTAAATTCTTATTTCGCTATGCTTAATGGAGTATGAATAGTTTGAGTCACTTGGCAAATCTGAATATCATTTGGCATTGTGTGGAATACTTTGTAGGACAAACTAACTCGCCCACATATATAGATTGCTTGAGCATTATTACATTCTTGTTGGGACTTTGTCCTTCTTGTGAACTGTGACTTTGTAACTTATATTGGCATGTCTCTTGATATTATTCGGATCTTGTCCCATCTTGACTTTGGATTCACATTTCATCTTAATTATGGATCTTTGCCATCTTAAGTATGAATGGGAAAACCATTTTCAATATAGTTCTTGATTCTCTTTGATTATTGGGTGACGACACTTCTTGATTACTGACTACAGTCCTTCTTGTTATTCAATTATGCTTTGATGTAATTGCATGACGTATGTGTTGGGCGAAATTAACCGAATGGTGAACTTTTTTGGAATAGCTTTGGAAAGCTTCTTGATATTTGAAATTTGAAATTTTGAATATTGATATCTTGAACTACTTTTGTCACGACCCAAATTCACTAAGACGCGCGGGCACCTACCATTTCCCACCTCGGTAGACGAACCCTTTTCCCAATTCATAAATTCAACCACAATAAGTAACTAGAGCAGAATAAGTAGAAGTCTGAATTATAAATAATCATAAGTGCGGAATATAAATACAACCCCCAAGGAACTGGTCTGACTGTTACAAGAGCAACTAAGTATCGTCAGAAAATACAAGTCTCAAATGCTAAACACATCTGTCTGAATGGAAGAAAATAAAGACAGGGATAGAGGAGTCTCCGGGCAACAAATTGTCATGCTCACCCTAGATATTCGCAAGCCAGGCCTCGAAAATCAGTCTCGGGGGTGGAAGTGAAACCTGTCTCAAACTCTACCCCCCGAAAAAGAGTGTAGCAAGGTAGCATCAGAACAACAACACGTACTGAGTAGGCATCATAGGCCGATAACAGTTAGTTAACATATATAAAGGAAGAGACTGAAGAATAGACATGCTCACAATCAGGTATAAACGCCACACAGTCCAAGAATAACAAATCAAGTATATGAGGATCAAATAATTAACCAAAACATAGCCTATGGTGAAGCACCTAACCACAAATGAGCCAATTTTCTACGATTCCTCAGAGAAACCACAAACACCGTACAACCAACAATAGTAATCCGTAAGCCCAAGTATTAGCCTAGGAAAAGTCTCTACTCCTCGAGTCCATCAATCCCCAAGTATGTAATAATCAGACACATGACAATCTCAAATTAGTAACCAACCAGGAAGTCACTGTTCACGAGTATCGTACAATGTAATAGCTAACCACAACCAGGAATCAGATGTATGAATGAATGAAATATGAATGCAATGCAATGATACACACATGCTTTGGGCGGAGGATCTCCACGCCTCGACAGTCATGACCCATGGGGGACCCGTAAGGTCCATGTACCTACTGCGGCACACAGCCCGATCCAAGTCAGTGTTGCGGAACGTACAACTCGATCCCAGTCAGTGTTGCGGTACGTGTAACCCGATCCACGTAAGTGTTGCTCAACGTGCAACCCGATACAATATATGTATATATATGTGTGTTGCGACACGCAACTTGATCTAAATGTATGAGTATGAATGCATGATATCAATGCCAACAAGAGTATATGAATGACAGTCGTGCCACACATGGACAAAAATCCCAATATCAAGATCAATATCAATTCCTTCCTCTTCACAAGTCAATAACCAATAATTGAGAGATACGGATTCACAACCATGAATAAGTTACTAAGTATTCATATCAGAGTATCATGAAAGATGAGATGGAGTACACTGCATAATATCAATGAATGATGACAACATATCAAAACAATCGTGCCACACGTGGACACATCCCTAGATATTAAAAACAAGTCAAGTTCTTTCCTTTGTCCAAGATAATACCAATAAGTGAGGGATATCCATATCTCAATCATGATAAGACGACTAAGCATCTAATCTAATATCACACATGTGGCAACAAGCCAATAAATCACAACAAGGCAACACACCAAAATCAAACAACAGTACCAACCTAGGAATCCATCCCAACTTCATACCCGAAGGCGTACATGATTTCTCCAATGATCACTAACTCTATATATGATTCGCTAACCAAAGTCTAACCAAAAGGTAAGCCATAACCTACCTGGAATGCCGAACAGGAACCACGAACCGTCAACCTTAGAATTTCCTTTCTTCTTCAGAGAGCCTCAGAATGATTAACGTGTATTAAGTATGAATTCTATGTTAGAATACGTATCTAAGGATACCCATAATGCCATAGTTTTAGCCCAAACCCAAAAATAGGCCCAAAATAGCCAAACTCGAGCCACAAGGGCAAAAATGTAATTTCATTAAAAGATCGGGTTCAATATAGTCAAAATAGGACTGTACTAGTCTAGACGAGTCCAATGATACCCATATCGCTATACTTTAATTCGAAATCCAAAACGAACCCCAAAAAGGTAACCCCGAGCCCTCAAGGGCAAAATGGGAATTCTATTTAAAAATTAGTTTACCCATAGCTATATTAGTCTAGATCCATAAAAATCACTCAAAAATCCATGATCTTGACCTTCAAAACCATGATTTATCACTTTTCAACTTTTGGGTTTAAAACCCCAATTTCTACAATCCAAACAATGATATAAATGATAACCAACGAAAATAAACATGAGAAAATATCAAAATAAAGGTTAGGTACTTACCCTCTCAATGAGAAGAGAACAATGCCACAAAAATCACCTCAAACGGAGCTCTAGAACTCAAAATATGCTTAATATACTAAAATTTTCGATCTGTCCATTTAAAACAATGTCCAGGTGATTTTTACTCATCGCTTTCACAGGATACCATCGCCTACCCGAAGAGCAATTTTTTTATTTTACCGGTCAACCCAAAATTCCTTCTTTACTTTCGCGGGACCTCCTTGCTTTCGCGAAGAACAAAAGTTCGCACCAGAAACCAGCAACAACAATTTGAAGTAAACTGGTCACATCTCACTCATATGACAACGAAAATTCTTGTTGCTATAGTTCCAAAATTACGATATGGATCTAACGGTACAATCGAAACACAAAACAAAGGTTGTTTTCTCAATATGGTACCCTTTTCCCTCAAATCGACGTCGAAACCGAAAACAAATGCCATTCAACCCAAACTCATCCAAAACTCATTGGAATCTAACCAAAATATGTGGACAAGTCCAAAATCATCATAGGAACTTGTTGGAACTTTCAAAATATCGTCACGAGGTCATCTTGACCCGATGTTGACCGTGGTCAACTCCAATTCTTTAACTTAACTAGTTTCTCAACCAATGACCCAAATCACACCCGAATCCTTCGGGAACCAAACCAATGACCCCACTAAGTCATAAATCACACTCCAAACCTAATGGAACAATCGGAATTTGATTACAGGCATATTTACCCAAAAGTCAACTTTTGGTCAACCATTTTTCACTTATTCAACTTAAAAACTTCTAAATTCCTCAAAATCAAACAAGACTCATCCGACCACCTCGGGGACCGTTCCACCCATCCCCACAAGTCAAAAACACTCCAACGATGCTGGGAAAAGGGTCAACAATGGTAAAAAGGGTAAAATGCCTAAACGACCAAACCGGTCGTTACAACTTTATGATTTGATATTTTATTTTCTTGAAATGATTGTACCTTCATTAAGCACTTGATGGTGATTTTGATAAGCTTATTTCTAGAATTTATTCTTGTACTCATTACATGTATATTCTTATATGAAATGCTAGTTTTATGTGCCATTGAGCTTTATGCTTAACGATAGTTTGTTACTATCGTAGGTGATGTTCCGAGAGAGACTTGAGGATCGCCATTTGAAGTAGACTCTTTGGAAGCATAGATGAAGATCACGTTTTCATAAGCATGTTTATTTTGTACACTTTTGTGGACTTGTACATGATCCATGGGATACACTTCAATATGCACTTTTGAATGAAATTTGGGTCATGATGCTAATATTTTGATGAATGATTTGACTATTTTGGGAGTGTCCATGCCAAAGTATTGTAATATTTTAAATTTTGTACTTGCATTGAACTTTGGAAACTTAACTAGTTTGTATTTGAGATTGGGAGTTGAATCTCATGCTTGGTATGAGCCTTGGATGTTGTAGAATGAAAAATATTTCTCTATTACGTGTTTGATGAATTCTAAAGTGTTGATTTAACTCAAATTGGTGTTGTCCATTTTTATGATTGGATATATATATATATATATATATATATATATATATATATATACCTATTTTGTTGAGATGTCGTATTTTGAACCTTGTTCTCATGGGCCTATTTCTGCTACTACGTGATAAAGTCATCGTTTTAAATTAGTTTCTTCTAAATTTCGTGGTACATTTGAACTCTTTATTATTTTGTTCTACTCGTGAATATGTTGTCAATAAATTTATATTTAAATTTAGTTATTAGTCTATTTTACAAATATAGTCTCGGGACAAATATTTAAATTAGTAAGTATGATTAAGGTTCGTTAAGTAGCATATCCCATAGGGTTTTGCTACAGTGAAAGTTAACTTTATACAACGTAAAATAAAAGAAGAAATTTCAATTAGAACTTGGTAAATATGTATTTATGGTAAGGATATTTTTATCTTAAAAAAATAATTTTTTGCTTTTGCTTCTGGTTTTTCAAGAAATAGAAATTTTCAGCTTCTCCCCAACTGCAGAAAAACTCCTTATCTTTCCATTTAAAAGCAGTTTTACTAATTGGACAAACACCTCAAATATTCAAAAAAAAAAATATCTCCACGAAAAAAGAAGCGCATTTTGTCCTCAATACCGTTCGGCCAGACATGTTCTTAATAAGACAAACGTTAGCGTTCTGATTCCACTTGATAAAAATCAGCCCGTTTCAAGATAACTAAAAATATGTGAAAGTTCTTGATTTTTCTGTCTTTAATTTCCGTATTTACAATTTCTTATATTTCTAGTTTTCTTGAAACTAATCCACGTGCTATTAGAGTGCTAGCCGTTGTCATATTGAGTGGTATCAGAGCGTAAACCACTATTTTATCAGGGTCCTTACCTCAAGTAGCACTAATTAATTTGTGGTTGTAAACAATTGGTCCCAAGTGTTAAGTCAAAAACTCTAGTCTTAAGTCTTAGTTGCTAGAAATTGGATTACTAAAAATCCGATTACATATAACTGTTTATAGTATCATGAGATAGTAATAAAAAAAGCTACATCATATGTTACTGCTATTGCTGACTATCATGGTCTTTAGATAACAAAATTTTCTCATAAACGACTAGACTTTCAGTACGTGAATAAAAAAAGAAACTATTGCTTGACTAAGTTAAGTTAGAAAAGAGAATTCAACAGTAAATTCATGATGTGTCAAGTTGGACGAATGTAATAAATTTTTAATGCGAGGCTTTCATGGAATCTATACAATCATAAGAGGTCAAGATGTGTCAAGTTTCTTAAGTTAATGACATTGTCTTGAATTCTGAAGTTCCTGAAACAATATGAGAACAGTTAGTCGGAAATGTTGTCACTTTACCAAAAAGACTGACTTAAAGATTGCACAATGCGTAACACACACTTGAGAAATTTTTCACAACTAGTGATTGTCTTAGTCTGCCTCTTGTGTTGTCATCCAACTTATTAGACATATTTTTAGTGTTCCATAATTCTATAACATATGGGTAAAATCAATTCAATTATAGTCAGTTCATTAATTGTACTATGGTTAGTTGTCAAGTAATTAATAGTACAAATATACAGCATCAGCAAAATATGCTGAATGTCGGTCAACAAACTAAAAAAATTCTAATGGCCTCCAAATCAAGTTTGAAAAAACAACGAAAACTCAAATAAAGAACACGAAGGAAATTATTTGAAATGGCGACGCGTACCAGATAATCTTATTCATTGATATCATCACTAGTAAGCCAATAAAATCAAAGCCTTTTTTCTAAACAAATAAGAAGTCTCGATTGAGGCAAGTATCAACCAGATGTTGAAGATTTCCACGCCTCCTCTCCATTAATCTTGCACTGAATGAGAAATAGGAATTTGTACGTACTTGCTTACAAAATTAGTCAACCACTATTCCTCATAAGATTAATTGAAACATTTAGTGATGCATGCTCATGGAAAAGAAGTATATACAAAACTGCAATTAGCTAGCAACTCAGATAAATTTATCTTGCCGCAATTACATGTTATTACAAACTTTTAAATACACATAATATTATAAAGATCCACTAATCCAATAAATCAACAATAGTAGTGACTAGCTATTCTTTAATATAATCTTCCCACATGGTACAAACGATTTTTTTTTTTTTTTTTTTTGCAAAACGTAAAATTATGGGTCTCCTTTTTTTCAAAATATAAACTTATGGATCAAGTTTTGCATTTTAAAAATGAAATCACAACTTGGAATTTGAAATTCTACTTTTTTGAAAATTTTGAGATTTGAAATTAAAGTTGAAGTTTTATTCAAATTTCATAAACAAACGCTATCAAAATTTTAAATTTGAGCCCCTAATCTAATTGCCAAACACCTACTTAGAGTATCTCATTACTAATATGTACAAGAGGTTAGAAGCAGAGAGGTGTTCGTCGACATCTCTACTTGCCTAAAGGATGGTTTGGTAATTTCAGTTAAAATGGAGTAACATAATTGGCCAAACAAGAATGTTCCTATAGCTGCTTTATAAATTTCTATATGTCCTGACAAAATCACCCTTCTGCTTATGTCATATTTCATACTCTTTCATTAGCCACATGACCCGCAACTGATCACGTGTTCTCTCCATTCATTGTCTTTCACTCACCACTTTTTCACTTTTTCTCTCTCTCTTTGCTAAATATTCACACACAGAGGTTTCAAATTAAGCTCATGAAGCACATATTTTTTTTTATCTTTGCCTTTTTTCCACAAAAGTTTAAAGCTATTTTACATTTAAAATCAAGAAAAAGAACTAAAATAAATAAAATAAAAAACCTAATCCATATTTTATTCTTCAAATAAAATAAATGTAACTCCACCTCAAATTATCTAAGTTATATAGATTATTCCACCAATAATTCTGTAGGTAGTACTACTTTTTATTCTAACTTTCTATTAGATTTCTTCTTTAGTTAGTATTTGAAATGTAAAAAACAAAACTAATTAAAATATTATATGTAAATATGAGTTTTATTATTTCTTACATTCTACAATGCAGATAATATAAGAGAAGAAAAGATTCTGGAAAGTTATGATCTAAATATGCCATAACAGATATATAATTATTAGATTTTTGAAGCTTGTGATATTAAATATGTCATAACATTAGTGTGACAATAAAAGATTATCATCAGAAGTAAACATAAAAGTTTAAGTTAAATTACTTCTAAATTTGGAAAAGATAATTTTTGCTAAAAAGGCTTGAAAAATTAGGCTTAAATAAACTGAAATGAAGAGCATGCGTAATGTGGTAACACAAATTGTTGGGCCTGAGTTGGCACGGGCCTATGACGTCTAGTATCTTTATAGGAGCTTAAGCATTAAAAAAAAGAAAAAAAAGAAGAGGAGCACAACCTACTAAAAGATTATTTCAGTAAATGAAGAGACCATTTTTTTGTGTGGATTGCCCTTCAAAGGCATTGGTCTTTAATTTTTGTCTCTCAAATTGGTGGTCTTTAATTTTTGTCCTTCACCTAATAACCCGATGTTCTGGGTTCGAACCTCAGCTCAGTAAAAAAAAAAAAAAAGTAATTTCGCAAGGCAAAGGTTTGTAAAATTCCAACTAAGTAAAAAAAAAAAAAATTGTCTGAAGGCAAACCTCTTCCTTAAGGCAGAGGTTTGCCTTCACCAGAAGGCAAAACTCGGCCTTACAAAACTCTACCTTAAGGTAGAGTTTGAAACTCTGCCTGAGGTAGAGTGTTGCATGCAATACTCTGCCTTGCGAAACCAAATTCTACCTTGTGATTTAAAAAAAAAAAATCGAATAAGCGGGAATTAGAACCCAAAACCAATTTTTTTTTAGTGAAGGACAAAAATTAAAAACCACTAATTTGAGGAACAAAAATTAAAGACCAGTGCCTTTGAAGGGCAATCGTGCTAGTAGCTAAAGTTGGGCCCGGAATTGAATCCCCCACCTACGCAAACGCAGACACACACACATACTATTACGCGGCGCCTTCCTGAGACTTCTTGGAAGGGTGATGTAAGGCTAAGCAATCGATGTTTCCAAAGTTACTATCCACCAACCGGGGTCCCCGCAGCAAGCTAGACGTGACTGTCAGTGCCTTGCGGGAAAACCAATGTCAAGAGCAATTGAGAGAACAGAAAAATGAGTGAGAATGAGAAAGAAAGAAGGTTTGATTGCAGTAATGAAGGTTATTACAATGAGAGCAAGTGGTGTCGAGGAGGGAGAAACACCAGTACAGATAATTGATTACTTACTTGAAAGTTTTTAATTGCTTGATCCCCCCTATATATGCTTTAAAAAGAAAAACCAACGTTACAGGACTAGACATAACTTTGCTAGAGAATCATACTAATAAATACAGAAAGTAAACTACTCTATATTTACAACAAAAGGTTGTGCACCCTCGGTTGTGACACTGTCGTGCGCGCAGGGCTCACGCGCACTAGGGAGCATGTACTGGGCGTTGGTACTGTAGCAGGGCTGCACTGTCACTGGGTGTTGGGCACGCGTTGGGGCACGACCAACATAGGGGCGCTAGCGAGAGACATCGATGGGGTGACATAGGCAGAAACAACTTTGTCACTTGGAGCATCCGAGACCACGAGGCTGTCCATGGCGCTAGGCACTGAGAGGCTTGCCATGGCTCCATAGGGCGCATCTAAGGGGTCATGGGGCATGGCTGGAAAGCCGCCCATGACATTCTCGCCCACCTGAGTTGGCGACGTCCTCGGAGCCTTACTTGCAAGATACTCATCGATCAGGTGCTTGTAGGCTTTGAGGCTGGTGCCCCTCTCCCACGTATTCTCTTCTGCGTCACATCCCCGCCAATTTCACCAGGAAATCTTGGTGATCTTTCCTCGAGGCATGTATGACTCGATCATTTATTATGGCTTCTACTACCCTTTTCCCAGTTGCTTGTGGGCCTCGAATACTGGGTATTGTGAGCTGGCTTCGTGAAGGGTCTTCTGTGTCTTCTCGAAAAGGCTTTAGAAGACAGACATGGAACACAGGATGAATCTTCTACCAAGCTGGGGTATCCATGCAGTATGTTACCTTTCCAATGCGCCTCTCAATGGACAGAGGTCTAATGTATTTTTGCAACAGGCGACGGTCATGGACCCCTGCAAGCAGGTATCTCTTTGGGATCTTCACCATCACCTTTCCCCAACCTGATATTCCACAAAGTGACGATTCTGATCTGCATGTCTCTTCCTCCGCTTTTGCGCCTTTACGAGGTAGCTCCGCACTATCTCCAAATTCTGCTTCCATTCTTTCGAGAAGCTAGCTGCTCGTGGAGATTTTGACATATTTGGAGCGTTCACAGTGTGTGGGAGTAGTGGTTGCTGTCCGGTAACAATTTCAAAAGCACTCTTGTTTGTGCTAGAGCTCTTTTGTGAATTGAAACACAGTTGGGCCGCATTTAATAGCTTCACCCAATTCTTCTGCGAGCCGGTAACAAAATGCAGAAGATATTTCTCTAACATGCCACTGAACCACTCCGTCTGACCATCGAATTGCGGGTGGAAACTTGAGCTGTGACTCAGTTTGGACCCTAGGCACTTAAAAAGCTGAGTCCAAAAGTTGCTAGTGAAGCGAGAGTCGCGATCACTAACGATGTCCTTGGGTAGACCCTAATATTTGATAACATCGGTGAAGAAGAGTCGAGTTGTATCCTCTGCTGATAAATACTTTGGGGCAGCAATAAAAGTGGCATACTTAGAGAACCGATCGACCACAACCAAGATAGTTGTGAGATCTCCTACCTTGGGTAAGTCGGTGATGAAATCCAATGAAATGCTTTCCCAAGGTCTCTTTGGGACAGGTAATGGCTCCAAGAGGCCCGCTTGTGTTAAGCGGTCAGACTTGTCTTTCCGGCATACTAGGCAAGTCTTCACATACTGAGCAACATCATCTGCCATCTGGGGCCAATAATAAGCATGGCGTAGCAGTGCCATGATACGTTCCTCTCCTGGGTGGCCTGCCTATAGAGTGTCGTGGCATTCCATCAGGAGAGTCCTTCGCAGATCCCCTCCTTTAGGTACATAAAGACGATTTCCTTTTGCTTTCAGAAACCCATCCTCCATCTAGAACTGGCGAGTTTTTCCTTGACCTGCTAGGTCGACCAAGTACTGTGCAGAAGGATCCTTGGTGAGGAGGTCCTGGATTTGATCTTTTATGGTGGTAGCCACCTCACTCCCCCTAAGGGTGGCAAGCAGGCACACCGACGCTACATCAGCCCTTCAACTTAGTGCATCTGCAACATGATTGGTCTTTTCACTTCAGTATTCCAGGTTGAAGTGAAATTCTGCTAGGAGTTCCTGCCATATGGCCTGTCGACCATTTAGCTTTGGATGGGTCATGAAATGACTTACAGCCGTGTTATCCGTTTTCACCACGAATGGGGTCCCCATAAGATAGTGCCTCTAAAGGCATAAGCTGTGAACGACAGCTAACAATTCCTTTTCGTGGGTGGCATAGCGTCGTTCCACATCCTTCAACTTTCGGCTCTCATATGTAACCGGGTGCCCCTCTTGTAGTAAGACTCCACCCAATGCATAGTCAGAGGCATCCGTTTGTACTTCGAACGGTTTGGTCAAGTCAGGCAAGGCCAAAACGGGGCTACTAGACATATCCACTTTCAGTGAGTTGAAGGTGTCTGCTCTCTTTGGTGTCCAATCCCAAGGTGTGATCTTCTTGAGAAGCTCTGTAAGCGGTAATGCAATGAAGGAGCAGTTCTTGACGAACCGTCGATAAAAGTGTCACAACCCAACTAGGGGCCGCGACGGATACCCGATACTTGTACCGAGCACCCCCCTAACTCGTATCTCATTCTTATTACTGAGTGGGCCATAGTGGTAATACCGTTATTTCTTTACTTAATTCTATCATTAATAGCATAACCGTAATCAGGTGTTAATGAAATCTGCTAGCATGTTATACAACCCCAAAACGAACAAAAGTACAAACCATCTGACTGTACATATCTGTCTACGAGCCTCTAAACATAGCACACATATATATATATAAGAAGGGCCGGGTTCTACCGCGCCCGAATATGTACACAAAAGTAGTACCAAGAAGCTGAGGCTCCGGAACAACTGGAGCGCTGACACAGTACTGCTGATGGAGCTTCTAGGAGTCAAATCTGTCTACCTGCTGACCTGCGCGGCATGAAACACAGCGTCCACAAGAAGGGACGTCAGTACGAGTAATGTACCGAGTATGTAAGGCATGAATAATAACATTCGGACAATATAGAACAGGGATAATGACATAATAGAAATGTAGAGCATATCATGAGGTAGGAAAATAACCTGTACATATAAGTGCCTTTCGGCGGATACCATGCATACTTAGCTTTCCTTTGAAAAACATTTCTTACTCATATACATGTGAGGATAGAACATGTCATATTGCCGAGGCGTCGGCAGCCGATTCATTTAACCATAAATATATATATATATATCCCGCGTCCGGGCATCCCGCGTCCGGGATGATATCAAGTCAAATACGGATACATGTACCGTGTGTATATCCCAGCGTCTATAGCGCTCTGCCCTTTTTCCCGTCTTCCCCACATACATATATATATATATATATATATATATATATATATATATATATATATATATATATCATATCATGGCATGCAGGAAAGTCCAAAGAAAAGCTATAACCCTATCGGAGTGACGTAAGGTCGGTAACCTCCGATTACCTTATGGAATAACCATAGCCGCTTGTCTCACCTTGAAGGAACGATACTTATAAGATGAGACTATCAACGAAGGACAACACTAAGAAAACATAGAATAAAATTATGGACATCATAAACATCAATTCATATGCTTTGGAATCCTTAGAAAATAGGGTCATAACCAAGGAATAGAATTAACGATCAAGATCTAGTTTGATACTTTCATGCTCATATTGAATCCTTAACTTAAGGCTCTTAGTCGCGGAATCATTCTTGTCATACTCATCATAGACATATTCTCTTTCTTAACATCATCGTTATCATTATCATCATAGAAATATCCTCATTAGAATAGTCACAACACTTATCGTTTGGTAAACGGAAAAATAAAGAAAAATCCGGGAACCATGGGCCCACCTCGGGTCAAATGAGGCGGCGTACACAATTTACGTACGTTACGTTTTATGACGTCACTTGTGAGAGTTTTAAGGTAGTCGGGTCTCATTTGTACAAGTTCTAGATAGCTAGGCAATTCTTCCCACTATTCATGAAAGGTCTAATTCAATTCTATTGAAAGAAAAAGGGGAAACTTTAGGCGCGGATTCCGGAGAATAGAGTTGTCCCCGAGGCTCGTATCCAACCTAGTATGTCTAAGACATGCCAAAGAAGGAAGAGTAAATCCTTACATACCTTTTTCCGCTCCTTATGCTACTCCAAATTCAAGGTGCAAATCCGCCAAAATCTACAATTTGGTCACATTTACCAAACATTGATTAGAGTATTTAGAAGTTGAATCTTAAGATAACACTTGTCTACCGAAATTTCGGCAGCACTTCCCCTGTAAATACACCATCCCCAAAATTCAACTTAGCCAATTTTTAATCAACAACAATCCGGGAATTCAACCCGGCCAAACTATCAACATAATGCCAACAACCATACTAACTATTTCCATATTCAATCCAAGATACATTATAACACTTCAATTAACATACTACTTCCTTCAAAACCTTCCAACTCCAATAAAACAATAACAACTTTATAGTATATATTCCAGCAACACCATACTAATATCATTGTCTTCCATACATGTAAAAATATAATATTCAATTTACATAAACTTCAACCACAAGTCTCCAACTTCTACCATTTCACTAAGATTATTAAGTTTTTAT
Organism: Lycium barbarum; assembly: GCF_019175385.1. Taxonomy (NCBI): domain Eukaryota; kingdom Viridiplantae; phylum Streptophyta; class Magnoliopsida; order Solanales; family Solanaceae; genus Lycium; species Lycium barbarum. Next base: position 124,357,824 of record NC_083337.1, on the reverse strand, counting down.
TAGCAATATAGAATCCACACAACAACAACCAATATACTAAATAAAATTAACTCATTTTCCTCCACACCACACCACAACTACACGGCTACCACACACACAACACTCACGGCCAACATCATGCATACACAACTACAACCTCTCCAAAATCATTCAACTTCCATTATCAACATAGCATCCACAACAATAATAACCAAGCACTAGATAAAATAATTAGAACATAATTCCCACACACACATAGGCATACACGGCCACACACCTATATTCTTGTTCTTCATGAATTTCACTCACTTTTATACACTACAACATGCACAAGCATCCATAACATAAAAAATAAAAAAGAATGAATTCTTACCTTTCTCCTCACTTCTTCACTTGGCTAAAACTTCCAATTTGCAAGAATATGAATTTTTCTTCTTCCAAAAACCACTCCACCTTGCTAGGAATCCTACAATTGATAGAAAAAAAAATTTTGAAGAAAAATTTTTCCAAAATTTTTGTTGATCTTGCCTTGGCCGAAATGGCCTAGGGGTTTTTCTCCCTTTTTTTTTTGTTCCTTGTTTCTTGAAATTTCTAAAGGATTATGGACAATTAGAAGACTTAGTCTTCTTTTATTTTGACCACTTAGGCTTTAGTTGGGCCTAGGCCCACCCATGTGGATGGCCCAAGTGGCCCCTTTTTAATTTCCAAGCCCATATTTTGCTCTCTTGGTCTTGCAACTCATAAATTAATTTTTTTCAAAATTCCACATTTGCCCTTAGCCTCGTCCATATTTCCACGAGTCATATTGCGAATATACCCTTTTTACCCCTAGCCTTTCTTAATAATTCCGCTTCTAAATTCTTCATAAGCAACTCATATACCAAACAAAATAAAAATAAGGCCTTGCTTGTTGTCTTCCCGCGATTATCTTGAATTATCCGATTGCACAAAAATGCGGGATATAACAAAAAGTTGCATAGGCCAAGGAACGCCCTCAAGGCGTGGATATCCTTAGGTGGCAGCTAATCTGTGACAGCTTGGATCTTTTGCTGGTCCATCTTGATACGACCTTCTTCGATAACATGTCCGAGGAATTCAATCTATTTTTGGGCAAAGGAGCATTTAGACAGCTTCACGTACAATTCATGCTCCCACAACCGAGTTAGGACTTTCCTCAGGTGCTCTAGGTGTTCACCCAGCATTTTGCTATACACCACAATGTCATCTAGGTAGACCACCACAAATTCATCAATGTACTCCCGAAAGACCTGGTTCATTAGAGTGCAAAACATGGCTGGAGCATTGGTTAATACGAACGGCATGACCAAGAAGTCGTAGAACCCATATCTTGTCACACATGTCGTCTTGGATTCGTCTCCCTCTGCAATGCGGATTTGCTAATAACCCGTCTTCAGGTCTATTTTGGTGAACACTGTGGCACCGCCCAATCTGTCAAACAAGTCCGCCATTAATGGTATGGGGTACTTATTCTTCACGATGATCTTGTTGAGAGCTCGATAGTCAACACAGAGCCTTAGGATACCATCGTGCTTCTTTTGAAATAGCACAGGTGACCCGTAAGGTGATTTGGAGGGCACAATAATCCCCGTGTCTAGAATCTCTGTCAACTATCTCTGAAGCTCGGTGAGTTAGGGTTGTGACATCCTGTAGGGTGGTCGGGCAGGCGGCTTCGCACCCGGCACCAATTCAATTTCATGATCCACCGTCCGCCTAGGCGGGAGCCGCTTTGGCATGTCCTGCGGCATGACATCCTTAAATTCCTTCATGAGCTCCTTCACAGGTGCAGGAATGGGGCCTGAAGAACGCTCAATCTCTTCAATACAAAGGGTAGCCAGGAACGTGGGTTCTTGTCTGTAGACTCCCTTCTTCAGCTACAAGGCAGAGATATTTCTTGAGGCCATCTTTACGGTTGTGCATGGGACAATGCAGGGTTTGGCCCCGTTTGTTCCCATCATCAGTAGCACATCCGCGTAGGGTACGGGAATGGTGTTAGTTTGCCTCATGAATTCCAACCCCACTATCAATTCAAAGTCATCAATGATTACCACCCGTAGGTCGAACTTGCCTTCATAAGGACCCATTTTCACCGGCACTCCTCTAGCTAGTCCACCCACCAATTGAGGCGGTGAGTTGATAGCTTTGACGTGACCCTTTCCCTTTCCAACAACTAGGCCAAGGCGTTCTACCTCAGTGGAGGCCAGATAGTTGTGAGTAGCGCCTGTGTCTATCGTGTCCTTAATAGGTTTCCTATTTACTCTCAAGTCGACAAACATCGAGGTCATCTCTTTTCTGGGAGGAGGCCCTCGCCTGCCATTGTCTTTCTCTTCTTGGAAGTTGGGCTTGGGTCCTTCTTTTTCTATATACTGGCACTGGTGCCTTCTATAACATCAGAAATGGAACAAACAAGTGCGTTGAAGGCACCTATCGGTTCTGTCTGATCAGCATCAACCTCATCGTCGTTCGTCCCATCATCCAGAATTTGATGGGCGTTCATTTGTGCCTGTGGGCATTCATTGTTCCAATGTGGTCCGCCGCAATGTCAGCATCCTGAAAGGGGCTTCCTCTCCCGATCATTATTATGAGACGCAACACTATTGCTGCTTAAGGAGGAACTTTTAAATTTGGTTGCACTACGATCTCCTCCACTTAGTGTTGGCCCCCCTTGAATCCCCCACGGACTGGTGGTTGAGGTCTATCCTTTCGAGCTTCCACTTGGTAGTCACCAAGGCATTCCGCAGCTTGGATAGCTTTGGGTAAGGAATCGACCCTCTGTTTTTGTATTTCCATATGGGCGTAGGGCTTCAAGCCCTCCATGAACGTGAAAAGCTTGTCTTTGTCACCCATATCCCTTATGTTCAACATGAGTGCATAGAACTCGCGCACATAATCTCGGACTGACTTCGGTTGTCTGAGTTCCCGAAGCTTCCTTCGTGCATTATACTCGACGTTCTCGGGGAAGAACTGTAAGCGTATGGCTGCTTTTAGTTCCTCCCATGTCTCAAGAGCATCCTCACCAGCCTTAATGGCTTCATACTTTACACACCACCAGAGTTTGGCATCACCTTGTAATTATATGGCAGCAGTTTCTACCTTCTTTGGCTCTTCCAATTCTCCCACAGCGTCAAAGTATTGCTCGATGTCAAAGATGAAATTTTCTACCTCTTTGGCATTTCGAGCACCCTGATAGGGCTTTAGTTTCGGAATCTTGAGCTCCTGGGGTGCCGGGGCAATGTTTGTCGCGCCCCCAATAGGATTGCCCCCTCCTCGGAGTAGGCTTTGTAGTGCAGCGTTGATAACATTGAGCTGATTAGCCAAGTTGTCGATGGTTTGCTGCATGGCAGTCACCCTGTCTGCCTCTTGAGTCCTGTAGGCCAGATCCTTATCTTGTTGTGTGGCAGCCATTTGGGCGGCTGTATCTGTGTCACCAGCAATATGTACAATGTCTTGCTCGGCCTGCCGCATCCTGCGGTCCAGGCCATCCACTCTTTCAGTCACGGGTTGTAGTCTGTTAACCGCAGTTTCCAAAATCAAGAGGCGGTCTCCATGGTTCACCATGGTTAGAAAATGATGACAATAGCAACGTGTTCCCTCGTTTGATGTCGAGCCTAGGTTTTGATATCAATTGTTATGTGGCGCCTTCCTGAGAGTTCTTGGGCGGGCGACGTAAGGCTAAGCAACCAATGTTTCCAAAGTTACTATCCGCCAACCAGGGTCCCCGCCGCACGCTAGACGAGACTGTCATTGCTGTGCGGGAAAACCAATGTCAAGAGCAATTGAAAGAACAGAAAAGTGAGTGAGAATGAGAAAGAAAGAAGGTTTGATTGCAGTAATGAAAGCTATTACAATGAGAGCAAGCGGTGTCGAGGGGGAGAGACACCAGTACATATAATTGATTGCTTGCTTGAAAGTTTTTGATTGCTTGATCCCCCTATATATGCTTTAAAAAGAAACCAAACTTATAGGACTAGACATAACTTTGCTAGAGAATCATACTAGTAAATACAGAAAGTAAACTACTCTATATTTACAACAAAAGAGACCTAACCAGAGCAGGTCCATGTGCACCCTCAGTCATGACACTGTCGTGCGCGCAGGGAGTAGGGCGCGCGCACACTGGGTCGCTGGCACTTTAGCAGGGCTGCATTGTCACTGGGCGCTGAGCGCTGGGCATGCGTTGGGGCACGGCCAACATAGGGGCGCTAGCGAGAGACATCGATGGGGTGACATAGGCAGAAGCAACCTTGTCACTTGGCGCATCCGAGACCACGGGGCCGTCCATGGCGCTAGGCGCTGAGAGGCTTGCCATGGCGCCATGGGGCGTATCCAAGGGGTCATGGGCATGGGTGGAAAGCCGCCCATGACAATACACATGCATAGAAAAGCTGGATCACATTTCTACGAAAATTTGTCTATTTCATGTTGCTACAATATTTTTTTTTTAAAAAAATTTACGTCTTAGACGTCTAACAAACACAACATAGAGCACAAGTGCATAACAGCTAAATGCACAAACAAAATTGAAGTACCAAAATTTAGGTTAGGAAAAGGTGACCTTTCTTTCATTTTATGGCCCCCTGTCCCAAAAAATTATCTTATTTTTTTATTGATTTATATAAAAAAAGATTGACATATTTTAAAATTTAAAAATAATTTAACTTTATGAAATAATTTGTCCCTACACAAATATCTAAGATTTATTTTGTATCACTTATTTTAAAAGTATTCCTTTATTTTTTTTAACTTCGTGTCAAGTCATACCAGGATAATCTTTCTAAAACATGAAGTACATTTTTTATAAGCCACTTTTATTATTAGTTTAAAATCTCAAGTTTCTTTTGTCATTTTCATTTGTATATTCAGTAATGGATCGAAGAATTATTAATAAGAAACCATGAATGAGAGAGAATGAGTGAGCTAGCCAGCATAGGAGAAGAGAAAGACAACTGTCTCTCTCCTCACCTTTTACCTTCCCTCTCTCTCTCTCTTTCACGGGTATTGGGTTTTAGCTTAGTGTGAACACCACAGCCATATTAGTAGCACTAACCTCCATGAAGTCCAAAACCCTAATACACACTAATCACTGACCCCCATTATTATATCTATTCTTGTTATTAGGTGCATTTTCCCAAAATGTGCAGCAGCTTCCCCCTTAACAAGACATCTCTTCCCTGTCTTAAGAGCTCCTTTTACAGGGCATATATCAGAATTACAACTCATAAACTCCTCCAAGAATGCCTCCCCTCACTGGAATTCTCTTATTCTGCCTCATTGCTTCCTTCTCCACTCTAATTACTAGTGCTCACCTCAATCTTACCCTTCCTCACCAACACCCATACCCTGAATCTGTAGTTCAACAAGTACACAGGTAAACACATTATTTCTCTCTCTATTACTCACATTCCTCATCTGGGTTCTTCCCTTTACTCCTATTTAATTTTCTCACCTGGGTTTTCCGACTAAACTCCTTTAACTAGTATCTAACCTAGCATTTCGTCATAGATTTTGTGAAACTTGAAAAAAAAAAGTGTTTTTGAAGTTGTGTTAAAAATTGTGCTTGAAAGTTGAAGGTGTGTGCATTTTTACTCGAAAGAAATTTGAAGTTTTGTGAGTGGAAGATCCAAACCACTTTCCGGAACTTGAAATTTTTCAAAAATTGATTAAATTCCATGGACAAATAATATTTTCAATTTTTCTTTCTTTTAGCTCCCATTTGGCCATAGAGTATGAAGTTGAAACATAAAACTTGAAAAATTGAGTTTTTGAAGTTGTGTTTGGTCATGCATTTTACTTGGAAGAAATTTGGAGTTTTGTGAGTGGAAGTGCAAAAACCCAAAAACTGGTGGAACTTGAATTTTTTTTGAAGATCCAAAATTTATGGTCAAATAGTTATTTGAAAATAAATACCTGATCCAAAATCTATGGACAAACGCTAGCTTAAAGAAAAGCCTTCCAAAATGTATAGCCAAATGGGAGCTACTCTTGCTTTCATGTTATGCATCAATACTTGACATAGATCTCTTTGTTTTCTCTGTTACAGGAGTATCAATGAGTCCATTTCAAGAAGACAAATACTGGACACAACAGTAAGAGATAATAACAACAAATGCCAAACAGGTAATCCAATAGACGATTGCTGGCAGTGTGACTCAAACTGGGCCAAAAACCGACAACGCTTAGCAGACTGTTCCATCGGGTTCGGTCAGGCTGCATTAGGTGGAAAGGGAGGTCAGATCTACATAGTCACGGATTCCTCCGACAAAGACACAGTCAACCCAATCCCGGGCACTCTCCGACACGCTGTCGTCCAAGAGGAACCACTATGGATAGTCTTTGCATCCGACATGTTCATTAAACTAAAACATGAACTTATTGTCAACAATTACAAGACAATTGATGGTCGTGGTGCAAATGTTCATATTACGGGTAATGGATGCATAACGTTACAGTATGTGAGTAATGTGATTATACACAATGTCCATATTTACAATTGTGCTCCTTCGGGGAATACTAATATACGGTCGAGTCCAACGCATGTTGGGTATAGAGGTAAGTCGGATGGGGATGCGATATCTATTTTTGGATCTCGTAATATATGGATTGATCATTGTGCATTGTCTCATTGTACTGATGGCTTGATTGATGCTATTATGGGGTCGACTGGTATTACTATTTCGAATAACTATTTTAGTCATCATGATGATGTTATGCTCTTGGGACATGATGATAAATACTTGCCCGATACAGGAATGCAGGTTAGTGATTTTAATTTTGATGATTTTTGTGAAGTTATGATTTTTTGGGGGTTGTATTGTAATTTTGAGAAGTTCAGGTGACAATTGCGTTTAATCATTTTGGAGAAGGGTTAGTACAAAGAATGCCAAGAATTAGAAGAGGATATGTACATGTGGTGAACAACGATTTCACACACTGGCAAATGTATGCAATTGGTGGTAGTGCTAATCCTACTATTAATAGTCAAGGCAATCGCTACACTGCTCCTGATGACCCTAATTTGAAGGAGGTAAATCTTTTTTCTTCTTCTTTCTTTGTTTCTCATTCCTTTTTTTTTTTTTTGGGGGGGGGGGGGGGGGTAAGGTAAAAGGGTTAATTTTCTAGCTAGTTTTGTCTTTATTTATGTACTACTGAGTATTAGTTTATCCTTTGAGTTTTATAGTTAGTGTTGGTTTTTTGGAATCATATTTATATAAAAACTTTTTCACCTATATATGTCCATCTTTTCAGTAAGATAACGAGCACCTTAAATAATGAATTTCTCACGATTAGATTTCTGTAGGATATGACTTTAAGTTTAGTGATAATTGGGGTATTTGGTACCCCAATTATTAGTCAAATTAAGTTGATTATCCTGATGTTTAATAAAGTATATTTAGTCACCAACTTAGAAACCCATATTGTAATGCGATTGTGCTATGATTGGTGCATCAAAGTCCAAACTTGAAACTATAATTGACAATCAAACTTCAAGAGCTAATGATTACTGAATAAAAACTTCAAAAGGTAAATTCAGGGAATAAAAGTGCAAAAAGTGAATGTGTTTAACTTAATATTTCAAGCACTTAATTTTATTTTTCTAGATCTACCCGATAAAGATTGTTGGTGGGAGGTGGCAGGTATTCCGTAGAATTAGTCGAGGGGGGCATAAGCTAATTCCGAACACCACGTTTATAAAAAAAAATTGTGTTCTTGAAAATTTTCAATTATAGAAAAAAAAAAGCTTATGAATATGAAAATTAGGGAGTGGGTTTTGACAGTATTATGAAAGTGATACTTCCGTCGTCCTAATTTATACGAAGGTATTTGATTGAATGCAAGTTTAAGAATGAAAATATTTTTTTTAAACTTCTTGTTTGTTTAGAATAAGTCATAGATAGTTGTGTGACTTAAATAAAATATTATCACATAAATTAATATGTAAGTATATAACATTGAAGAGTGGGGTGACTAATGTGATAAGAGTATGTGGGATGAGCAGGTGACAAAGCGAGAGGACACGGACAATGGGCAGTGGGATGCGTGGAACTGGAGGACGGAAGGTGACATTATGGTAAATGGCGCAATTTTCGTGCCATCAGGCCCAGGCATTACCAACAACCAATATTCCAAAGCCAACAACGTGGATCCCAAATCCGGTGATCTCATCAACCAGCTCACCGCCAATGCTGGTGTCCTTGGTGGCCCCAGGTACCCCCTCACACTTCTCCTCTATTTCTACTTTCAACCTCCTTTCCTTTCCTTTTCTTTTATGCTAAATCATCACTACCAAGTTTGTTAGAATTTAAATTTAATGTGTAGATATTTCATTAAAAAAGTAATATACATCACAAATTGTAATAGTTAAACATATTTAGAAGATTCGTAGCTAATGAAAGATTCTTTGGCTTTTCAAATGTTTAGATTTGGAAAAGGAAAAACAACTGTAAAAGAATATAGGAAAAGGACACGGTGATTTGTCCTGAAAATTTATTTCGAAAATGTTACGAATTATTATTCATGATAATTATATCCATTGTGGAGAAGTGAGTTAAACATTAAATAGTCGTAAAATTAAAAAATTATTGTACTTTACAGGCAGCTGAAAAGTAGCTGGACTAACCTTTCTCATCACATAAATACTACTAGTACTTTATTAAATTACTCATAATTCAGTCATTAAATAAACTGATTCAAATAGCAGACATGAGTCGAGAAAAGGATCAAAATCATCCATAATGTTTGGGTTTGGATCAAAATCATACATATTCTTTCACATGGTGCACTAATAGTACATTATGTTTGCATAAGTGGTGCATTTTTAGTCACAATCCCAAATAAATTTGACGGAAAAGAACAAAAATGCCCCTGAACTTTTAGAAAAGGTATAAAAATACCCTTTATTCATCTATTTTGCTAAAACTACCCCTCAATTCAACTTTTTGGCTCATTTATTCCCCTTGACTAACGGACAACACTATTTTAAAAAAAAAAAAAAAATTAAATTGCACATGACATTTTATTACTGAAAAATTGATTTATTCTTTTAAAAAGAAATCTGAAACCTTGGAATTTTTTTAAATTTGGAAAACTTTTTTTTAACGAGTCAAACCTTGACTAACGGACAACACTAATTTTTTTCTTTTCAAAATGTGAAAAATTGGATTTTTATAAAAATTTGAAAAAATTAAATTTTTTATGGAAAAACTGTGTTTAAAAAAAAACCAGAAAACTATCTTTTTTTAAATCTAGAAGAAAATTATGGAGTATTAGTTTTGCACATTTTACTTAAAAAAACAATCAGTTTTTCAGATTTAAAAATTGAATTTTCTAAAAAAAAAATGGGGTTTCCACCCGATAATTTTTTTTTTCCAAACTTAAAAAAATTCCACATGTTTTAATGAAAATCCAATTCTGTTTTTTTATATATATATATATATATATATAAAAGGCTTACTACATTTGTTTTTTTAAAGAAATGGATGTTGAAAAATTATTTTTCCTTATTCTACAAATAACGATTTTTCAGATTTCTTTTTAAAAGAATAAATCAATTTTTCAGTAATAAAATGTCATGTGCAATTTAATTTTTTTTTTTTTTAAAAAAAAATTAGTGTTGTCCGTTAGTCAAGGGGAATAAATGAGCCAAAAAGTTGAATTGAGGGGTAGTTTTAGCAAAATAGATGAATAAAGGGTATTTTTATACCTTTTCTAAAAGTTCAGGGGCATTTTTGTTCTTTTCCATCAAATTTATTTGGGATTGTGACTAAAAGTGCACCACTTATGCAAACATAATGTACTATTAGTGCACCATGTGAAAGAATATGTATGATTTTGATCCAAACCCAAACATTATGGATGATTTTGGTCCTTTTCTCGACATGAGTCCCTCAAAAGGCCTTAGTGAATAGACTATGGGCCGTTTGACTCAGACTTCAAATCATAATTTGAAATTAGGTTGATTTGAAGTTGAAATTCTTTATGGACATGAATTATTTCAAATTATTGTCCGTTTGGCCATAAATAAATTATTATTTTGAAATCAAGTTGATTTATAGTACTAACATTTGAGATTCAAATTACATGTCGAACAAAATTTCAACTTCAAATAACCTGATTTCAAGTTATGTTGCTCGGACTCTTAAAAAATATAGGCGAGTGCGTGTCGGAAAATCCGAGACGGGTGCGGCAATATTTTTGGAGAGTCCGAGCAACATAGATTTCAAATCATGGTGAAATGGGCCCTTAGGTGAATTGAGATAATCATTAAAGTTTTGTTAAAATGTCATAAATAAACATTAATATCAAATCAAAACTTCAAATTTGAGCTTTCAAATTGCATGGCCAAATGCCTACTAAGAGTATCCATGAATCGACTAAGACAAATAGAGGGACATATTGACAACATTAAATATAAAAAATACTACAGGTTCGTTATCTAAATACATAAATACAAGACATTGGCTAGTTTAGATAAATATATGATACTATAAATTAATAATTCGTTAACTATAATCAAACCATATAACTACACAAGTCGTTAACTATATATATGTTCGTAACAAATTACTGTGATTTGATAAACTTAGAAAGAGATTAATAATATAACATTTCGTTGTTACTTCTTGTGTTTTTTTAAGTTAATGGTAAGATATCAAATAAACAAAAGAAATATAGAAAACAGAAAGAAGTAGAGATACTTTTTAGCTCTCTCTAAATAAAGAGACGAGGAAATATATTACGGCTGAGACTGTGAATTGTGAGGGAGAATGGTGGGATCCAACCCCTTTTTTTGGGGTGGTATTTAAATTTTGCCCCTCATATTTGTGGTCTTTAAATTTTGCCCTTCGGCTAAAACTCATAGGTTCCGGGTTCGAACTCCCGCTCAGTCAAAAATTTTAAAAAAATTTGCAAAGCAGAGTTTAAATTTCGCTATGCCCCCTCCGGCAGACTTTTAGTCATGTTTAACTAAAAGTCTGCCGGAGGGGGCAGACTTTGCCTTGAAGCATATATACATATTTTTTTTTTTAACTTTTCAAGGTAAACTTTTAGTAATGCCTTAACTAAAAGTGTGCCTCATAAAACATAACTAAAAGTATGCCCCATAAGACGTAAATTTTCCTTAAGGCATAACTAAAAGTTTGCCTTATAAGGCAAAGTTTAAATTTTGCTATGCCCCCTCCGGCAGACTTTTAGTTGTGTTTAACTAGAAGTCTGCCGGAGGAGGCAGACTTTTAGTTGTGTTTAACTAAAAGTCTGCCCCCTCCGGCAGACTTTGCCTTGAAGCATATATATATATATATATATTTTTATTTTTTTTACTTTTCAAGGTAAACTTTTAGTTATGCCTTAACTAAAAAGTGTGCCCCAAAGACATAACTAAAAGTATGTCCATAAGGCGGAATTTTTCCATAAGGCATAACTTAAACTTTGCCTTAAGAAAAGTTCTTGCCTTATGGGGCATAATTTTGTTATGCCTTAACTAAAATTCTGCCCCATAAGGCATAACTAAACTATGTCTTAGGAAAAATTCTGTCTTATGGGGCAGATTTTTAGTTATGCCGGATCCGGCATAACTTTAGCTTTTCCTTAAAGATTGTATGCTGGATCCGGCATACACTCTCCCAGTCCTGTCTGGCGAAATTATTTTTTTATTTTATGCCTGAGCGGGGGTTCGAAACCAAAACTTCATGTATTCGTTCACCTTTCCAAGCAAAGGGCAAAATTTAAAGACCACAAATTTGAAGGGCAAAATTTAAAGACCACCCCAAAAGAAGGGCAATCCGCGCAAAAAAATGACTAATTTATAGTACTTTTTAGCTTAGAAGTTCTTTTTAATTGTGTAGATAATGTGATTAGTGCGAGTAAAATTTGATATTTTGGCTCACTTTTCTCACAAAGGATATAATTGTCATGAACACAAATTTATAATATTTGCAAAATAAATTTTTGGAACAAATATCCTGATGGTAGAAAGAAAAGACATACTAACGTTAGGCCTCATAGATGCACGTGATTATGTGGGGGTCTTTGACAATGAAAACTGATATAAAACCCCAGTAGAGGGGCCAGTACAGCCATATAGTCTTGTGTTGTCTTTTTTTAGTAGGGACCGTTGCATTTTGGCTGCTTAACGCCTATCTTTTCTTTTGTATAGCAGTATTACGTACTGAGAACATAATTTTAACAAAAGGAAAAAACTTAATAACACGTATAGAAGTATCATTAGAACTTGTTTTTGATTTCCTCAACACTGGAAGACTTACCACTCCACCACAATCATCAGAACTTTTGATTGTAGATACGTCTTGACATTTTAAAAAAATATTGAAAGTTAAATAGTTCTTTTAGAAAAGGATATACTTATAAGTATGTAATCGCTGTCTTTATTTTCAAGAGGGGAATTAAATACTGTCCTAGAAGGGTTGGAAATGTCTAAATTTTTATAATATTTTACTAATACGAATTGGTCATACTCGCACATATGTTGAGACAGTAAGTTAACGACCTGGAACAGCACCTAGAATCTTTCATTTTTCTCGTTAAATGCAAGGACAGGGCAAAAAAGGACAAATAGCTGTACAGCATGTGAGACATAAAGTTGTCTTCTCCTCTGCTTCTTCATGCTGTCTAGCCATGATTAATGTGTGTAGGCCCCATAAAACTGTTTTATTCCAAGACGTGGTTATTTGTCACAAAATTTTGTCAAGGATGTTAGAAAGGAAAGTTTTTGCTCATTATATCCCTTGTGAAAAGAGTGAAATCAAAATTTTAAGTTTCGTTCTAGTCTAGTCACATCATTAAGAAAAATTTAAAAATATTTTAAGTTAAAAAAATAGTTATACTATAGAAGCAGCTAAAAATAATAATTGTACTTAGGTTCTTCTGTTTGGACAATGCGCTTTTAAATTATGATTCTGTTTGGACAATGCGGTTTTAAATTATGATTTCAAATTCGTGTTTGCATGTCCAAACGGGCTCTTAAGGCATCTCCAACCTTAAGCGCACTATTTTTTACTCCAAAATGGTGAAAATTAACTCTAACCCATTACGCTATTTTTTAGACCAAAAAAAAAAAATATCCCTTTTATATTCTTCTCTCTCTTCTCTCTCTTCTATATTTTTTTTTTTTTATTTCATAAAACAAATTCTTTATTTTTTTTCTTTTTTACATATTCATCCCATATAATTCATATTCCTTTCTTATATAACTATGTAATAAAAAATTATTGGTGGATCTGGAATCGACTTACCGAAGTACTAAATTATTGTTATAATTTTCTAAATTATTATGTTATTTAATGTATTTTCAATTTTAATCTATTGAACATTATTATGTTATTGAACATTGTGTTATAATTTTAATATATTATGCTATTGAACATTGTGTTATAATTTTAATGTATTTTCAATTCTAAATTATTATGTTATTGAACATTGTGTTATTTATTAACAACTTATTATATTTTATATTTGCACTTTTCATTTTGTTATGGTTATATTTTTTCATACAATTATAACTTATAATAAAATTAACTCACAATTTTATATAAAAATAATATATACGAAAATTAATTTATAAAAATTATACTCCAGAATTAAGATGTAAAATTAATATTATAAAGATATTACATAAAAAATAATTAGTTATATTAGGGACCTAAATGAAAAAATTAAAATAATATGTTAATTAAAAGTGTTATATAATAAAAAATAAAAATAAAATATTGATGAATAGTAATGGTGTTGATGAATAGTGTTACACTAAAAGTGTTACACCAAATTTAGTGTAACACTATTCACACACCAAAATGGTGTTGGGTTGGAGCACCAAAACACCAAATATTACACCAAAATAGGATTTGGTGTAATATTTAGTGTAAGGTTGGAGATGGTCTTAGTGTGTCCCTCTATTTGCCTTGGTTGATGCCTTTATTCTCTTACATCATCTTTAACCTTACACTAAATATTACACCAAATCCTATTTTGATGTAATAGTTGGTGTTTTGGTGCTCCAACCCAACACCATTTTGGTGTGTGAATAGTGTTACACCAAATTCATCAACACCATTTCCTACACCAAAAATATAACCATCACAAAAATGAAAAGTGCAAATATAAAATATAATATGTTGTTAATAAATAACACAATGTAATATTTATTTAATTATGTTTTATCAATGATTTCACTTTTATTTGAATTATCCATTAATATGTATAATGTATAATATTTGCTTACAATTTATATTATTTAAAAATATATGGTATAAAATAATGTTGTATTAAATGGTTATATAAAAAAGGAATATGAATTATATGGGATGAATATGTAAAAAAGAAAAAAAGCAAGGATTTGTTTTATGAATAAAAAAATAAAAGAAAATAATATAATATAGAAGAGAGAGACGAATATAAAAGGAATATTTTTTTTGGTGTAAAAAATAGTGTAATGAGTTGGAGTTAATTTCCTTCATTTTGGTGTAAAAAATAGTGCTTAAGGTTGGAGATGCCTAGACGGGGTCCAACTACTTTTTAGCTTAGAGGTACTTTAAAATTTTCAAAGATGTGATTAGAAAAGAGGGAAAATTTTGACTCACTTCTATATAAAAAGATATAATTAGCAAAAATTATCATTTGTGACAATTTTGACAAAAATAATAGTGTCGAATAATCGAATCCTTTCAATAAATGGGAAATAAGAGAACTGACTTCATTATTTTAGTAAACGGCTCGGTTCGAAAGACTGTTAAATGAAATAAATATAGAGCCTGTTTGGATAGGCTTATGCCTATAAACTAAAAAAAATAAGTTGGGGTAGTCTAACTTATTTCTTTTTGGCTTATAAGCTGTTTTCAGCTTATAAGCTGCTTTAGATAAGCTAAGTCAAATAGGCCCAATTATTTTTTTAAGCTTATTTTAAGCACAAAATGACTTTAAGCTGGCCAGCCAAACACTCAAAAGTTGAAAACAGCTTATAAGCAACTTATAAGCCAATCCAACAGGCTCATAGAAGGCACCCAAGGTCGACTTGCCTTCTACATTTATTTTAGGGAAAATTATACAAATTACCTACTTGGATCTTTCTTAGCTTACGACATTGTCGTTTTATAAACAAATTATGATATTCCAGCAAGCTCCATATAATATACAAATGAAATTAATAATAAAAATAATATATATTGAAAGTAATTAGAAAAACATAGTTACATTTTCTTTTTGTCCTTTTCTCTAGTTTGCCTTTTTCCTTTTCTTAGTTTTCGAAAAGGGAAAGACAAAATAAAGAAAAGGACAAAATGAAAATATGTTTTTCTTTTTAGATAAAATAAATATAAAGATGAAAATATTAGCTAACTGTTTTTAGACTAATAAAAATAAAAATATAGGAAAACCAATTAGATTAAACAAGGAGTAATTTTAGAAAAATAATAAAGTTACTAGCTTATTTATTAAAAGAAAGATATAAATTTTCTTTTAGAAATGAAAATTAAACTTATTTCTAAAGTATGACTCTATTTTCTTTTCACAAGTAAAACTTGTTAAAAATGATATGAAAATTAAAAATTAAGCTTAAAAGAAATATTTAACGCTAAAATGTTATAAAAATTTAGGTATGGTAAAAAATTAGGCGTTCACAACTGTCACAATATATAAGTATACTGCTATAGTATACAGTTTACTACATTAGTATACTTCAAGTTACTGCAACTCTATACAACTCTGAAATATATATTGCAACAACATATGATATAACTTTGCAACAGTATACTGCAACAACATACAGTAGTGTACTGTAACATTAATATAACTTCGCGATAGTATATTGCAACTGTATACTTCAGCTTCTACTGTTCAATGATGGAATAATCGAATATATATTGCAACAACATACTATACAATTTTGCAATAGTATACTACAACGTATACAATTCTCTGCAAATAATCAAATATATATTGCAACAACATACAATCTTGCAATAATATACTATAACAGTATATTTATGTTATGAATATTCGACTTTCATATTCCAATTTTGTCTTATGAAACAAAATACTTGCAGGTTTATTCTCCGTTTTATATGTCAAAGCACATAAATATGAGCACGACCGTCTATGAAACAAAATACACGATAGGACAACAATATCCATATTCGACAATTAGAGAATACATTTACAGCTTGTAAATACTGCTAAAGTAACACGTTTAAGATTTTAAATTCTAAATATTAGGGTTTCTTATATATTTCAAATAAACGAAGATTTAATGATTTTTTTATTTGATCTCAAAGTTCTAAAAATTAGGAAAACAATTTTGTCCAATGTAAAGGATAAAAAGATCTATCAATATTTCGCTAAAGGATTCCGTGCTTCTAGTGTGTACACATCCAAAATGTGAAGTAGTTTTGCACTATCAATATAATTTAGCACTATTTTTACCATGGTATTAGCTAGTGCTTGCTAACCTGATCATATACGCATTTTTTACATAAAACTTAAACTCAAGCTTTTATCACAACATGACTCATTCCACCTGCATTTTCTTACTTGTAAAGGGATTAACATCCTCCATATCTAATATAACAGGGACAACAGCATGAGCATGTCCAAAGGAGGCACTACCGGAGCAAGCGGTAGTGGCAGTGGCAGCGGTAGTGGTCATTCCGAGTCCAATAGTGGCGATGTTGACTTGTTCGGAATGATATTCAGCGGTACTGGTGCATCTGCAGCATCATCACCATTACTAACAACCACCCCTATGTTACTCTACTTTTTAATTATTCTGACTTTGTACATAACCATCACCAAACAAGATGGTATCAATACCATTGTTACTCTTACTATAGCATTGTAGGACACTGGATTGTTAAATTATTATTATTCATTTAATTTGGAATTAAAGAAAGTTTTCATTCCACAAGTTTAATTGTATTCATGAGAGTTCCACATTTTGTACATTGATTGATAGGAATATCAGAGATAGGCAGTTGCTCGTTAGTTATGGGCTGGCACTGTGCTTTCACATTTTTGTTTATCTCGTGGACTTGTTGATTAAGTTTTGGTCACCGCTCCTCTAGCTTTTTATTACCTCTGGTGCTTGATATTGTTCTCTGAACAATAGAAAATATCTTCTACTTCGGTTGAATACTCCTTGTAGAATCCACAGGGAATTTGTACTTACTGTTGAATCCTCCTCTTTTGATCCACATTGTATAGGTAGATGTTGCATGGTAGGGCCAATTTGCTTAAGGGATGAAAGCAACCAGTAAGAGGGGATCATAAGAGAGATGATAATGGCACCTGTAAATTTAACATTTAGATCCACTCGGTTTATCAAGTGTCAAATAACACACGTAATTTATGCTGTTCTATTGACAAACCAATTTATAAACCTTATTGCTAGCTGAATTGTAGGCATCAGGAACTGACTAAATAGTGTACCATTCAATTGCAGAATTGGCAACCCAGTCATACATGCACTGGGAGAGGAAATGCATGCTTTCTTACAATACGTAGATGCGTTGGACTGAGAACTATACATCACTAAAATCCAGGGACAATCTTGTTATTCCCGATGAGAAGAGACGCAGAGAGATAAGGATTTGAGTTATAAGTGGAAACAACATACAGAGGACTATAGCGCATTCCAATAGAGGAAGCTCCCTCGTCTATAAAGCATAAAAACAAGACCAAAAGACACCAAAGATGTCCGTCCACTCTGTTTTACCGGCTACATTCCTACTAATTTACTCTACTCGTCAGTAGTCATGCATAGTCACTACTAGCTGCTCCAGACAAGACGGCATACATTTATCCTAGTCCATACTACTGCAGAGATCAACTAACATTGAACATCATCCACATGGATGTGCACATTCATCTCAGTAACGGTCAAAGGAAGGTGGGCGTCCTCCCCTTCGAGGGCGATCATAAGGTCCCGCTCTATCTCTGTAGCTTCTTCCCTCATATCGGGCTGGCCCTCCAGCTTCATATCTGTCACCCACACCTCTCGGGCCTACATCCCCGTCAAACCCTCTCCCTTTGCCACAGCCATTCTGAGGGTAGCGGTCAGAACCCCCATACCTGTTGCCCAAGCGATCACCACTAGGAGGGTACCTAGATAACAATAGAAGTTATTTTGGTGAGACAACTAAAGACCACTTCACACTTAACAATAAACAAGAAATGAAGAACAGGGGAAAAAAAGATTAAAGCAGCACCATCTCAAACAATTACTCCATTATTTTTTGGGGTGTTGGGTTTAAAACCTGAAAACTACGCTGGTTTTGCGAACGAACTTCCAGTCAAAATTGTTCCACCACTGCATTTTATTGTCGTTTTTTATAAAAACATACCTGTCACTAGTGTATCGATCACCGCTCCCGTATCTGCTGTCATAGCGCTCCCTATCAGCATAGTTCCCTCTATCATATCGGTCATCCATATACCTATCACGGTCACTTCCAAACCTGTCCCCACGTCCACCACCATACCTAGAACGAGGAGGGGGTGTTAGTGGTCGAGCACCCCGGCCACCTCCTTCTAACGGACAGTCTCTGGCCCAATGGCCAGGGCGACCACAGCTAAAGCAAGTGTCTTGCCCAACTGACCTATAACCCTCACCATAGCTTGCCCTGCCGCCTGATGAGTAACCTCCACCATAGCCATGGTCAGGATCCTCACTTCCCATCTTTGGTTGGGCCTTATTCACGGATATCACCTTATCACCAATCTCCACACCATCCATTTCTCTTATTGCATCCTCCATTGCCCGGTGGTCTGCAAATGTTAAAAACCCAAATCCACGAGGGCGACCAGTGTCTCTATCCAGCATAACCTACAGGACAAAAGTTCAGAAACTAACGCCAGAAAACACATATCAAATAGAAGAGCAGAGTTCTTCAAACCCCATAATAATATACAAGTGTGAATTAGTCAAACTGATGATGAGCAGTATATTACCAAGATATTATTATTTACTCTTTTCACCAAATATCTGGAGCATCAAATGGAAAAACTAAATATCTGAAATACTAGAAATGTTTTGAGCTCCTTTATTGTAGTACTACTGAAATTGTTCAACTAGTTTGGGATTGAGGCATAACTAATAGGTTGTGGATCAATACATGCATAATGGAAGCTGTCTCAATCAGCATAACAAGATAGCTTTCTTTCAGAATGACACTGAGGAAAACAAATTGGTCAACCAAAACAGTTTAAACATGGGACTAATCTTATCACACTGGACCATCACCAAAATTCAGGAAAAAAGAGGCAGCATCATAACCTTATTACTCCCCCTTCATATACGCTAAATAATGACCTGTCAACACAAATATACCAAGACATGATTTGATACAATCAAAGAAATCAAAATAGAATGATTAGCGCTTTGATTCAAAGATTGTAATCTAAGTCAATAAATAGGCACGAAACATTAAGAATGACACAACTTTCAAGGCTTTAGAATGGTTCATGTTGGGGCCCCTCATAATTGGTATCAAAATTCAAAATATAATCTTGGGACAAAAAGACAAAGGAAGGCACACTATAGTATTGCTCCCACTCTTCTCAAGGTTCTTTCTCAAGTCCTTCACTTTCTCCCAGGCTTCAACCTTCATTTACTGATCTGAAGGCATTGATAAATTTCACAGTTTTGTTTCAAAGAAAGAGAATATTTGACTTCCCCAGGTAAGTTTATCAGATTTTTTCCATTGCTAAAACTCATGCATTCTTAAATTATGCCTTCTTTTACGACCGCCAAGACCGGTGACGCAGCCTTCAAAACTTGGAGAAAATGGGCCCGCTCCTCCACCCTTGTCCATTTAAATATCAAGCTTGTTTGCATGGAGCAGGGCTGGAACCTGTGATCTAAGTGACAAGTCCCTCAACCTTTTTAGCTTTAATACTGTGGGTTCAGAGACAAACTATTTTCTCTCTCCTCTGCTCTCCCAACAGTAAGATCTGCTCCCTCCCTCCCCCCCCCCCCACGCGCCACCCCGTCCGGCGACCATACCTCATCACTGTTCAGGTGACGCCGGCGACTTTTCCGGCCAAATTTACTTTTCTTCTTCTCCTCTTCTTCTTCTCTTCTCCTTTTTTCCCCTTTTTTTTTTATCTGCTTCTGGCGCTGCCAGAACACCGCTGCGCCATCGCCGGCGACTTTTTCCGGCCAGCCCTCTCTTTCTCTCTCCTTTTTTTTTCTTTTTTTCCTCTCCCCCCCCCCCCCCCCTTTTCTCTCTCTCCTCCCTTTCAGGTCTTTGTGAACATTATTACAGTAACTCGGACGTTGAACAGTGTTTTCCGGCGGCGACCAGGTTCAGTTCAACTGGAGTTGGTACCTCCGGTTGCCATATCCATTATTTGTCCATACACTTGTAGTTACGTTTTGCTGACTTTAAACCTTTGAATAATTTATTAGTTCATACTCATTTTCGTGGCTTTAGTTAGTGATGGTAGACTAGGGTCATGTTCTCGTTCGGGGGCGAGGGTTAGGAGGGGTAAGTGGGTTAAAGGAGCGTCTAGGTTGAGAGTAGGTTCTTGGAACATTGGAACGTTAACGAGGAAGTCCATAGAGCTAGTTAAGATTCTTAAGAAGAGGAAGATTAATATAGCTTGTGTCCAAGAGACCAAATGGGTAGGTCCTAAAGCTAAGGAGATAGACGGGTATAAGCTGTGGTTCTCTGGTAGGTCGAAGTATAGAAATGGGGTGGGCATTTTAGTAGATAGTGAATTAAGGGATCAGGTCGTAGAGGTTAGGAGAGCCATTGATAGGATGATGTCGATTAAAGTGGTCGTTGAAGGGCTCACTTTGAACATTATTAGTGCATATGCGCCGCAAGCGGGCTTAGGCGAGGAGGAGAAGAGGCGCTTTTGGGAGGATTTGGACGAGTTAGTGGGAGGCATTCCGCCTACTGAGAAGCTATTCGTGGGAGGTGATTTCAATGAGCACATCGGGCCTATTTCGGGAGGTTATGATGATGTGCATGGAGGCTTTGGCTTCGGGGACAGGAATGGAGGAGGAGTCTCACTTTTGGATTTTGCAAGAGCTTTTGGGTTGGTGATAGCCAATTCGAGTTTCCAAAAGAAGGAGGAGCACTTGGTAACCTTCCGTAGTTTGGCGGCTAAGATTCAGATAGACTTTTTACTCCTTAAGAAGGATGATAAAGGTCTGTGCAAAGACTGTAAGGTCATTCCGAGCGACTATCTTACAACCCGACATAAGCTCTTGGTGATGGATTTAGGGATCAAGATGACGAGGAAGAAGAGGGTCGTGGATGACCAACCTAGGATCAGATGGGGGAGTTTGACCACGACTAATGTCCTGGAGATGGGAGAGAAATTGAAGGATATGGGATAGTAGTGGGGATGCGACCAGTATGTGGGATAGGACGGCTAGTTGCATTAGGGTGGTAGCAAAGGAAGTGTTGGGGGTCTCAACAGGTAGTCGTGGTCAGCATCGAGGGGACTGGTGGTGGAATGGAGAAGTTCAAGGGAAGGTGGAAGCAAAGAAGGTGGCGTATGCGAAGTTGATAGAAAGCAAGGATGAGGTGGAGAAGTGGACGAATAGGGAACTTTATAAGATGGCGAGGAAGGAGGCGAAGTTGGCGGTTTCGACGGCAAAAACGGCAGCTTTTGTACGCCTTTATGCTGAACTAGAAGAGAAAGGAGAGGATCAGAAATTGTTCAGGCTAGCCAAGGCGAGGGAGAGAAAGGCACGTGATGTGGATAAAGTGAAGTGCATCAAGGACGAGCATGGCAAAGTATTGGTAGAGGAGACTCTCATTAGACGGAGATGGCAGTCATACTTCTACAAACTCTTGAATGAAGAAGGGGACGGAGACATTGTGTTGAGAGATTTAGAACATACAGGAAGGCGTCACGATTTTGGGTATTGCAGGAGTATTAAGGTTGAGGAGGTTAAGGGTGTTGTTCGTAGGATGCGCAGGGGAAGAGCGACCGGACCTGACGAGATTCCTGGGGAATTTTGGAAGAGCAAGGGCCCAGCAGGTTTGGAGTGGCCGACTAGGTTGTTTAATGTCATCTTTAAGACGGCAATGATGCCCGAAGAATGGAAGTCGAGTGTAATGATCTCTCTATACAAGAACAAGGGAGATATCCAAAGTTGCAACAACTATAGAGGTATCAAGCTGCTAAGCCATACTATGGAAGTGTGGGAAAGGGTGGTGGAGATAAGGGTGAGGAGAGGCGTGTCTATTTCAGAGAACCAATTCGGATTCATGTCGAGACACTCAACTACAGAAGCCATCCATCTTGTGAGGAGACTGGTGGAGCAGTATAGGGAGAGGAAGAGGGACTTACACATGGTATTCATCGATCTAGAAAAGGCTTACGACAAAGTTCCAAGAGAGATCTTATGGAGATGCTTGGAGGCTAAAAGTGTACCTGTGGCGTACATTAGGGTGATCAAGGACATGTATGAGAGAGCCAAAACCAAGGTAAGGACAGTAGGAGGAGACTCAGAGCACTTTCCAGCTGTGATGGGGTTGCATCAAGGATCAACTCTTAGTCCGTTTTTATTTGCCTTGGTGATGGATGGATTGACGCGGCAAATTCAAGGTGAAGTGCCATAGTGTATGCTTTTCGCGGATGACATAGTCCTGATCGACGAGACTCGTAGCGGAGTTAATGCTAAGCTGGAGGGTTGGAGACATACTCTGGAGTCTAAAGGGTTTAAGCTGAGTAGGACCAAGATAGAGTACTTAGAGTGTAAGTTCAGTGAAGCACCTCAGGAGGCTGGCTTGGAAGTGAGGCTTGGTACCCAGAAGAAAAGTAGTTTCAAGTATCTTGAGTCTATTATGCAAGGCAGCGGAGAGATTGACGATGATGTCACACATCGTATTGAGGCAGGGTGGATGAAATGGAGGCTTGCTTCCGGAGTGCTATGTGACAAGAAGGTGCCACCACAACTTAAGGGCAAGTTCTACAAAGTGGTGGTTAGACCGACTATGTTGTATGGGGCGGAGTGTTGGCCAGTTAAGATCTCTCACGTTCAAAAGATGAAAGTTGCCGAGATGAGAATGTTGAGATGGATGTGTGGCCACACCAGGAGTGACAGGATTAGGAATGAGGATATTCGGGACAAGGTGAGAGTGGCCTCGGTGGAAGACAAGATGCGAGAAGCGAGATTGAGATGGTTTGAGCATGTGAAGAGGAGAGACATAGATGCCCCAGTGCGGAGGTGTGAGAGGTTGGCCATGGATGGTTCCAGACGAGGTAGGGGTAGGTCGAAGAAGTATTGGGGAGAGGTAATTAGACACGACGTGGCGCAGTTATAGCTTACCGAGGACATGACCTTAGATAGGAGGGTTTGGAGGACCCAGATTAGGGTAGAAGGCTAGTAGATAGTCTCGTTATCCTTTCTTATTAGTAGTCGCATTATCGTAGTATAATTTCTTGTGCTCTGATTTTTGCTATTATCTGTTATTTCCTGTGCTTTGATTATCCTATGTTATCTGTGTCGCTTGCGTTATTTCATTTCCATATCGCTTTGAATCTCTTAGCCTTATCTGACCTCTTTTTATGTTTTTTATTGAGCCGAGGGTCTTTCGGAAACAGCCGTCCTACCTTGGTAGGAGTAAGGTCTGCGTACACTCTACCCTCCCCAGACCCCACGTTGTGGGATTTCACTGGGTTGTTGTTGTTGTAAGCCTTGGGGGCATCCTTAAATTATGAGTTTTTAATTTGTAAAACTGACACATATTTTTTGGTGTGGTAGAAATGTTGCATATGATTTAGATCATGTATTCAGATTCATTGACTCCTTGCATATTTAAAACAGAAAAAGTCATTGATACTTTTGTAATAGGAAACTACCTTCTTGGGGCTGAAATATCAACAAAATTAATTTTGCTTATAAAGAATCAAGTTCTACAATTCGTTCAAAAAGCTTACTCTATGATGCTCCCTTCCCCTCTACCACCCCACAACGGCCAAACCAAATAAAAGGTATAATGAGTGAGTAGAGTTGAGCCTTCTCATTAATTCTACTGGATATCAGAGTTATGCTATCAGGTAGCACCTCGATTCTTGGTTTTGCTTGGGCACTTTAGCATTCAACTTTAAAATTCTTTGTTAGCTTACTTCATGACAGGGACTTCAGATCTCAAGTAAAATTCCAATTTTATAACTGTGCATGCAACAATGGAACAAATAGTAGGCAATTAAAATAAAGTGGGTAAAATCAACTGCTACACATTTTCTTAATCACATTACTAGAACAAGAATGGAGGATCTTAAAGCATCATATTTTGAGCAAGGTCTAGGAATATAAAAGTAATTAAGGTAATAATACATTTAAAGCAGCAAAGGAGTCTTACTTGGGCAGCAGAATCTGCAGTCCTGCAGATTTCAATCATCTGACCCCATTAGGTTGACTCAGATCAAACGTACCCAATGAAGTCGATACCATTAAGAGCAAACATAAAACAACAAATATGCATTCTAACGTCTCGGTAATTCTCGACAATGCCAATTGATCTGATTTAAAGCCATATACTTTCCTTCACTTACTTAAACCAACTAACTAGTGCCAAGTAAATATATCGCAGAAGTATATCTAAGCCATAGGTGATTGACCATACTGAGAAAAGCTCACAGCTGCAAGATACTTTTTGAGGAGCTCTTCCTGTTAGATTTCCCACAAAAGTTTGCTATCATTTCAGTAATTATGCAAGACACTGGTCTTCATTCAGCTACCTTTTCCAGCATCAATTCAACTAATTAATATTAAGAACATCCACCAACTAGCGACATTTCAACTTCCCCCTCTTCAACCGTTGACTAGAAAGACATCAAAGAAGATGAAGCAGACCTTCAAAATCTTAATCCAGCTTCAGCATATAAAATGCATTTCAAAGGGAATGGACAACTAAGATGCCAAAGAACTAATCTAAAGCAATAAATCATCGAGCATAAAAATCTGAAAAGTAAGATACTTCATTGTTTTCACTTTGTTGTTTGAAGAACTACTACTCTTCTGTCTTCAAATTATGTCATCTACTAATGTCCAAAGTACGAAGGACCTCAGAACACTGAAGCGACAATCCAACCTTCAAATAAACAGAACAAGCTATCTAGATCTTATGGCTTTCCAAAAGGTCAAGAATTGAGTTCCCTCTTGATTGTGGAACGGGTATAGAGAATCACGTTGTTTGATAAGTGCCACCATAGATCCAAAATTTTGTTCGCTGATTCTTCTTCAAAACAAACTCAAAAAGAACGCGTAGTCTATGAACACCCCAAACATAAGGAGGCAAATGGACTTCCTTATAGAAAACTAGAGGTCTCAATATTTTCATAGCATCTAAAGCATAAGCAAGAAAGTCGTTTATGTTTCTCTTGTGAACTTCAACACTAAGATCTTATGCAGCTTACAGTCCAAAGAAATTATTGATGGGACAAAATCCAAGGAACTCAGAGATCAGAAATTAGCAAATAAAATCAACTTTAAAAGAGAAAATGATACTTTCATGTTCCTGCCAAAGCACTTAGATATTCATGTCTAACATCTGGTCCCTCAAACTAGTAAAAACACAAACGACATTTTCCAATCAGATTCATCTTGAAGGATGCCAAAACTAAGAGGTGCCATTTTCAGAAGCTGTCTGCCAACTCAACTTGAGGAAATGTTCGAACTGGACACTGAGCTTAGTTTATGCATTCAAAATTCATCTCTTGACGGAACCTTAGTCCTTCTTAAAGCAGAAAAATGCATGACCACATGCCACTGATACGCATAATTGAAGCACCTTACATCTAAAGTTAATTCTACCCTCTATTCCCACATTTGATGCATCCCATAAGGTAAACAGATTTACTGGACATTAGTGTAAGTTGACTGCTATGCATCCAACTCAGAATGAAGAATAACGATTCAATCCAAGGACAACATCCAGATGATGCAATGAAGTCTAGGAAGAGAAAGGATTTTTATCATTCAAACAGTTTATCGCATCAGAGCACAATTTGTGAATCACTGCAATCCGCATCAAAAACCACACTTCCAAACAACTTATTCCGAAATTGAATCTGATCTTTATTCAACTACTTTCAAATGTTTCTTTAAAGCAAACCACTGTCCACTGTTACATGGAATTGAAAATCAACTGCCTTTTGTGAATAGTCTAGCAGGTGAGTTCAAAAACAAGCCGTTGAACAGATTCTAGTATCTCAAATGTTGCAATCCCACAAACTTTGCACATCCCAATGAACTAACAACTTCCTCATACTAATCCATTTAAGGCATTTCATATCTATAAGCAGCTAGATCCACAGAAAATTGAGAAAAGTTATCAATACGTAATCAAATTGGAACAAAACATAGATTATAGCAAGACTATAGTCCTCAACTTCAAACAATCTAGGAAAATTCAAAAAGCAAAGATTGTCCCAGCCAACCTTCCCACAGAACACAAACATAAAGAACAAAGAAACAAAAATTAAAATACAAAAGCAGTTTGATCCACGGCTGATGTTTCAAAGCTCCCATTGCTTAAGCAGACATATACCTCCCCAAAAACTTTGCAGTTCAAAGGACAAGCTACAATGGGAAAGGCGCAATCTGTATCATAGCTATTATCAGATGAAGATAAAGAAGCACCAATTAGGCATAACGGGTACAAAAGGCTGTTTTATATACAAATGTTTAAAATATCTTTTGGTTAAATCTAACTAAACCACTTAATATATCATAAAATAGTTTCAACAATATGAATGACTAGATGGCATTTTTGAGCCTCATTCAGAAATATGCGACAGAAGTGAACTTCTTATAATCAAGCAAAATACTTCGTGGCAGTTTGGCCACGAATATTTTTTATTTTTTCCCAGAGTTGAATTCCGGAAATAATCCAAAAAGTTGTTTTCAGTCACAAAATTCAAAAACAACTCCAATTCGTATTCATGGCCAAACACAACTTCAATTACCAAATAGTACTAACATTTTTTCACTTTAAAAACAAAAACTAGTGTTTTTTCAAATACTCAGAATATTGACGGGCAAACGGGGCCGAATTCATATACTTGCTAGAACAAAAGGTGAATAAAAGAAAGTAAAAGCTCAGTATAGCATCATGAAAAACATTAAAAAAAGCTATGATTTTTCTTTATATTACCAGAATAATCAAATATATGAAGGATACCTAACATCAATTATGAGTCGTAATCCTCAAAATCAAACAAGAAATTCCTCTACACAGACACGGACACGGACACGCGATCGCCAATTAATATAGTAAGAAAAAACAACAAGTGGAAGTAACGGACCTGACAATCGAGAATTTTA
Organism: Lycium barbarum; assembly: GCF_019175385.1. Taxonomy (NCBI): domain Eukaryota; kingdom Viridiplantae; phylum Streptophyta; class Magnoliopsida; order Solanales; family Solanaceae; genus Lycium; species Lycium barbarum. The sequence goes on along the minus strand of NC_083337.1, from coordinate 124,330,532 downwards.
CCGAAAGGGCTAAAGGCATCTTCCAGCTGACGATCACTTACGTCCCAAGATAAACCACCAACAAATATTCTATAATCTTGTTGCACCTTCCCTGACATCTTTTTTTTTTCTTTTTCAATTTCAAAAACAGTACCCTAAAATTGAACAAGCACCGAATTCAACACCCAATTTCTTAAAAACTGATGTATAACGTCGGAGATTCAGAGAAAGAAAAGCTATGTTTTCTTTGTAACTAACGAAACCCTCAACTGTTTGTTTAATCTGCTACTTCCTATTGCCTTTTAATATGCATGTCCTCCTTTTTTTCTTGAAAACCAAATTACCCCCTACCCTTTCTAATAATTTTAAATTGGTCCTTTGGTTCACCGACTAGGATATTCTGTCATTATAATTCCTGCGCTAATTTATTCCAGGTGAAAAAAAAAAATAACTCCACGTTTAATTGGTCGAAGGTATAAATTTATTTGGGCTTAGTTATAACTTTAATCAAACAAAATATATTTAATTTCAAACTTAATCCTATTATGTCCCACTGTTATCTCATGAACCAAATGACCCCTTACACCCCAACTTTGTTTTGAACATCAAACTCCCATCAACTTTGAACGATAGATATTCTTCCCAACTTATCTTACTTGACTTTCCTAAATGTCTATTTTACATTTATCATTATCAATCTTTGTCTTTCTTTCTTCTCTATTTATTTAAAATAATCATATTTTTTACCTTTTAATCTATGCAACAAAATTATTAGAAAATATAAATATATTTTTGAAAATAATTATTAAAAGTGAAAAATACTAATTGATTATATAAATTAGTGACATTTTATAATAAAATAAATAAACAAAATAAAAAATAATTTTTATTATTAATAATAATAAAAAATTTCATATATGTTTACCAAATGAAAATAACAACATATGATAACTTTTATAAACATATTCCAAATGAGCGTATATTTGAACCTTATATGTAGATACATTATAGCTCGAGTTCAGGAGTCCAATAAACACAATTTTTAGGTCAGGTATCGAAATTAAATTCAGACAAATTTAGAGGTCACATATATATTAACCTTGTAATGTCACATGTAAATAAAATGACTAAACTATCCTCAAATACGATATTTGTCACGAAGATGACAATACCATGGGTGTGTTCGATATAGAGGAAACTATTTTAAATAACATATTTTTCAATTTTTCCATGTTTGGTTGTTTAATAATCATTTTTTTTTAGGAAAATAATTTTTTTTAAAAAATGAAAAAAATGACTTCTCTAGTGGATGTTATGAAAACAAGTTACACAATAACATTCTACGTTGATTGTATCAAGACCCTGCAACTAGGCCTCTTCATCGGTCGGATAGGCTTAGGTTTAGCATATTTTGGATTATAACTTTGATTTTCGCATTTTGTTAACTGTAATCCGAATCCGATCCAAATATGTTCAGCTTGGATCGAATTCTTTAAGTTCGGTTTCGAATAAATCTATATAGATAATTCAGATTTTTGGTTCGGCATATAAGTTGAATTGCTTCTTCTTCTTACAAAATGAACAACCAAATAAAATATTTCATACCAAATTGCCTTAATATATTGTTCATGGTTTCTATAACAATCATACAAATAAAGTATTCATACAAGCAATTTAGTAATATTTTAGAATATATAGGTTGATGTGTAATGAGTAGAGTATATTTGACTAATTAGATTGGACATATAGGTAATGCACTAATATCTAATGGATAGTCGGGTAGGCTAAACATAAGGTATAAGAAATCCAATATTCGGATATCCAAAAATACGAAGTTCCAAATACGAAATCCGATCCATTATCCAAATTTTAAAAAACTAAATGCAAAATCTAATCCAGAATTTGAAAATTTCAAAATACAAGTCAAAAATATTCGAATTTCGGATTTATTCAAATTATGCACACCATAACTGCAACACACACATCTTCGTAACCCCCATGGTACCACCTCACACCCCATTCCTCCTACAATTGTTTAAATTATATACAAATATCTTTAAATAATTTGTTACTTATGTCAATTTCACTTATTTTCCAAAAAATTACATGTTTGTATGGAAAACATATCATTGACACCTATTTCAGTGCAGGCTTTACTGCTATATAGAAGCATGGGTCTCAACCCATGCTTTGTCGTCCCTAAGCATTAAAACAAATATGTGGTCCCCATATTAAACACTAACCAATATTAAAAAATTACTACTATATAGAAGCATGGGTCTCAACCCATGCTTAGTCGTTCGTAAGCATTCGTCGTCCGTAAGCATTAAAAAAAAAATGTGTGGTCCCCATATTAAACACCAACCAATATTAAAAAATTAAAAAAAACACCAACCAATATTAAAAAAAAAAGTAAAAAAAGTGGAACCCACCATCTCCAAACTCACGGAAAAGAAAAGTGGATCCCGTATTAACAAAATCAAGCAATATAAAAAAAAAAGCGAATCCCATATTAAAAAAACAAACAATGTCAAAAAAAAAAATGCAGAATTTGTATTCGTAGCAAACACTAATATAATAAAGTTTTAAATACGGAGCACAAACTACAATGTTATATTAATCGTGTTTTGAACATAATATCCCATATTGACAAAATCAAGCAATATAAAAAAAAAAAAATGAATCCCATATTAAAAAAACAAACAATGTCAAAAAAAAAAATGTCGACATTGTATTCGTAGCAAACACTAATATAATAAAGTTTTAGATACGGAACACAAACTACAATGTTATATTAATCGTGTTTTGAACATAGTATATGTATATATATTATATGCATAAAAATAGTACAAACTAATAATGTCCAAAAAAAAAAGTGCACCCCATAAAGGGTGGACCTCATACTAAACAACATCAAACAATAAAAAATAAATAAAAAAAAGTGAAACCCACCATCTCCAAACTCACGGTAAAAAAAAGTGGATCCCATATTAACAAAATCAAGCAATATCAAAAAAAAAAAAAAGTGAACCCCATATTAAAAAAAAAATATATAAAAAAAAAGTGCAGACTTTGTATTCGTAGTAAACACTAATATAATAAAGTTTTACATACGGAGTACAAACTACAATGTTATATTAATCGTGTTTTGAACATAGTATGTATATATATATATATGCATAAAATAGTGCAAATTAATAATGTCCAAAAAAAAAAAGTGCACTCCATATTAAAAAATCAAACAATATTCATGTAATTTCCAAAGTATCTCATCAAGTCAATAATAATGGATTCATTGCCACGTGTGTATCAATCCATTAGTGGCAGCAAATGAAATTGCTTTTCTTCAAAAGGTTAAGTAGTCAAACCATACAATTTTCTTTCTTTTTTATATTAGCCTGAGATCTAATCTACATATTAAACTGTTGTATTTGCTATTCCGCCATGTCATTTATTTGTTATGTTTAATAAAATAAATATACTTAAAGTATTTATATTTTAAAATAAGATAGAATAAGTAAAATGAACTAAATCGAGAATATTTACCAAAAATTAAAAAATAGTATTTCTTCGTTTAAATAGAAAATCAATTTCTACTTTATTTCTTTTTAAACATGTAAAATTAATTTAATAATTTGAATTAGAATTATCCAAATCAAAATTTGATAAAAAATAATAAGTATTTTACACCTTTAAATTAATCGAATTAAAATTGAAAGTATCAACTGATGCTTAAATATTGCTATTGTTTTATCTCAAAGAGAGGAAAATAGTTTCGTTTTAAATAAGTTTTCTCTTTTAAAAAATATTAATAAATTTACCGATTTTGTATTCATAGCAAACATTAATATAATAAAATTTTAGATACGAATCACAAACTACAATGTTATATTAATCGTGTTTTGAACATAATATACTATATATATATATATATATATATATATATATATATATATATATATATATATATATATATAGAATAACTATTCAAAAATAATTACATACACATAGATGCACTATAATCTAAAGTGTTGGTCCGTGCACTAGTATATTAACAAGCCTCGCGGTTTATCTTTATCAAAACTGAGGTAGACAGTCCTGAATGATGTCAAACCAGACCCAAAAAGTAGTTTGTCTTTATCTGTCGTCTGTTAAACCCTGTTGTCATCACTTGCGTCAAATAACACACAAAAAACGAGAACTTATCCGAACGATGTTACTTGTGAGACATGTGAAAATACAGCAACAAGCAGAACCAAGCTGAAGCTTATAATGTAAGAAGATGGCTTCCCAAAATTGATACTCCACTTGCTTCTTTTGTACTTTGATCCGTAAGTCAAATAATTTCTTACTTCTGCAACTTCTCTATTAAAAAAAAAAAAATATATAAAAGATTACTTCTTTTGCCCCTATTTTTTCTACCTTAATCTTTTTGGTAATTGAGGTTTCTTTCTTAAATGGAGCTTTGATTTTTGTGTTGTTGCAGTTTGCACAAGCTATAGGACTTTCAGGTTACTTGTAATTGTAATCTATGCAATTGACTAATCAAATATCAGTCAAAATTGAAGTACAATTTTTTTAGCTTACTTCAGTTCAGTCAGCAAGTTTACTTTTAGATAACAATTCAAAGTGACCTTAGAATATATTCAGGCATGCTTCTTTTTCTGCATAATTGAAGAAAAGTTAGCAAATTTACCAAATACGAATTATGTGTGTCAACTGATAGTTACCTACTTGAATCTGCAGGTTGTGCATGTCATATCGACTTCAATTTGTTTTTTCAGTGGCCAAGATCTATGTTCAAGTAAGATAATTAAAGAAAATTGAATAGACAGCTGTGTCCTTTTTTCTCCTTATTTTTCCATAAAAAATCATTTGGCCAATTGATGTATGTCTCCCGGACGATCCATTCAAGACCATATGGTCAAATAGACTGCAAGTTGTTGTGCAAGAATATTAGTGTGTTGCGACATTATGGATAATGAGAAGCTGCAATTCAAGTCCATAATTATTGAAAGAAACATGGAATGATGATTTATGGAGTCAGGATATGCTGTTGGTTTAGTGTAGTGAACAAAATCTAGGAGGAGACCTAATGTTCAGTAATCATGCTAACATTCTTGAGCAGTCCATATTAACACTTTGGTCTATCCTGATTGACTTATAATTTGAAGGAAAAGTGTAATGCCTAATACCTCTTGCTCGCTTTGTCTTTGTGGCCGAACAACTTTTGTTTGACAAGTTGACTCTGACTTTAAATGGTACTAGTAGATAAGAGTGTCACATGAAGGGTCATCGGTTTGGTTTAGCTAGTTCTGATAGGAATGGCTAGAAATCGAATCACTAGCAGATCCATTTGGTTTTCAGTTTGGTCTATACAAGTTTTTTTTTTTTTTTTTTGAGGAAGGTAACAATATTTTTAATATATAGCTGATCGCCATAATTATAATCGAAAGTATGTCCTTGTTCTTCTTACAAGGCCTCTATAAAGTCATAAAAAGATTCTGCTTCAGCTAAATATTCCTCTTTACCCCAAAAGTCTTAACCAAAAAAAAGAAGGAAAAAAGCCTAGTCATCTTGAATTTCTGTATAGAGCTCTAGCTTCCTTCAAAACATCTTCTATTCATCTCTTTCCATATAGTCCAACAAATACATGCAGGTATGGTCATCCACCATTTGTTGTGCCTTACGAGTTTCCGTTGTTCCGACATTACAAGAGCTCCCTGGTACACAAGTTCAAGCATTTCCCTGTAAAGTTTCTGTGGGAATAATTTATGAAAAAGGAGCAAGACAGTAGTGACGGTGCCAGGGACAATATTTGCAAAAATCCATTTCAGATTGTTTTATGATATCGTGAATGCGACTATTCTCTTTCAACAAGAGACAAACACTAAACAAGCACTGATCAATTAGGACTTAACTTTAGGAGGGATCTGTAGGTATATGATGTTATTGGAGACTTTTGCTTTTCCTTTAGTAGGTGTCACAGTCCTATTTCTATGCATACTTTCATGAGTTATTGAGCCAGGCCTGATGTTTTACTTCCCAAAAAGAGCAGTTTTGAAAACTAAAGCCCCAGTGAAATTGCTCTCTGTACTTATCTGTACTTATTTAGTGGGTCTTTAACACATATACAGGACCTAAGCCGAAGCTACTGGGTTCATCTGAACGACTGAACCCATAGTTTATTCACTAGATCTGCCCCCGGTCTGGTCTCCCCATTTCCTCTTAAGAAACTTTTTTATTGTTTTAAGCACAGTTGGGAGCTATTAAATGTTAACTTATTTACAAATAAAATAAGAGTTCTTTGAGTGAAGCAAAAAGAAGTAACTTCGAAAGGAATCTGACAACTTTTACGCATAAAAAATAGTACAATAACAACATACCCAGTATATTCCCACGAAGTGGGGTCTGGGTGTACGCAGACCTTACCCCTACCTTGGGAGGTAGGGAGGCTGTTTCCGATAGACCCTCAGCTCAAGAAAAGGCATTTCAAAAAGGTTAGATAAGAATCAACAAAAGTAAAGAAATCATCGCAAAATACAATAAAAGCATAACAAAGCATGATGTAAAAAAGAAACAGTTACGACAGCAAACTCATATGAACATCGAAGTATTAGAGACAACAGACGCATCAAAAATAGTAAGACTGTATATTTACTTATCTAAAATGCTGGATCCTTGCATATTGATTTTAGTTTTACTGCTTATGCATCCGGTTAATCTCATCTTCATAATCGTGAGCCACATTTGTGCCAATATATATTACATGATGCTGATGATGCATATGACATGGAGTCTCTTTTCTCTCTACCACCTTGGTAGTACTTTACTATTATGCTGTATTAGTGCCCAATTGTCACATCATGTGGACTAAAGTACCTCAAGTGAACTGGGCATCGACATTCTAATTGATTCTAATTGATCTTTTCAACTGCTAATTTGAAGATGTCTCTTCACTGTATATTTTCTTAAATTACCGATTCAAACAAAAGTAGCATGAACAATGATGCCTCTGAGTATGAGGATCTGGTCAACATTACTTGAACATTACTTGTAATGTACTTCAATCAATTCTTAGAAAGCATAATGACAAGGAATGTTATATGTCTAATTCAAACTCAGGTTGACATGTTTTTGTTGCTTTAAAGCTATCGTTCAATAGTTGCCTAGTTGCTGCATATTTTAATTAATACTTGTAATGTACTTCAATCAATTCTTAGAAAGCATAATGACAAGGAATGTTATATGTCTAATTCAAACTCAGGTTGACATGTTTTTGTTGCTTTAAAGCTATCGTTCAATAGTTGCCTAGTTGCTGCATATTTTAATTAATAAGCCACATTTATTGTATCTCTTCAACCTAAGTGCATGAATTATCTGCTCTCACTGAAGAAAACTGCAGTTTCCAACTGGAGTTGGGTCAAAACTATGAGTAGATTAAAACTTATTTGGCATTTTGGAAGTGTATATGCTTACGCTTGATCCTGCAAAACTTTTATACCTAAATACCAGCTTCTTCACATTTGCGGGAAAAGAAATCTGGTATAGCAATGTGTTCATAGCTAACTTTGTTTACTTTTTCTTGTACCACCAGTGATGATGAACCTTTGGCCTTCAAGAGAATGCATGAATTTTCCGCAGTGGATGGCTTTGCAGAGATAACTGAATCCTTGGCAGAGATGATAAAGTTCATTGCAAATGAACCCTCCGTGGGGCTTTTCTACATTCAACAACATACTCATAGTGCGCCCAATCTTACCAATCTCAAGAATGATATTAAGGAAAAATCTGGTGAAGTGACTTTGCATGCAGAAGATTCAGAGGATTCTGTCACTTTGATCAGGTCAATGAAAGATATCGGCGCCCCGATTGCTAATGAGATGATTAAAGATCTGAGACATTCTGTAGCGGTCGTGTTGAAGAAGCAACCGAAAAAAGGATTACTAAGGCACCCTGGTTCGACTTTTCAGATAGGGAGAACTAGTTCTTGGAGTCCTGCCACTCGGGGTCGCAGTACAGGTCCAGAACCGGACCGGGAGATGGCTAGTAGTTATCTCTCAACCGTTTTCAGGTCAGAGGCAGATCTAAAATTTAAACTTGATAGGTTCAGGTTCTTATATAGCATTGGTTACGGTGAACTTTTAAAATTATGGGTTCAAAATGTGTATTATTTGTTGCGTTTTGGTAAATTTGCTCGTATATATTTATATATTGTCAGAAATACTCCCTCCATTCACTTTTACTTGTCCACTATACTAAAAATAGATCTCCACCATCTTATACCTATCTTACCCTTATTATTAAGTACTATAGTTATTTCCAATTCATTTCCCAACATATAATAATTAGCGGTGATATAGTAAAATTACCATTTTATTTATTGCTTCTTAAAAGGTGTGCTTAGTCAAACATGGACAGAGGGAATATTGGTTTCAGATGAACCCAGTGAAATGAGATCATTTGCTTCTATTTCAGGTCAGCAAAAGAGAAAGCTAATGCATTATCAGCTGCAGAGGCGGGTTTTTCGTTCTGGGTTTCAGAGGCCAATGATGAAGAGTTGCCATTATCGAGTCCAACTAATAATGAGCTACAAGTGATGCAGGTGAATAAAAGCATGACCCCCGATCAACTACACCCTTCATCAGAAAACTATGAGGAAGTTACGGCTGATAAAGAAGCAAAATTCGAGGGGTGGTTGGGAGGGAAAGATAATCGTAATGCTGGTCCTGGAGAAAAATAAGGATTGCTGAATGGTACTTCTCTCATTAGAGAGAGCTTTGCTTGTACCATTATTCATGATCTTTGTACTAAACCAATAAATGTTTAAAGAGAAATTGTAATAATTAGGGAAGAGAGAGAAATTCAGTCCTTGGATTTAGTCCTGCTTTACAAGGTTTACTCGTTCAAACAAGTAAATTGAAATGTAAATGGTATTAAGTGAAAGCTTTTCTTAAAGTAGATGGGAGGAGTTGAATGAACAAGAGTTCCTTTGGTATTTGAGGATTGTGATCAGTTGAAAGTACAAACAAGAATTCCAACTTATATTGCATGATGTGTATCTGAAATCAATTGGCACTGCATCCAATTGGAGTCAAAATGTTTTAGCATGACGTGCTAAACCATTTAAAACCATCTTATATCAGTTTTCATCAATATAATATCCCACTTGTCGTGCTTTTCTTTATTTATCTTTCATTTGCTCGGAGAAGAAAGTACACACAGAGGCTTGAATTATGGTTGTAGGGATCCTCACAATGGATGAATTCCTTTTCTCCACTGTCCATAAAACCCTCTCTGGAGGAAGAAACCATTTCGCTGTTACTAATAACGACTAAAGAGACCAGGCCAAGGAATCTAATTGAGATTTTATGTCTTAAAACATTTAGCAATGTACTGTAACTTTTTCTATTTACTTGTAAAAACAGTATAAACAGTTACTTTTTTACTAAGGTAGAAAGTCACTTATTATTTCTTGAGTAAATTTGCATGCTTTGGCTATTCACCCACTAGTCAATTTGCCCGTGCACCGCGCGTTAGAAATCACTGATTTCTTTTTTATAAATTTAATCGAGATAAAGACATATAATTTTCATTATACCAAATATATGTATATAAAATAAGGTATACATGAAAAATTTAAAATCTATATATATATGAAAATACTAAAATATAGAAGAAAAGAACAACCTCAATAAAATTAATGTTCATTATAAAAAAGTATCTAATATATATCTTCAAACCTTATCTTTTTTATTTAAATGTTGTTTATAAAATATTTAACCCGCGAGATGATTAAAAAAATAAAAAATGTCTGAATGATTAGTGTCGTATAATTTTTATGAAACAAAATTGATCTTTAATAATCAAGCACCTTTTCATTATTCTACCATATCTTCGCTACACTTCACATTATAAATATAAATTTTTGACAAAAATAATTTGTAAGAAAAGAAATCAACACTTGAAAGGAAATACAAGAAATAAATACTAATCTGATATGCTAATTCCTCTTGAGTGTAATATGTCAAAAAGAAGGAAAAAAGAGAAGCATAGTAGTAGTATTTCAATTTATAAGAAGTTGGTAACTGCCGCCTTCGCCTTGTGCTTCCTCATCTATTTCCATCACTTTCTTGCCTTCGCCTTGCCTCATCTATTTCCATCACTTTCTTCATATGTTGTTGTTTCTCCGCACCACTGATGTTGTTCATCTTTTATTACAAGTAGAATTTAGAAAAATAGAAATTTTACCGGAGAAAGAGTTAAAATAGTAGAGCTTTTCTTTTCAGATCATAGCTTCTTCTCTTCTTTGAAGTGTAGTAATGTGAAATTTGGCTCTTGAAAACACTTCCGGTAGTTTCAATCAGTCTCGTCATATTTTACAAATCTCAATATTAGCGCCTTCTACCATTGGGTTATTCGTAAACCCAAATAAATAATACAATAATGAAAAGTTATACGATAAAGAAGTGAAAATGGAAAGTTCATTACCTATGTAACCTACCTAATGAATATGTGTTTTCAATCGGTTACAGTTTATCATTAGCCGTAAGTTCGGAGGCCGTAACTAAGAGGTGATTATTAAGAAAACTAGTGAAGTTGCCCGCGCTTCGCACAAGCATGTAAAACATCGTCAATAAATTTACAAAATGATGTTTTTGAAGATTTTTGTTTAGATAGAAGAAATAACAATCTTCATGTATAATAAAAAGGGTAGGTTTTTTCGAAAACTATGTAACCAAAATATATAAATTTAATAACTCAATCCAAATGCATAAAAAAGCAAAACTTTAAAAAAACATCACCTACTCGATTGTTTTAGACGGAAAAAATAAAAATGACATTGTTTCAGCTATCACAACAACAAAAAAACCCTAAGCAAAAAAAATCTCATAATAGTTGTTCGTAACTTAAACCTTCATCCTTTTCATGTATTTTAAGTACTAATTTGTGAATTACTCTTTATTTCTAAAAAATTAGAGGGGGTGAAGTTATTCTCTTTGAACGATCAGTTCTCAAAAAATTGGAAAATAGTTATTCAAATATGGGATTATCGAGTTTTGTATTAAAAATGAGGGGAACCCCCCCCCCCCCCCCCCCCCCCCAAAAAAAAATTAATTACGTAATAAAGGAGCTAGGGAATTAGGTAAAAAGAGAGTCTTGAAGCTTGATCAGATGCCTCCTTATCTGAGTTAAAATTTCACTAAATTTTTCAATAATCAATTTAGAAATTGTGATTCTGTTTTAATCCTTCTTTTGAAAAATTTCTTCATTGGCGTCTTCCCTTGCTAAGTTTTTTAGTAACATCTTTGTCTTCCTCCTTTTCTATTCTTTCTGCAAGTTCTTTCTACTATTTTCATATTACTACATGGTTACATCGCCTAAAAAATTGCCTTTGAAATTTTTTATTAAAAAAAAAAAAAGATAAATAGATGGAAAAGGAAGTTAAATAGAGTTGACCTAAAGGGCTACACAAATGAATCGAGCACTAATTCCAGAGACGACAAAACTGTACAAGTATCACGCAACCACCAAAGTAATTCTTACTTAAGCATACATTGGAATTTTCTAAACAGAACACACAATTCATATGACAGTGCTGCTACATAGAGTTGATATCCATAGAACATAAGACAATATGTTATTTCATCAAGAACTAAGATAAGCATCACAATAGACAACCACTATTAAGATAGAAAGAACAACTTGAATGATCAATAGAGAAAATATGGGTAGATGGTGCATAGGAACTTTCCTGAAAAAAATAGTAGAGGAAATAACATTATAAATTGAAGATTTAGCAGCATGTTTAATTTATATTCCATTCAAAGTCATGATGCTTTTATAATTCCATATGCTGAAGGATATGTGAGCAATCGCCAAGACAATTATGATCCATCAACAATGTTTCTCACTGCGAAAAATAAAATAGGAAAAAAGATTAATTTGCCAAAGAATTTAAGTTTTCCTTTGCCCATGTGTGTTTTCCCATCCTCCACATAATATGCTGCTTTTGTCAAGTCAGAAACACGAGTCACCAGCCTCCAGAGTGACTGCAAATTAAAATAGATAGTGCACTGAAAAGCTAGGATCGGAGACCTAGCACAGTTAGAAGGAGTCGGTAGCGCTGAAATAATGCTGAACAACTTCCACATAAAAACAATAAGTGAAGTAAAAATGTGAGAATAACATTTAGATGATAACTAAGGATTGAAGGATTGGAACACTTCTAAACCGGAAGAATGAAATGAACCAACAGCGGCATGTGATAGCTATTGAAACCAATCATTTTTATCCTCTAAGTTCATCAAAGCAAAATGAATAAGAATTAGTGTACAGGATTAATGTAGTGTCGGTTACAGAAGATATTATAGAAGATGTACCATTTCAACTTCCATATAATTACGTGGTGAAGTTTCTTCGTTATAAAACTAATTGAATAAATATGTTACTTTCGAAACGGATGGAAAAAATAGAATATTTGACATGGAAAATAAGAGAAATGACAAAAAAAAGGAGAAAATAGATAAATATGAATTGTGGCCATAGAGAGGTGTTACATCACCTTATTTATGCCTAGTTTTAATATATATATGTATATATAGATTTGCTTTAGTAACTCGAGTAACTTTTTAAAAAGAGATGGCTGTCACTACAAAAAACGCGGGATTTAGCCACGCGCAAAACCGTGGCTAAAGAGCACCTAAACCGTGGCTAAACCTACTTAGCCATGGTAAGTTAGCCACGGTTACAAGCGTGTCCATACGGGGCGTCGCTCCTGAATCAGCCACGGTTTTAGCGTTCGTGGTAACCTTTATTTAGCCACGGTTTGATTTACATCTAGCCACGGTCGAACCATGGGTAAATTTGGCTACATAAAATAAGAATTATATTTGAATTTTTAATCACCCACACAAGAACCGTGGCTAATTTAAACCATATGGCAATTAACTTACAAATCATTTTAGCCACGGTTCAACCGTGGCAAATGTGCATAATTTTTTTTTAATAAAATTATAATTATTTCCCTGCATTTTCCTGGTATCAATACATAATGATAGGCCTTCACAAATACACTGGACATAATACACAAAGCATTGCTATAAAGATTAGAGCTTCAATGTTCTACTTGTCATATATAACAAAACGTAAGTTTCAAGCCTTGATTATACAAAAAAGATACCACAATTGCTAGTGTAAGGGAAATACAAAAAATAGTTGGTGGTTCAAAAATAACCACGCAAGGCTAAGAAGAATCTAAGGAGAAACTAGGCAACTCACTACCAAATTTAGCTTGTAAAAACCTATGAAGAGTTGCCAAGTGATTCTCATTTTGCGCAAGCCGTTCCTTGGTCTCCACAAATTGTTCCTTGATCTCTTCATATCCAATCAGCTTCTCTTCCAAGGTTTCGACATGCTTCTCTAGGTCTTCAACACGTTGATGAGACGTATTACTAGAACCACCAAGATTCGCATAACTAACTGAATGTTTAGGCATTCCAAAAGCAGTCGAGGGGCAAACATTACCACCTAAACCACGCACACGACCAGAATGTTCAACTCCATATACTTTTCCAATAGCGTCATTAGGATGAGCCAATATCTTCAATGGAACACCTAAAGTGGCAGCATGTTCTTGATCTTGAGATAGATGCTCTGATATTTTATCCTACAAGTAACATAAAGAAATGAGACATTCTCATACCAATGCTGCTAACATCCCAGGCGAAAAGAAAGCATTATCACTAAATTATAATTACATTCAAAAGTATAAAATGATACAGAGACACAAGCAGCAGTCTCATTGTGCAATCCAGGTGACCATTACTGTACTTGTTGGGAGAAGCTTAAGCATAGAAATAACTGCTTTTCATAATAATAAACACAGCCATACTGCTTATGATTATGAAAAGCAGTAATGTCAATATGACTTGTAGATTCTTCACTTATAAGCTTCCTTACCATTCCATACCATTATTAAAAGCTTCAAATATATATATCTGCAACCATACTGCAGGTACAACATTACAAAATATTTTGTTGTTCCTAATCTTGGAGATATTATTCACTTTCTGGTATTTATTATGTGTGAAATACAGCAAACAACAGGCATTGCATGTTTTTATATAATTAGCTCAAACTTGTTCTTTTCTGTAAAATGACTGTCATCTACTCATTTTTTGAGATGGCACTTTCCATTAACATGAAGCGTTGCTTTCTACTTTTACTCTTGCTCCATTATATTGCTGATTTTACATGTCATATAGCAATCTGTATTCCATTGGATATATTCACCATAAAATTGCAATTTCTTTTAAGCCCTATCCTTGCATCGGCAATTTCTCCATGACCATTCCAAACTAGGATTAGAAATTTTGATGTGGATTCTGAAATACTATTAAAAGATACAAGAAGGTAATGTTGTATTGTAATTTCATAGCTCATGTACAATGCACATACCAAGAACACAAGAATTATCATTTCTTTACTTATCTTAGGACCAAATTGATCATCTTTTTTAAAATACATTAAGAATCATTTCTACCAATAGAACCGAAATCCATACATCAAAGACCATTTTAATCATTTTCTCAATTTAACAAACTACGAAAAGTAGATTATGAAAGTAGACAAGCGAATCATTTACATCAAAACATTCACTCACAATACTGAGAAAATTACACTAGGAAACCGACATTGTAACTGAAATATGAAAGTAGACAAGTGTTTGAAACTTACAGCTATAATCTTCCCTTCCTCATTCACATAATTTCCATTCTTCTTCAGTAAAGTTGACAAAACAACCTCACTTCGGCACACAGGCCTTCCATATTTTTTCTCCTATCATTAATCGAGTATAGATTAAAAAATAAATAACATGCAACACATTTTATTTGGTACAAAGTGATTTCCAAAATGAAATCCAAGGTCAAGAAAATTACCATTTGACGACCTCTCCTTGCATTGCTTTTGCTACCACCGGCATGGGGGACTTTAAGTTTACTTCGATTTCTTGCATTTTGTTCACTTTGTGTCTGCAATTCTCAAACATCAATTTAATTTTATATATGTATATATAGACACACACACACTGGACATGAATTAAGTGATGATTTTTCTTTGTAAAGGAACAATTACCTTCATCTTCTCTTCTTTATAGTGATGCACAAAAGCAGTCCAATCAATAGAATCCACGTTTGGAGGAGGATTAGCAAGTATTTGTTCCTTACTTTTGCTAGGGTAGAAGGTTTGATTTCTTAACGCATATTTATAGGACCTCCATCTATCGCGTAAAGTATGCATCACCCATTTGATTCCAATAGCATAGTCAAACTCGAAATTCTCCTTCAAATGTATTTATATTCATAATTCAATATCTAATGACAAAAGATAAACTAATTGAACCTGAAAGAATTTAGATAGTTACCTCAACTGACTGCCATTGTAGGCGATGTTTCGCCTCGGGCATCCTATCCCATCTCTCAACTGATATGGGACAAATTATTGACTTTTGAGAAAGTTTGCCAAGAAATCTCACAAGCAAGTTTGAACCATTATTACTTCCTTGTCCATCCCCGTTGAGTTCCACCACAATTTTTTTTTATTTTTTTCCAAGTTCCAAACTCGATCTGCTTGCATCTTTTGAGTTGTAACTTCTCCAGTCAAAGTATCTATCATTTTAACAAGCAATCACCATTAATCGGAAGCAAAAATAACAAAACATGATAAAGAATAAAAAGCAATAGTCAGCTCTAATATGAAATTACTTCAAACCTTTAATCTCAACAAGTAAGGGCTCCTCTTTTTGTTGTGAGTTAGCTTCATTAGAGCTCGAGGAAGAATTTAAGTTGTCATTACCGAATGTAGGAGTTGTTATGTTCTCATTCTCAAGTTGGTCATCCAGTTGATCCCCACTAAGTTGTTGCTGCAAATCTTGGGAAGTTGTACCATAGTTGTCAGTTTGATGTCCTCGTAGGCTTTCTAACATTGCTTGTGTTGAATTCTTGCGTTTTCGCTTCATATTCTTCTAGAATACGATAGTTCTCCTGTAGGAATTGCTTTAAGAGAATATAATACTTATAAATTACTAAAGGACACTGGAAAAAGGGAGAATGAAGCACTATAACTACAACTAAATAAAAACAAATATAGTATAACAAACTAAAGTTACAAAAATAAATAAAAACAAATATAGTATAAAAGTTCTCTGAATGTCGTGACTTTATTTGCTAAGTTTTGATAGGTACAGACCTATGAGACATTTATTTGAAAAATTGTGATACATGGATTTATTTACAGCTATGCATCCAAAACAGGGTAGGCGTTTAATAATTTTAGTATATCTTCAAGAATGTGCAGCAATTACCAACACTCATGTCACACTGTTTGGCACGGGTTCAAGGTAAATATCGAACCCATGTAACATAAGAACACAAAACGATATATAATGAGCAGTGATAGAAATGCATCTCCTGAGATTACACACAATTTCCACTGGTTTTTACTTTTGTAGGGCTACTATCCAAGTTACATTTACATGCGGCGCATGAGAACTAACTCAGTTAAACAACGAAAACAATATGACACTGCACACCTTAGCTGCTGCTGCAGTTGATATGAATAAAATTAGTATTTCTTGAAACCAATAACAACCATAAGGATATTATTTATACAATACAACAAAAGTTAGTATTTCTTAAACCAATAACAACCATAACTACTGCTCTTGTATCCATTTGCTCCATTTGTCCTATCCATTTACTCTACTAAGGTTACCACACTATGTAAAATTATTTGCTCAAATGTGATTTTTTATATCCTTGTTTGAATTATGAACGAACTCAACTACTAAATGCAACGGCAACATTAGAAAAATGTCTAAGTCTCAGCTAATTTGCAGAAAAGCACCTCAAACCACAAGAAAAAATGTACACATTGTTAAAACATTCGAACCTATGATATGTAGTTGTAGTTCTTCCAATGAACCAGCAAACACTTGTGAACCGACTATACAATCAAACCGAGCATATCTAATCATAAAAGCTTAAAATTAACAATCAGTCAGAATATCGCAAAATGCCCAGAAATTCTAAACAATAAAACAACAAAAGTGACAGAAATTTCAGAGATTTCAAAGCATATACAAGCATGTAGTAACATATGGATGATTATTAATTACTAGGATGTAGTAAAAATTAGAAAGCATCCCCATAAACATTATATGAAGTTTGAACTCTAATATTTTACTTCATACCCTCCACAGGTTTAAAAGCAAGTACAGTGCAAGAGAAATAATTTAAAGAGCCACAACAAGCAGTCAACTAGCAAGAACTTCTAACTTGCATTATGATTTCATGAAACAATTTTAGCACTAAACAGGTAATACAAATATACAACCTGGAATGATATGACAATTTCCAAAGACACAACTGAAAGAACAGACAAAATACACAAACCACCAAACAGGTAATCAGATAAGGGTACGTTGAAACAATAAGGCAGAAATCATTGTTCAACATTAATAATGGTTACCATTATATTGAGAAGGACTTAAAATGGAACGACATGAACATGAAAGTTCGTAAGTCGAATCTCGACTTGTTTGAAATAGAGACATAATTACGCGCTGAGATATACCAGAGCAAGAAATCATAAGAACATGTTCAATATTTACAGTTCAATATTTACATACAACTCTTTTTTCTTTTTGTCTAATTACATTCTACAAGTTATTTATCTAACAATGAGTAATGCAGTTAAAAGGGAAAATTTTGAAGATGTCAACAAGAACATGAAAAAGGTACAACTAATTCTACTCAGCCCTTCGACTCGGGCTGCCTCCAAAAATATTTACAGTATATTCTATGGTCCTACTCCCGCTCTATCGCAACTTCATTCAAGCTTGCAGTTTTATTTAGGCATAAGTCATCCTTATAGAGGAAACATAGTAATACCTCAACTCTCAAAACTAGCAAGAAGTCCCAAGCCTTTGTATCTACTTCTGGGAAGGAAGTACAGAACAAATTTAAACCCCAATTAAACTCGGTGAGCTAGACACATATCGCGATTCAAATTCAAACACCAATTAAACATGGCTGTAGGATGCAGAGCAATGCTAGTTTTCATAAACAAAAACCCTAAAAGGAACCTATTAAAGATTGAACAAAAAATTGACTTGAAAACCCGAAGGAGCAGAGAATTGTTACCTGGAGCATGACATATCAACAAGCATTCATGGGAAGAATCATATCACTGAAAAGAAAATACCTAAATCACATAAAGAAAGTGTTACCTAAACCTTTCTTCTTCACAATCCTCAACCTTAGAGCTACAGCCAACTGTTAAATATTTACTTCAATATCAACCTTTAACCTTCAATATGCAAGCAAGGCAGAACCAACTCCATCCAAAGACCCAAACAAGAAAAAGAGCACGTTCAAGAAGAAAAAAGGAGAATTCAACGATTTACAAACAAAGCGGCCCTTTAGAGTGGCGAATTTTGGGAGCAATTGAATTTGGGAACAGTCCAATTTGGGAGGGAGTATTGTTAATTGTTAAAAGAGAAAATCTAAAAAGCAAACAAAGAAAATAAATGGTGGGAAAATGAAAACAAAAGGGAGGGAATGAAATTTATACCCGCCTCATTTGCCCACGAATGGTTAGCCACGGTTTCCTAATTGTAGATAACTTTATAATTGTTAGTCTGTTTTGCCACGGTTTTTGAAACCGTGGCTAAATAACCGTGGCTAACAGGCGCTTTTTTGGTAGTGTGTTGGGTATTTTGATACAACAGTTTTCAAAGTTGCATAAGAAGAAAAAGGCAAAATTCTATAGTAACTGAAAGAGTTCATATTCTGAAATGTAATTTTCCTTTTAATTCAGCAATAAATGTATACAATTATAGACTTATTGATAGAGATGTTATTTTTCAGCAACTATTTTGAGGGAAATATACGAGAAAAAGGTCAAAAAATTGACCAAAAAAATAAATAGCAATGGTCCTAAGAGAGGTGTCACATCACTCTCTTATTGCCTAACTTTATATTATATATAAATTATATAGTAAGATTTTAGTGGGAACACGACATGCGATGATCAAGTTGGGTTTAACCTGCTAAGGTAAGGGTAAATCCACACTAAACTGAAAATTGAACAAATTAAATTGACAGGCCAATTTTTTCTATCTAGTTTGTGCTAAAGTTTTAAAAACTAATAGAGATAATGTTTAGTTTACTTGTTATTAAGCAAAAAGAGTTGGACCATGGCGACCAAATGTACATCCCCTATTTAGAATGTCACAATTTTTTGTTTAGAAACTTTTGTTATTTTTCTTCGATTTTGGTTTTTGCTTTGAAGATTTGGCCGTGAGATTTACGTTACATGTTTGTCTATTTCTCTGAGTACTCTTGCGACAATGTCCATATACTTAAAATGATAATTGCTGTAGAAAGAAATGAATTTAAATAATTCATTGCAAATATATCTCATAAATTACCAAAGTACAAGCAGGGGTGACTCAAAAAGGAGGTAGTAAAGCTTTGCTTAGGCCCGAAAAACTTGAGGCCCCAATTCTTTTTAATAATTAATGAATTTTATCATTTTATTTTGGGAAAAGGACATTGAGAGGCCACCAGCAAAAAAAAAAAAAAAAAAAATCAAAAAGGCCATTTTGGACTTAATACCGTGAGGTGGCCTTTCGGTCCAAACTAATCCCAAGCGCTAGCCGCCCATCCGTCACGACCCAACCCGCCATGACTGGCACCCACACTAACTCCTAGTGGGCGAACCAATACGCCTACCATCTACTCATTCAATCCATTTTTAGTTAATCAATTCATAACAATTAAACACAAGATAAATCAATAAATAGTCATGCCATAAAATAATAATCGTAAATGCGGAAGTCCTAACTATTACGACCCCAAAATCCGAAAGTCACCGTACAAGGACTCTAAATCCAAAACATGTCTAAGGAATGTATACTGTCTGAAATAAATAACCATCAATGTGTGGAACGGAAATAGACATTAGGAAAAAGAAGATCTTCGGGCGGCCTGACATGGATAAAAGCTCACCCTCAATCTGTCAGCAAATGGCCTCAACGCTAGATATGAGGTCGGGTAGCAGTCCCTGGATCACAATCTGCACTCAAAAGAATGCAACAAGGTAGTATCAGTACAAACACTATGTACCGGTAGATATCATAGGCCGACTATGATTAGTATCATGCATGAATCATAAAATCAATAAAATAGACAGACCAGTCAACAACAAATAATCAAATAACCCAACAACAAGTCAACCAAGGATATTCACAATCAAGTCAGCCAATGATATCAAGAATCAAGTCAACTGAAGCAAACAATGGAAATAAGTCTACCGACAACGATCTCAATACTTAATCACTGGCCACTCGTGTACACACATGCTAATTGGTGTCATTGCCCAATAGTCATGACCTGTAGGGGACCCTTGTTGTCTATGTACCACTCGTTTCGGATTCACTCCTCGGACCCGAACTCACAACTAGGCCACATCCTCACCCTCGGTCAAATGTGTCTGTTCATATCTAGGTCTCATCCTCACCCCCGGTCAAATGAGCCTTTTCATATATATACATATTTATTGTCACATCGCTTTTATAATCGATTTATCATTTTGTACCTCAATTTCACCAAGAAGATTATATTAACTTCTCACCACAACGTCATCAACCTGTAGGTCCCAACATTTCGAATAGTGGCACTAAGCCCACATAACCACTCAATCAATAGCATATAGGAATTTCAACCACACACATTATGCTTGAAGACTAGACATGCTTTCTCTTATCGATTTCACAACGCATACAATCAAATAATCAAATTCTAACTCAAGTAGACCGTAACCTACCTCAACTGTAGAGTTGGATCAATGCAGATTACTCCGCTATAGCCTTTCCTTTCCGTAACGCCTCGGAACGCTCAAAGTCTAGCAATTAAGATGCTAAATAAGTCACAATCACTCTAGTCACAAAATCAATTCAATGAACACCCTCCCCTTTTTTCCCATTCTAATGGGTGAATGATTTCTAGGTGTAAATCAATCTAACATTGGCCTTAACAACCACGAACTATCAGTTTACAAGGCTATTTAATCAAATTATCTCTTATAAGCAGTTTACATGGTCAAGCTACCATCTGTATGAAATCCTAAGTCTCAATTCACTTAGTTCATGTCTTTAATGGTTCAATTCTTGATCAGAAATTGACAACCCAAGCCATTAGATGATAAACACACAATAACAATCATAACCCACCAACTATTGAAAGTCTATTAAGTTCTAGGGTTACTATTCCGAATTCACCATTGTAGACCCATAAAAGGGATGGTAATCATAGAGATGAAAGCGTAATGATGGAAGGAATGGTTGAGACTTACCTCTCAAGGATATTCTTGCCCTAGCTTAGAATTTTGCCCTAGGTGCTTGTGGGGAACTGTTTTGGAGTTTTATGAATAAAGAATTCTGAACTAAGTGTTTAAAAATCGAGATTCTGTCCCCGTCGACCGCCGCACCGCTACGGCGGTCCAACCGTCGCTGTAGCGGTCCAACCGTAACTGCAGCGGTCCCGCTATAGAGGACAAGTGCCCGCCGTAGCGGACCATACCAAAACTGTCCCTCCGTAGTGGCGAGCCCGGTCCCGCTGCAGCGGTCCCGCTTCAGCGGTCCAGTGCCCGTCATAGAGGACACCCCATTTCCCAGATGACCACGGCGATGAGAGGGCCGCCGCTACAGCAGCCCCGCCGCAGCGGTACCACTGAGCCAGTAGGCTGGCTAATTTTCACAGTTTTTCACTCTATGATGCAACACTTCATCCGAGGCCTTACAAACAAAAACCAAACATGTACATTAATGTAAAAACATCATGCAGACTCACCCGTGGCCTCAAAATTCCCAACGGAGGTCTAATTTCCTACGTCACCCCCAATGGACTCAACAAAAACAAACAATAATCACAAACAAGTCAAATTTTTAGTTCTTAGATTTATACATGCGAGTTTCTATTAGCTCGTTCTACCTTTGGAGGGGTTCTATTTGGTAGGGTGATCCTAGATTTTCCATAACGATCGGGAGGGTTGCTACATCAGATACCAATTAAAACACCGTTCGTCCCCGAACGGACAAGGATGAGGAATCTAGGAAAAAGGTACCTTTCTCGGCGAAAAGCTGAGGATACTTGCTACGCATATCCGATTCTGTTTCCCAAGTAGCTTCCTCAACTGGGCGATTCTTCCACTGAACTTTCACGGAGGCTATTTCCTTCGATCTTAGTTTACTAACATCTCTATCTAAGATAGCAACAGGCTCTTCCTCATACGTCAAGTTCTCATCTAGCAAAACCGAAACCTAATGAATTATGTATGAACCATCGCCATGATACCTCTTCAACATCGAAACGTGAAATACCGAATGAATGCCTGATAAGCCCGGAGGTAAAGTCAACTCATAAGATACCTCCCCCATATGCTTGAGAATCTCAAATGGCTCGATGAATCTTGGGCTAAGCTTTCCCTTCTTCCCAAACCTCATCACACTCTTCATGGGTGAGAGTTTCAACAACACTTGCTCTCCCTCTCCAAACTCAAGATCTTGGACCTTATAGTCCACATACTCCTTTTGCCTACTCTGTGCTGCCAGAAGCTTAGCTTGAATCACCTTCACCTTCTCTGATGACTCCCTCAAAAGGTCCGTACTCCAAGGTCTAACCTCAAGCGCGTCGAACCAACCAATAGGAGACCTACATCTTGTCACGACCCAACTAGTGGGCCATGATAGGTACCCGGAGCAAACTACCGAGCACCACTTATCATGCTGTCTATCATACTCAGCCTGAACATACATCATTCTTAACACCAGACTTATCATGAAACAATCTCCAAATATCTCCCAAAGTATGTGTGCATACACAGGCTACAAAATGATATACAAGGTATAGGCTAAAGAAGTCTCATAACATCTATCACCCACACATAAGTATCTACGAGCCTCTACTAGAGTACTGAGATCATAAGGACGGGACAGGACCCCGTCATGCCCAAATATGTACGCCAAAGAAAAATATAACAATAGTGGCAACTCCGGAGTAGTGGAGTGCTCCTGTGTATGCTGGTATGACTCCTAAGGATCTGCACCGTCTTCCTGTCTACCTGTGGGCATGAACACGACGTCCATAAAAGAAAGGACGTCAGTACGAACAATGTACTGAGTATGTAAGGCATATATGATAACATAATAAGGAAGTATACAAAGCATAAGAAGAAAGGATAACTGTTACTGCTTGCCGCTTGAGGTGGAATCATGCATGCTCACTTTTACCTTTAGAACATATCACACGTACATACATAAACTGTCTGAATCAATAACGTCATTAGCCCGCGACCGAGTCTCCAGCGTTCGGGGTAATCATCTCACGCCGCCCACTAGTGGTGCTGCCCGTGCCATATAGACACGGTGTAATAAATCGCCCGCCTTAGCGGTGCTGCCCGACCATCTAGGCACGGTATAATCATCGTTATCTATAAGCCGTCTGCCTTAGCGGTGCTGCCCGTCCATCTAGGCACGGTGTAATCATCATCATATACCTAACATGAAGCATGCATAGGAGCTTAAGTAAAAACTGTAACTTTATCGGAGTGACATAAGGTCGGTAACCTCCGATTGTATTACGGAACATCATGATCGTCATGTCTCACCTTGAAGGAACTAGCATTATGAGATGAGACTATCAATAATGAATAACATCAAGGGAAACATAGAATAAGATCATAAATCTCATAAAGCGTCAATTCATAAACTTTGGAATCTTTAGAAATAGAGTCATCATCATCATTATTATCATAAAACACATCTCATCTCTATCTCATACAGAGCTCTTAATAATCTCGAGCTTTCAACTCTTAGGATGTAAGAAGGTCATGAAAATATAAGGAAGACAATAATATAAGAATCATGCCTTTTGAAAGAAAGGGACGAGCCTTAACATACCTGAAAATTCATGTCTCAGCTTTCCCACCTATATCCGGTATCACAATCTACATATAAGACCATTCGTACTATGGTTAGGCCCATTGTTATATACTTATCTTAACCCTTCAAATTTAATCTCCTTAAAATCTGCCGAAATTCGGGCAGCATCTCCCCTGTTTATATGCCTAGCCCGAAATTATAATTCAACAACCAACAACAACAACAATGACAACAACGAAAATAACATCATTATCAACACCAAAATATTCCATAAAACACCCTACACGGTGTTTTCCAATTTCCATAACTAACTAACTCGCTATACAATTGTTTAACGACTTTACCTCCATAATTAAATCGAAATTAACATTAATGATAAGAGATTCATACCTTACTCCAAATATTATTGCTATATCTTCACTTTTCTTCTTGAACTTGAGCCAAAGCACACCGCTATACGATTTTATAATCGCAACTATACGCTATCTGGATCGGAATTCGAAAATTATACCTGATTTGGGCTTAAAATTTGGTCTTGGGAATTGGGGAGAATTCTCCAGATTTTTGGAGAGAGTTTGGGGTGTTTGATGAGGAAAATAAGGGGTAGACCCCTTTTTATAACGGTCCAGGGTCTGCCTGGACCGACTTAAAATTTGCTCAGCGCGATCGTGCCACCTTGGGGCGCGTTCGCGCAGAGCAAATTCCTTTGCTCTGATAGTCTGTCTTTAAATTCTCATAACGTTTGATTCCGCTATTGTATGAGGGCCCACAACTATGGTTGGAAAGATATTTCAATTAGCTACAACTTTCATTTTTGGTGTTTTTCCAAATTCCAAACTTATAATGGCGCCTTGGCCTCTTTAAGTCAGATCATCCGAAAGCGCATCCTTAAATCATTCTTTTGGAGGGCTTGTCCCCATATTTGGCTTAAGGGTCCTTCTTAAGACTTCCTCAACTTCCCATGTACTACTCATATAAGGGAAAACACATAAAAACTCCCCCCAACGTATACTCAGATTAATTATGACGCACACAACCTTTGCGGACAACCTATTACCCCCCCCCCCCCCCCCGGACTTATTTTTTTTTGTATTTTTGTACCATTTTCGACTGACGTGGCAAAAAAAAAAATTATGGCGAGTGAAAGCAGTAATTTTGTTTTTATAATTTAATAAAAATTAATTTTTAAAAATTAATTTATATTTTATCCTCTCACCCACCCCCACCTTCCCTTTCTTCCACATTTCAATTGTTAAATGCAATTTATTTTTCTCTTTCTTCTTCTTTCTCCTCAACCACCGCCGCCGCCGCCGCCACACCGCAGCAGTAGCAGCAACATCGCAGTAGCAGAAACAACACCGCAGCAGCAGCAACAACACCAATATGAAAATGGGTCTGACCCATTAAAACATAATGCCATTTCGGTGGAGGAGATATTTTGGTGTTTGATTTGCCTTTAAATGAATGTGTTTGTTAATGGAGGAAGAAAGTGGGTTGAATGTGTGTGTGCTAATGGAGGAAGAAAATGGGTTGAAGTGTGTGTGTTAATGAAGGAATAAAATGGGTTGAAGAAAATAGGTTGAATGTGTGTTGTTAATGGAGGAAGAAAATGAGTTGAATGTGTGTGTGTGTATGTTAATGGAGGAAGAAAATGAGTTGAATGTGTGTGTGCTAATGGAGGAAGAAAATAGGTTGATGGATTTCTTGAAATGAAGAAGAAGAAGAAGGGTTTAGTGATGAAGAAGAAGAGTTTAGTGATGAAGAAGACAAAATTAATGGTTTAATGGTTAATTAGAGGTTAATTAGTGTAAATATAATTAATAAAAGAAAAATCAAATGAAAAAAAAGCAAAAGTGGCAGTGACGTGGCACCAATGTGGCGGAGAGTGTGCAACACTCTCCACTATGCAACTGGGGTTCAATTATTTTTTTGCCACGCCAATCAAAAAATGGTACAAAATACAGAAAAAATAAGGCCAGGGGGGTAATAGGTCACCCGCAAAGGTAGGTGCGTCATCATTAATCTGAGTATACGTTGGGGGTGGGGGTGGGGGGGGGGGGTTTATGTATTTTCCCACTCATATAACTTTTCATATGTCCTTTATAAAATTCTGGCATGTGGGCCCCACCTTAACTTACGGTTACGAGGGCTATTCATCAAGTAACGTACTAACTGATTTACACCATACGGTCTCCAAATGTCATATATATATATATATATATATATATATATATATATATATATATATATATATATATATATATATATATATATATATACTCATATAATATAATCTTAATCCTTAATCCTTGTATAACTTTACTCTTCCTTGAGCTCATACTAAGCCATCTACAGTATTGGTAACGCGAAATTTTCCGGGGTGTAACACATCTCCTCCCATACAACACCTCAAATGGAGCCATGTCGATGCTCGAGTGGTAGCTGTTATTATAAGAGAACTCGACCAATGGTAAGAACTGATCCCAATGAATACCAAAGTCTATCACACAAACCCGAAGCATATCCTCCAGAGCCTGAATAGTCTGCTCGGACAGCCCATCAGTCTGAGGGTGGAAAGCTGTAATAAGGTCTAACCTAGTACCCAATTCCTCATGCAGATGCTCCCAAAATCGAGATGTGAACGTTGTGCCCCTGCCGGACACGATGGAGATAGGAACCCCATGTAGTCTAACCACCTCACGAATGTAGATCTTAGCTAACTTCTCTGCGTCATAAGTTATCCGAACCGGAATAAAGTGAGCAGACTTAGTCAATCTGTCAATAACCCAATAGATTCAAACTTTCCCAACGTCTTCGGAAGACTAACTACGAAATCCATAACTCTTCTTTCCCACTTCCACTCGGGAATGGGCATCCTCTGAAGTGTACCCCCAGGTTTCTGATGTTCATACTTCACCTGTTGGCAGTTGAAACATTAAGCAACAAACTCCACTATATCACACTTCATCCTAGTCCACCAGTGGTGTCAGCTTAGATCGCGATACATCTTAGTAGTGTCAGGATGAATAGAATACCTCGAACTGTGAGCTTCTGCTAGAATAGTCTTGATCAAATCACCTACACGTGGCACGCAAACTCGTCCGTTAATCCGTAACACCCCTTCTTCGTTGATCACGACCTCCTTGGCTTCACCACGCAACACCTTGCCACAAATTTTACACAACTTAGTATCCTCAAACTTCCTAGCCTTAATCTGCTCCAGAAATGATGACCGAGCCTCAACACTAGCCAACACCTTGCATGTGTTAGAAATATCCAGCCTCATAAAACTGTTAGCCAGAGTCTGAACCTTTCTAGCTAACGGACGCTCCGAAGAGATCAAACGAGCCAGACTTCCCATACTAGCTGACTTCCTGCTCAACACATCGGCCACCACGTTTGCCTTACCAGGATGATATAGAATGGTAATGTCATAATCCTTCTGCAGCTCCATCTATCTCCACTGCCTAGATTTCAGATCCCTCTGAGTGAACACATGCTTCAAGCTGGGATGATTAGTGTACACCTCACAATGGACCCCATACAAGTAGTGTCTCCAGATTTTAAACACCACTGCTGCCAATTCTAAGTCATGAGTAGAATAGTTCTTCTCATGCACCTTCAACTTCCTAGAAGCATAAGCAATCACCTTCTTTTCCTGCATCACAATAGCACCCAAACCAGAGCGTGAAACATCACACTAAACAACGAAATCCTTGCCCTCCATGGGAAATGCTAGAATAGGAGCTGTCGTCAACAATTTCTTGAGCTTTCGAAAGATTTCCTCACACTCGTCGGACCACTGAAACGGTACCTCTTTCTGAGTCAAACGGGTCAAATGAGACGCAATAGAGGCGAACCTGTTACACCCGAAATTTTTTCGTTAACGTACAGTGAGTAGACTAACGAAGGGAACGACGTATATGATGTTTTAATAAATAAGAAATGATGTTTGATGAGTTAAAATAATATTTCAAGGACATTGAGGTAGGAGACGAAAGTTGTTAAGGAAAGCAAAATATGTGTTGTGTACCGGGCAGAATTTATGAGAATCGAATATTGACGTTTTGGAGAAGAGTTATAATTTCCCTTAGATTGTTAATGAGGTGTTAAACAGGTGTCAAGAAGGTTCCATAAGGATTGGAGATCAAACGAAGTGACGAGAAGAAGATCGGAGAAGAGATGGGTTCTACGGCCGATTATACTCTCCGTATAATGTGCCGTATAATGAACACAGAAGCGAGAAGTTAACGGGGTGATTTCACGGTCACTTATATGGACCGTATAAAATTATACGGACAGTATAATGTGCCGTCAAAGTGACACAGAAAGGGATGGTTGCTGAGCAGTTTCAAGGTCACTTATACCGACCGTATAAATTTATACGGACCGTATAAGTGTCTGTATAATTACGTCGGGACAGATTTTAAGTTTTTAAATAAGAGACCCAAGTTCATTTATTTCATTTCATTTTCATTCTCCATAACTCAAGGATTCTCTAGAACCTTCCACTCACTCCATATACAAGAACTCATGAGAAATTGATGATCAACTTCATCAAATCAACAAAACTAAGTGTGAGAAACACATCAAAGTTCATCCAAGTCAAGAAATTCCATGGGAAGTGGAATTAGGGTTTTGCTCAAGTGAACTATTTCCACTTAAAGCTCATTCCCACACTATTAAAGGTAAGTTTTATGGTATTTACATGTTATTTAAGGTGTTGAAAAGTTGAGACACTTGGATTGTGGAATGGTATAGGAAATGGGTCATGAAAGTGAGAATAGTGTAAATTTTGAGTAGTAGTTTGGAGTGAATCATGAATATTGATATGCTGTGAGTGTAATTACGTTATGAATGATGTTAAGATCATGATAGAAACATTAGATGAGAACGAATGTAAAGTTGTATTGTGATTATGATTATGGATGACCTTGAGAGGAAATTGTGGGGATTGGATAATGATGAATTTGATAAAAGATATTGATGATGATATTATGAATGTTGTTATTGACGTTGGCAGTTGATATGTGATATGGAGAAAGTAGTATAAATAAAGGAGACGCAGCTCAATTTTCTATAGCTTTAGTTCAAACACGCTTATGTTATTGATTATCTAATATGAGTATGAACTCTCTTGAAGGTAGAAACGTGAATATTGGAGAGGAATGTTCAAGCGATAGAGTAGCTAATCGAAAAGGTATGTAAGGCTAGTCCCTTCTTTCTAAGGCATGAATCTATGGTATGATATTTCCTCCTCCTCCATGAATTTCCTGCAATCCGGAAAAACTAAGAGTCTATGCTCATGAATAGCCATAAGAATAAGAGATATTATGAACATGATAACGATGAGTCTAAGTCTAAAGAGTCTAAGGCCCATGATACTATCTTTCTACAAAGCCAATGATTCTTATTATGATCCATTGATGTTGTTCATTGTATACACTCACCTTATATGCTAATTCCTTCAAGGTGAGGCAGAATGCTTATGAATGCTCCATAACAGAATCGGGGGTTCACGACCTTATGTCACACCGGTAGAGTATAATTGTCTTAAGTTACCAGTCATGCATTATGATAATAGTATGATGAGAATATGTTAAGTCTATGAGATGTACATGATGCTATCACACCGTGCCTACATGGCCGGGCAGACACCGCTAAAGCGGGCAGCGTATACACCATGTCTAGATGGCATGGGCAGACACCACTAGTGGGCGACATGAGATGGTACCCCGGATGCGGGAGGCCTGGACGCAGGCTAACAATTATCACACCGTACCTATATGGTCGGGCAGCTTATACATATATGCATACATGATATGATGATGATTATGGAGTAAGTTAGCATGCATTATTTCAGTTTAAGTGACAGTCAGTTACAGATCGCTCTTCACTCGATGTGTCCGTATTTCATTGATATATCATTATTGTTCATGCCTTACATACTCAGTACAATATTCGTACTGACGTCCGTTTTCTTTGGACGCTGTGTTCATGCCCACAGGTAGACAGGGAGATGGTGCTGATCCATAGAAGCTATCAGCAGATTTACAGGAGCACCCCATTATTCCGGAGGTGCTATTAGGTTGATTCTTTTGTGTGTGTGTATATATATATATATATATATATATATATATATATATATATGTATTTTGGGCACGACGGGGTCTTGTCCCGTCCATATGTCTAGTACTCTAGTAGAGGCTCGTAGATACACAAGTGTGGGTAGTATGGTATCACGATGTTACTATTGTATCTATATTATTATTTTGATAGCCGAAGGACTTATGTATACGAAAGTAATTACGTTTCCAAATGAAGAATGATTTTTCTATGATTGAGTATAATGTTAATGAATGTACGCTTAATGAGTATGATAAGTAATAGAATGAGTGGTGCTCGGTGGTTAGCCCCGGGTACCCGTCATGGCCTCTAGTCGGGTCGTGACAAAACCCTTTCACAAACAGACTAAATAGCCAGCCAGACCCACGAAACTACGGATTTCGGTCACTGATGTGGGCCTAGCCCATTCCCTGACTGGTTGAATTTTCTGCGGATCCACCATAATACCCTCTTTCGAAATTACATTCCCCAGAAGGACACAGAAGACAGCCTGAATTCACACTTGGAGAACTTAACATACAACCTCTTCTCCCACAATACCCCAAGAGTAATCCTCAAATGTTTCTCATTCTCCTCCTTACTTCTAGAATATATCAGGATATCATCAATGAACACTATCACAAAAGAGTTTAAATAAGGCTTAAACACGCTGTTCGTCAAATCCAAGAATGCAACTGGGGCATTCGTAAGCCCGAAAGATATAACCAAGAACTCATAGTGTCCATACTTAGTCCTGAAGGTTGTCTTAGGAACATCTTCTGCCCGAATCTTTAACTGGTGATACCCTGACCTTAAGTCAATTTTAGAGAACACAGAAGCTCCCTGTAACTAATCAAACAAGTCATCAATACGAGGAATGGGATACTTGTTTCGGATAGTGACCTTATTCAGCTGACGGTAATCAATACACATACGCATAGACCCGTCCTTTTTAACAAAAAACACAGGAGCACCCCAAGGAGAAGAGCTCGGGCAAATAAACCTCTTACTCAAGAGATCTTGCAACTGCTCTTTTAATTTCTTTAATTCTGTTGGCGCCATCCTATAAGGTGGAATAGAGATAGGACGAGTCCCTAGGTCTAAGTCAATCTGGAAGTCAATGTCACGATCAGGTGGCATACCTGGCAAGTTCGCGGGGAACACATCCGCAAACTCGCGTACCACGGGAACTGAATAAATAGATGGAGTATCTCCTCTGGTATCACGAATATGTGCCAAATAAGCTAAACAACCGTTCTCCACTAGCTTCTTATCACAAACGAAGGATATGATTTTCTTAGAGAGGGAACTGAGGTTACCTTTTCACTCAAGTCTAGGTGCCCCGGGCATATCTAAGGTAATGGTTTTAGAGTGACTGTCTAGAATTGCATAATGCGGGAACAACCAACTCATGCCCAAGATGACACCAAAATTTACCATGTCTAGGATCATTAAATCTTCCCAAGTACTATATCCCATAAATGTAATCGCACAAGAAGGGTAGACTCTATCTACCACCACAGAATCCCCGACCGGAGTAGATACGTGGATAGGGGCATCAAGAGTATCACAATTCATATCCAAACCCACAGCAAAATCTGAAGACACATTTGAAAAAGTAGAACCCGGATCAAATAAAACAGAAGCCATCTGGTCATAAACTGAGATAGTACCTGTGATGATAGCATCGGAGGTCTCAGCCTCGGGTCTACCTGGAAAAGCGTACAAGTGACCGCGCCCTCCCGTAGCCTGTGAACCATTGCTATTACCCTGTCCAGTCTGAGCCCCACCCCTGCTGGGCTACTGTCCACCTCTGCCTGCCTGAGAACCGCCTCGGTTAGGCTGGACGCCACCCCTCCCCGCGGCGTGGCTGCCCCGCCCTGTCGATGCTCGATTCTTGCCTCCTCTATCTGGTGCAAATGGAGATCGGAGAGCCTGATACTGAGTCCCCTGACCACCCTGTCTGAGTCTGGGACAAAAACTCTTAATATGACCTGGCTCACCGCACTAGTAACAAGAACGGTCCAGCGTAGTTCGCTGAACAGAAGTTGATGAAGCAGTATAACCCCCATGCTGACTCAAAGAATGACAATTGGCCCCTGATGGGACCCCAACAAACACCTTCATAGAAGACTGAACCGGACGCCCTAAATACACCTGCGAACTCTGACCCCTTGTGAAGGAGTTGCTGAAATTCCCACCCCTTCGGGCTTTCTTCTCTACCTACTTTGCATGACTCTCCTGTTTAATCCCCTCAACAATGCGGACATGCTTCACTACCTCCTGGAATGAAGCCCAGTGGCTACAAGCTGAAGTGCTGATAGCTGAAGTCCAGTGTTCAATCCTTTCACTAAACGCCTAATCCTCTCCTCCTCAGTAGGTGGCAATTGAAGAGTATATCGGGATAAGGAATGGAAACGAGACTCATAAATAGCAACGGACGACTTCCCTTGATCAATATTAGCAAACGCATCCTTCCTTCTGTCCCTCAGAGTACGTGGAACATACTTATCTAGAAACATTTAATAGAACTGAACCCAAGTCAACGAAGGTGACCCCATTGGCTTGCACTCCACATATGCCCTCCACCACAACTTGGCATCACCCAAGAACTGGAAGGTCACAAACTCAACACCATACTTGTCCACAACCCTCATCTTATGGAGCCTCTCATGACAATTTATAATGAACTCGCATGTATCCTCTAACTCAGTACCATAGAAAACCGGAGGCTTCATTTTAGTAAACCTCCAAAATAAATCATGATCCTCACCGGTCATCACCGGCCTGGAAAAACCTTGAATCTCAGAACTTCATCCAAGCGAGGTGCCACTGTTGTGGCATGCTGAACTCTCGGAGCCTGAACTATGTCCGGACCTGGGGCTGCTATCCCTGCACCCCTACCTGGTGGAACGGCTGGTATTGCTCCGGTCAGTGCCAATCCATGCAACCAGTTCAGCACCTGAGCCATCGCATATGGTACACCTGGAGCGGCTGCAGCCCCTGGCAGAACTGGCACTGCCGCTGGCTGAGCTGGTGCGGCTGCATCTCCCGCGGCCTTATTAGGAGCCACTGGAGGCGCGAAATCAACTGCTGGGATTCAGCCCCCAGGCGATGCTGCTCCTCTACCTCCACCTCTACCTCGGGCTACTGCCGCACGTGTTCACACCATCTGCGAGAGAAAGAAGGATAGTCAGATACCAATTTGAATCATCCAAATACCAAATGGAATCAAGTAGCACGAAACAAAGAAAGAAAAGAGAATTTTCCTAGTGCCCGGTAGCCTCTCGAAGATAAGTACAGACGTCTCTATACCGATCCGCAAGACTCTATGAGACATGTCCTTGTACGATGAGATCGATGAACCTAAAGCTCTGACACCAACTCACTCACGACCCAACCCGCCATGACTGGCACCCAGACTAACTTCTAGTGGACGAACCAATATGCCTACCATCTACTCATTCAATCCATTTTTAGTTAACTAGTTCATAACAGTTAATTATTGAGTCGAGGGTCTCTCGGAAACAGCCATCCTACCTTGGTAGGAGTAAGGTCTGCGTACACTCTACCCTCCCCAGACCCCACGTTGTGGGATTTCACTGGGTTGTTGTTGTTGTTGTTGTAGTTCATAACAGTTAAACACAAGATAAATCAATAAATAGTCATGCCATACAATAATAATCGTAAATGCGAAAGTTCTAAATATTACGACCTCAAAATCCGAAAGTCATCGTACAAGGACTCTAAATCCAAAACATGTCTAAGGAATGCATACTGTCTAAAAAAAAATAACCATCAATGTCTGGAACGGAAATTGACATTAGGAAAAAGAAGATCTTCGGGCGGCCTGGCATGGATAAAAGCTCACCCTCAATCTGTCAGCAAATGACATCAACGCTAAAGATGAGGTCGGGTAGCAGTATCTGGATCACAATCTGCACTCAAGAGAATGCAACAAGGTAGTATCAGTACAAACACTATGTACCGGTAGATATCATAGGGTGGCTAAGATTAATATCATGCATGAATCATAAAATTTATAAAATAGACATACCAGTCAACAACAAATAATAAAATTACCCAACAACAAGTCAACCAAGGATATTCACAATCAAGTCACCCAATGATATAAAAAATCAAGTCAACTGAAGCAAACAATGGAAATAAGCCTACCGACAACAATCTCAATACGCAATCACTGACCACTCGTGTACACACATGCTAATTGGTGTCATTGCCCAATAGTCATGACCTGCAGGGGACCCATGTTGTCCATGTACCACTCATTTCGAATTCACTCCTCGGACCTGAACTCACAACTAGGCCACTTCCTCACCCCCGGTCAAATGTGTCTGTTCATATCTAGGTCTCATCCTCACCCCGGTCAAATGAGCCTTTTCCTATATATACATATTTATTGTCACATCGCTTTCGTAATAGATTTATCATTTTGTACCTCAATTTCAGCAAGAAGATTATATTAACTTCTCACCACAACATCATCAACCTGTAGGTCCCAACATATCGAAAAGTGGAACTAAGCCCACATAATCACTCAATCAATAGCATATAGGAATTTCGACCACACACATTATGCTTGAAGACTAGACATGCTTTCTCTTATCGATTTCACAGTGCATATAATCAACTAATCAAAGTTTAACTCAAGTCGACCGTAACCTACCTCAACTGTAGGGTTGGATCAATGCAGATTACTCCGCTATAGCCTTTTCCTTCCGTAAAGCATCGAAACGCTCAAAGTCTAGCAATTAAGATGCTAAATAAGTCACAATCACTCTAATCACAAAATCAATTCAATGAACACCCTTCCCTTTTTTTCCCAATCTAATGGGTAAATGATTTCTAGGTTTAAATCAATCTAACATTGGCCGTAACAGCCACGAACTATCAGTTTACAAGACTATTTAATCAAATTATCTCTAATTAGCAGTTTATATGGTCAAGCTACCACTTTATGAAACCCTAAGTCTCAATTCCCTTTGTTCATGTCTCTAGTGGTTCAATTCTTGATTAGAAAGTGACAACCCAAGCCATTAGATAATAAACAGACAATAACAATCATAACCCACCAACTATTGAAAGTCTATTAAGTTCTAGGGTTACTATTCCCAATTCACCATTGTAGACCCATAAAAGGGATGATAATCATAGAGATGAAAGCATAATGATGGAAGAAATGGTTGAGACTTACCTCTCAAGGATATTCTTGCCCTAGCTTAGAAGTTTGCCCTGGGTGCTTGTGGGGAACTATTTTGGAGTTTTATGAATAAAGAATTCGGAGCTAAGTGTTTAAAAATCAAGATTCTGTCCCCGTCGATCGCTGCGGCGGTCCAACCATCACTGCAGCGGTCCCGCTATAGCGGGTAAGTGCCCGCCGTAGCAGACAACACCAAAACTGTCCCTTCGTTATGGTGAGCTTGATCCTGCTGCAGCGGTCCCGATAGAGCTGGCTAGTGCCCGCCATAGCGGACATCCCATTTCCCAGATGACTACAGCCGCGAGAGGAGCGCCACTTTAGCAGCCCCGCCGCACCGGTACATACCCCACCGCAGCAGTACCACTGAGCCAGTGGGCTCCCTAATTTTCACAATTTTTCACTCTATCATGCAACACTTCATCCGAGTCCTTACAAACAAAAACCAAATATGCACATTAATGTAAAAACATCATGTAGACTCACCCGTGGGCTCAAAATTCCCAACGGAGGTCTAATTTCCTACGTCACCCCCAATGGACTCAACAAAATCAAACAATAATCACAAACAAGTCAAATTTTCAGTTCTTAGACTTATACATTCGAGTTTCTATTAGCTCGTTCTACCCTTGAAGGGGTTCAAAAAGCTGTCACTAAAAGGTTCGCTGCAAAAAAACAAAGGTCTATTTGCGGCGACTTTAGTCGCCACTAAAGATGATCGAAAAAAATTCATATTGAGCCTTCAAAAATGGTATCATTGTGGTATAAAATTGGTATCATATCACGAACCAACCGATGGGCCATGACGGGCACTCGGAGCTAACCTACCTAGCCCCTCATACATGCAACTCTTAGTCATAGCTGAGTGGGCCATAATGTTAACTCATAGATACATAAGCTGTATGGGACACAAGCCTAAAACATAATATACCTATGTCATCAAGCTAATCCCATGGATACCAGCTGGACCAGACTTTTACGTATATCTAATGGTACATACTGTCTACAAGCCTCTACTAGAGTACATGACGTAACGTGACCGGGACTGGGCCCTGCCATACCCATGCAAATGCATATGCAACCATGCTGACTCAGAGAGCAACTCCTGAACAAGTGGAGTGCCACATTAATGCCTGCTGAGCTGATATCCTACTGGGGATCCGTCAACTTGTATCTCAAGACCTGCAGGCATGAAACGCAGCGCCCCCACCAAAGAGACGTCAGTACGAATTATGTACCGAGTATGTAAGGAAAAAAATATAGCATAATAAAGATATACTGTAAAGAAGAAGGATAAGAATCAACCCGGCACATCTGAGCTACCGATGTAAATCTAGCTTTTATGTCTCTCTATACTCTCCTGTGCTTAACTACATCTATGTACAATACTGTGTCTCTGACCTACTTATCATCCTGGTGCTAACTGCTCAACTGATCAGTGGTAACTGCCCGACCGATCGTAGCACGATGGTAACTGCCCATCCGATTATCGCCTGATGGTAGAGAGCATTGCCCGATTGATCCGTGGTAACTGCGCAACAGGCCGTAGCACGTGGTAATAACTGCCCAACCAGCCGTAGCATGATGGTAAATATATATCTGCCCAACTGGCAGTAGATCTGTGGTAAATATGAATGCATCTGTTGCGGAACGTGCAACCCGATCTAAATATGAAAGCATATGCTGCGGATCGTGCAGCCCAATCTAAATATGAATGCATGTGCTGCAGAACGTGCAGCCGATCCAAATATGAATGCTTGTGCTATGAAATGTACAACCCGATCCAAATATCCCCTATAGTTACCCTTTTATATACTTTTGGTGTTTATTTTGTATTTCTAGCTTCTATGTAACCCTTAGTCTCGTAAACACACTTCTAAATTGTTAGAACACCTTCTGAATTGACCAACCTTGACTACCTCGCAAATACGTCATGATATTTATTTTTTAATATCATTTGTGTAATGATCCTCCCGGTCGTTATGTGAAATCTAAGATCACCCGACCAAATAGAACCCTTTCAAGGGTAGAACGAGCTAATAGAAACCCAAATGTAGAAGTCTAAGAACTAAAACCTTGGATTGTCTGTGATTATTATTTTGTGGTGTCGAGTTCGTTAGGGGGTAACATAGTAAATTAGATCTCCGTTGGGGATTCTGAATCCACAGGTGAGTCCGTATGGTGTTTTTACATTAATCTACATGTTTTGTTTGTATTTGTGCGGCCTCGGATGAAGTGTAGGGTGGTAGAATGAAAAACTGTGAAAATTAGCGAGCTTACTGGCTCAGTGGCACTGCTGCAACGGATGAAGTACCGCTGCGGCAGGACCGCTGTAGCGACAAATCTCTCGCCGCCGCGGTCAGACGGGAATTGGGGTGTCTGCTATGGTGTACACTGGACTGCTATAGCGCTTGCGCTATAGCGGGACCATGCTCTCTACAGCGGAAGAAAGCATTTAGTTAAGTCCGCTACAACAGGCATTTGCCCGCTATAGCGAGACCGCTGTAGTGACGGAATGACCGCTGCAGTGGTCGACTGGGACAGAATCCCGATTTTTACTTAGTTTCGAATTCTTTATTCATAAAACTCTAAAACAGTTCCCAAGGAGCACCTAGGGAGAAATGCTAAGGCTGGGGTAAGAATATTCTGGAGAGGTAAGTCTTAACCATTCGTTCTTCCATTACGCTTTTATATCTAAGCTTATCATCATTCTAATAGGTCTACAATGGTGAATTGAGAATAGTTACCCTAGAACTTAATAGACCTTTAATAGTTGGTGGGTTATGTATATCATTGTGTGATTATCGTCCAAAGTCATGGGTTATCACTTTCTAATCAAGAATTGAACCGTTAGAGACATGAACTAAGTGAATTGAGGCTTAGGGTTTCATAAAGATGGTAGCTTGACCATAGAAACTTCTTTTAAGAGGTAATTTGATGAATAATAACTTATGGTTGCTAAGGCCAATGTTAGGATGATTTACACCTAGTAAGCATTCACCCATTATAAAAGGGTAAGGTGGAGGATGTTCATTGTATTGATATTGTTGACTAGAGTGTTGCGACTTATTTAACATCTTAATTGCTAGACTTTGAACGTTCCGAGGCATTACGGAAGGGAAAATCTATAGCAGAGCAACTTGCATTGTTCCAGCTCTGCAGTTGAGGTAGGTTACGGTTTATTTGAGTTAGACTTTGATTAGTTAATTGTATGCGTTATGAGATTGATAGGAGAAAGCATGTCTAGTCTTCGGGCATTATGTGTGGTTGGAATTCCTATATGCTATTGATTATGTGATAATGTGAGCTTAACGCCATTATTCGATGTGTTGTGACCTATATTTTGGTGACCATTGTGGCGAGAAGTTAATATGATCTTCTTGATGAAATTGAGATACTACTTGATAATCGATCATTGAAAGTGATGTGGTAATATATATATATATATATATATATATATAAGGCACATTTGATCGGGGGTGAGGATGTGACCTAGATATGAAATGACACATTTGATAGGGGGTGAGAATGTGGCCTAGTTGTGAGCTCGTGGTCCGAGGTTCGTTCCGCAATGAGTGATACGTGGACACTATGGGTTCTCTGCAAGTCATGGCTATTGGGCAAAGACACCAATTAGCATGTATGTACATGAGTGACCAGTGGTGAAGTAAGTGAGAATGTTGTTGGGAGGTTTATTCCATTATGTGTTTCCGTTGACTTGATTGCTTATATCGTTGATTTACTTGGTGTTGGGTATTTGATTATGTGCTATTGACTGGTCTGTCTATTTTATTGATTTTATGATTCAAGCATGATATTAATGTTAGTCAGCCTATGATATCTACCGGTAGATAGTGTTTGTACTGATACTACCTTACTGCATTATTTTGAGTACATATTGTGATCCAGAAACTGCTACCCGACTCCACATTTAGCGTTGAGGCCATTTGCTGGCAGATTGAGGGTGAGCTTTTTTCTATGCCAAGTCGCCCGAAGATCTTCCTTATTTAATGTCTATTTCCATTCCAGACATCGATGTTTATTTGTTTCATACAGTATGAATTCCTTAAACATGATTTGGATTAGAGTCTTTGTACCGTGACTTTCAGATTTTGGGGTTGTAATAGCTAGGACATTCGCAGTTACATTATCGTTTTATGGCATGACTACTTTTGGTTAATCTTGCGTTTAATTTGTTATGAATTGGATGAATTGGCTAAATAAAAATGGACTTTGAATGAGTAGATGGTTAAGCGTATTGGTTCGCCCACTAGGAGTTAGTGTGGGTGCCAGTCATGGCGGTTTTGGTCGTGACAGAGTTAGTATCAGACCCTTAGGTTCATCGATCTCGTTGTACAAGGACATGTCTAGTAGAGTCTTGCGGATCGCTATGGTGACGTCTTTACTTATCTTCGGGAGGCTACCGGACACTACCAAAGTTCCCCTTTCTTTCTTTCTTTCTTTCTTTCTTTCTTTCGTGCTACTTGATTCCAATTGGTATCTGGATTATTCAAATTGGTATCTGATTATCCTTCATTCTCTTGCAGATGGCGAGAACACGCGCAGCAGTAGCCAGAGGTAGAGGGCCAGCGTCGGTTGGGGGTAGAGTCCCAGCTGTAGATGCCTCCAGTGGCTCCTAATGAGGCCCCGGGAGATGCAGCTGCACCAGCTCAGCTAGCGACAGTGCCAGCTCCGCCCGAGGCTGCAGCTGCTCTAGGTTTACCAGATGCGATAGCTCAGATGCTGAACTGGTTACATGGGTTGGCATAGACCGGAGCGATACTGGCTTTCCTGCAGGTAAGGGTGCAGGGATAGCAGCCCCAGGTCCGGACAGAGTTCAGGCTCTGGGACTTCAGAATGCCTCAGCTGTGGCTCCTCGCTTGGATGAATGTTTTGGTTTTGAGGCATTTTTTAGGCCAGTTGCAGGGCGATGATGACTGGTAAGGAGCATGATTTATTTTAGAGGTTTACTAAAATGAAGCCTCCGATTTTCTATGGTACTGAGTCAGAGGATGCGTACGAGTTCATTATAGATTGTCATGAGAGGCTCCATAAGATGGGGGCAGTGGACAAGTATGGTGTTGAGTTTGTGACCTTTCAGTTCTTGGGTGATGCCAAGTTGTGGTGGAGGGCATATGTGGAGTGCAGGCCAGGTGGGTCACCTCCGTTGACTTGGGTTCAGTTCCATTCAGTGTTTCTAGAGAAGTATGTTCCGCGTACTCTGAGGGACATGAAGAAGGATGAGTTTGCTAATATTGATCAAGGGAACTCATCTGTTGTTGTTTATGAGTCTCGTTTTCACTCCTTGTCCCGATATGCTTTTCAGTTCCTGCCCACTGAGGAGGAGAGGATCAGGCGTTTTGTGAAAGGATTGAACACGTGACTTCAGCTATCAGCTCTTCATCTTGTAGCCACTGGGGCTTCATTTTAGGAGGTAGTGGAGCATGTTCGTATTGATGAGGGGATTAAACTGGAGGGTTATGCAAAGCAGGTAGAGAAGAAAGCCCGAAAGGGTGAAAATTTCAGCAACTTCTTCTCTAGGGGTCAGCGTTTTCAGGTTTATTCAGGGCATCCGGTTCAGTCCGATATGCAGGTGTCTGTTGG
The DNA here is from genome assembly GCF_019175385.1 of Lycium barbarum. Taxonomy (NCBI): domain Eukaryota; kingdom Viridiplantae; phylum Streptophyta; class Magnoliopsida; order Solanales; family Solanaceae; genus Lycium; species Lycium barbarum. Next base: position 124,289,619 of record NC_083337.1, on the reverse strand, counting down.
GGGCCCATCAGGGGCCAATCATCATTCTTTGGGTCAGCATGGGGGCTACCCTGCTTCATCGACTTCTGTTCAGCGACCTACGTTGGACCATTCTTGTTACGAGTGTGGTGAGCTAGGGCATATTAAGAGGTTTCGCCCTAAGCTCAGACAGGGTGGTCAGGGTACTCAGTATCAGGCTCTCCGAGCTCCATTCGCACTAGATACGAGTGGCTAGGATTGCGTACAGGCAGGGCGGGGCGGCCGCACCACAGGTAGGGGTAGTGCTCAGCCTAACCGAGGTGGATCTCAGCCAGGTAGGTATGGATAGCAGCCCAGCAGGGGCGGGGCTCAGACTAGACAGGGTAATCACAATGGTTCATAGGCTACAGGAGGGCGTGATCACTTGTACGCCTTCCCAGGCAGAACCGAGGCCGAGGCCTCTGATGCTGTAATCACAGGTACTATCTCAGTTTGTGGCCGGATGGCTTCTATTTTATTTGATCTGGGTTTTACTTTTTCATACGTGTCTTCATATTTTGCTATGGGTTTAGATTTGATTTGTGATATACTTGATGCCCTTATTCATGTATCTACTCCGATCAGGGATTCATTGGTGGTAGATAGAGTCTACCGCCTTTGTGCTATTACATTTATGGGGTATAGTACTTGGGTAGATTTAATTATCCTAGACATGGTAGGCTTTGATGTCATCTTGGGCATAAGTTGGTTGTCCTCACATTATGCGATTCTAGATTGTCACTCTAAAACAGTTACTTGAGCTATGCCTGGGGTACCCAGACTCGAGTGAAAATGTAACCTTAGTCCCCTCCCTAAGAAAATCATATCCTTCATTCGTGCTAAGAAGCTAATAAAGAAGGATTTCTTAGCTTATTTGGCACATATCCGTGATACCAGCGCAGATACTCCACCTATTGATTCAGTACCAGTGGTACGCGAGTTTACGGTATGCCACCTGACCGTGACATTGAATTTCGGATTGATTAAGACCTAGGGACTCGTTATCTCTATTCGACCCCATAGGATGGTGCCTGTTGAGTTAAGGGAATTAAAAGAGTAGTTGCAAGATATCTTGAGTAAGCCATTTATTCGCCCAAGTGCCTCTCCTTGGGGTGCTCCTATGTTGTTTGTTAAAAAGAAGGACGGGTCTATGCGTATGTGTATTGATTATCGTCATCTGAATAAGGTTTCTATCCGAAACAAGTATCCCATTTCTTGTATTGATGACTTGTTTTATCAGCTAGAAGGGTATTACCAGTTAAAGGTTCGGGAAAAAAATATTCCTAAGACAGCCTTTAGGACCAGGTATGGACACTATAAGTTTTTGGTTATGTCTTTTGGGCTTACTAATGCCCCAGCAGCCTTCATGGATTTGATGAATAGTGTTTTTAAGCCATATTTAGATTCCTTTCTGATAATGTTCATTGATAATATCCTGGTGTATTCTAGAAGTAAGGAGGAGCATGCGAAACATTTGAGGACTGCTCTTGGGATATTACGGGAGAAGAAGTTGTATGCTAAGTTCTCCAAGTGTGAATTTTGGTAGTCTTCTGTGTCCTTCTTGGGGCATGTAATTTCGAAAAGGGGCATTATGGTGGATCCGCAGAAAATTCAGGCAGTCAGGGAATGGGCTAGGCCCACGTCAGTGATCGAAATCTATAGTTTCATAGGTTTAGCTAGCTATTATCGTCGGTTTGTGAAGGGGTTTGCCTCTATTCCTTCTCATTTGACCCGTTTGACTCAGAAAGAGGTACCATTTTAGTGGTCCGATGAGTGCAAGGAGAGCTTTCAAAAGCTCAAGAACTTGTTAACGATAGCTCCTATCCTAGCATTGCCCGTGGAGGGAAAGAATTTTGTTATTTATTGTGATGTTTCGCGCTCTAGTTTTAGTACTGTTTTGATGCAGGAAAAGAAGGTGATTGCTTACGCTTCTAGACAGTTGAAAGTGCATGAGAAGAACTATCCTACTCATGAATTGGAGTTGGCAGAGGTGGTGTTTGCGCTGAAAATATGGAGGCACTACCTGTATGGTGTCTGTTGTCAGGGGTACACTGATCATCGCAGCTTACAGCATGTGATCACTCAGAGGGATCTAAACTCTGGGCAGCGGAGATGGATGGAGTTGCTGAAGGATTATGACATCACCATTCTATATCATCCCGGTAAGTCGAACGCGGTGGCCGATGCGTTGAGTAGGAAGTCAGGCAGTATTGGAAGTCTGGCTCGTTTGATCTCTTCGGAGCGTCCGTTAGCTAGAGTAGTTCAGACTCTGGCTAATAGTTTTATGAGGCTGGATATGTCTAGCACGAGCAGAGTGTTGGCATGTGTTGAGGCTAGGTCATCGTTTCTAGAGCAGATTAAGGCTAAGCAGTTTGAGAATGCTAAGTTGTGTAAAGTATGTGACAAGGTGTTTCGTGGTGAGGCCAAGGAGGCTGTGACTGACAAAAAAGGGGTGTTACGGATTTAGGGGCGAGTTTGCGTGCCATGTATGGGTGATTTGATCACGACAATTCTAGCAGAGGCTCACAGTTCGAGGTATTCCATTCATCCTGGTGCTACTAAGATGTACTGAGACCTGAGACAACATTACTGGTGGGCTAGAATGAAGCGTGACATTGTGGAGTTTGTTGGTCTGTGTTTGAACTGCCAACAGGTGAAGTATGAACATCAGAAACCTGGAGGTACACTTCAGAGGATGCCCATTCCTGAGTGGAAGTGGGAAAGAATAGCAATGGATTTCGTGGTTGGTCTTCCAAAAACGTTAGGGAAATTTAATTCCATATGGGTTATCGTTGACAAGTTGACTAAGTCGGCTCATTTTATTCCGGTTCGGATAACTTATGATGCCGAGAAATTAGCAAGGATCTATATTCGTGTAATTGTTAGACTACATAGGGTTCCTATTTTTATCGTATCCGACAGGGGCACAACGTTTACATCTCGGTTTTGGAAGAATCTGCATGAGGAATTGGGTACTAGGTTGGACCTTAGTACAATTTTCCACCCTCGGACTGACGAGCAGTCCGAGTGGACTATTCAGGTTCTTGAGGATATGCTTCGGGCTTATGTGATAGATTTTGGTGGTCACTGGGATCAGATCTTACCATTGGCAGAGTTCGCATACAACAATAGCTACCACTCGAGCATTGACATGGCTCCATTTGAGGCCTTGTATGGGAGAAGGTGTAGGTCTCCTATTGGTCGGTTCGACGCGTTTGAGGTGAGACCTTGGAGTACGTACCTTCTGAGAGAGTCCTTAGAGAAGGAGAAGGTGATTCAAGCTAAGCTTTTGGCAACACAGAGTAGGCAAAATGAGTATGCGGACCGAAAGGTCTGAGATCTTGAGTTTATGGAGGGGGAGCAAGTTTTGTTGAAAGTTTCGCCCGTGAAGAATATGATGAGGTTTGGGAAGAGGTGCAAGCATAGCTCGAGATTTATTGGGCCATTTGAGGTTCTCAAGCTTATGGGGGAGGTAGCTTATGAATTGGCTTTACCTCCGGGCTTATTAAGCGTTCATCTAGTATTTCACGTTTCGATATTGAAGAATTATCTTGGCGATGGTTCATACATAATCCATTGGGATTCCGTTTTACTAGATGAGAATTTGACGTATTAGGAAGAGCCTATTGCCATCCTAGATAGAGACATTTGTTAGTTGAGGTCGAAGGAACTAGCCTCCGTGAAAGTTCAGTGGAAGAATCGCCCAGTTGAGGAAGCTACTTGGGAAACAGAATTGGATATGCGTAGCAAGTATCCTCAGCTTTTCCCCGAAACAGGTACCCTCTTTCTAGATCCCTCATCCTTGTCTGTTCGGGGATGAACGGTGTTTTAATTTGTATCTGATGTAACAACCCTCCCGGTCGTTATAGGAAATCTTGGATCACCCGACCAAATAGAACCCTTTCAAGGGTAGAACGAGCTAATCGAAACCCAAATGTAGTAGTCTAAGAACTGAAAGCTTGGCTTATCCGTGATTATTATTTTGTGGTGTCGGGTCCATTGGTGGGTGACTGTCACGACCCAACCCCGTGGGCCGCGACTGGTGCCCTACTTAGGCACCTCAAACAGACTCACAACCCAGATCATCATATTAAGACTCATTCAGACTTAACATACGTTGTTCAAACTGAAAACTAATAGCAGACGTCACACAAACATTGATCGAACACTTATCTTAAGCGGTCGCCCGTGCAGAACAGTCATATCAAAATCAGAAAGGTGGCGGAATATACATCGCCCAAATGCACACACACACACGTACGAACTCATGGGCCGTCTTGGCCATAGTAGCATACGGGCCGCTTAAGAACGCAAAACAGATCCACATACAAACACACCGGACCCACGACCCACAAATATGACTACAGGCCTCTAAAACAAAACAGAACATACGAACATATGACGGGACAGGGCCCCGCCGTACCCACACAGCCACAAATGTACAGAAACACACACAACAAAAGGTATGTACCAAAAGTTAAGCTCCGGATCAAGGGGAGCTCTCCAAAATAGCAGAATAGGTAGCCTAAACCGGAGGATCACCCAAACGAGCTTCAGTACCTGCGGGCATGAAACGCAGCCCCCCGAAGAACAGGGGGTCAGTACGGGAGAAGTACTGAGTATGTAAAGCAGAAGGTACAGAAATCACAATCATAACTGGAGTCAGAAGGAACAAACACAAACGTCAAAGTAGCAAATCAAACCTGTACGGAAGATAAATGTACAAATGCAAATAAAAGTCATGTATAGGGCTTAGGAACGTGGTCACCCCCCGACGCTGGTGCCACAACACATCATACTCCAGAAGTTTTTCAAATCTCCATACAGTCTCCAGACAAATCGTATCACACACATATCACATCATCAGAACATATCAAATGCCATATCACATCATAACTCCATAAACGGTAACCGGCCCTATGGCGAGGTCTCGGAAACCGTAACACATCATACTTCCGAATATGGTATAGCGCGCACGATCACAAAGCCGGCCCGGGTACCGACGAACGAAATCGTAGCGAATGGCACGAACGGAGTAGTGCAGAAACCATATGCATATCAAAAGTAAATTACAGGACTCGACATATAATTACATATAGGCATATACCGACGCCAGAAGGCTCGGAGTAGGAGTTAGTTCGATCAGAGTTAATATATGGAAGTTGCGAAGTTCCAAACTGCAAAACCTTTGAAAAACAATTCACAGGTCATTTTCCGAAAATCTAACATCATTCATAGTGCAAACGTTCAATAACGATATAGGAAATTTCAAACGGACCTTTGAGTCATAGGCAAATGATTACTTTTCATATCAAACGAAAATGAACCAAACAAACCAAATAAGGGAAGCCTCGGGGCTTGTGGGCCCACCTTGAGTCAAATCGAGGCGGCGGACACAAATCACAGACTTTAGGCTCCATAAAGCCATCTACGAAAGTTTCGGAGAGATTCGGACACAATAGCAAAAGTTATGAAGGTTTGAACATTCTTGCAACCAATTATAAGGAATATGTTTCAATTGCGCTGAATGAATAGTGGCCAAAACTAAACTCGGATTTCCAAGAGCAGATTTATCCCCGAGGGTCCGATCTTAACCTAGTATAACTAGGACATGCCAAAAGAAAGAAAGGTAGGCTTTACATACCTGGATTGCGCCTTACGCTCGTCAAATCTCAATTCCCGTTTCTTCCAAAAACTGCAAATGGTCACTTTTACCAGTTACTATTCATGAAAGTTAACATCTCAATCTTTGGGTTATACTTGGCTACCGAAATTTCGGCAGCATTTCCCCTATAAATCTAACACCCCCGAGACTTAGCTCGGCTCAAAATAAATCAACAACAACAACCCAAACATCACAAGCAACATAAATCGCAATCAAATCATTCTAACTTCAAAGTTCTACCTTACTACACAAGTTGACAACTTTCATTCAAACTTCACAATTCCAAACTTACGCCCACATTATTGTATTCATTCACCCATTCAAGATTATTCAAACCCATCCCAATTACACTCCAACAATATACAAAATTTCCCGAAGTTCATTACTTTCCATATTTCATCCAAAACATCAAAAACTTACGGCGAACATTCTAACTCGCATTGTTTCATTCCAAATTCATTAACATCAACCATAAGTCACATTTAACGTCTTTAGCATCATAAATATACAATGATATACACAAATACACCAAAGGTATATACTTTCCCATAATGTTCCGAAATCATTTTCCAACGCCAATTCAATTCATTAAACGATCATTTACGTCATAAATGTCACAACGACGCAACAACCAACTAAACAAGATCAAATTCACATGGCCTTCTATTTCCTATAACTCACGGCCCCAACACTAACAACACACACACATACGGTCCCATCTACACATCAAAGTTACGGAATTCTCGTCTATTCTCAATCCTTAACACATTCATATCAATTCCATAACATTAGAGGGGCAAAATTCTTACCTTTTCTTAAGTTTCCGACTTGTCGCAAACGCGCACCTTCCACCAAACTAATTGTACCCCGTCGGAGAGCGTCTTGAATACTTTACAATATGTGAAGAACAAGGATTTTTGGATTAAACACAAGGCTTGGGAATTGTTTTCTTTCTCTCTTTCCCTATTCGGCCGAGAGCCTCTTTGTGGTGTTGCTCACTTTTCATTTTTTTTTTTGTTTTGTTCTTGATAATTACCAAGGCAACTTGATATATATCCATTATATGACCACATGCATGGCACATGATCATAAGGAATTGGGTTTGGGCCTTGGCCTTTGGCCGGCCACCCTTTATCTTTGGGCCTCAATTCTTGATCAATTTTTCTTGGCCCAATTCATTAAAAGTCTCGTTTTGTAATTCCCGAAAATAATTTCCAAAATTCCAAATTTACCCTCGGCCTTCCCCAATGTCTTGACATTAATGATTTCATAACCAACATAGTCACATCAACTAGAATCAAAATATTTCCTCATAACACACAAGTCTTAATTATTTCTCGATTTCCAATTATCCGAAAACACGGGACATAACATTCTCCCCCCCTTAAGAACATTCGTCCTCGAATGTTAAGTTAACCTCATAGGGCGTCATACTACTTCGGAAGGGTTCTCTTTATAGTTGTCCTTTGTTTCTTTTCCGACATGGCTTCTTTATCAACATTAGGGGGGGTTAATAAAAAATTTCACGTCACTGATTCAAATGCCTTTCTAATACATTTTCTCATACCCCACGTAATCACCGAACCATACGCTATATTCTTGTAATGGAAAAACGCTTCCCAAACTTTATAATCAATATCATTTCTCGTTATACTTCTGAGTTTCTTACCACATCGTCATAATCCCACTTCACTTCATACCAGACACTTTATGCCAAACAGATTCAGAGCTAGGGCCGGACGCGTATAAGCATATCGGATGGATTCATAGTCAACGTCAGAGGTACGGAAGTATGTCAGACAAATCTGAGATCGGAGTCAGACGTACAAAGAGGTATCAGACAGATTCGAAATCAGAATCAGACGTACAGAATTGTATCATACAGAGTCGTGATCGAAGTCAGACAGACCGAAGTGTATCAGACATACGAAGATGTATCAGATAGACGCGTGATCAAAATCAGACGTACAAAGGCATATCAGACAGATTTATATCCAGAGTCAGACATACAGGGGTGTGCCAGACAGAAACATATTCAGAATCAGACGTACAAAAATTCATCAGATGGGAACATAATCAAGCTCAGAAATACAGAGGCGTACTAGGCAGAGCCTTACCGGAATCGGGAGTGTAGAAGTACAACAGATAGAATATCAAATTAGAATTAAATCGCTCCTATTAAGGCTCCAATGATTCATGAGAATTTCCCTTTATTTGTAAACTTGTTTGCCAAGTGATCATACAAATTGTCTTGCGTGTCGCTCATCGGCTCCTTCAGAGGTTCCGCTTATTCACACTCTTATTCTTCATCACTCACAATATTAGTCGCCTGGACTCGGCTCTTGTTCCATATGGACACCAAACGAAAATCATACACACACACATACACACACTTACTAATACCTTACTGGCGAACGTCTCAGACTGTTGTTCAAATTCGTTCAATTTCCCAAGCGGTGGTGTACCCTTTTCTTTTTGCCCATTTAGTCCGCCTCGTTCTGCGCGACTCTTGTAAGGGCACTAATTACTCAACACATTCTATTTTCCTTTTGGTTACCCCAAATTTCCATTTATATTTATCATACTTTCTCTTGTGAGAAACTTTGCATTACTTCCCAGGGGGTCACCCATCCCAGAATTGCTCTGGCTTGAGCACGCTTAACCCCGAAACTTTCATGCATTTTGACGCGTTAGGGCTGATATAAGTTCGTCAACTGCCCCGCACGACCTTTGTCACGTAATTTTGGGGCCAATCGGGGTCTTAGCAAATTTTTCGGGAAGTTTTCGTAGCGGGTCCCACTCCAACCCAAAGAGATTGTTTGCTCTTCTGGCTATATGGTTTATCGCTTTAGCCTGTCAAATTCCCTATATTCGCCTCCCACATGAATAGATGGCTGCCTCAAATATTTTCATTGATTCGGATTCTTACCCTACTTTTACTGACACGGAGAAAGAGAATATCGCGTAATATACTGGAGTACAGACCTATCAGTGTGCATATTCATTCAGAAAAAGGTTAGTAATATACCTGGGTCTGCGTCTGGTGATGCCTCTGGGTCCCGCCGACCAGTCAAAGCGTATATGCGGTTCGAGGGACCGCTAGAATCTGAACCCCCACCACGGCCTCTACCGCGGCCCGCTGGGGCTGGCATACCTCGCCCCGTGGAACGCGTGGCCGAAGGGGTAGATGGCGAACCAGCAACGGATCTCGTCGGCTGCGTTGCGCTACCAGAACCGCCTGCCCACGGACAATCCAGCATGATATGGCCCTGGCGGCCGCAAGCAAAACAGGCCCCTATGGCCCTGAAGCACTCACCGGGGTGCGATCTTCCACAATACGAACACGGGGGCATAGGTGGCCTAGTCTGACCGGGACCCCTGCTCGCCTGAGGACCTGGGGCTCTGGAACTCTGGTCTGCCCTGGACGGTCCTGCGCCATCAAATCGCTTACTAGCAGACTGTGTGTCCCGGCCTAACGGAGGGAAGTATCCACTGGACTGATACTGAGGCTGCCCGCCCCGAGAATCTCCAGAATACCCCGCTGATCTGGCCCTCTTGGGCCGTCTCCCATCATACTCTCTGCTGGGCCGATCTGCTCGGTGCCGGTTCTCCATCCCCTGGGCGTAGGCCTGTAGACGGGCAATGTCCATATCTGTCTGCAATGACACCGCCATACAGCCGTCGATCAAGTAACGATCCAACCCCATAACATATCTGTGCATCCGATCAGACATATCTGCTACCACTGCAGGTGCATACCGGGCCAGGGAATCAAACTCCAGATTATATTCACGAACGGTTCGACCCCTCTGCTGCAGATGTAAAAACCGATCAGCTCGCTCCCGTCGTAACTCTGGGGGCAGAAAGTGGCGGGTGAAAGCAGTCACAAACTGATCCCACGTAGCTGGAGGAGCACCCTCACCCCTGGATAACTCCCAAGTCTCATACCAGTGAGCGGCAACATCCCGAAGTCTATGCGAGGCCAGCTCAACCGACTCGGTCTCTGAAGCCCTGACCAAGTCTAATGCACGCCGCATCCCCCGAATAAAGTCATGGGGGTCCTCGTCGGGCTTAGACCCGAAAAACTCTGGAGGGCCACATAATAAGAACTCCCGAACTCTCAGGCTATCCCGTCTGTCATCATCATCATCGTCCCTCCGCCCGCGTCTGCGAGCCTGTCCCGCTACTATTGTGGTCAACAACTGTACAGCCTCCCTCAGGGTCCTGTCCTCCGCCCCTGGCTGAGGAGCTGGAGTCTCAGGAGCGGGTACATGGACCTCTGGAGCTGCTGAAGGTCCTGCTCCAGGCTGTACTAGTGGGGGTGTAGCAGACCCCTCAGAATGAGGCACAACCTCAGGCAAATCATAAACACGAGCCCAGGTAGCTCGCTGTGCCTGACTAGTCTCTCCCATCCTCGCCTTACCCTTCTGGGCCACCGTTGCCTTCTTCGGAGGCATCACTGCAAACACAATAACGGGTCACATCAGAATCACCCTAATAGCACAGCTCTATCGCACGATCTAAGATTCCAAGGAAGAGTAACACCCTAAATGCCCTGTAGCCTCCTGTTTATAGATGTGGTGCACAACACATCGATAAACAAGACTCTACGAGACACGGCCTGTAGACATTCCGAGGACAAACCGCTCTGATACCACTTCTGTCACGACCCAACCCCGTGGGCCGCGACTGGTGCCCTACTTAGGCACCTCAAACAGACTCACAACCCAGATCATCATATTAAGACTCATTCAGACTTAACATACGTTGTTCAAACTGAAAACTAATAGCAGACGTCACACAAACATTGATCGAACACTTATCTTAAGCGGTCGCCCGTGCAGAACAGTCATATCAAAATCAGAAAGGTGGCGGAATATACATCGCCCAAATGCACACACACACACGTACGAACTCATGGGCCGTCTTGGCCATAGTAGCATACGGGCCGCTTAAGAACGCAAAACAGATCCACATACAAACACACCGGACCCACGACCCACAAATATGACTACAGGCCTCTAAAACAAAACAGAACATACGAATATATGACGGGACAGGGCCCCGCCGTACCCACACAGCCACAAATGTACAGAAACACACACAGCAAAAGGTATGTACCAAAAGTTAAGCTCCGGATCAAGGGGAGCTCTCCAAAATAGCAGAATAGGTAGCCTAAACCGGAGGATCAACCAAACAAGCTTCTGTACCTGCGGGCATGAAACGCAGCCCCCCGAAGAACAGGGGGTCAGTACGGGAGAAGTACTGAGTATGTAAAGCAGAAGGTACAGAAATCACAATCATAACTGGAGTCAGAAGGAACAAACACAAACGTCAAAGTAGCAAATCAAACCTGTACGGAAGATAAATGTACAAATGCAAATAAAAGTCATGTATAGGGCTTAGGAACGTGGTCACCCCCCGACGCTGGTGCCACTATACATCATACTCCAGAAGTTTTTCAAATCTCCATACAGTCTCTAGACAAATCGTATCACACACATATCACATCATCAGAACATATCAAATGCCATATCACATCATAACTCCATAAACGGTAACCGGCCCTATGGCGAGGTCTCGGAAACCGTAACACATCATACTTCCGAATATGGTATAGCGCGCACGATCACAAAGCCGGCCCGGGTACCGACGAACGAAATCATAGCGAATGGCACGAACGGAGTAGTGCAGAAACCATATGCATATCAAAAGTAAATTACAGGACTCGACATATAATTACATATAGGCATATACCGACGCCAGAAGGCTCGGAGTAGGAGTTAGTTCGATCAGAGTTAATATATGGAAGTTGCGAAGTTCCAAACTGCAAAACCTTTGAAAAACAATTCACAGGTCATTTTCCGAAAATCTAACATCATTCATAGTGCAAACGTTCAATAACGATATAGGAAATTTCAAACGGACCTTTGAGTCATAGGCAAATGATTACTTTTCATATCAAACGAAAATGAACCAAACAAACCAAATAAGGGAAGCCTCGGGGCTTGTGGGCCCACCTTGAGTCAAATCGAGGCGGCGGACACAAATCACAGACTTTAGGCTCCATAAAGCCATCTACGAAAGTTTCGGAGAGATTCGGACACAATAGCAAAAGTTATGAAGGTTTGAACATTCTTGCAACCAATTATAAGGAATATGTTTCAATTGCGCTGAATGAATAGTGGCCAAAACTAAACTCGGATTTCCAAGAGCAGATTTATCCCCGAGGGTCCGATCTTAACCTAGTATAACTAGGACATGCCAAAGGAAGGAAAGGTAGGCTTTACATACCTGGATTGCGCCTTACGCTCGTCAAATCTCAATTCCCGTTTCGTCCAAAAACTGCAAATGGTCACTTTTACCAGTTACTATTCATGAAAGTTAACATCTCAATCTTTGGGTTATACTTGGCTACCGAAATTTCGGCAGCATTTCCCCTATAAATCTAACACCCCCGAGACTTAGCTCGGCTCAAAATAAATCAACAACAACAACCCAAACATCACAAGCAACATAAATCGCAATCAAATCATTCTAACTTCAAAGTTCTACCTTACTACACAAGTTGACAACTTTCATTCAAACTTCACAATTCCAAACTTACGCCCACATTATTGTATTCATTCACCCATTCAAGATTAGTCAAACCCATCCCAATTACACTCCAACAATATACAAAATTTCCCGAAGTTCATTACTTTCCATATTTCATCCAAAACATCAAAAACTTACGGCGAACATTCTAACTCGCATTGTTTCATTCCAAATTCATTAACATCAACCATAAGTCACATTTAACGTCTTTAGCATCATAAATATACAATGATATACACAAATACACCAAAGGTATATACTTTCCCATAATGTTCCGAAATCATTTTCCAACGCCAATTCAATTCATTAAACGATCATTTACGTCATAAATGTCACAACGACGCAACAACCAACTAAACAAGATCAAATTCATATGGCCTTATATTTCCTATAACTCACGGCCCCAACACTAACAACACACACACATACGGTCCCATCTACACATCAAAGTTACGGAATTCTCGTCTATTCTCAATCCTTAACACATTCATATCAATTCCATAACATTAGAGGGGCAAAATTCTTACCTTTTCTTAAGTTTCCGACTTGTCGCAAACGCGCACCTTCCGCCAAACTAATTGTACCCCGTCGGAGAGCGTCTTGAGTACTTTACAATATGTGAAGAACAAGGATTTTTGGATCAAACACAAGGCTTGGGAATTGTTTTCTTTCTCTCTTTCCCTATTCGGCCGAGAGCCTCTTTGTGGTGTTGCTCACTTTTCAATTTTTTTTTTGTTTTGTTCTTGATAATTACCAAGGCAACTTGATATATATCCATTATATGACCACATGCATGGCACATGATCATAAGGAATTGGGTTTGGGCCTTGGCCTTTGGCCGGCCACCCTTTATCTTTGGGCCTCAATTCTTGATCAATTTTTCTTGGCCCAATTCATTAAAAGTCTCGTTTTGTAATTCCCGAAACAAATTTCCAAAATTCCAAATTTACCCTCGGCCTTCCCCAATGTCTTGACATTAATGATTTCATAACCAACATAGTCACATCAACTAGAATCAAAATATTTCCTCATAACACACAAGTCTTAATTATTTCTCGATTTCCAATTATCCGAAAACACGGGACATAACAGTGACGTAGGAAATTAGATCTCCTTTGGGGATTATGAGGCCTCAGGTGAGTCCGTATTGTGTTTTTACATTAATGTGCATGTTTTGTTTATGTTTGTGAGGCCTCGGATTAAGTGTAGGGTGGTAGAGTGAAACATTGTGCACATTATCCAGCTTACTGGCTCAGTGGCACCTCTCCGGCGGGGCCGCTATAGCGGCGGATCTCTCGCCGCCGCTGTCAGACAGGAATTGGGGCGTCCACTATGGGAGACACTGGACTGTTGTAGCGCTTGCGCTATAGCGGGACCCTGCTCGCCACAGCGGAGGAAAGCTTTTAGTTAGGTCCACTACAGCGAGCATTGCCCGCTATAGCGAGACCGCTACAGCTATCGACGGGGACATAATCCCGTTTTTCACTTAGTTCTGAATTCTTTGTTCATAAAATCCAAAACAGTTCCCCAGGAGCACCTAGGGCGAAATTCTAAGGCTAGGGCAAGAATATTTTTGAGAGGTAAGTCTCAACCATTCCTTCTTCCGTTACGCTTTCATCTCTAAGATTATCATCATTCTAATGGGTCTACAATAGTGAATTGAGAATAGTAACCTTAGAACTTAATAGACCTTTAATAGTTGGTGGGTTATGCATATCATTGTGTGATTATCATCTAAAGGCTTGGGTTATGACTTTCTAATCAAGAATTGAACCGTTAGAGACATGAACTAAGTGAATTAAGGCTTAGGGTTTTATAAAGATGGTAGCTTGACCATAGAAACTACTTGTAAGACGTAATTTGATGAATAACCTTATGAATTGATAGCTTATGGTTTCTAAGGCCAATGTTAGGATGATTTACACCTAGTAAGCATTCACCCATTAGAAAGTGGTAAGGTGGAAGGGTATTCATTGTATTGATATTGTTGACTAGAGTGTTGTGAATTATTTAGCATCTTAATTGCTAGACTTTAAGCGTTCCGAGGCATTACGGAAGGGAAAAGCTATAGCCGAGTAATTCGCATTGTTCTAGCTCTGCAGTTGAGGTAGGTTACAGTCTACTTGAGTTAGACTTTGATTAGTTGATTGTATGCGTTATTAGATTGATAGGAGAAAGCATGTCTAGTCTTCGGGCATAATGTGTGGTTGGAATTCCTATATGCTATTGATTAAGTGATAATGTGGGCTTAACGCCATTATTCGAATGTTGTGACCTATATTTTGGTGACCATTGTGGTGAGAAGTTAATATGATTTCTTGATGAAATTGAGATATTACTTGATAATTGATAATTGAAAGTGATGTGACAATAAATTTATATATATATATATATATATATATATGAAAGGGCACATTTAACCGGCGGTGAAGATGTGACCTAGATATGAAAAGGCACATTTGATAGGGGGTGAGGATGTGGCCTAGTTGTGAGCTCGTGTCCGAGGTTTGTTCAAGAACGAGTGGTACATGGACGCCCTGGGTCCCCTGCAGGTCATAGCTATTGGGCAAAGAAACCAATTAGCATGTATGTACATGAGTGATCAGTGGCGGAGTAAGTGAGAATGTTTTTGGGAGGTTTATTCCGTTGTGTGGTTTTGTGACTTGATTGTTAATATCATTGATTTTTATTGATCTGTCTATTTTATTGATTTTTTGAATCAAGCATGATACTATTGTTAGTCGGCCTATGATATCTACCGGTACCTAGTGTTTGTACTGATACTACCTTGCTGCACTCTTCTAAGTGCAGATTGTGATCCAGAGACTGCTACCCGACCTCACATTTAGCGTTGAGGCCATTTGCTGACAGATTGAGGGTACACTTCTTTCCATGCCAGGCCACCCGAAGATCTTCCTTATCTAATGTCTATTTTCATTCCGAACATTAATGTTTATTTGTTTCAAACAGTATGAATTCCTTAGACATGTTTTAGATTAGAGTCCTTGTACAGTGACTTTCGAATTTTGGGGTTGTAATAGTTAGGACTTCCGCATTTACATTATCGTTTTATGGCATGACTAATTTTGGTTAATCTTGCGTTTAATTTGTTATGAATTGGCTAAATGAAAATGGCCTTTGAATGAGTAGATGGTTAAGCTTATTGGTTTGCCCGCTAGGAGTTAGTATGGGTGCCAGTCATGGCGGGTTGGGTTGTGACAATTTACCCTATTAAGGATTTCATAACTATCATAGTAACTCTTATACACCCGTGATGATCACTACTTATCTGTTGATGCCTACATGATCACATAAGACTTATAAACACATTTCCAGGCCATTAAGACTTCTTCCCGATTAACTAATCTCATACTATCCATGTCTTACAAAACATTCCTTAAGAACACATTTCTAAATTCATCGGAGTGACATAAAGTCGGTAAACCTCCGATTTCCATTATGGAGCTAACATCATTGGCATTCTCACCTTGAAGGAACAATAATCATAAGGTGAGATTAACGTCAATAATATCGTAAGAATATCAAGAATGTAAGCTTCTAGCATTTCTATGAGAGGAATCATTATGGACATCATTTGTGAAAGTTCATAACAATAGGATCATGCCTTAAGAAAGAAAGGAACAACCTTAACATACCTTACTGCTTACTTAGCCACCAAAGTCTACCTTCCGAGCCTGCAAATCTACATCCAAGATGATTCATAAAACAATCAGGCCATAGGAACACTTACACATTCAAACTTAGCTAGTTAATAAGTTAACAGAATTCAGACAACATTTTCCCTATATTATCTACTTCCTCCAAATTCCAAAACAACTCCAAAAAATCATTAACAACATCAACAATAACATAATCCAGATACTACATGACAAACATATATAAATCTTTCCAAGGCTTCCTTCAAAAATCAGTCCATAAGATAACGACATCAACATATCAACCTACGACCTTTATACTATATTTTTCTTCACTTTAAACCATTAAAATCCTCCAAAATCAACTCAACATCAAAGTCAAGATAAAGAACATACCTTATACTTGAAGAACTTCAACTCACACAACTTTCTTCAAGATCAAACTCACCACAACATCATTTAGAAGCAAAAACAATCACTTTTCATGAATTGGTTTAGTGTAATCTTTATCCAAGGGGCTATAAGTGCTTAGGAGATGTTTATGGAGGTTTTTAGAGCTCAAGGGAAGTATGTATGATGATAAAATGGAGAGAAGGGGGTATTTATACCCTTTGAAAGTCAGTTCCACCGGCGTTCTGATGTTTGGCCTAAAAATGCATATATTTAGCCATTGTTGCCTCACATTTTAATACTTTTAATCATATTTTGAGTATTAATTATAGTGGGTTGTGCTTATATTATATTTTTGTGTAGGTTTAATGCGGTGTGAAAATTAAAGAGATTTGGAATAAAATTGAATAAAATGCGGAAGAAAAGAGAAAAGGAAAAAAGTGCACGTTGAAGAATGAAAGATGTAATCTGGCTATAGGAGATTGGCTAATGATTTTCTATTAACTGGGAGTTATTAGCTAATGATTGGTGAAGTATATAAGGAATATAAAGGATTTAAAGGAAGCAAAAGAAAGCACAGAATGAGAGGAATTGAAAAGGGAGAGAAAATACGTACCTGCCAAGTGCCGCACAGCTAGCGCGAAGAATTGTACTCTCGGAATATATGTTTTCCTGCTGCGCCACTCTTGCGATGCAAGGGTGGCGCGAGCACGGTAATTTTCCCTGTCCGATTTGGATTTGTTTTTTTTAAAGTCCAGGTCTTTTGGTAACCTATAAATACATATTTTGCACGGTTTTTACATAACTTTAGATAACTTAAAACCCTTAGTTGAGAACTTTGGACCTAGAGAGAGCTTGGAGCCGCCGTGGAGGCCTTAGTTACAGGGTTTTACCTTCTCTTCTTTGTAATACTTATTTTTATGTTTTTATTTGGATGATTTGTTGTTTTTCCTCTATGTCTATGTGGAGCTAAACTCTCTAGTTCTAGGGCTTTGACACAAACATGAAAGTTGACATTTGATTATCGTTTCTATCTATTAAATTTCCATATTTTTAGGTTTCTTATTTATTCTTGTGCTTAATTATTTGATTATTTGATCACTAATTGAACACTATCTATGGTGCATGAATTGGACTTGAGAAAGAGAATTCACATACATAATAAGAATAAATAGAGTTTGTTCGATTTAATTGTTTCGCTACTGAGGATAGAGATATACCTTTTAACCTTACTTAGTTGGTTACGGAGAAATAAATGTGTTCTTGTTACCTCTGGCAACCATAGAGATATAGGCGTTATAGTAGCATCTACAGGCTTGTGAGTAGTTCGAGAGAATATCATAAAGTTACAATTAACCTGTCAAATAATAATACATAGATAGAACGATTTGAAGACTCAATTGGAGTGTTAGTGGTCATAGCCCTAGATCTTTCTCTTTTCCAATAAAAATCCGTTCTTTCTTGATTGAAGTTCATTAATTGTTTTTACTTTGTTTTTAGTTAGTTTATAAATATAACTTTGGATTTTACTTCTTGTGTAGATAATTAGTATCGTTTAATTTAGTAAACAGTTAATCATAATTCTCTGTGGGAACGATATCTGGACTTAAAAATTTCATATTACTTGTACGACCGCGTATACTTACGTGTGCGTTTGGGAGCAACACTTTCCAAATGGGCCCACGGAGAATCCATCTGGCAGCCTATCTTGAAACACCCATAACTTTCTACTCCGATATCATATAGACGAACGGTTATGTTGCATTGGAAACTAGACTCAATGAACTTCAATTTACATAGGTTATGTATTCCATAACTCCTCATATTCTAGGATATACACCTCCCTCAAGTTGGACCAGAATTTCCTGTCCAAAATTCTGCCAAGTTTTCCAAAATTTCGACAAACTTAATTTCTTCGATTCGCTTGATCCGAAACCTTTAGACACTTGCTTAGCACTTGTTAAAAGTATTCCTTAACCTTATAAGGGTTCCATGACCTCTCCGAGCTTATGTTAGTTTACTTACGACGCAAACGACGCGAAATATTTTCGAGGTGCAATATTCTCCCCCCCCCCCCCCCCCCCTTTAAAAACATTCGTCCTTGAATGTTTAACTCTCAAAGATCTTATGGAAATTTCGGCAGAGCTTTCTCTGTAACTGTAATACTACCAACCTGTCACGCAGCTAACTAACAGTACAATGCCACATAAGTCAACAACTATTAGTAACAACAATGACCCCACACGACCAATGACAGTAACTAACAACATATACATACCTGAAGGCTATGATGTCTTAGTCTGAACCTCCTCTGGGAGTGAAAACAAATGCGGGTACATGGATCTCATATCTCTGTATAACACCCTTGCCAATATACTCTATATAATAAGGAGGTCGTCATCAATATCTAACTCATTGAGTAACATACATCGCTCTTTTACCTTTTTCTAACCAATCATATCCCTTTTTGACATTAGGCATCATCATCCTTATAACCAATACTCTTTCCTTTTCCGTAATTCCTATTTCACCTCTTTCCTCTCATGAATCAT
Source organism: Lycium barbarum (assembly GCF_019175385.1). NCBI lineage: Eukaryota > Viridiplantae > Streptophyta > Magnoliopsida > Solanales > Solanaceae > Lycium > Lycium barbarum. The sequence goes on along the minus strand of NC_083337.1, from coordinate 124,270,762 downwards.
TGGCATATTTACACTTAAGGATCATATTTAATCACATGTGTATCCTTTCCACGTCTTACTTCGAGGAGAAAAATACGAATTTCATCTAATCATATCGATGTCTCATTAGTAAAACACTTCTAAAGTTGATAACCATTCACAATATATCTACAGTCATTTGCTAATACCCAACTAAAAATCCCATCAAACTTCTCTTCTTTTTAAGTCCCATCAGAATACTTCAAAATTTATCTTAACAGAATTGCATATAATATATCAATACCACCCTCAAGGGTGTACAAACAATATTGCCACAATAATTGTTCCTGACGTCATTGCTCATCCGCTTGTACTGTACTATATTTCCTTACTCACAAGTCATTTATATCTTACGTATTCCTCTTAATACCCATAATTCGTAATTCTATAGATATAGTGTAACACCCCGATTTATTTTTTTTAAAACTAACTCTTGAATTTTTGATTGACCATATCTTGATAGTAAGGGTATATTTTACTTTGCACTTCCTGAACGTGAACTTGACGATATTTGGAACTTGTTTGAAGCGTTATGGTGTAGTTATGTAAGATACTCCTATTATTATCTTAGTAATTTATTAAATGGATTAGATATTTATGTATTTAGGGCAGCCCATTTTTGTAGTTAAGCAAAACAAAAAAAAAAGTTTGTAGTTATCCAAAGGTAAATATATTACCTTTAGCTCATATCCCCTCTACTTCCTCTTCATATTTCGTTTCCTCCACAAAAATAAAACCCTAAAGCTTCTATCCTCTCATAATATTCATCCTCTAAATCAATCATCAAGACTTGTTTTGGTTGAGCCACAAACTACTCCACATGATTGAGGTAAGTTACAAAATCCGTTTTTGAACTGGACAACTATTAGTGTTTTCAGCATAATTCCTTGTATAAAACTTGTTTTAAGTGATCCAAATTTTTCTAGAAAGCTATTTCATAGCCCTACAAATTTCGTTCAGGCTCCAAAACCCATTTTTGCTTTAATTTACTGGAAAAGGGGTAATGAAGTATAGGGCAGGTGCTGCCTAGATTTCTTTTTTGCAAACCCTATATGTACTACTGTTAGTATTTTGAGCATATCTTTTTGTACAAAACTGCTATAGGAGTGATTTAAATTTCTTTGAAACCCCAAGACATATATCTACAACTTTCATTAAGGCTACAAAGTCTATTTTTGCCGTTCACCCGTTTGAAACCGTGCCAGAATAAAAGATAGTAGTACTGTCCAGAATTCCTGTTTTGATAGTTTAGGGTGATTTTCACTGATTTCATGTTTAGTTTTGATGAGATAAAACCATTTAACTTAAGTAGATATTTTATTGTGTATTTAAGGTATATATGCTCTTGTACAAGCTAAGAGGAATTGTTTGACGAAGTAGACTTTGGTTGGTCTATGGCGTAGATGATTTGAACACCTCGAGTTGTGGTAGAACTTGTTGTGTGGTAAAACACCAAGGTTTGTGTATAAACTTGAACTTGGAATATCTCTATTTTCTGGAATTTTTGAAGTATCTTGATGAGTTGTTTCCTCCCTCTTCATCTTATATCATTGTATGGTTATTATCTCAAGTATTGCAAAATATTCGCTAAATCGCCCATTTGTACGACTTGCTTAATCATTTTGCATTCTTGTTGCGGTGGCTTTGTCATTGATATCAGCATGCCTCTTGATTCGGATCTTGCCCATCTTGACTTTGGATTTACATTTCATCTTGATGATGGAATTTTCTCCATTTTCGAGTATGAGTGAAAAGCCACTTTCAACAGGGCGCTTGATTCTCTTGATTATTGGGTGACGACCCTACTTGATTTGGAGCTTCGGTCCATCTTGATATTGATTATGCTTGGTGTGATGGCATGACGTACATATTGGGCGAAATTGGTTATTTGACAAACTTTCTTGAATTGATTTATAAGCTTTCTTGACACTTGAGCCTTCGAATATTAATTTCGACATTTGGAAACTCTTCAAGGTTTGATATTTGATACTTTGACAGACTTGTTTACTTGATTTATTATTATCTTATTGAGCTACCTACGAAGGATAAGGGAATTGGAGAATCTAATGGCTCCAAGCCCAAAGTTTATACGCCACTAAGCTTTATGCTTAGGGATAGTTGTTTTCTATCGTACGTAATGTACGGGAAGAGATTTGAAGATGGCCATTTGGAGTAGAATTCTTGGGATCTTTAGTGAAGATTACATTTGCATGTGCATCTAGGTCTTGTAAAATTTTGGGACTTGTACATGATCCATATGTCACACTTATGTATGAAATTTTGGAGGCTTGTTGGACCACAAGTCCATAAGCTTGTAACTTGAACTCGGTGACTTGTTTTGCTATTTTAGGGTGTGCTTTAACCCAAGTCTTGGCATGTACTAAATTTACAGTTTTTTTTGTAATTATGTACTAAGGCGGAGACTAGTTTTCTTTTGGTATTCACACGTTTGAAATTCGTGTATAATATGAACATGCAATGGTGCTGAATGGAAAATAAAATTTCATTAGGAGGTTGCTTCAACATTTTTATTATTCAAGAAGGGTGCTGTCATATTAAATTGATACTCTGATATTGTATTTCTTTCAGGGATGTTACGAAGTGTATTGTTAAGAAGAAGAAAAATGTCGCACTTTTAAACCTTTTTCGCATGGGCCTATTTCCGCCACTAAATTATTGTGACTATCTTTTGACATAAATTAGCTTTTGTTTTGTTAGTGGAATCCTCCCAAAGGGGATGCTACATATAGTTTCTTCATCGAACTATGTTCCCTACACATGCCCTTCCTGATTAATCATACTTTTGCCTTATTACCACAACATCTCTATTTTTTTTCATCGTACTATCAACATATTCACAATTTTAACCCATCGTCTAAACATAGATTCCACTATAGGTTCCTCTTTAATATAACTCCTCTTCCTTTCCCCCGTCATCATTGCAATTCTCAAGTCACCTGTCGTCCTTTCTGAAGGAGTCGTCGTCAAACTGCAAAATAACAGAGGTCAGGATTGAAGATTTACACCTTATGACTCAGCTCTATAGTACGATCTAGGATACAAAGAAGGGTAACCATCCTAAATGCCCTGTTGCGTCCTGTTTATAAGTATGGCGTGCTACATACCCATAAACAAGACTCTACCTGACACGGCTCGTAGACAACCCTAGGACAAAACTGCTCTGATACCACTTCTCTCTCAACCTAACCGGTGGGCCATAACAGTCATCCAGAACTAACCTACCGAGTACCACATACATGCAACTCTTAGTCATAGTTGAGTTGGCCATAATGCTAACTCATAGATACGTAAGTTGTATGGGACACAAGCCCAAAACATAATATACATATGTCATCAAGCTAATCCCAAATATACAAGCTGAACCAGACCGTCACGTACATCTAATGGTACATACTGTCTATAAGCCTCCACTGGACTACATGACATAAAGTGGTCGGGACAGGGCCCCACCATACCTATGCAAATGTATATGCAACCATACTGACTCAGAGAGAAATCCGGAACAAGTGGAGTGCCACATCACTGTTTGCTGAGCTGATATCCTACTGGGAGATCCGTCAACCTGTATCTCAAGACATGCAGGCATGAAACGCACCCCCAACAACGAGACGTCAGTACGAATAATGTACCGAGGATGTAAGGCGAAAAATGTAACATAATAAACATATACTGTAAAGAAGAATGATAAGAATCAACCTGACACTTCTGAGCTACCGATGTAAATCTAGCATGTATATCTCTGTATACCCTCTTGTGCTTAACTACATCTATGTACAATACTGTGTCTCTGACCTACTTATCATCCTGGTGCTAACTGCTTAACTGATCTGTGGTAACTGCCCGACCGGCCGCAGCACGATGGTAATTGTCCATCCGATTATCGCCCGATGGTAGAGCGCACTACCTGACTGATCAGTGGTAACTGCCCAACCGGCCGTAGCACAGTAGTAATAACTGCCCAACCAGCCGTAGCATGGTGGTAAATATATATCTGCCCAAATGGCTATAGACCAGTGGTAAATGTGAATGCATATATTGTTGAACGTGCAACCCGATCCAAATATGAAAGCATGTGCTGCGGAACATTCAGCCCGATCCAAATATCCCTTATAGGTACCCTTTTATATACTTCTGGTGTTCATTCTATATTTATAGCTTCTATGTAACCCTTAGTCTTATAAACGTACTTCTACATTGTTAGAACACCTTCTAATTGATCCAACCTTGACTACCTCGCAAATACGTCATGAGCTTTACTTTCTAATATCATTTGACCTATTAAGGATTTCATAACTAACATATTAACTCTTATACACCCGTGATGGTCACTACTTATCTGTTGATGCCTACATGATCACATAAGACTTATAAACACATTTCCAGGCCATTAAGACTTCTTCCCGATTAACTAACCTTAGTCAATTCCTGGCTGCATCATAAGCCTATCTTCTAGCATGAATACCTCGTTAGGGATCTCATAACTAGTATACTATTCATGTCTTACAAAACATTCCTTAAGAACACATTTCTAAATTCATCAGAGTGACGTAAGGTCAGTAAATCTCCAATTTCCATTATGGAGCTAACATCATTGGCATATCTCACCTTGAAGGAACAATAATCATAAGGTGAGACTAACATCAACAATAGCGTAAGAACATCAAGAATGTAAGCTTCTAGCATTTCTATGAGAGGAATCATTATGGACATCATTTGTGAAAGTTCATGACAATAAGATTATGCCTTAAGAAAGAAAGGGACAACCTTAACATACCTTGCTGCTTACTTAGCCACTCAAAGTCTACCTTCCGAGTCTACAAATCTACATCCAAGATGATTCATACAACAATTAGGCCATAGGAACACTTACACACTCAAACTTAGCTAGTTAATAAGTTAACGGAATTCGGATAGCATTTCCCCTATATTATCTACTTCCTCCAAATTCCAAAACAACTCCCAAACATCATTAACAACTTCAACAATAACATAATAAAGATGCTACATGACAAACATATATAAGTCCATCCAAGACTTCCTTCAAAAATCAGTCCATAAGCCGACGACATCAACATATCAACCTACGACCTTTATACTATGTTTTTCTTCACTTTGAACCATTAAAATCCTCCAAAAACAACTCAACATCAAAGTCAAGATAAAGAACATACCTTATACTTAAAGAACTTCAACTCACACAACTTGCTTCAAGACCAAACTCACCACAACATCAAGTAGAAGCAAGAACAATTACTTTTCATGAACTAGTTTAGTGTAATCTTGTTGAATTCTTGAACTAAGGGGCTATAAGTGCTTAGGAGATGTTTATGGAGGTTTCTAGAGCTTAAGGGAAGTATGTATGATGATAAAATGGAGAGAAGGGGGGGGGGGGGGTATTTATACCCTTTGAAAGTTGGTTCCATCGACTTTCCAAATGGGCCCGTGGAGAAACCATCTGGTAGCCTATCTTAAACGCCCATAACTTTCTACTCCGATATCATATCGATGAATGGTTTGTTGCATTAGAAACTAGACTCAATGAACTTAAATTTACATAGGTTATATATTCCATAACTCCTCATATTATAGGAGATAAACATCCCTCAAGTTGGACCAGAATTTCCTGTTCAAAATTCTACCAAGTTTTCCAAAATTTTGACAAACTTAATTTCTTCGATTCGCTTGATCCTGAAACCTTTAGACACTTTATTATCACTTTTTAAAAGTATTCCTTAACATTATAAGGGTTCCATGACCTCTCCAAGCTTACGTAGTTTATTTATGACACAAACGACGCGAAATTTTTTGAGGTGTAACATATCACTACTGCATATGTGTTGAAAAACTGTATAATATGTGTATAATTAGCAAGTAAGTATACATTAATTATATATTTATTAAACAGAAATAATACGTTGATTATACATCTATTATACAACAATGATATATTTTTTCTATACATATACTTTAGAGATACATATTCTTACGATAATGATACAATTTCTATATGTGTGATCCATTTTTTTATACATATACAGTAGTGATACATATTCTATACAACAATGATACAGTTTCTATACCTATGATACATTTTCTATAGATATACAGTAGTGATACATTTTCTGTACATATACAGTAGTGATACATATTCTATATAAGAATGATACAGTTTATATACATATACTGGAATTAGTTGAAAAATGGCTAGAAAATGGAATTATTTTGAAAAGGCTAAAACATTGACCTTTAAGATTCTTGGGCCACCGAGTGTCAGTAGTTTCACCCGGATGGCCATTTGTGTCCTTATCCCTTTTTATTTTTGCTTAGACAATATTAAAGTTTGTAGAAAAAAAAAAGTAAAGAGTAAAAAAACTATATTAAAAAAGGGGAAAACTACATGCCCTTTATAACAAAAATATTTTAGAAATTTTGAATTAAACTACTCACAATTAGTAAATAAAATTTTATATAATAATATCCAACGGATTGTATTGCAAACATATAGCTAATATCTTAATAACTTGAATCAATTCTTAACTAATATAAATAATAGCAATAATATTACTATGTGAAGTTAAAGACTTTATGTCTTTTCCGGATTCTACACTATAAAGAACAAGTATTGAAAAAGAAAAAAAAAAGTCTCTTATTAAGAATTGGCTTTAGGCCACTAAGTTTATTGAGCAACCTTTCAAGTACAAGCTTTTGATAATGACTTGCACACATCAACTGCAGCTTGCCAAACCAACTCAGGCTTGTTCTAAATATTTATTGAAAAATTAATTATAAAGATTTTTCTGGAAAATGTTTCTTTTTTGGTAGGTTAGTGAATGGAGAATATTTCTTATTGAAGGTTGAAAATAGTTTTTTGAGTCATGGAAAATAGAGTTAGAGTGATCGAGTTTCTCAAAGCTTCTATTATCGGCGAAGAAAATTTCTTTTGAAAGGTATTAATTGATGTACTAAAAGCCACTTTTGCTTATGTTTTGACTAAAATGATATTTTATTTTATTTGTCAAGGACTAAACTTATATTATGTTCACGAGCTTTTGTCTGCTAAAGTTATTTTTTCTTGCCTTTTCATTCTTATGTCATGTTCAGATTACATGTTCGTTGGTAGGCCAAAATTGCCTTCTTGAGGTTGATGATTAGGGAAAATGTTGTAAATTTTGCTTCTTCTTTCATTAATATTGCTCCATCTAGTTCATTTTAATTGATGTTGTAGGCTTGTACATATGGATTAAGAAATTCACTTCTAAAAATTAAGAGGGATTTAACTAATCATAACTCAAGGTTTCCATTTTTTAGTTTGGCATAAAAGAAGTGGTATCAAATGCATTGAAATTGTTATTGAAATAGGAATGTGTCAAGGATAAATTTGGGAAAAAGATTAAATACAATTCTTGATTTGTGAAACGTCAATTGTTTTGGACTAACTTTTAGAGGCAAAAACATCAATATTGGAAGGAGTATTAGTGTTTTTTTTGTTCTCATGTCTTAGTTTAGTGAAACTTTTACATGATTATATACAGGTATTTGTTGATATTTGTTGAGCCTTCTCGACAATAGAAGCCATAACAACAACTTATGCTCATCTAAAGGGAGAGATAATTACGCTCTCAAAACAACAATTACTTGACTGCATGCTTAAATACTATGGAAAGCCTTCTCAGTTGAAAGATATAAAGCCATAAGCTTGTTTTACACACACTTGTAACCATGATTATAGGGTTTCCGTAGAGTATGAGATTGTTGAAGAAAGCATATACATGGAGAACATCAGATGTGGTCCCATCAAATGTGGTTGGCGTAATTGTTTAATGTATTTTATCTTGTTTTATATTATATAAATTCTCTTTACTTACTTTGGAATGAAAGAATATGATAGAATATCTTATTGAACAACAGTCGCTCACCTCTACTATTTCTCATGTCCCCAGCTTTAAAAAACACAGCGAAAAGTTTAATTCTTTATCTACTTTGTTAATAACTGAGTTACCCATTAAATTATTAAACGTTTATCTTCATCCTGTATATTTGAATTTTTTTTAGAAAGTATATTTGGACCCTACAACGGGAGAAGCTGAACATAGAAAAAAGACATTGAAAAAAGAGTTGAAGTAGAGTGGCACGACGTGCTGATTTTTGGTTCTAGTAAAGATCTATCTTGCTAAGAATACTTACAAAAAAAAATGGGGTAATCGTGGATTCGCAAAAATTAAATGTAGCTTTATTTATGAGTTATCATAGCCCATTATATAGTAAGATTTTAAGTGGTTTAGATGTACTACTATCTTGATATGTATGAAGCAGTCATATCTCTAATTGTTCTTAAGAAGCTTAATTTTTTTTTGTTGATATTTACATGATTTTTTAATTTTCTCTTCACTTTGTTTGTCGACTACTAACCGAAAAATCTATCATAGTGGAGTTTACTGATAGTGGAGGAACAGTATAAATTATGCTTAATAGTTCTTTTCTAGAGGATTATCAATTTTAATTAACCCCCACTAATAACGACTAAAGAGATAAAGACGGAAAAAAATCTAAAACTGTTACTTCTTTACTAAGGTAAAAGTCACTTGTTATTTCTAGCGTCAAAATGAAAAAAATTGCATGCATTGATTTATTTGCCCATTATATATTAAGATTTTAGCGGAAACACAACATGCGATGATCAAGTTGAGTTTAGCTTGCTAGGATAAGGGTAAATCCAGAAGGTGAGTGTAGCTTTCTTCTAAAGCTATCTTAATTTGCGCTGCTGAAGTGTAACATTAAGGCAAGACGTGCACTAGCTAAGTGAGACCCAAGAATAAGCCGATGGGCAAAATTGAAATGACGCGGTTCTTCAGGATAACTTACATAATAGGGCAAATTTCTCACAGTTTCACCTGTTCTTTTTCCTCATGATACATTGCTTTACATTACTATACACTAACACATGTCCAACAAAATAAGAATTGGGCAATTCACAGGAATGCCCTTATTTTGGGGTGGTCTCTAATTTTTGCCCATTAAATTGGTGGTCTTTAATTTTTGCGCTTCGTTAGAACCCTTTGGTTTGGGGTTCGAACCCCTGCTCAGTCAAAAATTTAAAAACAAATCGCAAGGCAGAGTTTGGATTCGCAAGATAGAGTTTTTCATGCAAAACTCTACCTCAAGGCAGAGTTTTGCATGATTCAGGCAGAGTTTTGCATGATTCAGGCAGAGTTTAAACTCTGCCAGACTCTGCGTAAAGGCAGAATTTTGGACAAAACTCTGCCTTAAGGAAGTCTTTTGCCTTCAAAACTCTGCCTTAAGGCAGAGTTTTAAGGCATAATTCGGCCTCTCCAATATATTTTGGCAAACACTGACATAGATTGTTTATACTGACGTTTGAACTAAATCCAGTCTAACTAAGCCTCCAATATGTATAGTCTGCCCTTGCTACAAAAAAATTGTAAAATATACATTTTAGAGTTAAATCTTTTGATCTCAGCAAAAAGTTATGTTGCAGTCGCATATATTTTTTCAGCAATATAAAACTAAAAGAACCGTTAATTCTGAGGGATGTATAAAAGGAGCTATTTGAATCCCAAATAATTCGATTAGGGGTCAGTTTAAAAGGATTCAGGTAGAATTTTGAAGGCAGAGTTTTGCCCTGAAGGTAAAATTTTGCCTTAAGGCAGAATTTTGAAGGCAAAATTTGGCCTTGCGGATCCGAACCTCTGCCTTGCAATTTTTTTTTTTTTACTGAGCTGGGGTTCGAACCCAGAATAGGCGAAGGAAAAAATTAAAGAACCACCAATTTGAGGGGAAAAAAATTAAAGACCAGCCCAAAAGAAGGGCAATCCGCGCAAAAATAAAAGATAAGAATTAGAGGCAATCAAATCGCATAACCTTATGAAGCTAGTAGTCCAAATCAACGATCCTTACAAAAAATGTTAACATAATGCTGATGCTCAAGCTAAGAACTAGGAAAGGAGGTAACAACTTAGTCTTCAATCACTAATGTTGATGCTTAAGCTAAGAACTAGGAAAGGAGGTAACAACTTAGTCTTCAATCACTATATGTCCAATCTTCTTCTCCTGCATAATAGCAGATGAGAGACAGAGTTGTAACTTGCTAATGAAACATTAAGGTATATCAAGTAAGTTAAAACAGTTTCCACATTCCTATATCAGTTTGTGATGTATCTGAAAAACTTTATATTTATAGATATTCCGAAAATCACCAAGTAGAAAGTGAACTCTTAAATAATTAGTGATCAGTGATCACATAGTAGGTGTAAACATAATGGCCAGATCATGAATATCTGTTCAGATTGTGTCTACTGATATTAGGAATATCATCATATAAATATGTAATATTTGTACAGATTTAGCTTTCCATACTTAGAGATAGAAGATATATAGGAATGATTATATCGTATCAAAAAGGATGTTACAGCTAGGAATAGATGATATTCTAGGATATGAATAGCATTTCTTTAGGGATGTAAAATCAACATTCTTTCTATTTAATTGTAGAACTCTCAAATCTAAGAGACTCATTCAGCAAATTGACATGGTATCAGAGCCATCTTTTCACTGTTGAGTCTTAGTTCTTTCATCTGTGATTTCTTTCAGATTTTTTTTTTGTTTTGAAAGTCTTTGTTCTCTTGACTGTTCATGAAGAGTTAGCCCTACAAAACTAGGGCTTTTGGTCTTGGTCATTCTAGTTATTGTCTTGGATCATTGTGTTTCTGGTGTTCTTAGCTAGTTAAGAACATGACGCCACATCAGTTTGAATCCTTCAATGTTTGTTTCACAGGAAAAATTTATTCTGCATGGGAATTTTAATTTCAACTATTTTTCACCGAAAAATAATTATGGGGCCATATTGATGGAGGCGATCCTGCTCTTACTGATCGTACAAAATTAGGTCAATGGAAGGTTAAAAACGCTCGGATGATGACATGGATTTTAGGGTCAATTAATCCTCTGATTGTTCTTAATCTTAGGCCGTACAAGACTGCTTAGGCCATCTGGGATTATTTACAAAAGGTTTACAACCAAGATAATGCCGCATGACGCTTTCAGTTAGAGCATGAAATTGCTAATTACTCTCAAGGAGGTCCCTCTGTTCAGGATTATTTTTCAGGATTTTAGAACTTATGGGTTGAATTTACGGATATAAGTTATGCTAAAATACCTGCCGAATCTCTTTCTATAATTCAGGCAGTTCATGAGCAAAGCAAGCGAGACTAATTTTTGATGAAATTATAGTCTGAATTTGAGAGTGTTCGCTCTAACTTGATGAATCATGACCCGTCTCCCTCCTTGGATGTTTGTTTCAGGGAATTACTTCGTGAAGAGCAGCGTCCTGTCACAAAAAACGCTTTCAAACAAGAAAATGCTGTCACTGTTGCATTTACTGCTCAGGGAAAAGGAAAGGGCAGAGATATGACTAGAACGCAATGCTACAGTTGCAAAGAATATGGTCATATTGCTAGCAATTGTGGCAAGAAGTTCTGTAATTATTGTAAACGGCACGGACACATTATCAAAGGTCCGACTCGCCCTCAAAACTGTAGAGTCAATGCTTTTTAAGCTGGGATAATGCTTCGACTACTGAAAACTCATCTTCAGCAAGACAAGTTCTTACTCCTAATTGGTACAACAAATGATTGTGTCAGCCTTTTCAGTTTTGGGGCTACAAGGTAACGATATTACATCTAATGTTTTGACTTGTTGATTCTAGTGCTTCCAATCATATGACCAACTCAACTAGTATGCTAAAAAATGTTCGTTTACTCACAGTCCCTCACAAATTCACGTTGCCAATGGTAGTAATTTACCCATTACAAAGGTTGCGGATATTACTCAAACTTTCAAAAATGTTTTTGTATCACCAAAGCTCTCAGCTAGTCTTATTTCAGTTGGCCAATTGGTGGATAACAATTGTGATGTGAATTTTTCTCGTAATGGTTATCTTGTGTAGGATCAGGTGTCAGGGACGATAATCGCGAAGGGGCCTAAAGCTGGAAGATTATTTTCTATATGCTTTTCCATTCCCCGTGTTCTTTCTTTTGCTTGTACTTTTACAACTAGTAAGACTGAGGTTTGGCATAAGCGTCTAGGACATCCAAATTCTATTGTGTTGTCTCATTTATCAAATTCTAGTTTATTGGGAAATAAAAATCAATTTTCAGTTGCTTCCTTTGATTGTTCTACTTGTAAATTAGGCAAAAGTAAAACTCTACCGTTTCCTAATTTTGGTAGTCGTGCTACAAAATGTTTTACTGTCATTCATAGTGATGTTTGTGGCATTTCACCAGTTATTTTTCTCATGTTCATTTCAAGTACTTTGTGACATTCATTGATGATTATAGTCGGTTTACATGGGTGTGTTTTCTCCGTTCCAAATCTGAGGTATTTTCCATATTCAAGACATTTTTGGCTCACATTGAGACTCAATTTTCTACTTGTATCAAAATATTAAGATTTGATTCTGGTGGAGAATATATGTCTCATGAATTCAATAATTTTTTTCTTTAGAAAGGAATCGTCTCACAATGCTCATGCCCATATACGCCACAGCAAAATGGGTTGCTGAGCGTAAAAATCGTCATCTTTTAGATGTAGTTCGTATTTTATTGATTGAGTCCTCTATCCCATCTAACTACTGGGTGGAAACTGTCACAACCCAACCCGCCATGACTGGCACCCATTTAAAACATAGTGGGCGAACCAACATACAAGGCACCTATCCATTCAATCCGATTTTTATATTAACCAAGCTAAACGATTATTACTCATTTAACAACAAAAGAACAAGTATATCATGCCATAAATACTGAAATAAGTACGAAAGTTCTAACTATTACAATCCCCAAAATCCAAAAGTCATCGTACAAGACTCTAAGCTAAAACATGTCTAAGAATCTGAAGTCCAATAAGTAAGTAATCCATAATGTCCAGAGTACGAAAAGGCATCATAGCAAGAAGATCTTCGGGCGTCCTGGCATAGGAAGAAGCTCACCCAAAATCTGTCAACAAATATCCTCCACGCAAGATGTGAGGACGAGCAACGGTCTCTATATCACAATCTGCACTCAAAGAATGCAGCAAGGTAGTATCAGTACAAACACTATGTACAGGTAGATATCATAGGTCGATTAAGATTAGTATCATGCATATTTGGTAAAATCAATAGAATAAAACAAGCCAGTCAACAGTCATGAATATTAATAAATCACATCAAGTCAACCAAAAGCAATCACAATCAAATCACCAAGATGTCAAGCATCACAATCACGCAAGTCACAACAGAAATAAATTTACCACAATAACGTCACTCGCTGTACATACATGCTAGCTGATGTCTTATCTCAGTAGCCATAACCTGCAGGGGAACCATGGTTTCCATATACCACTCGTTCCGGACTACCCCTCGGACCCGAGCACAAACCCCCGCCCCGGAACGAACCTCGGTCACAGAACATATCAAAGTACCTCTCATTTTCGAAACGATCCTCGGACCACGAGCCGATAATCTAGGTCACATGAGTGCCTTTCCATACCTCTTATAGAACAATGTTTCTTACCTTTCCAATTTCAAGAATCAACTCATCATTTCATGTCACAATACCCTTGAGAAGATTATATTAGCTTCTCATCATAACACATCCACTGTAGATTTTATCACACGGGAATAATGGCATGGAGCCTACACAATCAATCAATCATATTCACGTAAGAATTTAACCATAAACTACCATCCATGAAAACTAGACATGTTTTTTCCTAAGGAGATCACCAAACATACAATCAACTAACCAAAGTCTAACTTAAGTAAATGGTAACCTACCTCAAAGTAGAGCTGGAACACGCAGGTTACTCTGCTACAGCCTTTCCTTTCCTCAAAGCCTCTATACATTCACGGTCTAAACATAGAAGGCTCAATGAGTCACATTGCTCAATTTACAAACACCAAAGCAAGAATACCCTTCCCTTCCCCCATTCTAAGGGTGGATGATTTTCTAGGTGATAAACGACCTATCAAGGCCCCTAGTATTCATTTACCATCAATTTATGCAACATTCTATCCAACATTCCCATTACAAATAGTTTTCTATGGCAAAGACACCATTTTTATAGAACCCTAGGTCTCAAATCACTTAGTTTATGATTCTAAATGTTCACTTTATGACAAATAACAACTAATCAATCCATTTAAATGATAAATACACGATAATAACCCCCAACCCATCAAGTGTAGAAAGTTTATTGACATTCTAGGGTTTCTACTTCACTTTCACCATTAAAGACCCATGAAGATGATTACCATAATGAAGGGGAAGAGAATGATAGAATGAAAAGCAATGGAATTTACCTCTCAAGGTTATCTTGCTCTAGCTTGAAAATTCTCTTTAGGTGCTTGTTGGAAAGTGTGTTGGTGTTTTGTGAATAGAGAATATGAGACTAAGTATAAAAATTCTGGGCCAGTGTTTTACATCGACCACTGCGGCGGTCAAAACGCCGCTTTAGCGGTCCCTCTGTAGCTGTCCCAAAGGAAACCGCTTGACCGCTATAGTGGTCTTCCCACCGCTATCACAGTACTGCCATAGCGGTCCACCATTCGCCACAGCGGCCACCAAGGACATGGATGGCCACTGGCAGTGGTCAAGACGCCGCAGCGGTACACTCACCGTTGCAGCGGTCCATTTTGGGCAGTGAGCTCGACTTTTATCCAGTTTTTTCCCCTGTCATCCCACATTTCATCCAAGGCCTCAAAACACAACACAAAACATGCACACATATAAAAAGACGTCGTACGAATCTAACCGCTACCTCGGAATTCCCAACGGAGTCCTAATTTCCCATAACGACCAGAAGGGTCATTACAGAAACTTTGTCTACTACTGTCTATTTAATTAATAGACTTCCATCTAAAGTGTTAAATCTTGAGTCTCCATATTATCGTCTTTATCACCAAAGTTCTAGCGATCATAATTTTCTTACATTTGGTTGTGTTTGTTTTGTGCATCTGTCTCCTTCTCAGCGCAATAAACTTTCTATTCAGTCTACTAAATGTGCTTTTATGGGTTATAGTACTTCACAGAAAGGTTTTATTTGTTATGATCCAAATTCTAACAAATTTCGTGTTTCTCGAAATGTTGTTTTCTTTGAGAATTAGTATTTCTTTACTACTCATGTTGAGTCATCTTCTGTTTCTCCTATTCTTCCTACTTTTAAGGATTTGTCATCTTCTTCTGAGAGGTTCAAACTTGGATTTGTGTATAAATGACATTGGCCAACTTTACTATATCCCGAAACTGATCCGCCACCTGAGACTGGTCCACAACTAGGACCTGAGATTTCTTCAAGGCCTGCTCCTCTTGAGCCTACTCGGTAGTCTACCAGGGTATCTCGTACTCCTAATTGGTATGGTTTTTCTTCTACTTTCTCCACCATTTATGTTCCAACATGTTACTCACAAGCTTTCAAGCATGAATGTTCGCAGAAAGCTATGGAGGAAGAACTTTTGGCTCTTAAAGAAAATGACACATGGGAAATTATTTCATGTCCTTCAGATGTCCGCCCAATTGGATGTAAAGGGGTCTACTATATTAAACTTAATTTTGATGGAACTCTTGATCGGTACAAAGCTTGATTGTCTGTCCTTGGTAATAGATAGGAGTATGGTGTGGACTGTAAGGAGACTTTTGCACCAATAGCAAAAATGACTACGGTGCGAACCATTATTGCCATTGCTGCTTCACAAAACTGGCCTATTTATTAAATGGATGTCAAAAATGCTTTTCTCCATGGTGATCTCAAAGAAGATATTTACATGAAACCTCCACCTGGTTTGTTCTTATCACCTACATCAGATGTATGCAAGTTGAATTGGTCTTTGTATGCATTAAAACAAGCTCCCAGAGCTTGGTTTGACAAGTTTTGGTCTACTTTGCTTCAATTCTCTTTTGAACAGAGCAAATATGAATCATCTTTGTTTCTTCGTAAGACATCTACAGGTTGTGTTCTTCTTTTGGTATATGTAGATGACATTATTATTACAGGAGCTGATTCTTTATTAATCACTACCCTCCAGCAGCAGCTTAAGGATTCTTTTCATATGAAAGATCTTGGCATTCTTACATATTTTTTGGGGTTGGAAGTTCATTATGATTCTTTAGGTGTATTTTTAAATCAGCACAAATATACTCAGGATTTGATTGCTTTGGTTGGTCTTCAAGAATCTTCCTCTATAGATACTCCATTGGAATTGAATGTAAAGTATCGTCGTGAGGAAGGAGATATTCTTCCTGATCCAACTTTGTTTCAGAAACTAGTTGGGAGCCTAAATTATCTTACTATTACTCGGATTGATATCTCTTCTGCAATTCAACAAGTGAGTCAATTTATGCAGGCTCCCTGTCATCTAGATTTGGTAGTTGTTCGTCGCATCATTCGATATGTCTTGGGAACATCAACTCGCGGATTATTCTTTCCTAGTGGTTCTCTAATACGGCTTGATGCATTTAGCGATTCTGATTGGGCTAGATGTCCTAATACTCGCCGTTCCGTCACAAGTTGGTGCATATTTCTTGGGGATTCCTTGATATCTTGCAAGAGCAAGAAGCAAGCTCGTGTTTCGAAATCTTCAACTGAGTCTGAATATCGAGTCATGTATGCTGCTTGCTCTGAGATTGTTTGGCTTTGTGGTCGACTTGCAGAGATTGGTTTTCCTCAATCTAATCCTACTCCTTTACACGCTGACAACATAAGTGCCATTTAGATTTCCATTAACCCGGTTTATCATGAAAGGACCAAACACATCGAGGTGGACTGTCATTATATCCGGGAAGTTGTAGATAAGGGAGTCATTACTCTTCCACATGTGTCTAGTAATCTTTAGATCGCCGATGTGTTAACAAAATCCATGACACGGCAACGTCATCAATTTCTAGTAGGCAAATTGATGCTTCTTGATTCACCGAGATCAATTTGAGGGGGGATGTAAGCATAATGGCCAGATCGTGAATATCTGTTCAGATTGTGTCTACTGATATTTGGAATATCATTATATAAATATGTAATATTTGTACAGATTTGGTTTTTCATACTTAGAGACAGAAGATATGTAGGAATGATTATATCATATCTACAAGGATGTTACAGCTAGGAATATATGATATTCAGGGATATGAATAACATATATTTAGGGATGTAAAATCAACATTCTTTCTATTTAATGGTAGAACTCTCAAATCTAAGAGACTCATTCAGCAAATCGACAGTAGGTACATTAGTGAAACTATATATGACGATATTAAATTTCTTGCGGTCTTTCTTTTCTCCTTGATTACCTTCACTCACACCCACCAACAAATAGCCCCTCCTATAAAAACCAAAGAGGTGACAAATGATTGTTAAAGCACATACCATCTAATCTTTTAGAAGTGGAGAGAGTAGAGGAATCTATGAAGAGTTGGTGTGTCTGAAATGCAAATGAGAGCGAATCAAAGTAAGTGGAGAAATATTATCTCAGAAAAAGGGAAATGAAAAAACAAACCTTGATGTCAAAAGAGAGGGTATAGACTAGATTTGAAGAATCATTTTCCGGGATGATATGCTTAGGGGCACGCATCAAAAAAAGAAATTCATATTGATTACAACAACTTCAGTAACATGCAGAGAGAGGGAGAAAGGGAGAGGGAGCGATGTAGGGAAGTAGTCTACCGAATCAGTGCCGTGGCTAAGGTCTAATGCTCCCCATGTTTTCATTTTCTTCATACGTTTTCATTTTTTCTCTAGCTTCACAATCCTAGAAAAAAGCCTCAAATGCTAGGAAATAATTTCAGAGTATTAGTATTTGGAAAAATTCCTCTTTGGAGCTTCAAATCTTGTCTCCGCAACATTTTGTTTTGCCAAACTACTTTAGGATTGACTCTATTAACTAGTCATTAATTCCCACCTTACATTTCTTAGGGGTCGAAAGAAAAAGAATAGGTAGGAGAGGGATAGAATCACTATCGTATCATGGGCCAACTATACCATATTTGATAGGGAAAGCAACTTTGATATCACATATAGTTAGATTTATGTTTCGGATCTTCTTTTAAATGCCTCTTCCATCTATCACACTTACATGTCAAATGCTTACACTTTACTTCACTAATTACCTTATCTCGTTGTTAAAATTCAATAATTAATCAAACTTGAATTTTAATTTGATGTGATCTTCCTTATCCAAAAACTGTTCAACCCTCTATTTTGAGACTTTACTACTTCAAATTAATATCTTGAACTGAATATTGTGTCAAATGGTGTCACAAGTTTTTGCTCTAAAAGGAAACATTTTTTCCTAGAATAATATATATCTGTCTTCAACTTTCAATTCGTTCTTTAAGCGTGCTAATCTGTTGCGACGAAACTAAATGTTATAGCAACCTAATGACTAAAAACTCATGCTTTTCTATGACAAATTTAAAGTCGTGAAACTTGAAGACTGCAGCTAGAAGTTTCAACATGCTAAAATATTAGTGAAATCATCAAGGAATGTACGTATATCAAATATCATTATTATGATTGGGAAATTCAAAGAAGATCTAGATGTTGCACCACCTTAGCTTGAAAATAATCCTTGTCATCATCACTTGTCTTGACCGAAAGGGTAATATGGAAAATGAAGTTACAACAAGCACCTCCATTCACCTTTAGAATATCCTCAACCTCATGATTCGTTCCCTAAAATGGGTACAAGGGAACTTTCTTTGCTTTGTAGAGGCAAAAAAAAAAAAAAAAAAAAAGAGGAAAAGCAAAAAAGAAATGGCAATAGAATAGTGTGATCGGGTCATACATTTTCTGTCATTAATTTGTACAACTTAAGTGTTCTTCGAGCATAACTCTTCAACATTTAAACATTATCATGATCTCTAAGTGATATGGCATGGAGCAAATGATAGCCCTCCAGCAAGGACCAGGATAATCTTTAATATATTGAACCCCTACCAAAGTACAACTCAATCAGCCAGAGACAAACATCACCTATTGCTGTCACGACCCAAAATCCCATTTGTGCCGTGAGGGAACCTACCCTAAACCCGTAAGCGAATCCCAAGTCAAACCAACCAATGATAAAGTAAATGCGGAAAAAGTAAATGAAACACCCAAAGTATTGAAATGGTCTTAATAACTTAACTATAAACACGTCTAAGTCAAACACCTTACCAAGACCTGGAAGTCATAAGTACAAGAGCTTTCTATGATACGATTACAAGTCTTAAACGCTATTACAACACTGTCTGAATAAATGAAGACAAAAATTAAAAAAAGGATGGAATCCGGTGCTGGAGAAAACATCAGCAACTCACCTGTACTCTAAAATAGTGTGCGCCGACGGTCAACTGAACCACGATACTCAACTCGCGCTCGGATCTGTACCAGCACACAAAAGGTGCAGCAAGTGTAAATTGAGTATGAGAAGCACGTGTACCCAACAACATCATTGACCGACCCTAAGCTATAGCGATGGCGAGGGTTGGTACTTTCGATACTTCTCTTCTTGCTTAGTTAGTTAAAATATAAAGTTTATAAGTACTTCAACCATTTAAGTAAAGATTCTACAACCAAACCAAGTCATGAAGTTCATTACTTTTCATGGATCATCACAAAGTTTCTAAATTTACCTCAATTAGGATAAATATAGCAATAAAGTTCCAACCTTTAGCCAAATCGGGCATCTACACTGACAAAGATTCCACCTTTTCATCAAATTAAGCAAGTTTATTCATAAAGATTCAACCTTTACACTATTTAAGGCAATATTTTAATAAAGATTCAGTCTTTCTATCTTTTAGAACAAGTATCGTCGTAAAGGTTCAATCTTTCTATCTTTTAAGTTAAGGAAACCCATAAAGATATTATCTTTCTTCCCTTTTAAGCGAGTAAAACCATAAAAAATCCATCTTTACATTATTCAAAGCACATACGGCATGAAATCACATCGACAAGTATAGATGATATGCAATGCAAGTGAAATATGTATGCTATGCGATGGCCATATGCACCCGGTGTACACACGCTCCTGCAGTAAGTTTCACGTGACCCATGGGGACTCATGAGGTCCATAGACCCACCCGACCAGAATCATTTCCCATCGGGTCCCAGCTCTTAGGCTATAATATCATCATCACGTACCAGCCCTCAGGCTATAATATCATCATCACTCCGTCCATGTACTATATCCAATATCCGACCTCCAAGGCCCCTTTCCTGTATCTCAGATGCCAATAATATCATAAATGTATGTAATGGATATGCGTACACCATGAAAATGCATAATACTAATTCAATTTATGAAGACAAGTCCTTTTTCATAGCTTAAATGAGATGTGGAGTGATGAATGCAAATCAAGTCACTATTCACAGTATTCAATCAATAGTGGCCATCATAGCTCAAATAATCAGCAATCATACCAACCTAATGGATGTATCCACCATCTTCATGGCCCGAAGGATAACCACATAATCTCCGTCACTTTTCATAATTATTTCATGTTTTAGTTACCCATAAAGTTACACCGGTACCCCTCACAAGTGCTCGTCACCTCATGAGTACGGGACCCCCAAATCCCTATTACGCCCGTTTACTAAATTAACGAACATATAACACTACAAAAAAGGTCTAGTAAGTCTCAACTTGCCTTAGATTTGAAGCCTTATAGCTCACGAGCATATTGCACTTCATCAACGCCTCCAAACTATCCCGATCTTGATCTGAGTGAAGATTAAGCCTTTCAAAAGCTCTACCTCGTCTAAATTCGCCAAATGAGTTCAATCTAGTTAAAATAATATTTTTCGAGGTTAGACGAGTCCAAGATACCCATATTGCTATACTTTATTTTGGAACCCAAAAAGCAAACCAAGAGCCCACAAGAGCAAAACTGAAATTTTATTGTAAAATCGATTTACCCATAGACCATAGGTTCTAGATCTATAAAATCAATCAATTTCATCCATGAATTGACCCTCAAATCAAAGATTTACCAGTCCCCAACTTTAGGGTTCAAAAACCCCAATTTATACAACCCAAACACGAATAAAAACGATAACCAGTAGGAATAATTATGGAGAAACATAAAAATAAAGGTTAGATACTTACCCCCTTTCGAAAACGATAATTTAGCCACCAAAATCACCTCAAACGAAGCTCTAGAACTCAAAATATGCTCAAAATACTAATGAATCCTGATCTAGTTTTTAAATACTGTCCACGCAAAATTTCTTCATCGTGATCACAACTGCCACGTCGCCATCCTGCAGGCAAAAGTTTTTGTTCGCAACCCCCAAAATACACCAGAAAACAAAAAAAATCACATTTTGCCTCCAATCTTCGATTCAACACGCGAAACTCATACGGAACCTCCCGAACACAAACCTTATATGCATTTCAATCATAAAACACGCTACAAACCTGCTCACTGCTCGCACACTCAGAATTCCCAAAAGAGTTCATCTTGACCTAGTGTTGACCAAGGTTAACTCCAATTTTTCAAAATACTAGATTTTCAACCAACGATCTAAATCACAACTAAATGCCTCGGGGCCCGAACCAACAATCTAACTTAGTCAAAAATAATATTCTGGAACTAATGAAATCGACGAAACCTCAAAATGACGCATTTACCCCTGATGTTGACTTTGGTCAAACTTCCTCATTTCCTTAAGAACTTCCAATTTAGCTAAAACTTATCCGAAACTCACCCGATTTCCTCGGGAACCACATCACCCATATCCGCAAGTCATAAATACTAAGATGACATGAAGGATATTTTGGAGAAAAGAATCCTACAAGCTGAAAACGACCAAGCGGATCGTTACAATTGCTTGTTCTTGTTACAAGTAACCTTTGAAAAAACACTTAGGTAGTCACGACTGTTGCAGCAACCAAAAGTTGACTACCATGACAATTCGATCGCTGAAATTAGAGTTTTAAGTATGTAAATTAGAGATTCTAAGACTAGTTTCACGCTTTCTTTGGATGACTTTGAGAGAGTAAAACAACCCCCAAGTCCTAGCAACTTCAAAGTAAGATTTTCACCATACTTCTTGAATTAAATCCACGAGATTAATATAATTCTTGATAAAAAATCACACTGAATTTCATAGATCTAAAGAAAATTTTCACTAAGCTTGAGAAGGGATTTCTTTTGGCTAGAGTTTTCTCCATAATGTAAGTTCTCCAACCTCAATAATAGTGACGGATTAAGATCTTGAAGGGTGATGTTAAATAGAAATTGTTACTAGAACTAAAATTTAAGAAATTATAAAGGTTGAATCTTGAACCTAGGGTTCTTAAAGATTGAAGAAGGTATTAATGGTAGTAGAAATGAAGGTGACATATGGTGAATTTCAAAGTAGATTATGGACGACTGAGATTATTTGAGTTGATTGGAGCACACATTGCTAGAAGCGAAGGATTGTAAGGTGAGTTAAAGATATGCCTTTACTAATGTTATTTTCTTAAAAAAGCCATTTCTTTAAATTCTTCGATGAAATGTCTTAAAGTGTTAATGTATGTTTGATTGGAGCGGACAAGTATATATTACCCATAAATGCTAAAAGCTAAGTTTTCAAATGTTACAACATCATGAAAGAAGTAATATATCAATCTCTTAAAGCTTTACTTACATGTTTTCAAATGATATGAGTTCATGCAAGCCCAAAATTTACTTCATGTTATCTATGAAATATTTAAGGACTTGTTTTGTGATTTAAAGCTAAGAACATTATGATGCATTATAATGACAAGTTTAAGTTAGAGTTGAGGCCTTGGAGCCAAAGTAATTTTTTGTGAAATATTTTGGGAGTCACCTTAGATATCTGAGAAGGGTATCCGTAGCCTTGGTTGGATTGCGTTATACCCCGAAACTACTCGTGCCAGAGTAGAAGGTCAGTGAGACTCCTGGTTCGGCCACTATGAAAGTTGCTCTGCTACAGTAAATATGTCAGCTCCCAAAAAATTGTCAAATCATATAGCATTGCGGGGAATGGTCAAGGCGATCGGGCAGAGATTGTCCGCTGTACTGATCATATGGTGATGTCATATTAAAGTTGTTAGAGTCGAGTGATACTTCCCAAGTTAAAGTAAAGTTTAAATGTTTGTTACAAAAGGATCATTTACGATTTCAATTTTTAATAAGTTATGCTTATAAATATTTTAAAGGTTTTCCTTCTTATGCACTCATGTTTTATTAAGTCTCATTCTAGTTTTAGTGAGGGGATTATTGAGACTCACTGAGTGTCGGTAGTTGGTGTAGTCACATTCTCTTTGCGGAAACATACATTGCCCTATATTAAGTAGCCGCAAGTTTTGCAGACGAGCAAGAGACATAGTAGGACATCCCTTTCTCCCAATAGTTGATTGGTGGGCTCCGCATTTGATTTTTGTGGAGACTCCTTATGTTTTATTTAGTCATTCCTTCATTATTTAATTATTTAGTTATGTTGAGGTTTAGCCAGAAAATTGGTGTCCCGTGCAATCCGCTAGTTCTATGACTAGAGGCTTCATAGAAATATTATAGATTGGGGTTGGACCTTACCATACATGATGTTTTTGAAATAGTTTCAACTTATTTATGAGAAATTATTTGACTATTCAATTATGAGATGAAAAGTTTTAAATTATGTTTTTAAAAGAAATGATTGTATGTCATGTTAGATTAAGATGGAACAAGTAAGATTGTTCGATCCTCAAGTGCAGGTCATAACTCGACGAAAAATCGGGTTGTGACAGATACTAATCAAGAGACCAGACCTGAATTCCTACATCAGAGGTATCTCCACAAAAGAAAAACAAAAGTCATGAAAAAGTGAAGCCTACGAAGCTCCAAAAGTGTTGCAAGAAGAAGTCCAAGAAGAACCACAATCACACTTAAAAAGGTCTACACGACCAAGACGTCCAAACCCAAGCTATAGATGCAACATTAGCAAAGGTAGTCAATATAAAGGAGATTACTACTATCTTAGAAGAAGCTTCAAAGAGCAGTGAGTGGAGAAAGTCGATGAAGGAATATAATAGATTCACAAAGTGTTTAGACATTCAGATGCTTCGAAAGTTTGGAGACTCGCAAAGTGAATACCAATAACAAATTAAGTTGGTGTTGAAGGAAAGTGTTGAAACGTCATCGCCAAATAATATCCAATATTATTCAAAGAAGAATCTAGAATATCTAAGACGTATAGAGAATTGAAAGAAGAACTTTAGAATAAGCTCTAGAAAGAGAAATTCTAGCATAAGTGGAAGGTTGTAACGACCCGTTTGGTCGTTATAGTATTTTGACCCATTTAACCTTGTTGACCCTTCCCCCCAGTCCCGTTAGTACGACCTATGACTTAGTGCAGCCATTGGTTTGAGTCCCAAGGCGTCCGGGGATGTTTTGAGTCTCAAGTGAAGGTTTAATTTCATAGTGTTGGGGTTGACTTGGGCAACACCAAGTTAAAATGATCTCTTTTGAGAATTCTGACGTCACGGTTGGATCCGTAACGTGGTTTACAATCAAAATGCATATATGGTTTGTGTTCGGGAGGTTCCGGATGAGTTTCGGGGCCTAAAACAGAGTTTTGAACAAATCAGAAAGTTGGGAACTACCTTGCTGCACCCTTTTTGAGTGCAGATAGTGTTTCAAAGATTTCATCTAGACTACATCTCTAGCTTGAAGCTAGTTTTCTCAATCAGATCCGAGGGTGAGCTTCTATCCATGCCATGCCATGCCACCTGAAGATCTCTCTTTCCAGATGTCTATTTTTATTCCAGACATTCTTTGTTATTATATTTGAGATATACTTCATTCTTTAGACATTGTTAGTTAGAGTCCTTGTATGATGACTTTCAGATCTTGGGGGTGTAATAGTTAAGACTTCCGTACTAATATTATCTATTAATTAGGAGTTATTTTATTTATTTATTCATTCACATGATCATTGATTGTTTGAGTATAAATGATTAAAGAAGTTAAAATTGGCTAGTGATTAATGGGTTAACAGGTAAGGGTTCCCCTACTAGTGATAATAAGGTAGGTGCCCGCACGATCGGTAATTAGGGTCGTAACAGTTGGTATCAGAGCCTAGGTTCATGAATCTCGTTGTACAAAGACGTGTCTAGTAGAGTCTTGCGGATTGGTACGAAGAGCTCCGTATCTATCTGTGAGAGGCTATGGGACACTTAGGAAACTCCCACTTCTTTCATTATTTCGTGCTACTTCATTCAAATTGGTATCTAGACGATTCCAATTAGTATCTGCACTTCTTTGTCCTATTCTTCCACGAATGGTCGAAACCCCTCCCCTAAACTCTTATGCGAGCAGTTTGTGTTATGACATGGCCTGGTATGGTACTAAATGCATCTTCCTGATTCGGACACGTGATACAAGTTCAGTTTCCAGTTGTGACTTGAAATTTAGTTGTATTGAGTCCATTTGGGGGGTGACGTAGGAAAGTAAACCTCCGTTGGGGATCTCGAGGCCACTGGTGAGTCTGTATGGTGTTTTTACATTAATGGGCACGTTTGGTTTGTGTTTGTAAGGCCTCGGATAAAATATTGGGTGATGGAGTGAAAAAAACTGGGCAAAAATTGGTCTTACTGCCCAAATAGGACCGCTGCGGCGGGGCTTGTACCGCTACGGCGGTACTGCTACAACGGTGAGCCCCTCGCCGCCAGCGATCAGCCATGGTCCATGTGTCCGCCGTGGCGGGCCATGTCCCGCTACGGCGGTATCGCTATAGTGGAACATGGGCCGCCATAGCGATGGTTGGGAATCCTTTGGTCCGTTATAGCGGGCACTTGGCCGCTATAGCGAGACCGCTGCAGCCGTGGTTTGACCGCCGCAACGATCGTCAGAAAAAAGTAAGCCATGTTTTTAACTTGAATTTGTTTCTTCTGGGGGTGAGTTCCCTTGCCTTATCTTATGATTATCTATCATCTTAGGCTTAAATTAATGGTGCAAATGTATGGGGACTAGTTGGAGAAGATGAGTTTCTACCTTAGCATTGAGAATTGAATAATAGGCTTTAAATATTAGTTTAATTGGTGAGTCTTGCCTATAGTAAGATGGGATTTCATGAAGTAGTAAATCATAAGCTTGAATCTCTAATCTAGACTAAGATTGATTAAGGATAAAAAAAGGGGATCGTTCGAAACAACAGCTAATAATTTGAGAGTTATGTTGAGGTTATACAATGTGAAGTCGACTCGAGGGTTATGTATGAATTGGTAAGTTCTAGTATGTCATAGGCTATAGAGGACATTGGTTGGATAACAAAAATGAAGACTTTAGTGGTGATTGTGTTACTTATGGCTGGTGAGAGATGATATTATTTATTGTATTATATTTTCGTAATTATCTATGTGGTTATTGAGCTTACTTATATGTTTGTTGGTTGGTGTTCCCGAGTTGTACGACATCTTGCTAAGGTAAGGCTTATTTTCGTGATCTCTGAGTTAACTTCCGTTGTATTAAAGCAATGGGGATCTTAGTTAAATTAGTTGTCTAAGTTAGAAAAGGGTTAAGTATGAACTTTGTGAAGCAGGTGTCTGATTCTCGGTTTGTTGAGATAGATATGAGAAATATTTAATAAATTGGTGGTAGTTGAGATTTGTCCAAGAGTTGATATATAGTTATGACTTCTTGATAAATAGTAAATTTGTCATAATGTGAGAAATATATAGGGATATTAAACAGTTCCGATAGGACGAGATGTTATGAAAAGTGTGCGAATGAATTAATCTCGAGGAAAAAGGGTAAATGAGTTGGTGGGATAGATAAGGTTGTTGGGTTTCACGTGGTCCTTTTGTAGTATTAAGTAAGTGATAGAAACAGAGAGGTTCGGGTAAGTCCGTGATAAACTGTTACTTGGCTTGAATAGTTGATAGGTAAAAGGTTGACATAGTAATATTAAACAAAGCGTGTCAAGATATGAAGTCTTAGTTTACTGATCTAAGAAAGATTTGATGATTGCATTGGTGATCATAAGAAGTTGTAATCATTAGAGGTATGAATTGGGATTAGTACGATCAAACTTCGATATATTAGATGAAGCATATGTATTGTAGCAATTCCTGTGGTAGGTTCGAGTACAGAAATATAGAAACTGGGTCTTTTAGCTAAGCTATAAGAAGCTTTGACTGATAAGATGAACGGATAGTGATTAGTTCGCACTTCGTGCCGTTGAGTTTTTCCGTGTGGTTATAATGCATGTCCTTGGATTATCGCCCACCTTCGTACTCTCTTTCTTCGTTCGAGGACGAACGATGGGTAAATTGGTATCTGATGTAACGACCCGTTTGGTCGGTATAGTATTTTGACCCATTTAACCTTGTTGACCCTTTCCCGAGTCCCGTTAGTACGACCTATGACTTAGTGAAGCCATTAGTTTGGGTCCCAAGGCGTCCGGGATGTTTTGAGTCTTGAGTGAAGGCTTAATTTCATAGTGTTGGGGTTGACTTGGTCAACACTGTGTTAAAATGATCTCTTTTGGGAATTTTGAGGTCATGGTTGCGTCTGTAACGTGGTTTACAATCAAAATGCATATATGTTTTGTGTTCGGGAGGTTCCGGATGAGTTTTGGGGCCTAAAATGAAGTTTTGAACAAATCAGAAAGTTGGGCACCCACTATAGCAAAGGGTGCACCCACTATAGTGACGGGTGCACTAGGCAGAATTTCGTTTTTAAATGGTTTTTTTCATGTCTTTCCCCTCATAAACACAAAAACACTTCCTTGGAATGTGAGAGGCTATTTTCCTAGGGCTAGGGTGAAGTTCCTCCCTCAAGGTAAGTGCAAACTCTCATGTGATTCATTATCATTCCTTGTTCGAATCCCATGGCAAGCTTAAGCTCCATTAATGGTGGGTGCAAGATTAGAACCCAAGAATTGATGAAACCTTGAATAGTTGAAGGGTTGAGAGATAACAATGGAAAAGCATTCACAAGAACTTTGGGGTAAGATTCTAACCTAGTATTCATTATTTATTTGTCGATTATCATCATCTCATAGTCATCCTATACACTAATTGTGAAGAACCAATGGGTTAAGAACTCTAGAGCTAAAAATAGAAAAGATGAATTTGAATATCTTGTGATGAATAGAATTCCATGAAATTAAGATTGAAGTTTAACTAGATGATGGGTAACATAATTATGCACTAAATTTCCCATTTTACCGTCATGAACTCGGATTCACATTGTAGAGGTATTTTGGTCATTTTTCTAAAAGTATAGCAATATGGGTATAGTTGGACTCGTTTAGACTCGTAGAGTACTTTTTTGACTATATTGTATCTGAATTTTCAATAAAATTACAGTTTTTCCCTTGTGGCTCGGGTTTGGCTATTTTAGGTCCATTTTTGGGTTTTAGTAAAACTATGGTAATATAGGTATTCTTAGATTCGTATTCTGACATAGAATTCATACTTGATAGACGTTAATCGTTTTGAGGTTTTCCAAAGAGGAAGGCAAGGCTAAGGTTTGGCGATTCGAGATTGTTGCTCGGCATTCTAGGTAGGTTATGACTTACTTTAGTTAGACTTTGATTAGTGAAACGTATATATTGTGTAGAATTGATGGGACAAAGCATGATTAGGTCTTTGGACATGGTGTTTTGGTTGGATATTAGCTAGGTTGGTATGACTTCTAATTTTGTGGGCTCGTCGCCATTACTGTATGTACTGAAATATGAGGTGTAGTTGTATTCATACTGTGGCGTTTCGGTATGGATTTCTACTGGATTGATTATTGTCGATGGTGGCTCGTTGCCCTGTTAGTGTGATTAGACTTATTACCTAAATTATCGTGTTGTACTCCCAGGGGCTTTCACTTCCACACGTCTTCGCTCGTGATCTCTTAGAGCCCCCCTTCCATCAATTGGTACTCCCAAGCCATCGACCACACGCCCTAGCATAGCCTTTCCCGCACGTCTCGGTAGGTGTATTATTATACATTTTCCCAAAAGAACATTCATTCATTTCTTTCTTCCCCGTCGACCACAACGACTGAAACGACGCGAAAAATCCAGACCCGTAAAGGAGCGTATCACAGGATTATGTAGGTCATTTAGACATGTGGTTGAAATTTCGGGGATAAGTTCTGGTTTTTACCGGAAGGAATGAGAAAAAACGCACTACACTCTCTTATTATGACATATATTATCGGAGAAAGGAAGGATAATGAGTTTAGGCTTGAATTGTGATATAAACTGCTAACAGCATGTAGATGAAAACTTGATGTATGATTTACTGTTGATGATAATATATAGAAAAATGTAGCATCTTGGTGATTCAAGACTTAGTTATGAGGCGTACTTGCTATGTGTGGAAGTAAAGAGGAACATAGACTCTTATGTTGGTTGAGACGGTTTGTACGATTCATTTCATGGTTGAGTTGATCCAAGTCTTGATATGACTTGTGGCTTGTGACTTGTACCTTCACTGTTGCTTTATTGGTTTGCATTGATTTACCATGTTTACACTTATTTATGCATTCATACACTCATGCATGATGGAAATGGTTTGGAAGACTTGTGGCATGATGCCTTGTGTTTGACATTGATGTTGCTAATTGTTCATAGTCCATACATACTAATGAACTGGAATACGTTGAGACATACATGTGATGTGAAATTAGTAAAAAAGTAAATATAATCTTCTTGTTGAACTTGTGATACTATTTGATACTGGTACTTGATGATTTGAGCATGGATAATAAAAGGCAGGAAATACCGTTACGTACAAATATATGGAAAGGCACATATGTGACCTAGATTATGGCTCGTGGTCCAAGGTTCATTCCGGAAACGAGGGATATATTGATGTGGCCCGCGTCCGAGGTTCTTTTCGGAGCGGAGGTTTATGCTCGGGTTCGAGGAGTGAGTCCGGAACGAGTTGTACATGGACACCATGGGTCCCTTGCAGGTCATGACTACTGAGCAATGACATCCGTTAGCATGTGTGTACAGTTCGAGTGATTGGCCAGTGCATTGCATTGCACATTATCATATTTTGCATTGCACATCATTAAATTTTATTCTGCATTATTATATGCTCGTTTGGTTCTGATTTTGATACGGATGTTGAATGTCTATTGTGATATCAATATGACCATTGACTGAGTTAAATGGTGGATTAGTGACTCTACCTAGGGACGGAACTTGGACATGTGATTATCAGATGAGTTTATTGAAACTTGACAGACTTGTGGTTTAGAAGCTCCATCTTAGGCTTTGACTCTGTTATGGGATATTCTGTGACTTGGATTTGAGTATTAAGTGCCTATCTGTTTATCTTGTTGATTTTATGCTTATATACGTGAACTAATCTTACTCGGCCTATGATGCTTACCGGTACATAATGTTTGTACTGATACTAGTTGCTGCACCCTTTTTTAGTGCAGATTGTGTTTCAGAGATTTTATCCAGACTACATCTCTAGCTTGCTCGATCAGATCCGAGGGTGAGCTTCTATCCATGCCATGCCATGCCACCTGAAGATCTCTCTTTCCAGATGTCTATTTTTATTCCAGACATTCTTTGTTATTATATTTGAGATATACTTCATTCTTTAGACATTGTTAATCAGAGTCCTTATACGATGACTTTCAGATCTTGGGGGTGTAATAGTTAAAACTTCCGCACTAATATTATCTATTAATTAGGAATTGTTTTATTTATTTATTCATTCACGTGATCATTGATTGTTTGAGTATAAATGATTAAAGAAGTTAAAATTGGCTAGTGATTAATGGGTTAACAGGTAAGGGTTCGCCTACTAGTGATAATAAAGTAGGTGCCCGCATGATCGATAATTAGGGTCGTGACAAAGGTATAATTCTAGAATAATACATCAACTAAATTCTTCACCACCTATAAATAGAGGTGGTCATTGGTCATTTGAGATGTATGTGTACTCAAGTAAGCAAGAAAGCAAACAAGAACTGTGAGAGCAAGGGAGAAATAAAAGAGAACAACAAAGAGAATTGTTAGTGTGGGTGAAAAGAAAAACAGATTAAGTACTGTAAAGAATTATAATATCGATGTTGGTCCTTACTTTAAGAATTTAGGTGGTGTGCAACCAATTGTGTTCAATGTTACTCAACAAATTATTGCTAATATTTTATTTCCTTTGTTAGATGAGATGTTGAATGACCGTAGACAACATAACAGCAAATGCGGAGAATCGATAAAGAAAAAGTTATCCAGAAAAACTTCAATTACTTTTAATTTCTAATGAATGGATTTGCAGATCTGGAAAAATGTTTCTTGTTTCTAAGACATTACTTTATTAGGTTAGTGGCTTTAAAATTTTCAGATAATATCGGTTTAAAATTATTTGTGTACATATTTCCAAATCTCAATCTTCATTACATATGGAGAGAGACACAAGTGTCTGCCACGACAGGTAACATGACTTGCCTTATTAGACATATAATACTACTATAGTTTATTTACAATTATATGACTAAATTTTTAAGTAAATATATTAACTATACATCCCCCACGGCCCACATGTTGGACATTGGAATCAGGAGTGGGCTGTCTTTGCCTGAACTAGTGCATGACTGCATTCTACCCACAAATGCTCATGAGTCATTACATTGTTTGGCCATGTGCCTAATGTTTAGGTGGCTGTTGGTTTAGAAATTACTGGTGCCTGTTTTTTTCCTTCTGAAAACTATATGCCTATAATTGCCAAAGAATTGATTTTGTGAATTAAAAGATATTGTTTAGGAAACACTTCTTTTATGAAGTTGTTTAGGAAACACTTTATTAGTTGTTTTATGAAAAGCATTTTTTACTATTTGATTAAAAATAGTTATTTGAAGTTAAAATATTTGATTAGCTTTGGTATCAGAATATCTACATCTCGGCAGAGACTTGAGTAATTTCTGCTGACTACTTCCCAGCATTATGCCGCAGTTCGGCCAAAATTCTCCTCCTTTTGCAGTTCCTATTATTTTTTTAAAATCTACCCTCTATTTTAACAGTTTTTTTGGGGACTCTCCCTTGGACAGGGCACTTGAAAAACGTCCTGAGATTTATATGTGGACTTAATTTTATGAGATTTATGTCAAGCGTACCCGATTATACGTTCTAAATTCGCCTAACGCTCCAGGCTTGCTTTATAGTTTCTATCATAATCATGTATCAAATTTCCTAATTAGCATTGTTGGCCCTCAAATTCATTAATAAATGAATAGTAGAAGTTCAATTCATCTATGAAACTATGACGATTGAGAGTAAATCGTATAATGAGTCATATTATTGCATAATTACTAATTGAGAACATCGTGAGGCTGAATATCATTTAAACATTCTTCTGAAATAGCTAGACAACCGAAATTTATATCATCACTCTCTATTGGTCTTCATATCTTAGTTTTATGTCTCTAAACAAATATCAGAGTTTTATTATATTACTATTTGAAAGCAATGTTATGTTCATTAATGAAATAGTAATATTTTAAATTAAAGTACTAATAATATTTTATTGATTATTTACTTTTAGGGAGGTAATATGTGTAGTTTGATAATATTTTTTAAAAAATATTGTGATTTGTCAATTATTTGGTCTTTGAAAGTTGTGAAATATAATGATTTGTATCTCATTATAATTCTAATTATTGCATTGCTTATACTTGTAAAAATATACGTATACTAGATATCTTGTTTGTATGAGTTTCTTTAATATTCTTAAACACTGAATGAACCTTTTGCATATTGTTTTTGTGTCATTATGTTATTTTACTAAAGTAAAAATTAGAAAATTAAAAATTTATGAAAGTTTACTTGTCTTGAGGCTTACGTCTCCTCCGTAATAAATAGAACACCCCTTACATTTCCTTTCTTATGATCATTCTAGTTGTACCAGACCCATTCTGGTGACCGTTCTTTCAGCTTCTCACTTCCATGTGACACTCTGCATATATATTTCCAATGTCTGCTTCTTTGGCACCATTCTTTTAATCATTAACTCTTTTGGGGGGGAAGTAAACCTGGCAACCGGTTTAACCGGAACCGGACCGGTAACCGGTTAGGGAACCGGCCGGTTTCCGGTTAAAAAACCGGAACCGTTTAACCGGTTCCGGTTTACCGGTTTGAAATCTCAAACCGGAACCGATCCGGTTTAAAGTGTCCAAAACATGTTTTTTTTTGTTTTTTGTATTATATATATATATATATATATATATATATATATATATATATTATAGTATTTATTAGTATATTGTAGGTATATTTACATATGTTATACAAGTTTATAAGTAAAATTTAAATATTTACTGACTAACAGGCTAACAACAATACAGAATATACGTATACATATATATATATATATATATATATATATATATATATATATATATATATATATATATATATATACCTAAAATATAGTAAGAATATACTTATATATATATATATCAATATACTTAGGTTATATAACTTAATATATATATATAACTAAAATATACTAAGAATATATTTATAATATATAGTATACTTATATATATATATATATATATATATATATATATATACCTAAAATATGGTAAGAATATACTTATATATATATATATATATATATCAATATATGTATCAATATACTTAGGTTATATGACTTAATATATATAAATATATGTTTAAGTTATATATAACATTATAACTTATATATATGTATAACTTATAGATATATATATATAACTAAAATAACTAAAATATACTAAGAATATACTTGTAATGTGAATGTAAAACTTAAATTGGCTGTGAATGTAAAACTTTTAAACCCGACAAGCCCTTTTTGCTACTCTGAGAAGTAGTAGGGCGTGGAGCAACGGGTGTAGCACGTTCTTCCAAACTAGAATAATGAGTAAAAATTTTTCTAAACTCATCATCAATAGCGAGTTCGACTTCAGCTAAAGATGGCTGAACTCCCTCTTCAATTTCTAAAAATGTATAAATTTGACTAACCAAATTTTTAGTATAAGACACTTTTAAACAAGGATTTAAAAGAGAACCCAATATAAATAAAGTTGGGATGGGAAAAAAATACTTCTTAAATTTGATTATCATTTCAAAAATAGCTACTTGATAATCGGGTTTATATTTATACTCTTGTAAAACTCTAGTTATTTCCGCTAAGTAGGCTAAAATTCCGGTTACCGTGGGATAGAATTATCTAGAAAAAGCAAGAGTTGCATTATAAAAATTTTCTAAGAGTTCAACACATTCTTTAACATCTTCCCAATGCGAATAATTTAACCAATCATCACTATCAGTATTATATTTGTTGTGAACTTGTTGTATGAGAATCCTATATTCATATGCTTGTTGTAGCATAATGTAAGTGTAGTTCCATCTAATCTCAATTTCTACTTGAATTTTCTTAGGTCTAAGGTTATTTTCCACACAAACATTCTTAAAATCTCTAATTCTTCCTCTATTAGCATTACAAAAAAGAAACGCAATCGCATCTCTAACTTTTTGAACAGAATCTTCAAAATGCACAAGACCATCTTTAACAATTAAGTTTAAAATGTGACAACTACATCTTACATGAAAAATATTTCTTAGCGGAGGGTTTAGTTCTCTTTTTATAAGACCTATCGCCTTTGTATTATTAGAAGCATTATCTAAAGCAATACAAAGTGTTTTTCTATAAATGTTAAAAAATCTCATAATAGTAAACATTGAATCGGCTAAAAATTTTCCATCGTGACGATCTTTTCCTTCATCATATAAAAAAGTTATAATTCTTTTTTGCATAACCCAGTTGTCATCAACCCAATGACATGTAATAGCAAAAAAATCTAACTTGTTAAGACTAAGACCCAAATCAGCGGTAAGACAAACATTACAATTTAAAGAATTAAATACATGGCGCAAATAAAATTTATATTTTTTAAACAAATCTATAACATCGGTTTTACAAGTACTTCTAGGAATACCCTCAAATAACGGATTATAACAACGTTGAATGTAAGTAACAAACCCCAAACCTGAGGGAAAGGAAAATGGTAAACAATCATAAGTTACCATTTTAGCTATTTCTACACGCTCTTTTTTCTTGTCATACTTAAAATTTTTACCGGTTCGTGGGTCTATCGTTATTTGAATCCCCCCCCCCCCCCCCCCACACACACACATTTGAACCCGTTTGCTCTCCCCAAACATCCATATGTTTGGTTCTCATATGAGCATTTAGTATACCCGTTCCACCATCCTTACCAGTTCCTTACTTAAAACTAAATACTTGTCCACATAGGGTACATGTAGCTGATTGATTTTCCCTATTCTTAGTCATAAATTTTCAAACTTTAGCTGTTGGCTTACGAGTTCTAGGCGGTTTGTCTTGTGTATGTGATTGTGCAGGACATGTATCTCCTATGGGATTTTCGGGGGGGGGCGGTTGTGTTTCATCATCATCATCTAAGTCTTCATTAAAAGTGTCGGTAAAATGTTGTTGCATTGCCTCATGACCTAAAAGTGGATTATTTCCACCAACATCAATACCTAAATTAGGTGTTTCTTCCACAAATGTTTCCTCATTAAGCCTACCCCTAACAATACCACTACTACTACCGGCACCACGTCTTAATCTCTTTGACATTATTAAATAGAATTAATTTAAATCACAAGAAAATAAATCACAAGAAAATAAATTACAACAAATTAAATTGCTAGAATTAAATTGCGAAAAATAAATTGCTAGAATTAAATTGCGAAAAATAAAGATAGAGTTGGAACGAAGGTACCAAATTGCCGGATTAATTTCCAACAAAGTGAAGGCGGCTAGAATTGCAAATCCACCAAAGCTACTTCGGATTGTTGCAAAATCACCAACTCCACCAACAATATTATAATTGCAAAATTAATAATTGAAAGTTGAAACTATAATAAGACTTTGTGGCTAATTATTGCAAAGTGACTATAATTGAGAGATTGAGGTTTGAGAGAAAGATGAAGAAGAGTGAATTTGTGTGAATTAAAATGAAAATGAAGAAGGGTTTATATAGGGGTGGGGGATGGGTTAAAGTGTTAAAAAAAAAGTTTGGGGGGTTGGGGGCCAAAAAATAATTTTATGACCGTTTCGCAACGGCCATTTTTGCAAATGGACCGTTGGCACAGGCCCAACCTCCCAATGGCTATTTTTTTTTTTTAAATTTCACCGGTTAAACCGGTTTAACCGGTCCGATTTCGATTTTACCGGTTTAATCGGTTCTGGTTTCAAAAATATCGGAACCGGACCGATAACCTTTTAAATGGTTAACCGAAACCGGTTAACCGGTTCCGGTTCCCAATTTTAACCGGTTTAACTGAACCGATTGACGGGTTTAGGGGGAAGTACCACAAAAGACCGTTATGACAAAAGTTTGGTACCAAAAGCTTTTTCAACCAGGTTTCAGTGATAAGCATTTTTGCGATAATTATACATGTCTACAGGCATCAACCTTTTTTATTATTATTATTATTATTATTATTTTTATATATGACTTACTCTGATTAAAAAAAGAGTGTTCACTTACCAAATTAAAAAAGATTTAACCTTATTTTTTCAGATTTTCCCTTATTAAGTGTTAAGTGACCAAATCTCAATGCCTATTTAATTAAGAGTAGTTTAGTCAAATTATCTTTTTTTTTTTTTTTTTGCGGAATGCCCTTCAAAGGCACTGGTCTTTAATTTTTACCCCTCAAATTGGTGGTCTTTTCATTTTTCCCTTCGCTAAAAATTCCTTGGTTCCAGGTTCGAACCTCTGCTTAGTTAAAAATTTAAAAAAATTCGCAAGGTAGAGTTTGGATTCGCAAGACAGAACTCTGCATGATCAGGCAGTGTTTGAGAAGGTAGAGGTTTGCATTAAGGCAATTTTTTTTTTATTCAGTTGAAATTTTGCAAAACTCTGCCTTGAGGCCTAACTTTTGCCCAAATAGGCCTAATTTTGCTACGAAACTTTACCTTGCGATTTTTTTTTTAATTGAGTCGGGGTTTGAACCCAGGACCTCGAGATATTAGACGGCGGGAAAAAATTAAAGACCACCAATTTGAGGGACAAAAATTAAAGACCAATGCCTTTGAAGGCAATCGTGCGGACCCCTTTTCTTAAAGGGTGTGCAAATAGCTAAGTACTAGACATTTTTTTTTCTTTTTTTTTTTTTGCACGGATTGTCTTTCATTTGGGGTGGTCTTTAATTTTTGCCCTCAAATTGGTGGTCTTTAAGTTTTGCCCTTCGCCTAACAACCCGAGGTTATGGGTTTGAACTCCAGCTCAATAAAAAAAAAATCGTAAGACAGAATTTCGCAAGACAAATTTGCAAATATGTCCATGCAAAATTCGGCCTCAGGCAAAATTTCTATCTGAAGGACAAAATTTAAAGACCACTATTTTTAGGGGTAAAAATTAAAGACCACCCCCGCGAAGGTCAATCCGGCAAATTGACGGGAGG
Organism: Lycium barbarum; assembly: GCF_019175385.1. NCBI lineage: Eukaryota > Viridiplantae > Streptophyta > Magnoliopsida > Solanales > Solanaceae > Lycium > Lycium barbarum. The sequence continues at coordinate 124,233,268 of NC_083337.1, read as the reverse complement.
GAGTAATTTACAAAAAGAACGAACTCAAATTGGTTTTCGTCATCTTATGTGTTAAACTTTTTAATAAAGAATGTTAGAGCTGAAAACTTTTATACTAATTTAGCTGCTTAACTTTGACATTATCGATCATACGTTACAAAAATATCATGTATATTGTACAATTTAGTACCTATAAATCGATGCGTCATGGATTCATCACTAAATAATCAAATCATCTGCTTTCTTCCTTTTTGGAAGAGAATTTCACATTTCTAGTCTTACATTGATCATACGTTACAGATATAACATGTATTTTGCCATGCTTTCTCTTGAGCTGAGAGTCTTTCGGAAACAACCTCCCTACCTTCCAAGGTAGGGATAAGATCTGCATACACTTTATCTTCCCCTGATCCCACATTGTGAAATTTCACTGCGATGTTGTTGTTGTAGTCTTATAGTGGTGGGGAATTAGAAATTAACCTGAATATTCTTGATCTCGATCTCAATATCTCTCAATTTGAAAATTCAGGATTTGAATTGATGTCCTCTCATTGATTTCTTCTAAATTTCATTGATTCCTCCTAACTTTCATTGATTTCTCCTAAAGATTTCGTTTCAATTGAAATTTGGTTATTCACCATGTACGAGGATCCCTGCTAAGCATCCATGGCTGAATGGTTAAAGCGCCCAAATCATAATTGACACATTCATAGGTTCAATTCCTACTGGATGCATGCTAATGGGACCCTCAAATGTCAGCAACAATTGAAGTTTGGCTTAATGCATATGCAACGCCCTAAACTTGTCCCTTTTTTCCATTTTGACATCTCAATTAAGTGTTGTTCCGATTGAACCCCTGAACTCATCCTCAAGCGTGTCTATTAAACCCTCTAAATCTGATTTTTATTAAAAGCAAAAATTAAATTGTGGTAATGAAGGTGAAGTAATCTTTTAAACGTGTGGGAAGCTATTCTTTAGGTCATGAATGTGTCGGTTTCTGCTAGTTTTGCTCTTCCACTGTCAGCTTAATTAAGAGCTTACTCTTTTTTTCCTTCTCAATTGCTGTTAATCTTAGCTAAAAGATAGCATAATTAAATTAGAATATATATTAGCATGTTGCTACATTGAAGATAGAATACTATGTAAGTCAAATTGTGTTTGATAGACACACTTGAGGACAAGTTTAGGGGTTCAATATGAACAATTCTTAGTTAAGGTGCCAAAAAAAAAAAAGATAAGTTCAGGGGCTGCATATGCATTAAGCCTTGAAGTTTTATGAGAAATTCATATACATTTGTTTTAACGTGTACTTGACAACATATTACTTTGAACCGGACATTCTTAGTGATCTCTTTCATGACTTGTGAACAATTTGTTTTAAAATTACAATATTATTTGCACTAATATTCTAGTGATCCGCCGAGACTTGTAATAAGGTACTTGTCCATCTATTTCAACTTCTGTTAGGACTTACAAACAAATTTTGATCTACATGCTATTTTTGCTAAAACTTATTTAAATGAGATTAAAACTTAAATAATGACATGAAAGTATTCTATTTATGCAAATAACTCTTTACTAGGATTTATTAAAGAGCCGAGAAAGCTCATTCATTCACCAAATTTCAAATAAAATAAAAAATATTTAAGACAAAAGAAAAACCAAAATACACGTGGGGGTGCGCTGGAAAATGTTCAACTCAAAATAGTTGCCTTTCCAAAACCAACTTGGAAGCATGATTGTTACCTTGACGCATTTTCCTGTGTCTCTAATTATTTGTCTATAAATAGCACATTCAAATCCAGTGTAAGCTCTAACATTTTCCTAGTTGCACAGAAAAAAAAGGGCGCCTTTTCACTTCTTTTTGACATTCATATCTCTGGAATCATCTGGTATTGCAACTTCTTTTCTACTACAAAAGTCTGTATATTTCCTTTTATAGAAAGTTTTGTGTTTTCTATATATGTCTCTTTCTCTTTTGTGTGTGTGTGAGAGAGAGAAACTACAACACCATGATTCTCGAATCTGCAAATTCGGATCTGAAAAAAGTTGAAAGTTTTTTTCAACTTCTTCCATTTGTCACCATTAGTTTTACATTGTACCAACAGCCAATCATTATTTAATTTCCTTTTATTTCTTTCTTATTTTTGGTTTTTCAAATTCAACCCAATTTCAAATCTGGCTTCTGATTCGAGTTATCATTCATTTTTCCTTGTATAAGTGCGATTCTTTTATACATAAAATGTGTTTACATCTAATGGAATGCCCGTAAATGTTTTGAATTACAAGTTTACGTCCACATGCATGTATTTTTATATGTAGATGTAGAAATAGCAATCCTCATGGAACTAATTGGGTGTTTGATTCACTACTATGTTACATTTTTTGTCCATCTTGCCACTTTGTTGCCATTATCTTTTTCTTTCTAGCCTGTCTTGTTATCTTGTTTTAGTTGTTTTGTATCTTGCTATTGCGCTGTCATTTTTTCTTGCAAACATGTTTTGATTTCTTTGCTTTTGAGCCTACGTCTATCGGAAACAACCTTCCTATCCTACAAAGGCAAGGATAGGATCTGTGTACATCCTACCCTCCCTAGACCCCACTTTTGGAATTACACTGGATATGTTGTTGTTGTTGTTGTTATTGTGTTACATTTTTCAGTCTGATTTGGTGAAATTTGCTGTGTAGGTTTGAAGGGAGATAAAACATGAAGAATTCCATATCTGAACAGAGTTTCTACATAGAGAGTGAAGAAGAGGATGATGAACAGGGGAAGCATTTGGACAAAGATGAAAATGAAGAAGGAAATGAATCTGATTTTTCCAATTACTCCAATGATAATGATGATGATAATAATCGCCAGCAAAGCAAACCTAATTCCTTAACCTCTGCTTGGCCTCAGAGTTACAGGTATTTCACCTGTTCCTTGCCTAGGACCAGTTTATTAAACACTACCTTCATTTCAATTTGTTTGTCTGGTTTTGACTTGGCACGGAGTTTAAGAAAGTAAAGAAAACTTTTGAATCTTCTGATGTTAAATTGAACATATGTAGAATGTATCAAAATGTCCTTTAATCTTGTGGTCTTAAACATGCTAGGTGGAAAGTTGAAATTAAAGAGTTTTCAAAAAAGGAAAGATGCATTCTTTTTAAAACAGACTAAAAAGGAAAATAAGACAAACAAAAATCCTTAGTGTTTTTTTCTTCCTAGATGGCAGAATCGATTCTATTTTGTGGATTGAATTATTTGCCCCCCCGCCCTTTTTTTTAAATTTAACTTTTGAATTTCTTCAGAATTAACATTTTGACTTCATAGGCACATTGTGTTGTATGTAGCGTAATTTCATTTCTTCTTTGGTCACTTGTTAGCATGTTGATTGATGTAAGCATGTGAAGTGAGGTCATTTACTTTAGATTTCATTTGAAGGAGAAGTTGGATCAATTTTCAAACTTGAACCAATGTAAATTTATTTTTAAAGGGTAATGACAACCATCTTACGTTCAGTTTTCTTGAATAATTTAAGGATTTGGAGCTAAAACCTTCCAACGATTCGATTCTAACTATTGGAATCATAGATATCCAGTGATGGATTTGGTACTTATAGTGCGGCAAGGCCTAAGATTTCCTGGCCCTGTCTGAAGAGCATTTTAATTAAAGAGTTTCAATTTGGAAACTATACAAACCAGAATGCAAAGACATATAGCCAATCACTGGGATCCTTGGGAGACCAAGAAAGCTAATGCATAACTTCTTTATACTGAATTTTCCTTCATAAATTATTCAATCTGATGCCTGATGGGTGGGGAAGGTGCATTTGCTTGCTTCGAAGGGGTCATTCAAGCAACAGTTTATTTGCTGCTGAAAGCCCGTGCTGATCTATGATGAAGCAGAGCACTCTCCATGTAATGCTTCATATTCTGATGAGTTTTCTTTAGTTCTCGGATGTTGGTACTTCTCGTCCTGTCTCTAAAATAATTGACCATTTGATATGTTGTCAAGTTGCTGTTATGACTTATATAAAGCAATGATCATATGTAAATCTTTGACAAGGAATTGAATTTAGTCTCTTATGCAGATGGACAAAGTTTACAAGTCAAAATATTTATCAAATTTGGTTTCCTAGTGCATTTCCCAATTCTAATCATTTTGAGTATTTCTTGTAGGCAATCTATGGATCTATACAGTAATGTACCATCTCCAAGTCTTAACTTCTTGGGAACACCTTCATTATCTCGGCTAGGAAGCTCATTCTTGGGCTCATCTCTCATAAGAAGACACACTCCTGAGATATTGCCCTCTCTTCACAAGCCTCTCATATCACCACCAGAAGAAGAAAAACCAGCTCACAGGCGTAGTTCTCATGGTTTGCTGCCTCCCCTACACCCAAGGAAGTCTTCTATTAAGAAATTTCCTGATGACAAACCCTCCAAGGATGCACATGGACTTGCAATGTCTCGTCAAAGCTCCTATGGCCAAGCAGTGATAAATGGTAATTTTTCTGAATATAATTTCATGTCATAGTGGATGTTTCAGTTTATTGATGAACACTATGCCACCAGAAGATTGACATACCACTGTAGTGCCATCAACAGTTCCCAAGTGCTGCCATTTAGCTTATTCTAAAGACATTAATTCCATATATACTATTGTGCTTATGGTGGCATAGCCATGATATTGTTATTCACTTTTTCTGGTTAATGTTGAATGAAATTTGGTCTTCTAGTTTTAAGGCAAAAGGACTAGTTTCATTCATTCTTCTTGAGCTGTGATGATATATCAGAGTTGTGATTAATTTTAAGCTTTTGGAATTTCACTGGGTATGTTGTTGTTATTGTTTGGAGTTTCTCTTGAGAAACACTGATGCTCTTAAATCATAAATGAATGTAGAGAAACCAGAAATATGAGGCTTGTTCCTTCTAAAGTTGTGGCAAACCTTCATATTGCAGCATCTTTAGATCTATAATAGCTGTTTGTAGGCTCAGATAAGTTATGTAATTGTATCATGCAAGTGTTACACGTAATATTTTCAGTCTTCTTTCTAACGTCTGTTACATCTTTGACAAAAGGAAAGCTCCTGGTTGTATTTCTCTATCAAAATTGATTGCCCGCAAAGCTAGTGAGCAACATGTTTTCTCATACATTCTTTGTTTGGTTTCATACAGGCATGAATGTTCTCTGCGGAGTAGGAATGCTTTCTACTCCTTATGCTGTGAAGGAAGGTGGATGGGCCGGACTTTCAATATTATTCATCTTTGGCGTGCTTTCTTTCTATACTGGCATGCTGCTGAGGTATTGCTTGGATAGCCAACCAGGGCTTGAGACGTACCCAGACATTGGTCAGGCTGCTTTTGGTACTACAGGACGAATTGTTATATCAGTAAGTTCCATTAACTTTAAGTTGTCTTTGATTCTTCTATATCAGGTTATATAGAAGGCCTTGCCGATTTGGATTTGCTAAGTGTCCCACATTGGTGAGGGAAATGGGTTGTTGTCCCTTTATATGGTCCTGGAATATTCTCACCTCTTGAGCTAGCTTTTGATATTGAGTTAGGTCCAGAGACCATTTCTTAACCTTTGGTTTACTCAAGGTTGGGCCCACTTGTTATGTTGTCCATGCTCCAGATGTCCAGTTCTGGGCAGGGGTTTTTTAAGTGTCCCACATTGGTAGAGGAAATGGGCTATTGTCTCCTTACATGATCTTGGGAAATCCTCACTTCTTGAGCTAGCTTTTGGGGCTAAGCTAGGGCCAGTCCAAAGTAGCTTCTCCTTACTAATGAATGTTTGCACTCCGAAGGAGAGGAGGCAACAATGTTTTCTGTCCCGGGCGGGAGAGTGGAGAACATGTGAGGAACTAATTGTACTTGAATATGCTATGCTTTCATCTATAGTAGACTCTATTCTGAGACAATATCCAAAATTTTCTTAGTTCTTGAGGTAAAACATTTCTAGAACTTTTGGCAAGTCCTGACTATATTCTGTATGTAGGTCGTTTGATACTTTTAGAGATGTCACCATCAAGATACAAGTTGTAGAAACTACTGTTTGAAGAGAAATATGATCTTCCTCTACTAAATAGCCAAATAGTATTATCGACTAGCACGTCTCTTGGCTAATAAAGTTGTTACCTACTGATGTGTGCGTCAAGAAATGAAGCTAGTTTAATTTGAACACATTACATATGCAAAAATGCTGAGATTAGATATTTTATGCATTAATCTAGGCCAAAATCTTAAGAAAAAGAGAAACACTCAGTATTGACTTTTCTAGAATAACTCGTTTAAGGAATCTGTCACTCCAACAAAGTCCAATCTCTTTATAATATTCTTTTGGCTAAATATCTTATATCTGATAAAGGTTTAAAAACATTTCTTGTTCTTGATACTGATTCATTTTTGTATTGTTGTAATTTTGTGGATGCAGATAATCTTATATGTGGAGTTATATGTAAGTTCATCTGGCCTACAAGTTTGTCATTCTTTTTGCATTTCCTACCAAACCAATATGAGTTATATAGCTTTAATATTTAAAGCACTCGGCCATGTTGATATTGCTTCATTTCTAAATTTTGTAGTATATGTGCTTTCTCATTCTATTTGTTTGTCCTTCGCTCGTAGGCCTCTTGTGTTGAATACGTAATCTTGGAGGGTGATAACTTGTCTGCTATATTTCCAAATGTACATCTAAGTCTGGGTGGGCTTGAGTTAGATGCTCGCCATCTTTTTGTTGTGATAGCCACCCTGGCTGTTCTTCCTACTGTTTGGCTGCGTGACCTCAGTGTCCTAAGTTATATCTCAGGTGAGTGACCAACTTCCTGCAATAGTATCTTCATCTATGAACTATCAAAAATATTATAATCTGATAGCAATCTCGTGTGCCTCAATGCACCTATGCACCCATATGATACAATGGTTAGAGAACAATTCATGAAACAGTGCCTACATACAGTAACCCTACAAGAAAAATGCAGATACATGGGTAATTGGTGTGCATATATATATATATATATATATATATATATATATCCTGTACTCCTGACAAGTAAGTTCAGAGGTTTTCATAGGCTCGATAGAGGGGAGAAATTTGTACTTCAATGATCCTGTGGTTATATCATATCTGATGCAGATGTCAACAAATTGATTCGGGCTATCCTTATGTGGGCCGCATACATAAGAAACCTATTATTTATCTTCACATTTGTAGATTGTTTCGTAGCAGCTATAGATTTTTCAGTGAACATAATCCTTAGTCTTTCATCCATTTGTTTTGAGGTTTTGACATGCATTTTGTAAGTGTTGAACCATGATTCTGAATGGACTGCCTGTAATTTTCAGTTGGAGGAGTTATTGCTTCTGTTTTGGTGGTCCTCTGCTTGTACTGGGCTGGCTTGGTGGATCATGTAGGCTTTGAAAGCAAACAGACTGTACTTAACGTATCAACTCTTCCTGTTGCTATTGGGCTTTATGGATTTTGTTACTCTGGGCATGCGGTCTTTCCCAATATATATACATCCCTAGCGGATCGTAATCAATTTCCTGCAGTCCTCTTGACCAGGTATTTGTTTTCATAGATGCTCATGACTTGCTTATTGAAGTCTGTTGATTAAATTGGAAATATCTCTAGGAGAGAAATTCATGTTCCAGCTCTCTCTAGCAATTCATGTAAGGAAAATTTAAGACTTACGGGGAAGCTTGCCTCATCAATTTTGTGATATCAGTACCAAGGTTGAATTCTAGAGCAGATTATCAATGCCAACATAACCAGATTTCTCTGAAAATGATCCTGCGTTCCCATAGTTTATTATGATAGCCTTATTTTGCGAAGATGGCTTTGATTTGGATGCAGTTTTGGTATGGTGACTCTGTTATATGGTGGGACAGCTGTGATGGGATACCTGATGTTTGGGGACTCAGCTGAATCCCAGTTTACTCTAAATTTGCCCAAAGGATTAATGGCTTCCAAGGTTGCTGTGTGGACAACTGTAAGTAAACTAACATTCTGATTGAGTTCTCTACTACCATTTGAAGATGTAATTAACTTGTATCTCCTTCTTTTGCAGGTTGTTAATCCTTTTACAAAATATCCTTTTCCTGAATCCATTTGATGTTTCATTTGTCAGCAATTCTGGTCCTCAGCTAGTGTGTTAAAATATGATACTTAAAGAAGAAAAGAAACCTACTTTTTCCGGTCCTGCTACATTAAGAATGAACAGATTTGAACACCTGGATAATTTCATGCTAGCTCCTGCAAAAGTCGTCAGCTATAATTTAAGGCACTTCCTGTCAAATGATTCTGTTCTTTTTATTCTGTCTCATTTCATATATGCAATTTTCTGGGGTGATATCTCCAGAATTTCTTGTGCTTGAAAACATAAAAGAAAATGTCTTCCTTAATTAGATGTACATTTGCTTTGACCCTATCTCCTGTAGCAATGTGTTTGGAGGAATTGTTGCCGTCGAAGCACGCCAAGTCTCACGTGTACCCAATCCTCATTAGAACTGCATTGGCAATCTCCACATTACTTGTTGGTCTTGCTGTTCCCTTTTTTGGTGGGTTTTCCATCTATGACTCCACTTATTGTTATCATTCTGAGCAATTTGCATTTGATCCCATTAACCTCTCGGGAACAGTACATCGCAAATGCGACTAATCTACTCAGCGGTCTTGCTATAACTTAGGGTTATTGCATATTTCAGATGGTTTCATTTCCAGCTAGATGTGCTCCTTCTCTGTGTAGCATTATATGAATTAAGCATTAGTATTTATCCTGCAGGTTTGGTGATGGCATTGATTGGATCTTTACTTACAATGCTAGTTGTGAGTCCTATGCTTTCTCTTAAGTTTGTTTTCTGTTGTTATTTATCAGCATAAATCTGTACTAACGGAAGCTCTAATTCCAGACTCTGATACTACCTTGTGTTTGCTTCCTGAGAATCTTGAAGGGAAAAACTAGCCGCCTTCAGGTATAGAGAGGTTTCAGCACTCGCTTTCATCTGATTGTTTCTGGGAAATAGTAAAGCCCATACCCCTTCCCTATTCTCTTTTCTTGTTAGTTTACCTAAATGGATCAGAGACTTCTTTGTGTTGCAGTTCTTCATTTACTCTAGATTAGATGTGATGCATGAAAGAGGTAAATCACGCGATAAGGACACACAATTAACCATAGTTTTCAAAAGAAAGTATAAAAGAACTAGGAGAGGTGATCCCTGAGAAGTCCTCCGTGTTGCATTCCTCTTTTCCTTGTCAACAAGAAAAGTATAAAAGAACCAACAAGTTATTTTCGCTTCTGGCATTAAAATTTGACTACTTAATTAAACTTTGTTTTAGTTAAGATGTTTTCTTGAACATCAGAAGAAAAACATCATATGCCATAAACAATTGCATTATGACGTTATGCGCAGTACTCTTAGACATTTTGACTAGTTAGGAATTTATCAGCATTTTTTTTTACTTAACTATGCTGCTAGCAGTATTCACTTGTAATGGAACTTCTTCTCTTATCCTTTCTATGCAGGTTACAATATGTGTCCTTATTATCATAGTAGGTACTGCATCCGCAGTTTTCGGGTCCTATTCAGCTCTCTACAATATCATCAAGAGCATGAGCTGAATTTGTAATACTGACTATGGCACCAGATATTTTTGAGCCTAGAGTACATTAAGTTTCTAATCATAAAGACTTCACAAGTTCCCATTTATTGGAAGAGAGCCCGTATTCCATCTTCGGGCTAGTGATTTTGATAATGATTTTTTTTTTCCTTTTTCTAAAGACATCTGCAGTCCCATTGTAATTTAGAGAAAAAAATGCACTTCCATTTCATTAATTTTTCTCTTTTTCTGTATTATTTAGAGGGGACAAATCCAGTTCTCATTTCAGATATTATATGGCAAAACATATTTCTCCATCTCAAACCTTTCTTTCATTTAGTTTTACATGCTAATTCGGTCTTGGAATCTTCTTCTCAATACGTTAGGAAGAGATATCCTTTAAAACATAAACAAGAGTAGAGGTGGCTGAGCCCATATTTAGAAAATTAGTCCATTTTACTCACATGTTAGTGAGTTGGGTCACTCATATTTCAGGTGGGTAAATATGGCTTCAAGTCTCTCTTTAACCCATAAAAATATGGATAAATATGAGTAAAATATGATTATCCATATAAGAACACACTAGACCCAATAACAACTCATTTTGAAAATGAGAAATTTCTTTCTTACCCCATCACCCACCCCGCCATGCCCCCCCACCCTACAAACTTTTTTTTTTTTTATTTCATATACTTTATTTTTCTTTTATAAAAAGCTTATATTTTTTTCTTACCTCCCACTCTGATCCCTACCCCCACCTCCACCATACCCCCCCTAAAATTCAATTTCATATATTTTACCTTTATAAAATTTTATAAAAAATGGAAAAAAAAATTCTTATCCCCACCACACCCCTCCACGACAACCCCCCCCCCCCCCCCCCCCAACCCCAAAAATTTCAATTTCAAATATTTTACTTTTATAAAAAATGAAAAATATTTCTTACTCCACCCCTCCCCCCCCCTTAAAAAATCAATTTCAAATATTTTACTTTTATAAAAGTTTTATAAAAAATGGAAAAAATTATTCTTACTCCCGCGCCACCCCTCCACGACCCCCCCCCCCCCCCCCCAACCAAATTTCAATTTTCATATAAATTACTTCTATAAAAAATTTATAAATAATGGAAAAGAATTTCTAGTCCCCCACGCCCCCACCCCCTCCCCCGGCAAAAATCAATTTCATATATTTCACTTTTATAAAAAAAAAAAAAAAAAAAAATCTTACCCCCACCCACCCCCACCCCTCACCTCCTGAAATTTATATGAAAAAATTAATTTAACTTGACAAAAGAAAAAAATTATAAACATACACTTGAAATAATATTACACTTGTATAATATGGGTTAACCCATAACCTATCCAAGCCATTTATAACGCAACCCATATTACCCACATAAAATATGGACGGTTTGAAACCCAACCCATTTTTGTTAAAACTATTTTCAACCAAATCAAATCCACCCATTTGCCACACCCCTAAACAGGAGTGCTCTTGAAATCAATCATGTAGGTGAATGAAGCAGTAAAGAAAAATCTGATTTCTGATCCAAAACCGGTTATTTGAATGAGATTAGAAAGTTCCATTTATGTGGAAGTGTTATTGCAGAAATGAATGTTAAACTCCACGTGTATTTTAGTAAGAGTTTTGAATTAATTGTTGGAGCTACGAAAACAAGTTGCACTTAGTGATATCACTTATGAAATAAGTCAAAATAAACATAGGGAAGAGCAGCAACAGGCAACTAAACTGGTATATGTGTCATCTTAAATTCCACCTTATTAAAGAGTTATGTGGCAAAGCATAAGAGTACTTACTCACACCGGTTTACAGATTAATTTAACTTACTATAGTTAACTAATTTAATATAATACAATTATATTAATCATGCATTAATAGAGCAATTTTTCGCATGGTTTTAGCCTGGAGCACCTAACTACTCCCTTACCGGCACCGAGAGAGAAACATAACCCACGATCACATTATAATCTTAGTTTCTTTTGTTAGGTGGCAATGTCGATAATTCAAAACCTTCTGAATGTTCCCAAACTGGTTGCACTTCCAAGCCCCTTTACTCATTTTCAAAATTTAAAATATTTTATTAAGAGAGACCGGATAAGTGAACGATCATAGTGTACATAATGAGAGATATATACCTACCTAATGGAAATCAAAGGTTTTTATTAAGAGAGAGACAGAGAGAGAGAAGGACGTGAGAAATTAAATATATTTCTATATAAAATCGTAAAGAGCTAACTCGGATGAAAATATAAAGAGGAAAAAAGATAGCTTGTCTTAAATTGGTTGTAGCCAAGGTATGGAATGAATCCTTATAAAAATTTATGCTACCTGAAGTAAGAAATTTGTAACTACTATATGAAATTAAACAAGAAAAGCACAAAATTAAATAGCAAGATCCCTTATTCAGATGTGGATCAGAAATATATAGTACCGTCAAGAGTTTCCTTAATTATTTTCGGGAGTTCCCTAATTCTTTTTAAAGCTAATAAAAGTGGCTTACTTTTGCAACAAGAAGGGAAATAATTTAACCTACACCAAATATAATTCTGAAAGGAAATTTCTTATAATTTCCTAATTAATTTCATGTTTCCATAAGTTATTTTCTGGGAGTTTACTAATTCTATTTGTCCAAGCCAATAAAAGTGGCTTACTTTTGTAACAAGGGAAGAAAATAACTAAACCTACACAAAATATATAATTCTAAAATAAAAATAGCTCAGGTTAATTTTCTTGCTATAATTATTTCCATACCCTCTATCTATCCCTATATATATAGCATGGTATTTGGAAACTCCTCCTCCTCCACTTCACGTTCTTCTTTCAGATAAGTAGCTAGCTAGGGTTCAAGCATCGCTTTTCTTCTGCCTTCAAAACAGAAGATGACGAACTTAGGAAGTAGTTCATGTGATGCAATTACAGGTATGAGGTTTCATCCTTTAGATGAAGAGCTCATAAACTATCTCCTCAAGTTTGTTTCCGGTAAGCCTTTTGAATGCGATCATATTAGAGACAATGTAGACTTGTACGGTAACAAAAAGCCATGTGATATATTTGACGAATTATCCACGGAAGGGGAGACGACGGATGTGAACTATTTCTTTACTCAGTTGAAGAGAAAATCAGTGGATGGTAAGAACTGTATTAGGACAATGGTTGGTGGCGGCACATGGAAGGGTTTGGACGGGGGTAAAGATGTTTTAGATAAGTTTAAACGATCAACGATAGGACTCAAGAAAACCTTTCGTTTTGATGATCGTAATGATGAAGATCAACAATATGCGTGGAGAATGAAAGAGTACTGTCTTAGCGGTAGAATACTTACGGCGTTGAGGAAACGTGGACAAATTCGGCATGACAACTTCGTTTTGTGTCGCATTAAGAGGAAGCTGGTTGATCAGAAGAAAGGACTACTTTGTGATATTAGTGAAAATATTAGCGCCGGATTCATGTGTTCAAATATCCCTATTGAGATAAGTAGCAATGGAGATGAGATTATTATTCCTATGGTAGGGTGCGTGGAAGATCAAAATCAATATGTGGACTCATCATGCATCCCGGTAAATTATATGTCTGAAGATGATCAGTTTCAGTTAATGATGAAAGACCAAGTCCAAGGCGAAGGATTTTGTTCTAATAATAATTATGAGGAGGTGCAAAATATGAACGCTGGATTGTCGTGTACTCTCCATCAAAAGAAAAGATCAATTAGTATGTGTTCAGGTATAATTACAAGTAGTGGAGATGAGAATATTGTTGTTACGGAGCAGCTAGGGTGTCTAGAAGATTATAATTATGTACCAACAAGTGGTTTAGAAGAAGGATTTTGTGCTAATAATAATAATAATAATATTTCTAGGGACGATCATCAGTTCCAACAACAACAAGAAGAATTTGAACGTGCCAAAGCTAGTGTTCCACCAGTGGAAGAGACATTGTCTGAGTTGAGCAATATTTTTAATGGAAACGAGGACTTTCATAGTCTACTCAGTACTTTGCTACAAACAAAATCAGATATTAATGATCCAATTATGTCCCAAATGCCTCACCTCATCTCTATTGATGATCAATTTTTTGAACAAGCAACCATGATGAGTAGTAATGGTTTGCCAATCATGTCTGCTCAGTTTCACATATGTTGTGAGCAGATGCAATTAGGGAATTATGAGACAGAATTAGCTGAATATTGCTTTCCAATGGATCACATTCACACAGTGGAAGACCTGCCTTGTAGCCGCACACAAATTTATGAGCCCTTGATTGATGATCAGTTGACTAGACAAGGAGATGAATCGAGTGTCGGCACATTAGCTAGAGAAGTTAATTATCCGAATGATATAGCGTCAAATCACAAGGCACTTGATTGCTATGCTGCATCGCAACTAAAACGCCATCCACTATCAGTTCCTGAAGCAACACCACTGTTGGATCAACGCCTTACTTTCTCTCAAGATTATTGCTTCTGATTTATATGTAGTTGATAGATTATGTAACTATTAGTTAGAATATTTTGTAGTCTACTATCAGTAGTTTCTCTTCATAATATTGAAACTCGCTAGCTAACTCATGTAATTATATACTATCATTCACAGCTTGGAGCTCTAAACTGAGAATATTTGTAATCTGATGCTAGCTCTTATTGAGAATGACTCCAATATATTAATATGCTTAATTATGAGTAACCCAGCTTTTTTCATATTCTTTCTTTCTAACAATATATATATACATCTTTTTCTAATGCAACTTTTTTTATTGGTTGTAATTTGTTGCTCTCATTGAAAAGTTCCTGCATGCACATGCTTGTCCGTGGGAGTTCTTGTATATGTTATTCGAGAAAAGACATGTTTTAACCCCTGAACTTGGCACGAAAACTCATTTTAGCAACTAAACTTAACTTCTATTTATTTACCCCCCTTAACAACTTGCGTTTCAATTGTTTTCCACCCCAAATGCTGACGTGGCAAAAAAAAAATAAATTAAGAGAGTGAAAAACAAAAAAAGTGGACCCGCTCATATATATATATATATATATATATATATATATATATATATATATATAAATTAAAAAATAAAATAAAATAAACATTATACAATTAAAAAATAAAATAAAAATAAAAACCATCACCATCTTCTTCACAATCCCCCTCCCACTCCACAACCCCACCCACCATCTTCTTCCCACTCCACAGCCCCGCCCTCAGCTGTTTTTCTTCCCACTCCACAGCCCCGCCCTCAGCTGTTTTTCTTCCCACTCCACAGCCCCGCCCCCGCCCCGCCACAGCCCCCCCCCCCCAGCTGCTTCTTCTTCTTTTCATTTTCACCATTTTTTGGTTTCTTGATTTTGATTTTCTTTCAAAAATAAAGTTATGGAAGAAATGGGTTTGCTAATAATGGTGGTGGAAGAAATGGGTTTGCTAGAAATGGTGGTGGTTGTGGATGTGGGTATTTTGATTTTCTTTCAAAAATAAAGTTATGGAAGAAATGAGTTTGCTAATAATAGTGGTGGAAGAAATGGGTTTGCTAGAAATGGTGGTGGTTGTGGATGTGGGTTAAAGATGGTGGTGGTGGTGGGTGTGGGTTAAAGATGATGGTGATGATTTTTTTTAAGGGCAGTTCGTCCAATTTTTTGCGGCGGCAGCGGCAGCGGCGGTGGCGGTAGCAGCGGCATGGTGGTTGATAAAAGTAGGGTGAGGATGAGGAGGAGGAGAAAGAAGAAGAAAGAGAAAGAAAAAAAATAATAAAAGAAAATCAAAAAATGATGTGTTGGTAATTTTGACATGGCAATGATGTAGCAACGACGTGACAATGATGTGGCATTGACGTGGCAATGACATGGCGCGAGTGTAATACACCTCCCATTGTGAGAGTGATATTATTTTTTTAGGGTGGAAAATAATTGAAACGTAAGTTGTTAAGGGGGGTAAATAAATAGAAGTTAAGTTTAGTTGATAAAGTGAGTTTTCGTACCAAGTTCAGAGGTTAAAACATGTCTTTTCTCATGTTAATCTCTGCCACGGGGAAATTATTTTGAAGTGCTTGTTTTATTGCTTCAAGATTGAAACGACATGAAATTTGTTGAGTTCTACTTTCTTAAACTAATTACTTCAAAAATAGTACTATGCTGGTGAGAATTTTTGTCCCTTAAAAATGTACTACACCTACTCATCTCTTGACTATTGTTAAGATTAGCAATTTGAGAAGTATATATATATACCAAGTACTCTAGTAGTACTTCCTTCGTTACAAATTACGTGTCTTACTTTTATTTTTGGTCTGTCCCAAAAAGAGTGCATCTTTTATATTTAGTAAGTTGACAATTCAAACATTATATATAGTACATGACAAGTTTAAAAACCACAAAATTCAATTGACATATTTAGTACATTACACACATATTTAGTTTAGAATGACAAGATTGAAAAGCCTTCTTATATTTCTTAAATTTTGTGTCTAGTTAAATTAAGACACTTTAATTGGGACGGAAGGAGTAACATTTATTTAGACTCAGTGTCTACACTACACTAACGAATATATAACATGTTTAGAAAAAAATTTAATCAGTCAATTATGATCAATTAATGTGTGATGTATACTTTAATTTCAAACTCTTCAAATACTTGTATAAGTCCTTTGTAGTTTTGTGCATGTCAACCTATATATTGAATTGTTTCTTTACTGGAAGTGACACTCAAAAATGGGTGGCATTTAGCCTCAAAATCTCAGCTACTTTTTGTGTCGCAAAAAAATTATCCATCATATTTGGGGCCATGGTAACTTAAATTTAGCTAAGGAAAAGGTTATTACTAATTAGTAACAGTAAAAACCATTGTTGAGTATTTTTTAAGAAAAGAAAAGTTGTACTCCTAAAATTTTAAAACTTGACACGCGAATAATCCCGTTGCTAAATTTTCTATTTTCTTTGGATTTCTTTCATGTGTTGGTTAAATACGCTTAAACCATGTGTACAACTTATTAAATGGAGTACTTTTTAAAGTTGCTTGGATTAGTAGCATAATTTTCATTGAAGTGCCAAGATTGTAGTAGTTCCTTCTATGTTTTTTAGTAATGTGTTTTGGACAGACATGTTAGGAACTATCTATGAACGTTTTGCACCGGGTTGTAACATCAACAACTTTAGTGGAGCGAACCCTGAACAAAATTGGGATACACTCCCTCCTCAGCCTGTAATAGCTTTAATTAAGTATCTTGATTTATCAAAAAAAAAAAAAAAAAAAGAAGAAGAAGAAAAAGCCAAAAGAATTCCTTTCAACTTTTGAACCCCAAAGAAACAACACTAACATAGTAATGAGATAAATGATACTCCACTTAGAGCCCGTTTGGATTGGCTTATAAGTTGCTTATAAGTTGTTTTCAACTTTTTTGAGTGTTCTTCATCCGTTGTGATCCAGCTATAAAGTAGATAAAATGAAGAAATGTTTCTTAGCGTGCCCGTAAAAATTGGTGTGGTGTAAAATTACTCTTCTAGGGAAGCCTGATTTGAAGTGTTACTTGTTTATTGAAGCTATATGGAAGGTTGCTTTCAATGAGGATATATATCAGCCTTCTGATAGTATTGTAATTTCTCAAAACTAATGGTCCGTAAAAGGTATTACATTTGTTGTATTCAGCGTTTATTTATACCAGATCAATTTAATTTAACTTTTATTACTCAGTTATAGTTGATTAATTTAGTGTTACTTGTTCCTGCTTTCACTCAGATATATGCATCCTCTCAGTCATACCATCTGACTTTTGATATTTATATTTCACCTGTTGACAATTCAAACATTGAAATACATGCCCAATAATGTCCCCCTTAATCCAACACCTCTAATAAAACAGTTTCAAGTCTAGATACATCTTAGAAGCCCCTAAATGAATATAATACTCAGACTGTGGGTCTCCTCCATAATCACTTGTCTCAAGTCACCTACCTTAGGCACACAAATACAGTCCTTAAGACATGAAACACCATCATCATCTAAAGTCGCCTACTTAGACTTTCCCTACAACACATTGACCTTAAGGTGACTTAACTTCTCATCCTCAAATTGATGAGCCTTGATTTGCTCTATCAAAGATGACCATGCCACCACATGCTAGAACATTGCCAGACTAAGAACTTCAAGTCTCACACAGTTGTTGGTCAAAGGCTAAACGTAAATTGCCAAAGGACGTCCCCCCCCCCCCCCCCCCCCCACACACCACACACACACACTTACAACAATGCCAGGCTGCTTATACTAATGTCTTCTGAATCAAGGCATCTGTTATCATATTTGTCTTGCACGGATGATAAAAGAGGGTAATGTCATAGTCGTTTAACAACTCCAATCACCTCTGTTGCCTGAATTTGAGATCCTATTCCTTGAATATGCATCAAAGACAATGATGATCCTTAGAAACCTCACAATACACACCATATAGATAGTTGAAACCAACCAATGCCACACCGTGTGCAGGTATACTTGCGTGTGTGGGTACATAGTTTTCTTTAATTGAGCGAATCAAGGCTCACCAGTTTGAGGATCACCAGTTGATTAGGATTCGAGACATGTAGAGTGTCACACCCCCAACGAGGAGTATGACGGGATCCGACTCATAGGTCGAGAACCACCTGACTTAACGATTACCTTGAATACCATATACTATAACTTAGTATACACCTGCTCGCAGAAAAGGCCCAACATAGAAATATCTGATAATCCATATATATGTACATATGCGAACCGACAAGGTCGCTACAACATCACGGGTATCATAAAGCTAGCAAGGCTTACAGGAAAATATCACAACCTAAACAAGGTCGGCAAGACCATACATAGTATCTACATACCCTACTATGTATATGAGCCTCTAGGAATGTACATATAAACATATATTGCATTGACTTAAAAGTACCAAAAGATAGAAAGTCCGGAGTAGTGGCACTTGCTGACACCGCCGAAGCTGGAAGTCCTACTGCGGTTGCTCTCCAATAACTCTGTCAGAGCCTGCAGCTTCCCGTGCAATGGGACGTCAGTACGGGTAAAAGTACTGAGTATGTAAGACTGGCTGCAATAACGTAAGTAGGACGAAAATATAAAGAGAGTAGAGGTAACTTGTAATCTGAGAACGTACAATATGCAATGCATGAATCATAAAAATCATATGTAAGTAAGCGCGTACACACACATACACACACACATATATAATATAAGAGTTAGTGCTGTGGAACGTCCAGCTCGATCCATATATGTTAGTGCCGAGGAACGTACAACCCGATCCATATATGTTAGTACCGAGGAACGTACGACCCGATACATAAATATCGCATGTTAGTGCCGAGGAATGTACCGCTTGATCCATAAATATCACATGTTAGTGCCGAGGAACGTACGACCCGATCCATAAATATCATATGTTAGTGCCGAGGAACGTATGACCCAATCCATAAATATCATATGTTAGTGCCGAGGAACGTACGGCCCGATCCATAAATGTATTATGTTACATATACATAATGTAAATAGCATGCACGAGAGCTCAATAAAAGCCACTACACAGTCAGAGTGACATAAGGTCGATGACCTCCGATAAATTATGGAAATTCGTATCGAATCCAAAGAAATAACTTAATGACGATTACCATCGTAATCCACCAAGAATCAATCAAATAACTAAGATATCAAGATTTGAGCTATATGACATAGGAATGGAGTGGTTTATTATGGAACATTCATGTTCATGCTGTAGTTGGATTCGTGCCAAGGAAAGAGAGGAATGAACACCATACATACCTTATTCGTCAAGCCACCACTTAAAGGATCCCTTACTCCGATGCTTGCCCTTCATCCGAACCTATATATTGAGAAATATACCTTTAATCATTCTTCTATCATATTCCTACATCAATTTAGATGCGTTAAACATCAAAGGATAAGTCGGGTTACGAAAATTTGGGCAACTTTTTCCCTATATTATCTACTTCCTCTAAATACCAAAACAACTCCCAACAATACCAACAACATCTACAACAATAACATCAAAATCCTACATGATAAATATGTACGATTCCATCAAAAACATTTCTTCAAGCTTCTATCCCTAAGCCAACAACACCAACACAACAAACTATAACTCTTATTCTCGTAAATATTCCTAAATCAATGTTAATAAAGAGAGATTCATACCTTATCCTTACTAGAATGGAAAGATCTTCAATATTTGTGCTGAATCCGAACCAACTTCGTCGCAAGACAAAACTATAATCGCGACTACATGTTATCCGAACCTCGATTAATACTCCGTCACTTGAAATTACTCAAAATCCTCACTTTTGTGTTGTATATAAGCGCTCATATGTTTGCTGAGCTTTCTAGAATATTTGGGGAAATTATTATGGAGAAAAATAAGGGTTTTAAACCTTATATAGTGGATTAGAGTCGGTGGGTACTGACTTTAAAATCCTTCTGCGCGTTCACGCTGCCTTGGGGCGCGTTCACGCAGGGTTGGCCAGTGCTACTCTGCGCGTTCGTCCCACCTTCCTGCTCTGGCAGTCCGTCTTAAAATGCTCATAATTCTTTATTGCGATGTCGGATCGACACGCGGTTTGGTGTGTTGGAAACTAGACTTCCCGAACTTCAATTTTGGGTTTTGTTTCACTTCAAACCCCTCATATACTATAATATATACTTTCCTCATATAGGGCCAAAATTGCCCCTCATGTTTTCCCCAAAGTCCAACAAACTTAATTTCCTTGATTCTTTTGCACTCCAATCCTTCCGTAACTTATTGTATGGACTTAAAACCTCGTAACCGTAAGATAAGTGCATACAATATCATATATCCTAGTGAGTCCTCCAGGATCTACACTTAACATGACTAGTACCTAATAGATTTCATGCATAAACTACGAGGTGTAACATTCTCCCCCCTTTAAAAAACATTTGTCCTCGAATGTTGGAATACCGAAGGGGTAATCATATATTTCAAATTTTTACGGGTCTTTAGCAACGTATCTCTTGTGGTCGGAGCACTACTAATCTCCTGCATATAACAAATTCCAATCCACAAGCCCTATAGAATACCATAATTAGTGACACATAATCACACAATGATTAGAAAAATGTTTCTCGTCATATTGGTTCTCAAGGGTTCGGACACAACTTTTACCTTGTAAATGATTTGCGGGTAAAGCAGAATCTTGCAAGGATTAATGGTATCATCTGTGGCAGGGAATAAATGGGGATACTTGGACTTCATTTATATTTCTGCTTCCCACGTCATCTCTTCCCTATCTTTACCCCTCTATAGAACCTTTATTGAAGCCATATATTTGTTTCTGAGCTTGCGGATTTGTCTGTCGAGAATAGCAATTGGTTCTTCCTCATATGTTAGATTCTCTGTAACTTGTATATCATCAACATGTACGATTCTGTAGGGATCTCCAATAAATTTTCTCAGCATGGATACATGAAAAACTGGATGAACTGCTTGCAGTTCTGATGGCAGCTCCAATTCATAAGCTACCTGGCCTACCCTTCGGATGATCCTATAAGGTACGATATATTGGGGATTAAGCTTCCCTTTCTTACCAAACCGCATCACGCCCTTCATAGGTGATATTTTCAGAAATACCCAGTCACCTACTTGAAACTCCAATTCTCATCGTCGCACATCTGCATAAGATTTCTGGCGACTTTGAGCTGTGCGTAACCGTTCCTGAATAAGCTTTACCTTTTCAATAACCTGATGAACAAGGTATGGCTCGAATAAGTTTGCTTCTCCGACTTCAAACCAACCGACAGGAGACCTACACTTTCTGCCATATAAAGCCTCATACAGAGCCATTTTGATACTGGCATGGTAGCTATTGTTATAAGCAAACTCTATCAGAGGAAAATGATCGTCCCAACTTCCTTGGAAATCTAGTACACAGGCTCGTAACATATCTTCCAAAGTCTGAATAGTCCGCTCAACTTGCCCGTCTGACTGTGGACGGAAAGCCGTACTAAGACTCACTCGAGTACCAAGACTTTCCTGAAAAGATGTCACGCCCAAAAACCCACCCTAGACGTGACCCGCATCCGACGTCATAAAAAACATCGGAAGAACCTAAACAACACGATAATAATACTTGAACCTGCCAGGTTCAACATTCGCCTCCAACAGTTTATAAAATAAATTTAACAAATCATGAATATATGAATTAAATCAGCGAAAGTCGTTATAATTTAAATAATTCACCCAAACATGATAGTGTGCCCGAAAGTGTTAAACGACAACTCTTCTTCTACCCATATTCGAATGTATACTAAGGAGCTTCTAAGAATAAGGAATAAATTTCTAACCCATCGGGACGCAGCCCGAAACTAGAATAAATAAAGGGAATTAAATAAATAGAGTGTCCCACGAATGAATGTGTGGGCTCACCAAATCAGCATCACAACAAGTCCTTCCTAAACGCCTGGACTATCAAGAACCTGCTCTTCTCCGTTACCTAACGTACCATAAAAAACAACAATGGTATGCCTCAGTACTTCGTACTCAGTGAGTGCCTCGGGGACAATAAGTAATAAGAAAATAGAGTACATAATACATAAAGAAATTAGTCCTGAAAATCATGTGAACCTAATGTAAGAACAGTTATTCAGTTTATGTATCTCAATAATAAGTATCAAAACCAATTATAAAGACTCTTGTCGAGTTACAGCTTCAAATATGCCTTTTAAATCAATTAAGATAGTCATTAACAATTCCATAAGACAATAAGAATGTCACACATGCCAATACAGGCCCAAGAATCAAGCATATCGCACATAGTGCACCACACCGGAACATATAATTCTCAATGGCTATCCTTCCTCCCGAATAGCTAGGCATAAATTACACCGGACTATGAAGTACGCAATGGCTATCCTTCCTCCCAAATAGCTAGGCATAAATCACACCCCGGGTAGCGAACCCAGCGGTGGCCACTCTTTCTCCCGAATGGCTAGGCATAAATCACACCCTGGGTAGCGAACCCAGTGGTGGCCACTCTTCCTCCCGAATGGCTAGGCATTAACACACTAGGATCCATAGTGGCTACCCTTCCTCCCGAGTAGCTAGGCCAAACACAACAACAAAGTTCATAGCATAGAAGCCGATTCACAATTTGTCTCAAAGTAGTCATACCATCAAACAATATTAAAGCTCATTATGCCATTACGAAAATCCATAATTTCATAGATAATCATGAAAACGTTTCCACTTCTTTAAACAAGATTACTTTGTCATAGTTCCTTTGTAAAATCATCAATACCAACAATTAACCATCATCACTAAGCATCTCTCATAGAGGAAAACATTCATAATACTTTATACATATATAGGGTTTGTTACAATCTAGGTTTAATGTGGGCTCGTCCCCTCACGCGCATTAACCATTCATCAAAGCATGTAATAGATTTCAAGAATGTAAAACCAATTCATCATATCATTCAAAACATGTGTTTATAAAGAATCAATCTTTCAAGAGGGTTTGTAAAAGAGACATATGAATTACCTTTATATTCAAAAAGGATTTTATTTTTTTAAAGAGGCATACCTTACCCGCTAAAAAGGCTACTAAATTTAATTCCCAAGGTTCAACAATCACAGACGAATTCCACACGCTCCTATCTTCTTCTTCTTGAAAATACAAAAACTTAGGGTTTTAGAGAGATGATTTGCTATCAAGAGGTGATGGATATGGTGTGGGAATGATCAATATTGAGTGAGAACTCACCTTAGGGTTAGAGAGACTTTTCTAGGGTTCTTTTCCTCAGAAATATTGATTTGAAACGAAGTGGGAAATAACACAATGAATTAGGACTTAAAGGAAATTCGAAATCAGAAAATAATTCCCGATCCGTGCTAAGTCTGCGTCGTGGGTTCAGCACCTGATCATGTTTTTATGTTGGTCCGCAGCTGAATTCTTCCGTGCTGGGTCAGCATATTTTTTCTTCTTCTTCGACAATTGACCTTCACTCAGTAAAACAATCATAACTTGTTGTATGTAACGTTTCTTTAGATGGGTGACCTACCATTGGAAATATATTTCAAACATCTACAACTTTCATCAAGGAAGTTTTTCCAAATTTGTAACATATGTTCATGAAAATTGCCCAGAAGACAGATCTACCAAAACTTAGGCAAATTTAAGAGCCCTTACGAACTTCAATTGTTGGTTTCGCTTCAAAACGACCATCTTCCACCCGAATTCATCAAGAATGGATTAATATGGGTAAAATATCATCTTAACACTAGATTTTTACACATTCACACCTAACTCAAATTTACGGGATGTTACATTATCCCCCCTTTAAGATCATTCGTCCCCGAATGAAAGTCATGGCCTAGGATTCTTTACTAAACCTCAAATTTCAGAATTTCAAGAGTTCTTCTAGCAAGGGGAAACATCCTCAGAGATAACATACGACTAAACATATAACGAACGCATCATTCGAGCTTAAACTCAATTGTGAGATTTATACTTCACTCTAAACTTTCACAAAAAAATAAATCCGAAAAGTTCAACACATACATGTAGTCTAACTCGAGATTTAACGATATTACTCCTCCAATCATAACAGGTACATCTAGAAATACAAGCTTAACTATTTTTAATCGGCAACCTAGAATTTCATAACACTTGGAAATCTAGTCTATCCCCAAAAATCACATCAAAGTTCATCATTTCTAATTCAAACACATCAAAAGTAATCTCACGGTCCTTAACTCCAACGGCGCAGTCTCTATACATTATAGAAGCGATAACAAGGACGCAGGGGTATTCATAGAAAAAGGGTGTCAACAATTGTTTGACTTCTACACAAAATCAAGGCAAGATACTAAGTTATATAAGAAAGAGTCGAACTCGAATCGATCAGCGAATATGCTTCAAAAGAACATATAGTAAGAATACCTGTGACCCCGGCATCAGAGTCTTCTGCCGTCTCCCTACGAGTCAAACCATAAAGTCGAGCTTGTCCCCCATTAGTGGTGTTAGAAACCGTTTTACTAGCCCCATTACCACGAGCATTAGGGGTGTTGTTAGCATTCGCATCAGACGAATTTGTTACATCCGACATTTTGTTTATTCGAAATATTTAAGATAAATTGACTTGTGATGAATAAGGCCACAATTGGACCTTACTTGGTATGCATGTGTAGGTTATGAATGCAATGGTGTGGAATTACGTAAAGTGGCCAAGGGCAAAATTGGAATTTTGGAAACTTGCCCCGTGAATTACAATATGTAACCAACAATTTTGGACTAAACAAAAATTAAGAAAATGAGGCCCAAAACTAAGAGGCCCAAGAGGCCAAGGCTTGACCCAAAGCCCATGGATTAAATAATTTCCATGTGGAATTATATATGTCATCTTTATCCTAAGAATGTTCAAGAAAAAAAACAAAGAAAGAACAAGAGGTAAAGAAAAGAGGGCATTTCGGGTTTGAGAGAAGAAAAAGAAAGAAAAGAAAGAAAATTTTTGGAGCCTAATCCTTGAGTTTGAAATCCAATTCTTGTGGGAAAACTACTAAGTGCAAAGTCTTCTACAACTTGGTACAATTAGTTTGGCAAGAGGACAAGTTTGGTGCCAAGTGAAAACTTGAAGGAGAGGTAAGAATTTTACCCTTTTTATGCCATGAAATATATGTATGTATGTTATAGTATGTGTGAATGAATGAAAAACTTGGAAACTTTGTGTGTTGGGATGGTGTTCATGGTGGCCGAATTTATGCATGAATTGTATGTTCAAGATGGCTTGAATGCATGTTGTAATTTAGTTGTAGTATGATGGAAATTGTATTAGAAATGAAAGTGGAATGAATTAGTGGAAGTTGGGGAAAGTGTCATGTGGCCGTGGGGTGTAATGTTGATGATGGAATGTGAATTTTTCTCCGTTAGTATGTTAATTGTGTTAATCGTGAAGCGAATGAAAAGATAATGGATTTTGTTGTTATAGAAAAATGGCTATTAAGTTGTTGAAGGAAATTATGCAACTTTGCTATGGTTTATGTAAATATGGAAATGAAAGTAGTAAGATGCAAATTATGATTAATGTTGATGAATTTGGAAGATGGAAATGTATAATGAACTTGTATGTTGAAGGTTAGGAAAAATTGGATAAGTAGTGGCTTAATGGAAAGTTTGTATGTTTTGCATATCTTGTGGATATCTTGTGAAAATGGTATGATATGCCTCCGACGTATGTTGTAATGATTTTGATGGATGATGAATATGAAAATAATAAGTTTGCATTGATTTGGAAGTGTTGGAAGAATTATGGCATTATATTGGAAAGTAGACTAATAGTATCATATTATGTTTTTATTGTGATTGTTGATGTTGTTGGTGATTGTTGGTGGGTTGTTGTTGAATATTCCGAGCCGAGTTAAATTCTCGGGGTGCCAAAGTTATAGGGGAAGTGCTGCCGAAATTTCGGTAGCCAAGTATAACCCAAAGATCAAAATGTTAACTTTCATGAATAGTAACTGGTAAAAGTGACCATTTGCAGTTTTTGGACGAAACGGGAATTGAGATTTGACGAGCGTAAGGCGCAATCCAGGTATGTAAAGCCTACCTTTCCTTCTTTTGGCATGTCCTAGTTATACTAGGTTACGATCGGACCCTCGGGGATAATTCTGTTCTTGGAAATCCAAGTTTAATTTTGGTCACTATTCATTCAGCGCAATTGAAGCCTATTCCTTACATTTGGTTGAAAGAATGTTCAAACCTTCATAACGTTTGCTATTGTGTCCGAATCTCTCCGAAACTTTCGTAGATGGCTTTATGGAGCCTAAAGTCTGTGATTTGTGTCCGCCGCCTCGATTTGACTCAAGGTGGACCCGCAAGCCCCGAGGCTTCCCTTATTTGGTTTGTTTGGCTCATTTTCGTTCGATATGAAAAGTAATCATTTGCCTATGACTCAAAGGTCCGTTTGAAATTTCCTGTATCGTTATTGAACGTTTTGCACTATGAATGATGTTAGATTTTTAGAAAATGATCTGTGAATTGCTTTTCAAAGGTTTTGCAGTTTGGAACTTCGTAACTTCCATATATAAATTTTGATCGCCCTGACTCCCACCCCGAGCCTTCTGGCGTCGGTGTATGCCTATATGTAATTATATGTCGAGTCCTGTAATTTACTTTTAATATGCATATGGTCTCTGCACTACTCCGTTCGTGCCATTCGCTATGATTTCGTTCGTCGGTACCCGGGCCGGCTTTGTGATCGTCCGCGCTATACCATATTCGGAAGTATGATGTGTTACGGTTTCCGAGGCCTCGCCATAGGGACGGTTACCGTCTATGGAGTTATGATGTGATATGGCATTTGATATGTTCTGATGATGTGATATGTGTGTGATACGATTTGTTTGGAGACTGTACGGAGATTTGAAAACTTCTGGAGTATGATGTGTCGTGGCACCAGCGTCGGGGGTGGCCACGTTTCTAAGCCCTATACATGATTTTACTTGCATTTGTACATTTATCTTCCGCGCAGGTTTGGTTTGCTACTTTGATGTTTGTGTTTGTTCCTTCTGACTCCAGTTATGATTGGGATTTCTGTACCTTCCGCTTTACATACTCAGTACTTCTCCTGTACTGAACCCCTGTTCTTCGGGGGCTGCGTTTCATGCCCACAGGTACAGAAGCTCGTTTGGGTGATCCTCCGGTTTAGGCTACCTATTCTGCTATTTTGGAGAGCTCCCCTTGATCCGGAGCTTAACTTTTGGTACATACCTTTTGCTGTGTGTGTTTCTGTACATTTGTGGCTGTGTGGGTACGGCGGGGCCCTGTCCCGTCATATGTTCGTATGTTCTGTTTTGTTTTAGAGGCCTGTAGTCATATTTGTGGGTCGTGGGTACGGTGTGTTCGTATGTGGTTCTGTTTTACGTTCTTAAGCGGCCCGTATGCTATTATGGCCAAGACGGTTCATAAGTTTGTACGTGTGTGTGTGTGCATTTGGGCGATGTATATTCCGCCACCTTTCTGATTTTGATATGACTGTCCTGCACGAGCGACCGCTTAAGATAAGTGTTGGTTCAATGCTTGTGTGACGTCTGCTATTAGTTTTCAGTTCGAATAACGTATGCTAAGTCTGAATGAGTCTGAATATGATGATCTGGTTTGTGAGTCTGTTTGGGGTGCCTAAGTAGGGTGCCAGTCGCGGCCCACGGGGTTGGGTCGTGACAGAATTATTCCTTTCAGCCTAAATAGATTTCAGCAGAGTTCTCCCCGTAACAAGGACTACTTTTGTTTCTATACCTGTCTCATTTTATCAACAACCAAACTTTACAACAACCATATATACCAAACACCTACAATACAAATTTAGCGACTCTGTACCATCCATCAAATTACGCATCAAAACAATGTGCACTCCATAACACCATTGTTCACTTGGTTAACATCTGCAACAAGAGTTAAAGTCATCTCCATAAAGCACGAGTAACGAACACGTTAGAATGATCCTAAAGGAAGTTCAAGCTCTATAGAACAATCTAGAATCAGAAGAATGAGAAACACCTATAAATGTCTTGGGAGTTTCTCGATCATGCAGGTGATCATGCTGCACAAGGAAAACTCCACTAGACACAGCTCCACAGACACCGACCATAATCCTAAGACGTATTTAAACCTAGGCTCTAACACCAAGCTTGTCACGCTCTTGTTATAGCCCGTATTTCATACGTACGAATGATTTGAAGAAGTCGTGGAATGTTGAGGGCAAGATCGTTTTCCAATTTTTTTTTAATGTGCAAGTAGGTTATGAAAAAGACTAAGGGCGAAAAGGGAAAATTCACAAAATAGCCCGTGGTAATATTATGGAAGTCTAAGGGTAAAATGGTAATTTCATAAGTATTCAAGAAAATTCTTTAAATTTCCAGGATGGACGTGTGGCATGGGTAGAATGTGCTCACATTTGAATTAAATGGGGGGCTAATTGTAAATTATAAAAATTCCATGGACAAAGCTTGTACAAGAAGACATTAGTCTTCTTTGACTAATTAAGAGAAGTTTCAAGAAAATGAAAGAAAAATCTAGAGAGGGAGCATGTGCCCCTCACATGCATGTTACATATATATATATATGAGGGGGAGGTCATCATCTTATTGAAGAGAAAGCATGAACAAAAAAAAAAAAAAAAAAAAAAAGAGAAGGGGAAACTATAAAGGCCTATTCGGCCATGGAGGAAAAATATGGGGTTTCCAAATTTGATCCCAAAAATTATTTTCTTCATGTATTCCTACTAATTCAAGGATGCTCTCCAACATGGTATGATAGTTGAAGCAAGAGAATTACTCTTTGGTGAAAAACTCCAATTTTAGCTAAGTTGAGAAGTTGTGAAGGAAAGGTAAGAATTCATCTCTTTGTTATATTATGGATGGTTTGTGAGTATTATAGTGTGTGAAAATGGATGAAATTCATGAAATGCATGCATGTTGGTTGTAGCCGTGTGGGTGGTTGAGTTATGTAGAATTGATGAATTAATTTTACTTAGTACTATAATTGTTGTGGTTATAGATGGTTCATGCATGTTGTGGTATGTTGAAGTGAATGAAACTCATGAAAATATGTAGTGTGTATGTGGGCCGTGTATGTGTGACTTGGTGTAGAGAAAATAGACTAATTTTATGTAATGTGTTGGTTGTTGTTGTAAGGTGTAGAAACGAATAAAATTCATGAATATGGTGCTTGTAGTTGTGGTGGCCGAATATAGTAGTGTATGTGGAAGTGATGAATTAATTTTATTTAGTAGCTTGACTATTGTGTTGTGGATTCCATGATGTAAAATGAGGATTTGATGACTTGAAATGAAGTTGAAATCGTTGTGGTGTCGTTGTGGAAATAAATGTGACACTAGCATGAATTCTTATAATTGTATGAACGATAGTATAATACGTAGTTGTTGGTGAAGTTCATGAATTTAGAAGGAAGAAATGTGTTGTCATTGCCTTGTTGCATTTTGGAGATTTCGGGTAAGGTGGCATGTTGGCTAGACTAATTTGAGTGTCGAGTGAATTACTTGGAGTGTCCTTGAATATTATTTGAATGGTTTTGGAGTAGTATTTGAATATGCAAGCAATTGTATTGGCTTGGTTGTATGCGGTCGAATTGAATATAATTGTTGGTATTGTTGTTGATAATGTGGCCGAGTTCCATTCTCGGGTTTGTTGTTGTTGAATTGGGCAAGTTAAACTTTGTGGGATAGAGTAATTACAGGGGAAGTGCTGCCGAAATTTTGGTAGCCAAGTGTCATCTTAAGAATCCAATCCTAAAGCACTAATCAATGTTTGGTAAACATGACCAATTTGTTGATTTTGGCAGATTTGCAGCTTGAATTTGGAGTCGCATATGAAGCGGAAAGAGGTATGTAAGGCTTTACCCTTCTTTCTATGGCATGTCTTAGATGTAATATGTTGGTTAAGAACCTCGGGGACCCTTCTACCCTCCAGAATCTGCATCTAAAGTTTCTCTTTTTTCAATCAGTAGAATTGAATTTAAAAAGTGTGCAAAATGTTGGAAGAATTTCCTAAACCTCTAGAACTCGCTTAAATGGGACCCAACTACCCTAAAACCTCACAAGTAACGCCGGGACATGTAATATATGTAAATTTTGTACGCCGCCTCGTTTGATCCGAGGTGGGCCCACTGTTCCCGGATTTACCTTAATGTTCCGCTTGACTTACGTTGAAGCTGAATCCAAAAGAAACTTTCGATCCTTATTCCATTACCAAATGACAAGTACTGTACCAATCCCAATGAGAATACTTCGATGACGATAATGATAACGATGACGTCAGAAAAGAGAATATGCCTATGATAAGTACGACAAGAATGATTCCACGAATAAGAGTCTTGAGCTAAGAATCCAAATGTGAATATGAAAGTGTTGTACTAGTCTCTACAAGACTTCAAAGCATATGAATTGACGGTTATAATGTCAATGATCTTATTCTGTGTCTCCTCTTAAAGCTATTTTCCGCCGATAGTCTCGCCTTATAATTATCGTTCCTTCAAGGTGAGACAAGTGACCCGATGATTCCATAATGTAATCGGAGGATTTCGACCTTACGTCACTCCGATGGACACATGACTTTCTTTTGGGCTCTCATGCATGCCAGTTGTATGACATATGAATATGAATGTGAATGTGAATATGTATATGTATATGTATATGTATATGGGGAAGGGGAAGGGCCACTGTTATATCACCACCTGATTCAGCTGGATTTCATCCCGGTCGCGGGATGCCCGGACGCGGGATTATGGGAGAGCCGGATACGGCGTCTGTATTTGTGATATATATATGGGGACACTGTTGGGGAGGGGGGTGGGAGAGCCGATGTACTCGGCGTCTGTGAATGTAAATGAAGGACACCGTTTTCTGAAATGTTCTGTTTTCTGTATATGTAAAGAAGAAGCACCGTTTTTCTGAATAAGAAACTAAGCATGCACGGCATCCGCAGAAAGGCATTCATATGTACAGGTTACATCTGTCCCAGGATAATCCCCATATGTCTATTCCGTTATTATTCATACTGTATATTCCTTTATTATGTTACTATTCATGCCTTACATACTCAGTACATTACTCGTACTGACCCCTCTTCTTCGGGGGCTGTGTTCATGCCGCGCAGGTACACCAGACGAGCCACAGCTATCATAGAAGATGATCCAGCGGAGTTGGCAGGCTCCACTTGTTCTGGAGTGTTGCCGAGTCAGAGTATCTGAGTTGTGATGTTTGTTTGATGTTAGAGACTTTGCAGACAAAGTCATGGGTATAGAGTGTCAACATTGGTAGACGGCTTCAGCAGCCGATATGTTATTATGTTTTATGTCACGAGTCTTATATGGTGTCAGATTTTACTTATGAAAAAAAAAATTTGAGAACTTACTATGTAATTATTCCTTAACTGATACAAGAGTTTGTCTATGTAATAAGAGTCAGCGGGTTCGCTCGACTCCAGATAAGGGGTCGGGTGCCCATCACACCCTAGTAAAGTCGGGGTGTGACAGCCCTGAAACCCACCCTAGACGTGACCGGCATCCGACATCATGAACAACATCGGAAGAACCTAAACAACACGATAATAATACTTGAACCCGCCAGGTTCAACATTCGCCTCCAACAGTTTATAAAATAAATGTAACAAATCATGAATGTATGAATTAAATCAGCGGAAGTCTTTGTAATTTAAATAATTCACCCAAAACATGATAGTGTGCCCGAAAGAGTTAAACGACAACTCTTCTTCTACCCACATTCGAATGTATACTAAGGAGCTTCTAAGGATGAGGAATAAATGTCTAACCCATCGGGACGCAGCCCGAAATCTAGAATAAATAAAGGGAATTAAATAAATAGAGTGTCCTACGAATGAATGTGTGGGCTCACCAAATCAGCAGCAGAGCAAGTCCTTCCTAAACGCCTGGAGTATCAAGAACCTGCTCTTCTCCGTTACCTAACATACCATAAAAAACAACAATGGTATGCCTCAGTACTTCGTACTCAGTGAGTGCCTGGGGGACAAAAAGTAATAAGAAAATAGAGTACATAATACATAAAGAAATTAGTCCTAAAAATTATGTGAACCCAATGTAAGAACAGTTATTCAGTTTATGTATCTCAATAATAAGTATCAAAACAAATTATAAAGCCTCTGGTCGAGTTACAACTTCAAATATGTCTTTTAAATCAATTAAGATAGTTATCAACAATTCCATAAGAGAATAAGAATGTCACACATGCCAATACAGGCCTAAGAATCAAGCATACCGCGCATAGCGCACCACCGGAACATATAATTCTCGGTGGCTATCCTTCCTCCCGAATAGCTAGGCATAAATCACACCCCGGTAGCGAACCCAGCGGTGGCCACTCTTCCTTCCGAATGGCTAGGCATAAATCACACCCCGGGTAGCGAACCCAGCGGTGGCCACTCTTCCTCCCGAATGGCTAGGCATTAACACACTAGGATCCATAGTGGCTACCCTTCCTCCCGAGTAGCTAGGCCAAACACAACAACAAAGTTCATAGCATAGAAGCCGATTCACAATATGTCTCAAAGTAGTCATACCATCAAACAGCATTAAAGCTCATTATGCCATTACGAAAATCCATAATTTCATAGATAATAATGAAAACGTTTCCACTTCTTTAAACAAGATTACTTTGTCATAGTTCCTTTGTAAAATCATCAATACCAACAATTAACCATCATCACTAAGCATCTCTCATAGAGGAAAACATTCATAATACTTTATACATATATAGGGTTTGTTACAATCTAGGTTTATTGTGGGATCGTCCCCTCACGCGCATTAACCATTCATCAAAGCATGTAATAGATTTCAAGAATATAAAACTAATTCATCATATCATTCAAAACATGTGTTTATAAAGAATCAATCTTTCAAGAGGGTTTGTAAAAGAGACATATGAATTACCTTTATATTCAAAAAGGATTTTATTTTTTTAAAGAGGCATACCTTACCCGCTAAAAAGGCTACTAAATTGAATTCCCAAGGTTCAACAATCACAGACGAATTCCACACGCTCCTATCTTCTTCTTCTTGAAAATACAAGAACTTAGGGTTTTAGAGAGATGATTTGCTATCAAGAGGTGATGGATATGGTGTGGTAATGATCAATATTGAGTGAGAACTCACCTTAGGGTTAGAGAGACTTTTCTAGGGTTCTTTTCCTCAGAAATATTGATTTGAAACGAAGTGGGAAATAACACAATGAATTAGGACTTAAAAGAAATTAGAAAATAATTCCCGATCCGTGTAAGTCCGCGTCGCGGGTTCAGCACCTGATCATGTTTTTATGTTGGTCCGCAGCTGAATTCTTCCATGCTGGGTCCACGACGCGGGCCCAGCACATTTGTTTCGTCTTCCACAATTGACCTTCGCTCAGTAAAACAATCATAACATTTTGTACGTAATGTTTCTTTGGATGGGTGACCTACCATTGGAAATCTATTTCAAAGATCTACAACTTTCATCAAGGAAGTTTTTCCAAATTCGCAACACATTTTCATGAAGATCGCCTAGAAGATAGACCTACCATAACATAGGCGAATTTAAGAGCCCTTACGAACTTCAATTGTTGGTTTTGCTTCAAAACGACCATCTTCCACCCGAATTCATCAAGAATGGATTCATATGGGTAAAATATCATCTTAGCACTAAATGTTTACACATTCGCAGCTAACTCTAATTTACGGGATGTTACAAAAGATTTCCAAAACTTTGCTATAAACTGAGCGCCTCTGTCAGAAATAATGGACACAGGAATGCCGTGAAGACGCACAATCTCCTTAGGCACAATCTCCTTAAGATACAATTTAGCATAATCTTCAGCAGCATAAGTGGTTCTTACAGGAAAGAAGTAGGCTTATTTGGTTAACCTATCATTGATCACCCAAATAGAATCGAATTTGCGATGAGAACGCTGTGATAAAATATTAATTACCTCCCACTTCCATGCTGGGATCTCTATTTCTTGTAATAAGCCATTGTGTTTCTGATGTTCGATCGTTACCTGTTGGCAAGTGGGACATTGAGCTACAAAGTTAGCAATGTCTTTCTTCATACCATTCCACCAATAAAAGCCCTTGAGGTCATGATACATCCTGGTGGATCTGGGATGAATTGAATACCGGGAGTTATCAAATTCTGACATAATCCTGTCTCGAAGCCCGGGTACATTTGGAACACATAAACGACCTCGATGTTTAAGAACCCCATTTGAATCCAGTTCAAAGACTGTGATTCGATTTTGTTGCACTCTTTCTTAATATTAGCCAAAACTGGGTGTTCATTCTATTGAGTCTGTACATTTGAGGCAATAGTCGATTGGGATATATTCTGTAAGGTAATCCCAGTGTCTTCTGCATCCAGCAAGCGAACTCCCAGATTTGCTAAGCGAAAAAGTTCTCTAGTCATTTCCAATTTTTTCGCTGGCACATACAATAGACTATCCATTGATTTACTACTTAGAGCATCAGCTACAACATTAGCTTTGCCGGGGTGATATAAAGTTTCGGCAACATAATCCTTTAGCAATTCGAGCCACCTTCGTTGCCTCAAATTCAGTTCCTTTTGCTTGAATATATATTAAAAGCTTTTATGGTCTGTATAGATATCGACATGGACTCCATATAAGTAATGTCGCCATATCTTCAGGGCACGAATCACTATTGCTAATTCCAGATCGTGGGTTGGATAATTTTGCTCATGTTTCCATAACTGTCGAGAGGCATAAGTGATCATCTTACCATTTTGCATCAATACACTCCCCAGACCTGTGCATGACGCATCACAATATACAGCGTAACCCTCGGTGCCTTTGGGGAAGGTAAGAACCGGAGCGGATGTCAACTTATCCTTCAATTTCTGGAAACTCCGCTCGCACGCTTCTGACCATTGAAACTTGTCCCCTTTCTGAGTTAATTTTGTAAGTAATTTTGCACGGGGAGCTACTATAGAAGAAAATCTTTTTACAAATCTCCGATAATATCCAACAAGACCTAAGAAACTTCAAATTTCCGAAGAGGTTGTTGGTCGGGGCGAATTCTTAACGTCTTTGCTCTTCCGATCATCAACTTTAATACCCTCATCAGACACAATATGGCCTAGAAAAGCAACTGAAGTTAGCCAAAATTCACATTTGGAAAATTTGGTATACAACCTTTGACCTCGCAATGTTTGCAACACCTTTCGGAGGTGATCAACATGATCCGTGTCCTAACGGGAATATACCAAGATATCGTCAGTGAATACAATAACAAAAACATCTAAGAAGGGCCGGAATACTGTGTTCATTAGCGCCATAAATGCCGCAGGAGCATTTTTCAATCCTAAAGATATAACCAAGAATTCAAAATGCCTATATCTCGTTCGGAAGGCTGTCTTTGGAATGTCTTCCCCTTTTACACATAGTTGATGATTCCCTAACCTTAAGTCAATCTTCGAGAAGCATTTAGCACCCTGTAGTTGGTCGTACAAATCATCAATTCTAGGAAATGGATATTTGTTCTTGATAGTCACCTTATTCAATTTCCGGTAGTCAATACACATTCTTAGTAAGACATCCTTCTTGCGGCCAAATAATACCGATGCTCCCCACGAAGACGTACTGGGCTTACTGAAGGCCTTGTCTAATAAGTCCTGAAATTGCACCTTTAATTCCCACAATTCGGTAGGGGACATACGAAAAGGAGGAATAGAGATGGACTGAGTGCCCGGATACACATCAATCTCAAATTCAATTTCCCTTTCGGGAGGGATACCTGGTAATTCATCGGGGAATACATCCTAAAATTCATTAACTACAGGAACATATTGCAAAGTTGGCGGTTTCGCCTCAGTGCTCTTAACTCGAACCAGATGATAAATATAGCCTTTGGAAATCATTTTCCGTGCCTTAAGGCAGGAAATAAACCAACCCTTTGGAGCTGGGGTATTGCCTTTCCATTTAAGAACTGGTTCCCCTGGAAAATGAAATTTCACAATTTTGGACCAACATTCAACATTGGCATAGCAAGAGGCTAGCCAATCCATACCCATAATAGCGTCAAAGTCTACTATTTCTAACTCCACTAAATCAGCAAAAGTTTCACGGCCACTTATCGTAACCACACACTTACGATAAATTCGTCTCGCAACAACAGGTTCCCCGACCGGAGTAGAAACTAAAAAAGACTTGGACAAAGATTCGGGCTTAATGCCGAACTTATCAGTAATATATGGAGTGATTTAGGATAGTGTGGAGCTCGGATCAATTAAAGCATAGACATCATAAGAACTGATGGATAAAATACCTGTCGCAACATCCAGGGACGACTCAAGATCCTGCCGCCCTGTAAGTGCATAAATACGATTCTGACTGCTGCCTGCCCCAGATGTCTCACCTCTTCCCCTACCTCTACTTGCTGGTGCTGAAGTAGGACCTTCCCCAATAGGGAAAATAAAAGATGAAGAACCTGCGATCGAACCTGTCGGCTGTGCCGGACCACCTCCGCCGCTAGTCGGACAATCTCGTATAACATGACCAGGCTGCCCACAAGAATAACACACCCCCATACCCTGGCAGCACTAGCCAAAGTGGCCCTTACCGTATTGATCACAACGGGGTAGTGGGGACGTTGCCTGGGTAGATTCTCCCTTATAAAAAGGGGCTGGCGCCCTCGAGCTCTGACCCGGTCTAGAATAAGTGGGTCGATCATAACGCTGCCTCTGGAACCGGGAAGGTGCACGAACTACTGAAGGAGCTAATCTTCTATAAGAATAAGGCCTATAACCTTCCTGATAAGTACCTGAATAACCTGCGGATCTGGCCCGCTTATAACGGCCCCTATTCGGGTCTTGCTCAGTCCGCTATTAACATTCAAGGTCCTCCATATCCTGAGCATATGCCTGGATACGAGAAATATCCATGCCACCTTGTAATGAAGCCGCCATACAATCCTTAATCAAGTGAGGCCCAAGTCCAGTCACGAAACGGTGTACCATATCTTCCATTTCGGCTACCATCATCGGAGCATATCTAGACAAGGAGTTAAACTTCAAACTATATTTTCGAACGCTTATATTGTTCTGGCGAAGCAATAGAAACTCATCAGCCCTAGACCGGAGAACTTCAGCGGGAAGATAATGATCTAAAAAGGCCCTGGTGAATTTGGACCATACTGCTAGAGGTGCATTCTGCCCCCTCGACTATTGTCAGGACTTATACCATTCTGCGGCCACATCCCATAGTCTATAAGAAGCTAGCTCTACTGATTCTGCATCAGAAGCATGCATTACCCTCAAAGTGCGGCCCATTCGATCTACAAAATTCTGAGGATTATCCTTCGGGTTTGTCCCCGTGAAAATCGGAGGGTCCAAAGTAAGAATGTCACGCACGCGGGAACTAACAGCTCTATCCAGAAGGCCAGCCTGCCGCTGAGTCTGAGTAGCCACTAATCTAGTCAATAACTGGACTGCATCTCGCAAGTTCTGATCTGGGACGACCGGGGGGGGGGGGGGGGGGGAGGGGGAGAGGGGGAGAGAGCTGGACGCTGAGGAGCCGGAAGGACTGGGGATCTATCATACTCTTCAGCAACTAATGGAGTAGAGGTAGCATGCGAGGGGGTAGCGCTCTAAGCCTCGCCATGCCCTAACTCGGCGGGGATACTCGGCTCAGGCCTTCCCCCGTAGCGTCCCGTATTTTGCTGGCCTTCTTCTTTCTCCGAGGCATTGCTGAAATTTAAACAGGAAAAGATTAGATAATTTCATCCTTACTTGGCTCTATCACACGATCTAGATCATGAAGAAAAGTGTCTTCCTAAATGCCCTGTAGCCTCCTGGCTATAGATGTGGTGCACGACATACCGATAACTAGAACTCTACTGGACACGACTCATAGACATCCCTAGGACTGAAGTCCACTGATACCAATTTGTTACAACTCCAACGAGGAGTATGACGGGCTCCGACTCATAGGTCAAGAACCACCTGATTTAACGATTAATTTGAATACCATATACTATAACTTAGCATACACCTGCATGTAGAAAAGGCCCAACATAGAAATATCCGATGATCCACATATATGTACATATGCGAACCGACAAGGTCGCTACAACCTCACAAGTATCATAAAACCGGCAAGGCTTACAGGAAAAAATCACTACCTAAACAAGGCCAGTAAGATCATACATAGTATCTACATACCCCACTATGTCTATGAGCCTCTAGGAATGTACATATAAACATATATTGCGGTGACTTAATACCCCACTGACACTGCTGAAGCTGGAAGTCCTACTGCGGTTGCTCTCCAATAACTCTGTCAGAGCCTGCAACATAAGATGCAGCGGCCCGTGCAATGGGACGTCAGTATGGGTAATAGTACTGAGTATGTAAGGCTGGAAGCAATAACGTAAGTAGGACGGAAATATAAAGAGAGTAGAGGTAACATGTCATCTGAGAACGTACAATATGTAATGCATGAATCTTAAAAATCATATGTAAGTAAGCAGGCACACACACACACACACACACACACACACACACACACACATATATATATATATATATATATATATATATATATATATATATATATATATATATATATATAGCAATTAGCTGTTTTTGCATTAATTGCTACTTCATTAATCTTATTGATTAGCGTACCCGTTGTATTTGCTTCTCCCGATGGCTGGTCGAGTAACAAAAATGTTGTATTTTCTGGTACATATATATATATATATATATATATATATAAGTGTTAGTGTTGCCGGGACATGCAACCTGATCCATAAATGTTAGTGTTGTGGAACGTACAACCCGATCCATATATGTTAGTGCCGAGGAACGTAGGGCCTGATCCATAAATATCTCATGTTAGTGCGGAGGAACGTACGACCCGATCTATGAATATCATATGTTAGTGTTGAGGAACGTACAATCCGATCCATAAATATCATATGTTAGTGCCGAGGAACATAAGGCTTGATCCATAAATGCATTATGTTACATATACATAATTTAAATAGCATTCACGAGAGCCAAATAAAAGCCACTACCTAATCGGAGTGACATAAGGTTGATGACCTCCGAATAAATTATGGAAATTTGTATCGAATCCAAAGAAATAACTTAATGACGATTACCATGATAATACACCAAGAATCAATCAAATAACTAAGACATCAAGATTTGAGCTATATGACATAGAAATGGAGTGGTTTATTACGGAACGTTCATGTTCATGCTGTAGTTGGATTCGTGCCAAGGAAAGAGAGGAACAAACACCTTACATACCTTATTCGACAAGCCACCACTTAAAGGATCCCTTACTACGATGCTTGCCCTTCACCCGAACCTATATATTGAGAAATATACCTTTAATCATACGTCTATCATATTCCTACATCAATTTAGATGCGTTAAACATCAAAGGATAATTCGAGTTACAAAAATTTGGGCAGCTTTTTCCCTATATTATCTACTTCCTCCAAATACCAAAACAACTACCAATAATACCAACAACATCAACAACAATA
The DNA here is from genome assembly GCF_019175385.1 of Lycium barbarum. Taxonomy (NCBI): domain Eukaryota; kingdom Viridiplantae; phylum Streptophyta; class Magnoliopsida; order Solanales; family Solanaceae; genus Lycium; species Lycium barbarum. The sequence goes on along the minus strand of NC_083337.1, from coordinate 124,193,608 downwards.
ACATCAAAATCCTACATGACGAATATGTACAATTCTATCCAAAACATTTTTTCAAACCTCCATCCATAAGCCAACAACACCAACACAACAAACTATAACTCTTATTCTCGTAAATATTCCAAAAACAATGTTAATAAAGAGAGATTCATACCTTATCCTGTCACGCCCCGAACCATGGCCTGGGCGTAACACGTCACTCGGGCCTTGCTTGCATGTGTCCGAGCGAACCTCATGGCTTGGTTGTCAACATGGGCATCAAACAATATAATCTATATGATGCAGTTTAAATAAATCATGAAAATGTAATTTGCGGAATAAAGTCTTGAAATTATCTCATAGCATGAAATATCATGGAAACACAATAGTTTGCAAACATAAAAGCATAACTGACTCTGTGAACTAACATATGTCTATGAAACCTCTAAAACATGTGTGAATACTAACTACCAGGACATGGCCCTGGACTACCATAAATTGAATACTAATGCAGACTCCATGTTGAACCCCGAGAGAAGTGGGGCTCACCAATAAGCTAATATCTGAAGTGATCCTACTGCGCAGATGTATGCTCCTGAAAACCGGTATCTGCACCGTGAAGTGCAGGCCCCGGGCAAAAGGGACGTTAATACATGGTGAATAGTACTAGTATGTAAAGCCTGCTGAAATGAAGAACATGGCATAACATAAATATAGGATATGAACTGAAACTGAATGTAACTTGAACATGAACATGAAACGTGAGTGAAGTCTTAAAACAGTAATCAATAGAAATACTTGTATGTAAAACTACTTGTAACGTGGGGAATGCTATAGTATAACCGACAACATGGTCTGGTACTTGCGTCCTACCAGCAGAACACTCACAACCTTGCCAGGGATATGAGATTTAAGTAATAATAAGCATGTAAGGATCCAAACTGCATAATGAAGGTGTTGCCTCCTTGCTGACAACCCTTATCCTACGGTGGCTACGTAGTTTCAGGCTATCTAAGCCTTCTCGGTTAACTAAGCAATTCCCAAAACATGAACATAATATAGTTGGCTAAGAAGCCTATGATTTTCGTGAAATAACTTGTAATCATGATTTCACGAAATAACTTGTAACTTGGTTTCATGAAATATCTTGTAATATGGTTTCATGAGATAACTTGTCATAGTCTTGCAAACATGTTCTTGATTCATGAGTAATAACAATAGTTCATAATTATATATATATAATTGACTTGAAAACATGCTTGTAACTTGCTACATAAAATCATAAAGTTTCATATAAACATAATGAGAACACATGAGGAAGAATTCATGATTCATGGATTAAGTTAGGGTTCCTAATAACCGTAATGGAAGATTAGGAATACAATAACGAATATAGATACAAAATTCATGTACATATATACATAAATACGGGCTACCAATATGTTGGGTTTAATGCCCTAGGGTTTGAACTTCATGGATATCAAGAAACAGAGCATGGGGAAGAACGTAGAGATTCCCACATGGGGATGGAAGTTCTACATACCTTAATTGCTCCAAAACTTGAATTAAAGACTTGAGCTTTGAAAAAGATTTCCAAAATCTTGAATTCTTGAACCTTGAGATGGGTTTTCTTGAAAACCCTAATTTTAGAATGATAATTTCTTGTTTAGATTACAAGGATAGGTATTAGAATTGAGTTGGAATAATTAGGGTAGGCTTACCTTGGTGTTCTTGATGATGGAAGAGGGTAGGAAGTCGTTCTAGGGCTTGAAGGAATGAAAAATAATGACTTGAACTGGTATGAACGAATATATACTGTCCTGTGAAATTGCAATTTACGTCCAGCACAGTGCTGGCCGTATTTTGCAATACGGACTGCACTGAGTCTCTTCAGTAAAATGGCCATAACTCTTTGTAAAAATGTCCGTTTGACCCCCATAATATACAGTTGGAAAGGTATTTCAAAGCTCTACAACTTTCATCAAGGAAGTTTTACCAAATTCTAAATATGTTTTAAAATACGGTCCGTATTTAACCATGTGACATCAAAATGCCAAATTCCAGAATGTTCAGAAATTCTTGGTTTCAGTTTACGATCACTGTTCATGGGCGTAAACTGAAATACGGTCACTGTTCATGGGTGCAAACTACCATCTTACAACTGAACAGAGAAATTCTAACTCTCACATTCCTTATCTGATTTTCTAAGTCTAGGATCATGATCAAAGTTCAAGTTAAAGGTACAGGGTGTTACATATCCTTACTAGAATAGGAAGATCTTCAATATTTTTGTTGAATTCGAACCAACTTCATCGCAAGACAAAACTATAATCGCGACTACACGTTATCCGGACCTCGATTAATACTCCGTCATTACTCAAAATCCTCACTTTTGTGTTGTATATAAGTGCTCATATATTTGCTAAGCTTTCTAGAATATTTGGGGAAATTCTTTTGGAGAAAAATAAGGGTTTTAACCCATATATAGTGGATTAGAGTCAGTGGGCACCGACTCTAAAATCCTTCTACGCGTTCGCGTAGGTTTGCCCAGTGCTACTCTGCGCGTTCGTGCCACCTTTTGGCGCGTTCGCGCTAGGTTAGGCCCTGCACTGGCAGTCCATCTTAAAATGCTCATAAGTTTCTATTCCGATGTCAGATCGACACACTGTTTGTTGCGTTGGTGTTACACCTCAGAAATTTCTCCGTACTTGTATGATGAGTTGAATGATGAAAAATTGAGTGAATGATGTTTTATTAAGTCGGGAATGGCTAATTAAGAATTTTTGGAAATAAGAAAGTCGCGAATTTTTTTTCAGCACAGTGGTCGTATATGGCACTATACGGCCCGTAAAGTGATTTACGGACCGTATAGTGCAGTCGTCCTCCAGCTTGTCAAAATCTCAACTTTCTGTAAATTGTGAAAATGGTTCAATACGACTTGGAGGACGACCCGTAAAGTGATTTACGGACCGTATAGTGCAGTCGTCCTCCAGCCTGTCCAAAATCCCAACTTTCTGTAAATGTTGAATATGGTTAAATACGACTCAGTTTACGGCCCGTAAACTGGTTTACAGACCGTAAACCAGGTTGTAAACTACTATGTCCATCAGCCAAAACTTTCTGTCTTTGAAATGGTTAAATACTACCACAGTGGACGGACCGTAAATCAAAATACGGTCCGTATATGTCACGACCCAACTAGGGGCCGCGACGGGTACCCGGAGCTAGTTACCGAGCACCGCTCACTCTACTACTTATCTTGCCCATCTATTATTCTTTTGTCAATTTACATGCCAGTTGTAGGAAAATCATAATTAAACAAACATAAATACTTTATATACAATTGCCTTTCGGCCATCAAAATACTATACATGCATATGAAAACGTCTTGTGAGACCATCTAACCCACACTGCGTATCTACGAGCCTCTACTAACATACTGTATATACATGGACGGAACAAGACTCCGTCGTGCCCAAAATATGCATATATATATATATATATATATATATATATATATATATATATATATATACCAAAAGGATAATCCTAAGCACCTCCGGACAATGGAGTGCTTTCAACCAGCTGACTGCTACTGAGGATCTGGGCCAAACTCTCCTCCCTGTCTACCTGTGGGCATGAACACAGCGTCCGAAGAAAGGACGTCAGTACGAATGTTGTACTGAGTATGAGAAGCATAAACAAGGAAGGAAAACATCAACAACACAGTAATAACATCAACAGGAAATATCTGGATCTGTCTGATAATCATAAAGGAAATCATGCGTGCCATCTTACTCATACTCATCCTCATAACATATATGCATCATCATATGCAAGCTGCCCGTCCATGTCGGAACGGTGTGATAATCAATAATATTAGCCCGCGTCCAGGCCTCCCGCGTCCGGGGTACCATCTCATGCCGCCCACTAGTGGTGTCTGCCCATGCCCGAAGGCCATGGTGTATCCGTATAGCTGCCCGCCTTGGCGGTGACTGCCCGGCCAACTAGGCACGGTGTGAAATGCTCATGTCATGCTTATCATAAAATGCTCATAATAATAATATACTCATCATAAAATACTTATCTCATGGTAATACATGCATAAAGCTCAAGATCAACCTTACTCTATCGGGGTGACGTAAGGTCGTGATCCCCCGATTCCATTATGGAACAACTATTAATACTCTGCCTCACCTTGAAAGAACTAGTACATAAGGCGAGTGTAAGCGATAATTAACATCATCATTATACTAGCATCATCATATCGTATAACTTATCTCATATGGACATTCATATGTGTAGGCTTTTAACTTCTTAGAAAGTGAGTGCTCATGAAGGGAATAGGAAGTTACATCAATGATTCATGCCATTAGAAAGAAATACTAGCCTCACATACCTTGGTCGCTTAGCTAAGATGTCGCTCACTTATTCTTCGTCGATATCACGTCGTTACCTTCATAAGAGAATCCGTATCACCATTAATAAACTAACTACAAGAACGTATCGCAATTTCTAGGAAAAGTCGTACAACGCTTCCAACGTTCGTACCATTTTTCTCATGTTTCATATCACTCCCAACATTTATAATTCTACTGTCAAAATCGTACTCAACATTCATCATTTACATACAATTGGCAAAATTCACCATTTTCCTCAAATTTTCCCCTTATTTCTACTTCTAGCTTATCCTTGCGTTTTCATACATTAATTGCTTGTTTCGTGATATAAACATCATTTATAACGTATTTGTATTCATGACACTTCAATGTTCATAGTTCAATTCTACTATCCTTCATTTATGTCACTATTCACTCAACAATGACCCATTTCTATGTCCTTCTACATTTCAAGTGTCTATGTTTTCCAATACCTCAAACAACATGGAATAATCATGAAACTTACCTTGGATAGTGGTTGAACAACCCTTGAGTTGAAATTCTTCATTTAGCCAAAACCCTAGTTCCACCTTCTTGGGAATTTCTTGACTTGGATGATGCCTTGATGTGTTCTTGCACTTGGTTTCATAGATTTTGTGTTGTTGGACTTGATATCCCCTTTGATTCTCTTGGGTTCTTGTGGATGGAGTGTTTGGAAAGTTCTAGAGGTTTCCTGAGTTGCATGAATGGTGAATGAAATAAAATGAGGCCAAATGTTCCTTTTAATAACTCAAAGATAAGGTTTAATGAATTTCTGTCGGGATGAACAGTGACCGTAATGCGCAGTTTACAGACCGTATTTTGATTTACGGTCCGTCCCAGTGAACGTATTTAAGCGTTCTCTCAAAAGCAGAGAGTTTGGCTGGTGGACAGGGCAGTTTACGACCTGGTTTACGGTCCGTAAACCAGTTTACGGGCCGTAAACTGGGTCGTATTTAACCATATTCAACAAATTCCAGAAAGTTGATATTTTGGCAGGTTGAAGGACGAGTGCACTATACGGTCCGTAAACCACTATACGGTCCGTATAGTTGTTATGTCCCGTGTTTTTCGTATAATTGGAAATCGAGAAATAATTACGACTTGTGTGTTATAAGGAAATATTTTGATTTTAGTGAATATGACTATGTTGATTATGGAATCTTTAATGTTAAGACATCGGGGAAGGCCGAGGATAAATTTGGAATTTCGGAAATTAGTTTCGGGAATTACAAAACGGGACTTTTACGAATTGGGCCAAGAATTGGACAACACAAAATTGAAGCCCAAGTCTTTGGGGTGGCCGGCCACTTTGGCATGGCCCAAACCCATTTTAATGTCATGTGTTATGCACATGACTTCTACAACTAGATATATATCAACTTATCACTTAGATTTATCAAGAACAAGAACAAAAAAATTGATGAACACCAAGAAAACACCTCTCGGCCGAATGGGAAAAAGGAGAAAGAAAAAAATTCCCAAGCCTTTGATTCTAATCCAAAAATCTTAATTTCTACATAGTTGTGAAGTACTCAAGGCCCTCTTCAACGGGGTATAATTAGTTTGGCACAAGAGCCTCGTTTGCGACAAGTCGGAAATTCAAGAAAAGGTAAGAATTTTGCCCCTCTAATGTTATAGAATTGATATGAATGTGTTAAGGATTGGAAATAGACGAGAATCCCGTAACTTTGGTGTATATAGAAAGCCGTGGGTGTGTGTGTATATTGCATGTTGGCCGTGAGCCCTAGGAAGGAGAAAGTGATGTGAATTCATCTTGTTTAGTTGGTATAATGTGTTGTTGTGATCTTTATGTCGTAAATGATTGATTGATGAATTGGATTGGCGTTGGAAAATGATTTCGGACATTGTCGGAAAGTGTATGCCTTTTGTATATTTACGTATATCATTGTATATTTAGGGTGCTAAAGACTTTAAATATGATTTATGGTTGATGTTAATGAATTCGGAATGAAACAACACAAGTTAGAACGTTCGTTGTGAGTTTTAGTGTTTTGGGAGAATTATGGAAAGCAATGGATTTTGGGCAATTTCGTGTATGGCTTGGAATGTATTTGGAATGTGATGGCATAATCTTGAATGAGTGAATGAATACAATAATATGGATATAGATTTGGAATTTTGAAGTTTGAATGAAAGATTTCCAACTTGTGTAGTAAGGTAGGCTTTTGAAGTTTGATTATGAGTTGTGTTGTTTGTTGATGTGTGGGCTGTTGTATTGATGTATTTTGAGCCGAGCTAAGTCTCGGGGGTGTTAAATTTATAGGGGAAATGCTGCCGAAATTTCGGTAGGCAAAAATGAAGTTAAAGGCATTTTTAAGCCTAAGAATCTCAATTGGTAACTTTGACCATTTGCAGATTTCAGACGAAACGGGACTTGACTTTTGGGAGAGCGTAAGACGTCTGTAAGGTATGTAAAGCTTCCCACTTCTTCGTTTGGCATATCTTAGTATGATAGGCGAATATGAGGACTTCCGGAGCATTTCTGCTCCTCGAAACCCGATCCACAGAAAAGTTACTATTCATTCAATTCAATTGAAGCCTAAGGGCTCTATTTTGGCTAGAATGCCACCACTCGTCCGAAACCTATCGAAATGTGGTCGGGTAACTTAGAAATGATTATGTATGACCCTTTGGCCTATGAATGTTCGTAAAATATGTTCGCCACCTCAATTTGACTCGAGGTGGGCCCGCTAACCCCGAGACGCCCTATTTGTCTTATTGGGCTGTCCTTTTAAATAAAGTTTGAAATGATACTTTTGATTTTGGGAACTTCCTCCTACGGGATATGTTTTGAATATTACGATACGCTAAGTTACGTTTTGAACTATATGCACTATTTTGGAAACATTTTGTGAAACGAAACTGTGTATCGACTAAGTATTCGATTATTTTGTATTATGAAATGACTTATGGGATTATTATGTGTTGAAAGACTATTTTGAAATATGAATTGCATTTGTTTGCTCACGACTCCGCTCGTGCCTTATTATGACTTCGTTCACCGGTTCCCGGGCCGGTTTTGATTCGTGCGCCTTATGATAATTCGGCCGTATGCTGTGTTACGGTTCCCGAGGCTTCGCCATAGGGCCGGGTTCCGTTTGGAGTTATGATGTGATATGGCTCGTGATGCGATACACTCACCTATGATTATGTTTGTGTTCGGGGATGTACGGAGATTTGAAACCTTCTGGTGTTATGCTGTGTGTGGCGCCAGCGTCGGAGTGGCGACCACGTTCCTAAGCGTTTGCCTGATTTCGTTTGCATTATGTATACGTATATGATTTCTATACGGATTTTGACATACCGATTTGTACTCCACTTTGTCATCAGGTTTGCTTTCGGTTTTGATCCATATTTCTGTACTCCGTGTTTTACATACTCAGTACATATTTCGTACTGACCCCCTTTCTACGGGGGCTGCGTTTTATGCCCGCAGGTGCAGATATCGGTGATCCTCCACAGTAGGCTTCACTTCTTGCTATTCCGGAGTACTTCTCTTTGATCCGGAGTCCACTTTGGTACAGACTCCTTTTGCTATATATATATCTGGTGTATTTGACTATTTGGGTACGGCGGGGCCCTGTCTCGCCATGTGTCTTTGTTTTGAATTCGTAGAGGCCTGTAGTCATATAAGTGGGGTGAGGGTCCTGTATATGTTGGTTTGATTTTGTTTTTCTGGTCTTAAAGCGGTCTGTTTGTTATGATGGCCCCAAATGGCCCTTATGCTTATGTTTGCACTTTTGACCGGCGATGTCTATTCCGCCGCTCAGTTTGTATTTGATATGGCATTTTGATTTGGTGCGACCGCTTAAGACATATTTTAATATAAATTACGTTTGATATGATTTCAAAAAATTTGGAAATAAGTTTGGATTTGATAATGAATGTTCGATTCGGTCTGGGTACCCAGGTAGGGTGCCAGTCGCGGCCCACGGGGCTGGGTCGTGACAATAGTGCCATATACGACCACTGGCAGTGAATTTCTCTGCAACTTTATTATTTTTCCGAGATTTCATAATTAGCCATTCCCGACTTACTGAAACACCATACACTCATCATACCAGTACGGGGAAACTTCCGAGGTGTAACATTCTTCCCCCCTTTTGGAACATTCGTCCTCGAATGTTTGACACTCAAGGATTTTAGAAAAGTTTTGCCAGAGTTTCCTTTGTAATTTGGCACTACCAATTTACCACAACGACCTATAATATCATCGCCTCACAGGGCTATATCACAATTTCAACACATTTACGGCCACACACGACCAAAAACATAAAATTAAAACATTCATACCTCATATTGTCGACGTCTCATCTTGAATCTCTTCTGGGGATTGGAACAAATGGAGGTACATAGATTTCATCTTCTCCTCCGCTTCCCAAGTCATTTCTTCCCGATTATCGTTCCGCCACAGAACTTTGACTGAAGCAACCTTTTTATTTCGAAGCCTTCGCACTTGTCTATCCAAAATAGCAATGGGCACTTCTTCGTATGTCAACTTCTCTGTCACTTTTACATCATCAATCGGAACAATCCTCGTGGGGTCTCCAATACACTTGCGGAGCATCGAAACATGGAATACTGGGTGTACAGATTCGAGCTCTGAAGGCAAGTCCAATTCGTAGGCTGCTCTACCCACCTTACGGATGATTCGATAAGGTCCAATGTATCTTGGACTCAATTTCCCCTTTCTGCCGAACCTCATTACTCCCTTCATTGGCGAGACTTTCAAGAATACCCAATCATTAGCTTGAAATTCTAAATCCCGTCGGCGGTTGTCCGCATAAGACTTTTGGAGACTTTGAGCTGTTAATAGTCGGTCTCGAATCACTTTAACCTTTTCAACCGCTTGTTGGATTAAGTCGGGGCCTATCAATTGTACTTCTCCGGTTTCAAACCATCCAATTGGAGATCTGCATTTTCTTCCATATAAGGCTTCATACGGGGCCATTTGAATGCTGGAATGATAGTTGTTATTATAGACAAATTCAATAAGAGGCAAATGCTCATCCCAACTACCACCGAAGTCCAGCACATATGCTCATAGCATATCTTCTAAGGTCTGAATAGTGCGCTCGGCTTGTCCGTCGGTCTGCGGATGGAACGCCGTGCTGAGCTTGACTTGGGTACCTAGACCTTCTTGAAAGGACTTCCAGAACTTGGCTGTGAACTGTGCCCCTCTGTCTGTGATAATGGCCAAAGGAATACCGTGAAGTCGTACAATCTCCTTGAGATACAATTTAGCATAATCTTCCGCTGAGTATGTGGTTCTAACGGGGAGGAAATGAGTTGATTTCATGAGTCTATCCACGATCACCCATATAGAGTCACACTTCCCTCGCGTACGGGGTAATCCTACCACAAAATCCATATTAATTTCTTCCCATTTCCACGTAGGAATTTCGATTGCTTGCAATAAGCCTCCTGGCTTTTGATGCTCGGCTTTTACTTGCTAGCAATTCGGACATTGGGCTACAAATTCTGCTATATCTCGCTTCATGCCATCCCACCAATATATCGATTTAAGATCATGGTACATCTTGGTTGCACCTGGATGAATAGAATACCGGGAATAATGTGCTTCCTCTAAAATCCGTTGGCGCAAGTTTGCCACACCCGGTACACATAACCTGTCCTGATATCTAAGGACCCCTTCTATGGAAACTTCGAATGGAGACTTTTCTTTTTCGTGAGCTTGATCTCGATAATGGCTTAACTGAGGATCTTCATATTGTCGTTCCTTCACTTCTAGATTCAATGATGAAACTGTGGGGTTATTAACGCTAATACCTGCATCTCCTGAATCAATTGGTCGTACGCCAAGACTTGATAACCGATGGACCTCACGAACCATTTCTCGCTTTTCCGAAGGAACTCCACATAAACTACCCATCGATCGGCGGCTAAGTGCATCTGCCACTACATTCGCCTTTCCTGGGTGATATAGAATGTTCACATCGTAATCCTTCAGTAATTCTAACCATCGCCTTTGCCGCAGGTTCAACTCCTTCTGTTTGAAAATATATTGAAGGCTTTTGTGATCCGTATAGATGTCAACACGTACACCATACAAGTAGTGTCTCCATATTTTCAATGCATGAATGACCGCGGCTAATTCAAGATCATGAGTCGGATAATTCTGTTCATGCCTTCGCAACTGTCTCGAGGCATATGCAATGACTCTACCATGCTGCATTAATACACATCCTATTCCCACACCTGAGGCATCACAATATACGACATAGCCATCGGACCCTTCTGGAAGTGTTAGCACTGGCGCTGAGGTCAACCTGTTTTTCAACTCTTTGAAACTACGCTCACAGGCATCATTCCACTGGAATTTAGCCAACTTCTGAGTTAACTTCGTCAATGGGGCTGAAATAGATGAGAAGCCCTCTACAAATCTCCTGTAATACCCTGCTAACCCAAGAAAACTACGAACTTCTGTAGGTGTCGTAGGCCTTGGCCAAGTCTTCACAGCTTCTATTTTCTGAGTGTCGACTCGGATACCATCATCTGAAATAACATGACCTAGAAATCCCACGGATTTTAGCCAAAACTCGCACTTCAAAAACTTTGCATACAATTCCGGATCTCGAAGAACGCCAAGAACAATTCTTAGATGATCTGCATGTTCTGACTCTGTGCGAGAATATACTAGGATATCGTCGATAAACACTATCACAAAAAGATCCAAGAACGGCCTGAACACATTATTCATTAAATTCATGAACACCGCCGGGGCGTTCGTCAACCCAAACGACATTACTCGGAACTCGTAATGGCCGTACCTCGTTCTGAAGGCTGTCTTGGGAATGTCTTCTTCTCTAATCCTCACTTGATGATAACCCGATCTTAGGTCTATCTTAGAAAACCACTTAGCACCTTGTAATTGATTGAACAAGTCGTCGATTCTGGGAAGGGGATATCTGTTCTTCACAGTCACCCTGTTCAACTGTCTATAATCGATACACATTCGTAGCGACCCATCTTTCTTTCGCACGAACAAGACCGGTGCTCCCCACGGTGATGAACTGGGTCTAATAAAACCCTTCTTTAGTAAGTCCTTCAACTGTGCCTTTAGCTCTTTCAACTCTGCCGGAGCCATTCGATAGGGAGGAATAGAAATAGGCTCGGTGTCCGGCAATACATCGATGGCAAAATAAATTTCCCTTTCTGGAGGAAGACCTGGTAACTCGTCGGGAAACACATCTGGGAATTCATTCACTACCGGAACCGACTGGAAAGTGGGCACTTCCGTTTTCGTGTCCTGAACCCGAACTAGATGACAAACATAACCTTTGGCTATCATCTTTCTCGCCTTAAGGTAGAAAATAAACCTACCCTTTGGGGAAACTGTATTACCCTTCCATTCGAGTATGGGCTCTCCCGGAAATTTGAATCGAACTACCTTTGTCCGGCAACACACATTAGCATAGCATGACGCCAACCAGTCCATACCCATAATTACGTCAAAATCTATCATCTCAAGTTCAATCAAATCAGCCTTTGTCTGACTATCACGTATAATGACTACACAGTTCTTATATACTTGCCTCGCTATTACAGGATCACCAACCGGAGTGAATACTTTGAAAGGTTTAATTGGCTCGGGTCTCACCCCAACACAATCAGCAATATACGGAGTAATATATGAGAAGGTAGAACCTGGATCAATCAGAGCATATACGTCACGGGAAAATATAGTCAGGGTACCTGTGACAACATCTGGGGAAGACTCGAGATCCTATCGCCCAGCTAAAGCATACACACGGGGCTGAACAACACCTGAAGTAGATGCTCCCCCTCTACCTCTGCCTCTACCTGTTGGAGTCTGGGGAGTCTGTGCTGTCGGGCGTGCTGAAGAAGAACCCGCTGCTGAACCTGTAGGCTGAGTCCCAGCTCTATCCCTCGCTGAGGGGCAATTTCTCATCATGTGACCAACTTGCCCGCAAGCATAACAAGCATCCGAACCCTGACGACACCGTCCGGAATGTAATTTGCCACACTGGCTACACCGCGGTACTGGAGGTCTCCTCTGACTATCATCTCCCTGGTACTGCGAACTTGGGGCCCTCGAACTCTGACCCTGCCCTGACTGGAAAGAGCGATCGAACCTTCCGTCTGAGAATCTGGGAGGCGCACTAGTCGCGGACTGACCTGAGTGTCTGGGATGTGTCTGTCCCGATCCCTCTCTATACTCACTGTTCTCTCCCATAGACCTAGCCTTCTTACCTTGTCTTCTGTCACCATCACGATCACTTCTTTGCTGTCGTTGTCGTTCCTCGAGATTCTGAGCATGGGCCTGTATCCGGGAAATATTCATCCCGTCTTGCAAGGAGGCCGTCAAACAATCTCTGTACAAATGTGGCCCCAGACCACTCACAAATCTATAGATTCTGTCTCCCATGTTGGCCACCATAGTCGGAGCATATCGAGCCAATGAGTTGAATTGCATGCTATACTCTCGGGCACTCATACCCCTTTGCTTTAAATTCAGGAACTTGTCCGCTCTAGCTCGGCGGACTTCGGGTGGCAAGTAGTGACGAATAAAGGCATCTACAAACTCTTGCCACACGGGAGGTGGAGCATTTTCTCCTCTTGTTATCACCCAATTCTTATACCAAAACACCGCCACATCGCGGAGTCTATAGGAAGCCAACTCCACGGATTCGGTCTCGGAAGCATGGATAATCTCTAAAGTCCTCAACATCTCATCGATAAAATTTTGCGGATCTTCATCTGGCTTCGACCCAAAGAATTCTGGAGGATTTAAGGCCATAAAGTCACGGGCTCTCGTGCTAGCTGAACGATCCCTTGGACCCGCATCTTGTCGTTGTGCCTGAGCGGCAACCAATTGTGTCAATAAATGGATGGCCTCGGACACTTGTTGACCCGAAACACCTGGTGGAGGAATCGGAGCTGAGGCTCCTCCCTGCTCTCCTACATTGGGCGCGGCCTCACTTTGCGATTCACTTTCCTCTACATTTGTCGGAGGCTCTCTTTCCGCCTGCCTCTTTGTCGTAGCTTTGCCCTTCTGGGCAGATGTAGCTTTTCCCTTTGGCGGCATTTTCTGAAACCATAACGCACTTTTTCGAATAACATAATCCTAAGCATGGCTCTATGGCACGATTTCATGAGAAGAAGGATGGTCATTTTTCTAAATGCCCTGTAGCCTCTTGTTTATTAGCGTGGCGCGCAACACACCATAAACAAGACTCTACTAGACACGGCTCGCAGACACTTCCTAGGACGAACTGCTCTGATACCACTTCTGTCACGACCCAACTAGGGGCCGCGACGGGTACCCGGAGCTAGTTACCGAGCACCGCTCACTCTACTACTTATCTTGCCCATCTAATATTCTTTTGTCAATTTACATGCCAGTTGTAGGAAAATCATAATTAAACAAACATAAATACTTTATATACAATTGCCTTTCGGCCATCAAAATACTATACATGCATATGAAAACGTCTTGTGAGACCATCTAACCCACACTGCGTATCTACGAGCCTCTACTAACATACTGTATATACATGGACGGAACAAGACTCCGTCGTGCCCAAAATATGCATATATATATATATATATATATATACCAAAAGGATAATCCTAAGCACCTCCGGACAATGGAGTGCTTTCAACCAGCTGACTGCTACTGAGGATCTGGGCCAAACTCTCCTCCCTGTCTACCTGTGGGCATGAACACAGCGTCCGAAGAAAGGACGTCAGTACGAATGTTGTACTGAGTATGAGAAGCATAAACAAGGAAGGAAAACATCAACAACACAGTAATAACATCAACAGGAAATATCTGGATCTGTCTGATAATCATAAAGGAAATCATGCGTGCCATCTTACTCATACTCATCCTCATAACATATATGCATCATCATATGCAAGCTGCCCGTCCATGTCGGAACGGTGTGATAATCAATAATATTAGCCCGCGTCCAGGCCTCCCGCGTCCGGGGTACCATCTCATGCCGCCCACTAGTGGTGTCTGCCCATGCCCGAAGGCCATGGTGTATCCGTATAGCTGCCCGCCTTGGCGGTGACTGCCCTGCCAACTAGGCACGGTGTTAAATGCTCATGTCATGCTTATCATAAAATGCTCATAATAATAATATACTCATCATAAAATACTTATCTCATGGTAATACATGCATAAAGCTCAAGATCAACCTTACTCTATCGGGGTGACGTAAGGTCGTGATCCCCCGATTCCATTATGGAACAACTATTAATACTCTGCCTTACCTTGAAAGAACTAGCACATAAGGCGAGTGTAAGCGATAATTAACATCATCATTATACTAGCATCATCATATCGTATAACTTATCTCATATGGACATTCATATGTGTAGGCTTTTAAATTCTTAGAAAGTGAGTGCTCATGAAGGGAATAGGAAGTTACATCAATGATTCATGCCATTAGAAAGAAATACTAGCCTCACATACCTTGGTCGCTTAGCTAAGATGTCGCTCACTTATTCTTCGTCGATATCACGTCGTTACCTTCATAAGAGAATCCGTATCACCATTAATAAACTAACTACAAGAACGTATCGCAATTTCTAGGAAAAGTCGTACAACGCTTCCAACGTTCGTACCATTTTTCTCATGTTTCATATCACTCCCAACATTTATAATTCTACTGTCAAAATCGTACTCAACATTCATCATTTACATACAATTGGCAAAATTCACCATTTTCCTCAAAATTTCCCCTTATTTCTACTTCTAGCTTATCCTTGCGTTTTCATACATTAATTGCTTGTTTCGTGATATAAACATCATTTATAACGTATTTGTATTCATGACACTTCAATGTTCATAGTTCAATTCTACTATCCTTCATTTATGTCACTATTCACTCAACAATGACCCATTTCTATGCCCTTCTACATTTCAAGTGTCTATGTTTTCCAATACCTCAAACAACATGGAATAATTATGAAACTTACCTTGGATAGTGGTTGAACAACCCTTGAGTTGAAATTCTTCATTTAGCCAAAACCCTAGTTCCACCTTCTTGGGAATTTCTTGACTTGGATGATGCCTTGATGTGTTCTTGCACTTGGTTTCATAGATTTTGTGTTGTTGGACTTGATATCCCCTTTGATTCTCTTGGGTTCTTGTGGATGGAGTGTTTGGAAAGTTCTAGAGGTTTCCTGAGTTGCATGAATGGTGAATGAAATAAAATGAGGCCAAATGTTCCTTTTAATAACTCAAAGATAAGGTTTAATGAATTTCTGTCGGGATGAACAGTGACCGTAATGCGCAGTTTACGGACCGTATTTTGATTTACGGTCCGTCCCAGTGAACGTATTTAAGCGTTCTCTCAAAAGCAGAGAGTTTGGCTGGTGGACAGGGCAGTTTACGACCTGGTTTATGGTCCGTAAACCAGTTTACGGGCCGTAAACTGGGTCGTATTTAACCATATTCAACAAATTCCAGAAAGTTTAGATTTTGGCAGGTTGAAGGACGAGTGCACTATACGGTTCGTAAACCACTATACGGTCCGTATAGTGCCATATACGACCACTGGCAGTGAAGTTCTCTGCAACTTTATTATTTTTCCGAGATTTCATAATTAGCCATTCCCGACTTACTGAAACACCATACACTCATCATACCAGTACGGGGAAACTTCCGAGGTGTAACAGTATATGGTGGTTTACGACCACTGTTCATCCCGACAAGTTTTCATTAAAGATCAGATTTTGAATTATTAAAAGGGAACTTAAGCCCATTTCACGTCATTCTTCATCCAACACTTCAAGAAAACTCTAGAGTGTTCTTCAACACTTCAACTCTAAGAATAGCAAGAAAATCCAAGGGAACCTAAGATTATCAACACCAAATTCATGAGAATAAGTGTAAGAACACATCAAAGGATCTTCTAAGTGAAGAAATTTCAAAGAAGGTGGAACTAGGGTTTTGGCTAAGTGAAGTATTTCAACTTAAGGATTGTTCAACCATCATCCAAGGTAAGTCTTATGATTATTCCATGTAGTTTGAAGTATTGGAAAGCTTAGACACTTGAAATGTAGAAGAACATAGAAATGGGTCATTACTGAGTGAATAGTGACATAATTGAATGATAGTGAAATTGAATCATGAGAGTTGAAGAGTTGTGATTATGAATACGTTATAATGATGTTTATATCATGAAACAAGTATTAAACGCGTGAAAACACAAAGATGAGTTATAAAGAGAAATATGGGAAAATTGGAGGAAAATGGTGGATTTTGCCAAACGCACGTAAATGACGATTGTCGATTATGATATTGCGAATAATATTATGAATATTGGGAGTTGATATAGAACGTGAGAAAAGTATTATGAGCAAAGGAAGCGTTGTCCGACTTCTCCTAGAATTAGCGACGCGTTCTTATAGTCAGTTACTAATGTTGATATGAACTCTCTTATGAAGGTAACGACGTGATATCGACGGAGAACAAGTGAGCGATATCTTAGCTAAACGACGAAGGTATGTGAGGCTAGTCCTTCTTTCTAATGGCATGAATCTTTTAGCTTGAATCCCTATTCCTTCCATGAGTTCTTACATTCTAAGAAGTTAAAAGCTTATGCCTATGAATGTCTATATGAGATAAGTTATACGATATGATGACACTAGAATGATGATGATGTTATTCCTTGCCTACACTCATCTTATGTACTAGTCCTTTCAAGGTGAGACAGAACGTCCATGATGGTTTCATAATGTAATCGGGGGATCACGACCTTACGTCACCCCGATAGAGTAAAGTTGAGCATGAGTCTTATATACGCATTATGACAAAATAAGTATTTTATGGTAAGCATATTACTATGAGCATTTACATTGAGCATGTCATGAGCATTTCACACCGGGCCTAGTTGGCCGGGCAGACACCGCTTCGGCGAGCGACGATACAGATACACCACGACCTACGGGCGTGGGCAGACACCACTAGTGGGCGGCATGAGATGGTACCCCGGACGCGGGAGGCCTGGAAGCGGGCTAATATTATTGATTATCACACCGTTCCAACATGGACGAGCAGCTTGCATATGATGCATACATGTCATGATGATGAGTATGAGTAAGATAACATGCATTACTTCATTTATGATTATCAGTCAGATCCAGATGTCTCATGTTGATGTTATCCTCATATTATTGATGTTTCCTTTCATTATGTATGCCTCTCATACTCGGTACAATATTCGTACTGACGTCCTTTCTTTGGACGCTGTGTTCATGCCCACAGGTAGACAGGGAGGAGAGCTTGGCCCAGGTCCTCAGTAGCGGTCAGCTGATAGATAGCACTCCATTATTCGGAGGTGCTTATGGCTATTCTTTTGATGTACATTCATATATGCATATTTTGGGCATGACGGAGTCTTGTTCCGTCCATGTATTCATTATGTTAGTAGAGGCTCGTAGATACGCAGTGTGGGTTAGATGGTCTCACAAGATATTTTCCTATGTATGTATATGATTTTGATGGCCAAGAGGAAAATGTATATAAAGTATTTATATTTGATTAAATATGATTTTCCTACAATTGGTATGTAGAATTGATAAAAGAGTATTAAATGAGTAAGATAAGTAATCGAGTGAGCGGTGCTCGGTAACTAGCTCCGGGTACCCGTCGCGGCCCCTAGCTAGGTCATGACAGTTGGATACTAGACTTCCCGAGCTGCAATTTAGGCTTTTGTTTCACTTCAAAACCCCTCATATACTGTAAGATATCCTTTCCTCAAGTAGGGCTAAAATTGCCCCTCATGTTTTCCCCAAAGTCCAACAAACTTAATTTCCTTGATCCACTTGCCCTCCAATCCTTCCGTAACTTATTATATGGACTTAAAACCTCGTAACCGTAAGATAAGTGCATACAATCTCATATATCCTAGTGAGTCCTCCAGGATCTACACTTAACACGACTAGTACCTAATAGATTTCACGCATAAACTACGAGGTGTAACATTCTCCCCCCTTTCAAAAACATTCATCCTCGAATGTATGAATATCGGAGGGGTAATCATATATTTCAAAATTTTACGGGTCTTTAGCAACGTATCTCTTATGGTTGGAGCACTACTAATCTCTTGCATATCGCAAATTCCAATCCACAAGCCCTATAGAATACCATAATTAGTGACACGTAATCACACAATGATTAGAAAAATGTTTCTTGTCATATTGGTTCTCAAGGGTTCAGACACAACTTTTATCTTATAAATGATTTGCGGGTAAAGCAGAATCTTGTAATGATTAATGGTATCATCTGTGGCAGGGAATAAATGGGGGTACTTGGACTTCATTTCAACTTCAGGCTTCGCCTTTCCTCATTTCATTTTAGTCAAGGGTCAATATGACCCTTTAAGAGATAATAGGGTTTCCTCTCCCAAACCCTGGCGCCGCCAGGCTTCACTTCTCCTCTCTCCTTGTGATCTTTGCCTCTAATGGCAAAGATTCAGACTAGAGCAACTTTATACAGGCCTTGTAAGGCCGAGAAGGGAAAACAATTAATGCCTCCTGCGTTTTTCACCAAACTCAACCCAAACAGGGTGTAATTTTTTTTCCTTTTTCTTTTATTCAAATTAACGGTAAAACTGTCTGATTTTCTTTAATGGGTTTTGTTGTATTAGGATTTGAATTGACAAAATCTCATTAGTTCAAAGTGGACCATGTTGATTGATTTTGTTTGGGTTGAAATCTGACCCTTCGTTTGTTTTTTCACTTAATCTCGTCCCTACAATGTGGGATGTGAGGAGGAAATCCCATCTTTGGGAAGTTATCCCACATCGTGAAACCTAGAGTTGTGGAGTTTTAGGGATTCCTATTTAAAGGACCCTATCTTTTGTTATTGGGAAAAGTTTTGAGCATATGAAAATTTGAATATACTCATAGAACTCAAAATATTTAAGGTTTCAAAAAATAATTGAGATATTTAGATTTTCTGAGTCAAGTAAAATTTTAAAATTTTGTGTTCTCTTGTTTTCTTGGTTTTGTGGCTGAGTTTTTGGGATTTGAAGGAGCAAAAAATCTCCACGTTCAATCTCGATATAAGGCTGCCCAAAAAAGAGGTAATTCTCCCTTCCTTCTTATTCTTTGTGTTTTCCTTTCTGTCTTCTTCTCTTTGGGTTTACTGTGTGTTATTAGGGTATGTTAGTTAGCTTAAAAGGGAGACCTATTTGTATGCTAGTATTGTTATGGAATTAGTTGGTTTTGTATGTTAGTGTAACTTAGTAGGTTCTTCTAGTTTAATTCAGTAGTTAACTAATATGAGTGTGTGCCAGTTAATTTGGTCTTCTAAAACATGTTGGCTATGTTATGTTTAGTCTAATTTGTATTAAGTACACTTATGGGTGTTAGTCTTGGTTTGGTTGTTAAGCATGTCTCAAGTATCACACATATCTTAACATGTCTTGACTAAAATTGTGCCTATATCAGTAGGCTTAGTTTGCCCAACATGCTCATATCATTTTCGGTATACTTAGCTAAGTAGTTAATTAATTTTGCTTAAACAAAATATGTTCAGTCTAACTTAGTTCATCCTAATCTATTGATGTGGTCTGGATAAGTATATTATGTCAGCTTAAGCATGGTGTTTGGTTTAAAGTCAATCATGTCTATATGATAGTTTAGCTTGGTTTGTACAACATACTTGTGTTACCTTGATTTGTCTACTTTAAGCATGAAATTTAGCTTGTTTAATTGAACATATTTTTCCTAACTTGTTTCTTTGGTTTAAACTGCTTACAAGTTGGTCCTTACAAGTATGTCCATGTCAGCTTAGATTAGTCAAACACGATAGTTAGTTCATTTGAATACCTTAGGAGTTAATTAACTAAGTTAGATGTTTATCTAGTCTCTTTTGTGTTAAGTTAATCTATGCAGCTATGCATGGTTCATGGGATAGATCAGTTTGTTAATGTGAACCTCTTTTTACATAAAATCAAGGTATTTGAATTGGTAACAATGGCATGATCAAGACACAGTTATGCTTGAAACTTGTTGCTTTAACCCAGTCTCTGCTTCCTTGTTTATCTGAGTATGTAATTTGATCTTGGATTGTGTCAGATGTAGTTCTTAGTTTGGTTAAAATGGGACAATGACCCTACAAATGGTTTTCGAGTGCAATGGTATTAAAATTCAAACCTGTTGAAATCATGTCCTTGTTTTGCAAAGCTAAATCCTGATCAAAATGTGCAAACCTTTGTTTTTTCTTCTTCTAATATTGCTTGTTAATATAACTGAGGAGATGCTAGTTTGAAGTCATACCTTGGCCCAGAAATCTGCTAAGTGTGTTGACCTGGTTAAATCCTATATGTATTTGATCACTTGATTAACTGTTTTGCTTACTTATATGAGAGATTTGTTTGCTATAATCTGAATGCACCTTAAGCATATCTGCAAATCTTTGTATTTTGACATCATAATTGACACATAAATTGATATGTGTCTTTGAAACCTTGCCTGTACTTTTCTAATGTTATGTTTGGGAACTTGTCTAGGTATGTTGATTCTTTTGAGTCTAGTTCTGTGTTTCTCAAAATGTATGTGTGGTCTGATACATACTCATGCTTAGAACAATTGATGATTACTTGCCTCTATGTTTGTCCATGCCTACTTAGTTGTTAGTTAAGTCTGTTGTTTGGTCGCCCATGGGTGTATGGTTAATATTCTGCTAACCTATCAATCCCAGTTTGGTATACAAACATGTTTTAGATTAGTTTAAAGATCACATGTGTTTAAAGAGGCATAAGATGAAAGTAGCTTAGACCCAAGATGATATCCTTTAAGATACCTATTGCATGCTTATTAGATTGATGAAGTACAAATGGTTACATGAATGTCTTAAGCTCAGTTTCAGAAACTGTGTACATGAAACTTGGTGTTTACCTCAACTATGTCAAATGTGTAGTAATTAATCAATCATTTATGGTTAGGTGTGATTAGTCCTTTTCTGCATCTGTTAGGAGGTCCCTATTTTCTTAAAGAGTATTTTCAGTCAATATCACTACTTTGTTTGGTTCTGCTTTAGTATGTAGGATTTGTTCTCTAAAAATATGCATCATCTCATAGTATGATGACCCTGAATGTGAAAAGTAATCTAAACTTGCATATAGAGATCAGATTTTGAAACTTGCCTATTTGTCCTTTAAAATAAATGAATGACATAATTTGTGTTGGTAGCACATCCCTTACTTATGTGGTATTATGTTGAATTTGATTAGAGGTATGTCTACTATGCTAGTCAATTCCCTATGTGAAAACCATGTCAACCTTGTTCTCCTATTATCATGCCAATTAGTGTGGCTACTTGATTCTAGACTTGGCATAAGGAGTACGCTGGAAGCAGATAGATAGAAAACCTATGTGAAATTGCTTTGCCCTCTTTTATTTTTTTATTTGCAATCTCTATTTGGATGTGTTGTGTATTCTTACTACATTCCCGCCTTTACATAACGCTCGGGTTAAGTGTTTTGATCATTTGCTCTCTCTTCTTGCTTCCTCTGGTTTTTGAATTCTCCAAACCTAGGAGGCATACATCTGGTATACAAGGTGTATCCAGCTTCATATATACTCCAATATATGAGATGACATAGTTATTGTATACAGAGATGTATACCCACCCTCCTATTTCCTTTAAATAAATTGATGGTATACAAGGTGCCATTGCATGACTGTTAAAACTTTTTTGTGTGTGCTTACTTAAAAAATGTCTTCCTGAAAATTGGTCAAGTATTGATGCCATGTATAGACTGTGTACCCTAGTTCTGTGTCTGTGCAACTATGAATTATTTCTTACGTTGTCTTGGCTGTGTGACAAATTTATTCAACTTGATATAACCAAATCTGTTGGATATATACATAGATAGTTTGCTGTCACCATTGGATATACATCTTCTCCTGTATACAATGAGCTTAACACATAAATGGAGAGCAAAAATAACACTTAGGGATTAAGCTTAAGCCACCCCTAGTGTCTGTCATGCCTGGGGTTCTTGGAAACCCCTTAGATCCTGTGCTACATCAGGAACAAGAGAGTGAAAGCTTTCCTTTTTAGGCTGTTTTAGTGTCTCCATAGATGTGTATATCAATGGTATATTGGCTGATAGTTGTGTATTTACTTGTGTGGCATTGCCTACTTTGTTTGAGAGGTTGATTCTACGGGTCTGTTTTTCCTTATTTCAATTTTGGGTTTGCTTCTGTGCAGTTTCAATTTTTGTGGGCTTTAAAATTATAAGCTTACTATTGACACCTGATTTTTGACCTCCCGTAATTTATTTTATTTACTCAGGGCCCTTGGATAATAAATAAGATATTTTTGCACGCTAAAAAGAAATTCTAAATAATTTTAAACAATTATTCAGGTTAATATTTTCCTTCTATAAATTAATAGGGGAGCCTTCAAGGCTCTATTAATTATTCATAAAATTATCGGCATCTTTACACCATTTTACAGCATTTTCATAATTTGCCAGCAATAGGACAATTAAACAGTTGTTCATTTAATCCAGCAAAATCAAAGAAAATTAGATAAAAAGCGATTTATTTTATTTTTATATCCAAGGAATTTGAATAATTAAGAGAATATATAATTTTACCCCTCAAGCTCTAAATTATTATTATGTGTGTATATTTTTGCCAATTTTGGCAAAGTTGTTTTAAAATTGTGATTTTAGTATAATTATTGTTATTCTTGCATAAATGACCACCTCATAATTAGCCAATTCATGGTTCAATATAGATGGGGTAAATTTTGCAAATGCTAAATTGTAAATGACCTTATTGAAATGTCCAAGCCATGGGCAAATTAATTAAGGACATTAATGCAAAATAGCTTTAATTTTTTAAATTAATTATCAAAATAAGGCTATATTTGCAAATGGTTAATTGCAAGGTTATTTCTGCAATTGATTACAAAGGTTGGTCATAATTGCAACCCTCATTCAATTAAGGGTCAATTTAAGGCTATTACTGCAAAATGAGTTTCAAAACCGCTTGTTAATTTAATTACGTCTTTATTTGAACTCGTTTTAATTATTTCTTGTTGCTACTACGTACTTTAAATAATGACCTATTTTACTATAATTACTAT
Source organism: Lycium barbarum (assembly GCF_019175385.1). Taxonomy (NCBI): domain Eukaryota; kingdom Viridiplantae; phylum Streptophyta; class Magnoliopsida; order Solanales; family Solanaceae; genus Lycium; species Lycium barbarum. The sequence goes on along the minus strand of NC_083337.1, from coordinate 124,170,082 downwards.
TCTGCCCCACGGATATATATACATTCGATATACGCATATATACACTTATAATATACAAAACATTTTTTGAATTCAAAAAAATAAGGGGCCAGGTCCAGCCCATTTAAGGCTAACCCGACCCATGTCCGTTATAATACTCCCTCCTGAATAAACAAAGGAACGAAGGGACTTCATTTACAAAGTTCCAAGAGAGGCTAGGGGTAAACCCTAGCCGCCTCTCTGTCTTCCCCTACCCCCTACCACTGCTCTGCCATTTTTGGTGATAAATGGCGTGTATGAGGCGCGGTTGTGACAGTGAAGAGGAGGGAGCATTTATTGCTTTGTCCTTTTCACGATTGTTATCACAAATTCGCATCCAAACGAACCGTTAAAGGTACAATCCTTGTTCTCTTTTATTATTATTATTATTATTCCTTTTTACCGCTTTTAGGAGTAGTTGCAGCCGTTGATTGTTGCTATCTTTGAATCTTAGCCCTTTATTGATAGATTTGAGTGTAAAACTTGTTAAAACTATGTTGTACCACATCAGTGGTGAGGGATTAAGTGTGGTATAGAACCCCATATTCAGTTTCAAGGACAAGTTTTCATAAGCGGAAACAAGCTTAAAAAGGTGAAAATACTAAAATAAGAGCTTTACACATGAAAATATTCAAGTTTAAGAGCTTTTTGAGTATAAATTTTTAGTATTTTTGAGGTTTTTTAAATCTCCTCTGAGTCAAAAGTTTATTTTTGCTTTTTTTTTATGCTGCTTTGGTGTTGGTGGTTGAGTTTGGAAGAGGGAAGAAGCTCCTCAAGTCCATTCTTGATTCGGCTGTTACTACAAAAGGCAATTCGTATTTTTTTTAATTGCTTTTTTCCTTTAATTTCTGTTAATATTTTGTTTATTCTCTGTTTTTAGTTAGTGTTAGTGTGTATTTTAGCGTTAGTTTTGGTTGCTGTGATATTAATTGTTGGTTGATTGATGTTTGGGATTGTTCGATTAGTGTAAATGGTATTGGTTAATGTTATTGTGTTTTGGTTTTGAAATTGATGGTTGTGAAGAAGGATATTAGATCCCCTTTAGAATATTCAGAATGTTTTATTAATGTCAAATGGATTAGCTGGTTATATTGATTGTTTATGAGTAAAGTATGTTGATAGGTTTAATCATGTTATAAGGTAGTTCCAGTTGGCTCTTTGATGGTTCAAGTCATTTTGTTCACAATGTCCTATGATGTGCTATTTGTGTCTTAATTCTGGAGTTTAAATGAGGCATGCTGGGCTAAAATTGTTGTGTGAGTCTAAATGCTAAATGATCTAGTCTTGCTTTGACATATCCTCTTTGTGTTTTTTTATGTACCGTGTGAATTCCACTTATTTTGGTAATAGAGGGATCAGTTGGCTTGAAACAACTTTAAAAAATGTAAAGGATGGTTTGCCTCTGATTGGTTTTTGCTCTTAAAGATTGTATGTGGCTTCTCCTCTAAAATTCTGATTAGCTTGCCTCCTATGCTAGTCTATTATTGAGGGGTTATGGCCTGCTTGGATGACTTACTCTCATTATGTATGCCATATTGTTTGTTTAGCCTCTTGTAAGGTCCTTGGTCTATATTAGAAGGTGTCCTAAGGCTGTCATGGCGCATTTCTATGAGTATACAACCCTGTGTCACTTAGTGATCTCCCAAGCTGCTGCTTCTTCTGCATTTTTATATGGTTAGACAACTTGCCTAGTCTTCATGCTTTGAAAATGTTTGGTGGTTTAACTTGGAATCTGGACCATGCTCTGTGTTGCTTCTTATATTCATTTGCTTAAACATGATATCTTGATTTTCCAGCCTACATGCTTAAAATAAGCTTGATACCTTAGTCTTTCTGTCCTAAGCTAACATGACTCCTGCTCAAGTAAACTGGATGTTGGTTCTGTGCCATTTAACTGACCCTTTGCCGTGATTGTTTTGCCCTCCTATGCCTAAGTATCACCTAAATCCAGTTCTGTGTCCCATGAAAGGGTTCCTATTACGCCTCCTCCGTGTTCATGAATGAAGTCATGTTTTCTTTAGAAATCAGAAAACATTGTACCTTAGTTTGTTTACTTTGCAGTCCTGAAACTTGAATCTCCAGGGTCCCATTCTTCTTTTGTTTACTTCATCACTATCTAAATCATCACCTGCTCATGTTAAACTGATCACTTTATACTTGCTTTCACTAAAATGCTGTACTGTTACACTTTTTCTACTTGCTTTTGCCATTAAAGGAAGATCTGTGTGATTGTCATATGTGCTGTGTGTCCTCTTCTTATCATGTTTGTCCTGCTCTAAGAGTTTCAAGTGCTGTAAGGGTGATTTACTTATGTTGTATGCATACAATTTTTACTTAAGTGTCCAACATCAAGAATATTTCCATCAACCATTGTTGGGGCCGTGCATCAGGGCATTTATCTCACCTTGCCTTACATACCATGCAAGTTGTCGACTTGAACCATGTTGATAATCTAGGCCTTCTGTGCTCCCCCCCTCCTTGGAGTGATTCATGACCTTTATATACTACCTGCTTACTTGACTACTGCTCTCATTCAGTTCTCATATAGCTGATTACTGTCTCATGATGACATATTGTGTGGATTTTGGCTCAAGAGTCATGACATGGTCTTGGTATTTGTTGTTTGCCTTCCCTGTTTGTTTGTATCACTTTTACTGCATCTATCTCATGCCTTCCTTGCCCTTTTTCTCAAGCATGTGTAGTCTGCCTAAACAGAAATAGAGTTAGCATGAGAAGTTGTCTTCCTTTCTTTGGTAACAAATTTTTTATGCCCCTCCCCTCTTTGAACCATGGCTTGTCTCTTAAAATGTGCTCTCTAAACTCATGTGAATAGAATTGAATGCTTTTGCTAGTATATGCTCACTGAACTTGATCACACATGCACACAGAGCCTATTGAGTCCTTGCATTATTACCTTGACTTTGCCTTTGCCTATCTATTTGAAATGATGTCTCCTAAGGTTAAAACGTGATTTGAATGATTATTTTTTCTCAATGTAAGCTTGAAGTGTGAATTCTCTAAAACCTGTAAAATCACTCCTGCTCCTTTGATAATCTTTCCATGCCAACTGAATTACTGCAGATTACTTAGTCTGATAGTTCTTGCCCTATCCCCATTTGTATGCCATGTCTCAATTCTTAGCCTGAGTGACTGTGTTCTCTCCCCCCCTTTTTTTTTATGATTAATGTTGTTTGTGTTGCTTCCCCAGTTTGTTATTGACATGTATTTCATCTTGTGATCCATGTTTAGCTTACAACTTTTTATGCATCATAGTTCACATTGCCTCAACTTTATTTCACATTCAAATTACCACCTAGGTTGGGCTTCATACTGAAAGTGATTGTTTCCGTTCTGCTACTACTTGTTTGAACTGCCCGACTCATTTACTTACCTCCTATATGTTAATATTAACATGCCATTCCCTGATTGATAATGGAACTTCCTGATTGTTGTGTGCTGCACAATTTATCATTCTCAGTTGTAGAATATTGTGACTTGCTATGAGTGCTAATGATAAAATGCATTGCCAGTTCCCTATACTCTCTTAGTTTCTTTATTAGTTTCATTAATCCAAGACAGGGTGTGGTAGTTTGGGGTTGTCCTAATCTTCTCGGTGTTAGCCATGCCCGGGTTTCATAGAAACCCCTTGGAACTTGTGCGACATTGGGGACACAGGGTTAGGACCCAGTCCTCATATCATTCCGAATCTCAAATTAAAATGAACACTATTTTAGAAGCAAAAAGGGTAAGTATAGGTCACATATAATCGTTAAATATGTGTATGTTTATGAATATGTGTTTGATAAGTTCAGTGTTTATAAACTAATCGGTTCCCTTTTCTTTTTCTTCCCCCTTTACTCTCATGACCAATCGGGTCCAGTCAAGCCCACCTATTGGGCCTAAGGCCCAATAGGAAATTCATTGAAAATCAAGTCCGGAAGACAAAGAAGATAGCGAGGCACGCAGAAGGCCCAGCCATGGGTGAAAATGGCCAACTAGGGGCTTAGTACGCCCCTAGTCTAACTTAGTGTTTTTATATTTATTTATTGACCTATTCCTAACTTGATGTACTTGTAAAAATGTGTATTCAAACTCATATTATAGTGAAAAATCCTTATGATTGGAATTAGACATCTTAGGACAACAGTTCTTATGCCATTTAGTCGACTTTAGGTCCCCGTACGTTATTTTTCAAAACCATGGACTCAAACAAAATTTCTTCTTCCCTTCTCTTTTCTTTCAACTAAGTATAAAAAATGAGGCCTTTAAAAAAAAAAACTGCTTTCAAAATAAATCACTACTGATTTTCCAAGTTTAAATAAGCAAATCGCGTTTTTATTTATTTATACAATAAAGCTATTTCACAAAAATGAGTTAATTAACTTAATGCCTACTCCAAACTGAATTTCCAAAATCAGTTTTAGATAGAATTATACGCCATTGGCCTTAACCTATATAGCTTCGTTGATAAGTGGCAAAACGTTTTTGACAAAATGTTGGACCAAGTTTTTTTTAACTTAAACAGAAACCAGATTTTCCTACCAATTTATGAATACCCATTTCTTGAAAATAGAGACAAATGAAGGGTTTCTTAGCACGAAACACTGTTTTGGTCCAAAGTTGGCCTAAATTAGCTTACATTTTGAGACGAGATATAGTTCTTTTAACATATAAAATGCCCTTTATAACATATAAGAACAAATTCGTAATATAAAGTTCCGGATAAGACTGAACATATCAATATGGAGTGACCCTAGCCAGTGTATGAGTATAACATGGACTTAATCTTAATAAAACAAAGACTTTTTTTATACTTCTTTCACAAAGTAAATATACTCCTCATACATAAAAGAAGATTGTTTATATACGGATGTTATAAACCCAAAACTATGATACCCTGTATATAAAGGGAATATATCCAATTTTTTTCTCAAATATACATGATATGCAATCCTATTATTGACAGTTCTTTTTTTTTTTTTGGGAAAATAAACACAAAATAAGCAGTTTTTAGCAAATACTCATACATTGGAATTCAAAGGTCAACCGTATAGTACCGATCCTTAATATTGGGGTGCCTAACACCTTCCCCAGGCGACCATCAGAACCCTTATCTAAAACTCTGGGTTACGAAGGTTTTTTCACGGTATTTGAATAAACCTTTCAAAACTGGTTTTCCTAATTTCCTAAAAATTAAATGGCGATTATTTTTCGAGACAAAGTCCAGAAGAGCACCAACGAGTTTGTAGTTGCCTTTTATACCTTAACACCGCGTAAAAAGCGAACCGCAACAGATGACGACTCTACTGGGGACCTAAAGGTTCTAACCATAAGGATTCCAGTATAATATGAGTATATTTGTTATAAACTGCTTATGTGTTTACTTTCCCGTAATTATTATGTTACACCTCGGAAAATTTCATGTCATTGTGTGGTAGATAGACTACGCAGGATGAACAGTATATGATGTTTCCACAAGTAAGAAGTAGTACTTGACGGTTTTAATTAAGATTCCAAAGACGTTTAAAGCAAGGGAAGAAAGTTCGTTAAGAAAGGCGAAATATACGTTGTGTTTCGGAATGATTTTGCAACGTATTAAGCTAATGTACTTAGTAATGTCTTGAGGAAGGGCTATGATGCCCCTAAGATTGCTAATGAAGTTTTAAACAAGTTCCAAGAAGGTTCCATAAGGATTGGAGATCAAACGAAGCGACGAGATCAAGATCGGAGAAAAAGTGGATTATACGACCATTTATACAGTCCGTATAACTGTTACAGTGAAGGTCCATCATTGATGGAGTTATATAGTCAATTATACGGACCGTATAATGGTCCGTATAACTCCCGACGGGCAGATTTTTAATTTTATATAAGGAGGCCCCAAATTCATTCTTTTCATTTCCCACTTCTCTCCAACACTCTCAAAACCTCTAGAACTTTCTCCACACTTCGCTTACACATATCCAAGGGAAAATCAAAGATCAAACACCAAAAAGTAGTAGAATCAAGTGCAAGAATGCTAGCTAGGGTTGATGGAAGCAAGAAAACTCTTGGGAATTGAAGTTAGGGTTTTCTCCAAGTGAGGCATCTCCATCCAAAGCCCATTCCTACACCATCAAAGGTGATTTTTATGATCACTTTATGTTATTTAGAATATTTAATGGTTGAAAGACTTAGATTGTGGAAGGAAGTAGAATATAGAGCTTACTTGTGAAATAATGGTGTTCTTGAATAATAGTTTTACTTGAACCATAATTCTTGAGATGTTATGAGTATAATTTTGTTATAAACGATATTAAGAATATTGGAGAAGTATTAAATGAGGATGAATGGGGTGTTGTGTTATGGCCATGGTTATGGATGACCTTGAGAGGAAATTGTGGGAATTGGATAATGTCGAACTTGACAAAGTTATTGATTATGATGTTATGAATGTTGTTATTCATGTTGGGGGTTGTTGGAGAATGTTGTAGAAACAAAGGAGATACTGCCCAATTTTCATTAGCTTCAGCTTAAGCTTAAGCTTAAGTATGTTTCCGATTATCTAATTCTACTGCGAATTCTCTTGAATGTAGAATCGCAAACTTGGGAGGAAGCGTTTAGTCGGCAAGTTAGAAAGACGAAAAGGTATGTAAGTCTAGTCCCTTCTTTTTCTAAGGCATGATTCCTATGACATGATTTCTTTTATCTTTCCATGACCTTCTTACATTCCGGAAACTATGAGTTTATGTTTATAAAGGGCTTCTCATGAGATAAAGATAAGAGATATGTTATGAATATAATAACGATGATGATGAGTCTAAGTCTAGAGATTCTAAAGCTCATGGTATGATATTTCTACGAAGCTAATGATACTTATAAGATTCTTGATGTTGCTCATTGTTGTTACACTCACCTTACAATGCTTGTTCCTTCAAGGTGAGGCATGATGATTATGACTACTCCATAATGAAATCGGGGGTTCTCGACCTTACGTCACCCTGATAGGGTATGGTTTATATTTGAGTTCTAATGCATGCTTTATGATAAGTATATGATGATGAGATTACATCGTGCCTATATGGCCGGGCAGACACTGCTAAGGAGGGCGACATATACACCATGTCTAGATGGCATGGGCAGACACCACTAGTGGGCAACATGAGATGTTTACGCTGGGCGCGGGCTAATGATGATGACACCATACCTATATGGTCGGGTAGCTTATATATGTATACTCGATATGATGATGTTTATGATGTAAGTTAGTATGCATTATTTCGTCTTAAGTGACATTCAATTACAGGTTGTTTCCTTACTTGATGTTCCCTTATCTCTTTGATATGCTATTGTTGTATATGCCATACATACTCAGTACATTTTTCGTACTGACGTCCTTTCTTTTGGACGCTGTGTTCATGCCCATAGGTAGACAGGGAGGTAGCCCAGATTCTTAGGAGCTACTCAGCAGATTTACAGAAGCACTCCATTATTCCGGAGGTGCCATTTTTGAGATATTATTTTGTGTACATATATTTGGGCACGAAGAGGTCCTGTCCCGTCCTTATGTCTAGCACTCTAGTAGAGGCTCATAGATACGTATGTGTGGGTAGTAGGTGTCTCATGATGACTACATTGTATTTTGTATATCATTTTTGCAGCCGTGAGGGCTTATATATATATATATATATGTGTGTGTGTGTGTGTTGCCTTCGAGATTATATGTGTCCAGGATGAGTATGAAGATTAGCATAATGGGTGGTGCTCGGTAGTCAGCTTCGGTTGGATCGTGACATATTAACTGTCATTGCATGCATATCATAACTCCGCCACTCCTGGCATTTATTTTACACTTTGTTCCAAAGGCGACTTCGCGGAGCACGCGGTCGTTCCGTCACTATAAAATCAAAATTTTCTCTTGGAACCATTATGAGGGGGGTTGGTACGTGGTCATCCAATAGCCCTACCAGTTCAGCCCCAGTTGTCCACTCGGGTTCCCGGTCATTCGTGAAAAATCACTCTAGGAAAAATAGGATAGAGCTATGCCAAATCCCTACTGAACTTGAGCATTTATGCCTAGAGGGGCCTTGGGTATCTCAAACCTACCTAAGGCTCATTAAGAGTGACTACCCCGTGTTCGGACGGTCTATGACCCGAAAAATACCGCATCTCATTTATGTGTTATGTGGAAACATGTTTGTGCCTATGTGATGAACCATTGATCCTATGGGGACGGGGGGAATCTTAACCATGTTTTGTTTTGCAGATGGAACGAAGAATTAAGAAGGAGGATTGTTAGTCTCATAGACGACAAAATCATCAGAACTTTATGGGGGCCACATACTTTGCTGGTCCATGACCTCATCACCCCAGGAGAGGGAGTTACCCCCGAGACCTAAATATGGCTGTATGATTTCACTGTTTTTGAGGAGTCATATGCTAACCTCTTCTCAACTTTGTCTTCGTCGAACAAGATCAGGCCTGTGGAACCTGTCTACGTGCTTGCACCGTTTGGGTCCAATAGAAACAAGTTTTGCCTGTACCATACTGGAGCCAGGGGACATGATATTGAAAGATGCCATACTTCAAGCTCGAACTTGAAAATATGATCAGGACCGGACAGGTTTTGGTCTTGCTCCCACCATGGTTCTGAGCAAAGGGAAATTCGACATGAGAAAGCAAGCTCGTAAGGACAACGGCTTGCGGGAACTATACTTTTGGGTAGATATTAGGTGTCTCTTCTTTTGCACAAATGTTACCCCCACCCTCATAAAAATGTAAAGGAACTGCGCTGACCTGATGTCCCAATGGAGGGATACGCGGGAAGCCCTAGTCGGGTCGGGTCTGGGGATGTTTGCAGCTAGGATTAGTCAAAGGATATTTAGGAAGAAATGTATATCCTTCTTTGTAATCGAGCTACGTAGGGCCTGATTTCCCACGGCGGGATACGTAGGCAGTCTACGTAAGACTCGGTACCTTCCTGCTTTAAATTTTAAATTCCCTGTTCGCCTAAATAATAAGCCCAAGGGTTTGCTGTGCTAAGTCAACTGTGAGGCCACCAAACCAAGACCCACCCGAACATAAAAGCCCGTGATATCAAAGACTTTAGAACGTCGGATCAAGAGTACTCAAGCTTCAATATACGATCTTATGTGCTATTTGTGTGTTAAATACCCATATTTGATATTCTGCCTTTATATTTGATGTGCGGAAACTAACCTTCTTTACCGTTGAGTTATTTTTGTCTTATAGAAAGGGGCCAATTAGTGTGATATTGAAAGCTGGCATATTTCACAAGATCCAAAGTCGCGTTAGCATCCCTCTCCGACAAAGGAAAGGAAAAAATGACTAGTACTCCCGAAGAAATAAGAAATGAGCTCGCTCTCCGCAACGGGGACACCCAAGACTCGCAAGAGGCCGTATCCCAGGAGGATGTGATTGCAACATTGTTAACTACTGTCACTACTCTCTAAGAAAAGGTAGCGAGAAGGGAAGCGGTCGACACAGAAAAGAACACCGCCGAAGGAAAAAGGGCCTCTCCTCCCTTTCTCTCCTTAAACTCCACAGTGCCCGCTCATTTTCCCGTCTACCCTCCAGGAACCATGCCCCCTCCCCCCCCCCCCCCCCCACTAAACATCGCCAACCCGAACCATGCTGGCCCCTCTTACTGTACGCCACCACCGGTTAAAAATGCTTAAGTCCCAGGGACCACCCACTCAGTCCCCATATATCAGGCCCCTCAGGCGGTTTTCTTCAATCAGGCAAGCCAAACACACGTACTAGCCCAGCCTGTAAGGCAAAACACCACTATCCCATTCAATCATACCACCCCCCCCCCCCCCCCCGGTATCTTTCTTCACCCCAAACATGCCAAATGAATCCTCCCTAGGACACAAAGAACTGGATCACTATGAGGAGATGGAAAGGATTTGGAGGGATGAACAGGACAAGCAAGAGAAAAACATGGACAAGAAGATGGAGGAGTTGTTGGAAAAGTCCAACAGATCCACGAGGAAGGTCATGGGCCTGAGGTATGACGACTTGTGCATGCACTCGGATTTAGACCTGCCAGAAGGGTTTAAAATCCTGATGTTCAAAATGTTCAACGGGACGGGAAACCACAAAGACCATCTCCGTGCATACTGCGACCAGTTAGTCGGCATAAAAAGGAATGAATCCTTGATCATGCGATTGTTCAGTCGTAGCCAGACCGGTGAGGCCGCAAAACTGTTCGCCCCGCAGGACATGCGCCAGTGGCTCCGCTGGGAAGACATGGCAGAATCCTTCATGGAAAGGTTTCAATTTAATATCGAGACCTTACCAGACCGTTACTACCTAGAGAAGGTCAAACAAAAATCAACAGAAAACTATCGAGAATTTGCCAGCAGATGGAGGGCCGAAACAACTCGCGTACAGCCACTCTATGAATGAAGGAGAACTCATTTCTGTATTCATCAGGTCACAGGAGCCAAATCTCTATGATAGGATGTTGTCCATCGCCGGAAGGCCGTTCTCTGAACTAGAAAAAATAGGAGAGGCCATAGAAGATGGCCTCAAATTTGAAAAGATCGTCAGTATCTTCAACAAAGCGTCTGGCCAGGCTGCCGCGGGGATCTTCCACAAAAAGAAAGATGACGTGGCAAGTATATCCCACATTTCAAACCAAAATCCAAAAGGACCCTCACCTGCCCACCAAGCCCCACCCTTTTTAAATTACTCTACCCCTCCGTACAGCTTAGCACCTATGTATTATACACAACCAGCATTTACCACTGCTGTGCCAGCATACACGGCTCCGCCCAGTGTCCGTGTATCCGCCCCTGCTAACCAACCGCCACCACAACAAACATACCAACCACTACCCCAGCAAAACTACCGTCCACCATAAAATAACCCCCCACAAGCCTATCAAATCCAGAACTACCAAAATCAGCCACCACCCTCTACATATAATGCGCCACGTCCAATTTTCAAGAAGAGACCTGTGAGGGAATTCGTGACGCTTTTCGAACCAAGGGCCAGACTGTTAGAGAGGCTGCTGCTCTTAGAGATAATTTAGAAAGCCCCGCCAAAACTAGCACAACCTGGAAGTCGGTTCTATAGGACCGATCAAACTTGTGCCTACCATTCGGGAGGAGTCGGGCACAGCACAGAAGATTGCATAAACCTGAAACACAAAATTCAGGATCTGATTGATAAAAGAGAAATAGTCTTGGAAACTGCCACCCCTAATGTAAAAACAATCCCACTACTCAATCATGAAAATGTCGGGATCCACATGATAGAAAGGGATAACGACTGGGAAGCTTGTGGAACATTGTCTCCCAGAATCACGAAGCCTCTGGAACAGACGGTTGCTTCCCTCACCCTCCAAGAACAGCCCAAATTCAAGGTTTTGATCCCCAATCCAAGAGTCCAAGGACTACATCCATGTTTAGGATTTTGGTCCCAGCACTTGTGGTAGCCCATGTAGCACAACAGATTGCGCCTGACCTCAAAAAGCCAATCACTATGCAGACATCAATGACCCAAGGCTTGACTCGTTCAGGAAGATGCTATACTCCTGAAGAGCTAGCCCTGAATGTCACAAGGAAGAAGAATGCTCAGAAGAGGAAAATAACCGAAGGGGAGGCTGAGTATTTCTGGCAGCACATGCAGCCCAAAGATTATTCCATCGTTGAGCATTTGAAGAAGACACCGGCATAAATCTCGATGCTGTCGCGGTTGGCTAGCTTGCCGTCTCATAGGCATGCCCTCATGAAGGTATTGGATGATACCCACGTACCAGCGGGAACGAGTAGTGAGGATTTGGCCAGGCTAGTGGCCCATATCATTGGGGAGCATAAGATCTGCTTTTCTGAGGAAGAACTGCCCGTCGAAGGGACATCCCACAACAAAGCCCTCTATATCCCTCTGGAATGTCGTGACAAGGCCGTAAGAAGAGTACTGGTGGATAACGGGTCAGGCCTCAACATCTTCCCCGCAACCACCCTGACACAGCTTGGCTACGACATCGAAAAGATCCACCAGAGCGCGACGAATGTCTGGGGATTCGATGAATCCTTAAGTGACTCTTTAGGAGAGGTCGATCTACAGATCCGAGTCGGGCCTGCATCCTTCATAACATAGTTTCAGGACATGGCCATCACTATCAATTACAATATGATCTTGGGAAGACCCTGGATCCACTCCGCTGGCGCGGTGCCATCAAGCCTTCACCAGGCCATAAAATTCGACTAGTAAGGGCAAGAGGTTGTAGTAGCTATTGAGAAAGATACTCAGAAGCATCCTTACAACACCGTCCCTGTGATTGAAAGGAGTCCTCATTTCTCCAACTTCCATAAAGTGGAATATGTGGGGGCCACATATGGTAAAGAAGAGGTCGGCAAACCTAGGCCGGCGGTCTACAAAATGATTGCCTCTACCATGCTGAGGAACGACTTTGAAACAGGAAAAGGCATAGGAAGAACTCTCGAAGGGATAACAGAGCCTGTACCAATCCCAAAAGAGAACTAGCACTTCGGTCTAGGGTATACCCCTAACGAAGATGAGCTCACGAGGGCAATCAGGATAGAACCCAGAATAGGGAAATTTCCTCGTCCGACCTCGAGTCTGTACCAGTCATTCCCCAGAAAAATTCCGATGCTGAATGAAGAAGAAGTTGATGAAAGTCTCGAATCACTTTTTCAAGAAGAGGGATGCTACGCGGTTGATGAAGAAAGTCAGGAGACGCCCAACATACACAGTCTGAGGCCAGATAAATGCTGAACAATTGGACATCCACTCCCCTTTTGGCTCCTCGGTAGAGAGACAGACTTTTCTTGAAATAAAATCTTTTGCTAAAAACGGTGACATCGACCGAGGTCCAAAAGATTGTCCCCTTTTCCTAAAAGAGTATTTTGCGATGTTTTAAAGCGGAAATGGCCCGACGTTGTTCCAGACCAGGACCATAGTTATAATCAGTTTCCTTTTGAATTAATGAAAGCCTCGTAAATCACTGCCTTTTACTGATTAATAATAACTGTTTTTCTTACTAACTAGGCAATAACAACCCACTATAAGCCTAATTTTACTTTGCCTCGCTTTTTCAGTAATAATCATAATAAAACAATAAAAAATGTCATGACATGTCACGAAACAAACGAAGAAGATGACCAGCAGGAGTACAAGGAGTACGATGAATCTATAATGATACCAGAAGGACTAGTAGAAGAGTTGGAAGAAAAGAAAAAGCCAAATATGGATTAAACTGAGGTAATCAACCTCGGTGATGGAGAAGACGTCAAAGAGACGCGAACCAGTGCTCACTTCGGAGCCCCACAAAAGTAAGAGCTCATAGTCTACTAAAGGAATATGTGGACGTCTTCGCTTGGTCATACGCGGATATGCCAGGGCTAAGCACTGAAATAGTAGCCCACATATTGCCCATCAAGGAGGGTTTTTCCCCGGTCAAACAAAAGACGCGAACATTCAAACAAGACATGAGTTTCAGGATAAAGGACGAAGTTGAAAAATAGATCGAGTCAGGAATAGTGAAAGTAATGGCCTACTCCACTTGGGTGGCCAACATAGTGCCAGTGCCCAAGAAGGATGGAAAATCTGAATCTGCGTAGACTACCGAGATCTCAACCGGGCCAGTCCTAAGGATAACTTCCCTCTCCCGAACATCCATATCCTGATAGATAACTGTGCCAAGCACCAGCTGTAGTCATTTGTAGACTGTTTCGCTAGGTACCACCAAATACTCATGAGCGAGGAAGACGCTGAAAAGTCAGCGTTTATCACCCCTTGGGGAGTCTATCATTACAGGGTAATGTCGTTCGGCCTCAAAAACGCCGGCGCCACATACATGAGAGCCATGACTACCGTATTCCATGATATGATACATCGAGAGATCGAAGTCTATGTGGATGATGTCATTATAGAGTCAAAAGAAAGCTCGGAACACACCATACACTTGCGCAAATTCTTCGACAGGCTTCGCAAATTCAATCTGAAGCTAAACCCTGCTAAGTGCACATTTGGAGTGCCCGCTAGAAAGTTGTTGGGGTTCATAGTCAGCCGCAAGGGCACTGAATTGGATCCTACCAAAATCAAAGCGATTCAGGAATTACCGCCGCCCAAAACCAAGAAGGATGTCATGAGTTTCTTAGGAAAGTTGAACTACATTGGGCAGTTCATAGCCCAGTCAACCGTGATAATGGAGCCAATCCTTAAATTACTCAAGAAAGATGCTCCCACAAGCTGGACGGAGGAATGCCAAGGGGCATTCGACAAAATCAAGAGATATCTCTCCAATCCCTCCGTTCTGGTGCCACCCAGGCAAGAGAGTCCTCTCTTACTGTACCTATCGGTATCAGAAAATGCTTTCGGCTGTATGCTGGCCTAGCATGACAAAGAAGGCAAAAAGGAACATGCCATCTACTATCTGAGCAAGAAGTTTACATCCTACGAGGCGCGGTACACGTCGTAGAAACAACCTATTACACTCTGACTTGGATGGCTCAGAAGGTGAGGCACTACTTATCAGTGTTCACTACCTACCTTATATCCCGGATAGATCCATTGAGATACATTTTCAGGCAACCGAGTCCCGTAGGAAAGTTGGATAAATGGAAGATGTTGTTAAGTTAATTCGACATCATATACGTAGCACAACAGGCAATCAAAGGACAAGCCATGGCCGACCTACTGGCAGAAAGCACCATCGACGACGAGCTTGAGCCTTTACGGACTTTCTCCCCAGATGAGGAGGTGCTTGCTATGGAGGAAGAATTGATGAAACCATACACAGGGTGGAAGCTGCGGGACGGTTAATTACAAAGGATTAGGCATCAGAGTGGTGTTGATATCAGAAACTGGACAACACTATCCGATGTACGCGAAGCTCAACTTTAGGGGTACTAACAACATGGCAGATTACGAAGCATGCATCCTCAGCCTCAGGATGACGCTAGACATGAACATACCAGAGTTATTGGTAATCAGAGATTTGGACTTACTCATAAATCAAGTAAAAGGAAGTTGGGTGACCAAAAATGATAAGATACTCCCGTATGTGAATTTGGTGCAAAGTCTATGTGGGAGATTCAAGAACATCAACTTCAAGCATACCCAGAGAGCCCAAAATGTGTTTGCGAATGCGTTAGCTACGATAGCCTCCATGATCCAACACCCCAAAAGCGCTCACATCGACCCTCTGGGGATCACAATAAGGAAGAACAGGCTCACTACGTCCACGTCGAGGCGGAGCCGGATGGCCAACCGTGATACGCCGACATGAAGACATACTTGGAGAAGAGAGAATACCCCCCAGAGAGTTTAGCAAATCAGAGAAAGACTATTAGAAGGTTGGCCAACAGTTTATTTCTGAACAAGGAAGTGTTGTACAAAAGGACACCCGACCACAGCTTATTCAGGTGTATGGACGCCGAAGAAGTTACAAAACTGCTGAGGGAGGTGCACACAGAGGCATGTGGTCCTCACATGAACGGATTCGTCCTTGCAAAGAAAATACTAAGGATAGGATACTATTGGATGACCATGGAGCATGAATCGTGCAAATTCGTGCAGAGATGCCATCAATGCCAGATACACGGGGATTTAATTAAGGTTCCTACCTACCGAGTTGCACGCGAGCTGTGACCCTTCATAACATGAGGGATGGACGTCATATGACCCATTGAGCCCCCGACCTCCAATGGATACCGTTTCATTTTAGTCGCCATTGAATACTTTACCAAATGGGTGGAAGCCACTTCCCACAAGTCAGTGACCAAGAAAGTCGTGGCCGACTTTGTTAAAAACAATCTAATATGCTGCTTTGGTGTACGAGAGTCTGTCATAATAGACAATGGTTCCAATTTAAATAGTCATTTGATGAAGGAGATTTGCGAACAATTAAAGATAACCCATAGGAACTCTACCGCCTAATGATCACAGATGAATGGGGTCGTAGAAGCCGCCAATAAAAACATCAAGAGAATCCTGAGGAAGATGATCGAAAACTACAGGGATTAGCACGAACACTTGCCTTATGCCTTGTTGGGATAGCGAACTACCACCAAGACTTCCACCGGGGCAACCCCATATCTCCTTGTCTACGGTACAGAAGCATTTATACCCGCAGAAGTGGAAATCCCGTCGCTCCGGATCATCTAAGAGGCGGAGCTGCAAGATACGTAGCTGGTTATGATAGAGGAGAAGAGAATGGTGGCAGTATGCCACATATAGCTATACAGACAAAGGATGTCTCGAGCTTTTATTAAACGGGTCAGAGCTCGACTCTTCCAGATCGGACAACTCGTGCTCAAGTGTCTCTTCGCCCACCAAGAAGAATATAAGGGAAAATTTGCACCGAATTGGCAGGGGCCATACATGGTCAGGAAGGTACTCTCGGGAGGAGCCATAGTCCTAGCCGAGATGGACGGACAAGAGTGGCCCAAGGCCATCAACGCAAATGCGCTCAAGAGATACTACATTTAGGATTTCATTTGCTTGTAATCGTATTGTTATTTCCTTGTAATCGTACCTTCTACTTGTATTCATACTAGAATAGAAGAAAAATAAATCTTCTATATAATGAACTACGCAATGACCTGACTTCCCTACAGTGGGATACGTAGGCCGTCCATATCAGATCCGGTCGCTTCATTAGAAAAAACCAAAACTCAATTAATTTATCCCGAACTACGTTCGATCTGAATTCCTGCTGTGACAGGATACGTAGGCATTTTTTAGCTCGGTCGTCACAAAAAAAAACCCAGAAACCATTAAGAAAACCCAGAGGCAATGAAACGGAATAGAATCAGCGAGATCAAACTACGAAAACCGAGACACAAGGACCGACCAGTGTCAACCCCACATTGGGGCAGAATTTTTGAGATCCTCTAAAAAATTCTTTTCAAGAATGATCAACAGGCAGAGAGCAAAATAAAACCCTACACTGGGGCAGGGGCCGCTCAAGGCTAGCCCAAAATGAGACAGAATTTTTGAGAAAGTTCTTGAGATTCTTCCACCATTTTCGGGAATCAGCAATCGTGTTACACCTTGAAATTTCGGGTTGTTGCGCGGTAAATAGATTAATGCAAGTTAAGGTGTTTATGGTGTCCCTATAAGTAAGAAGGGATACTTAATGATTCTAATTAAGATTCCAAAGACACTTGAGGAGAGAGAGAGAGGAAAGCTTGTTGGAGAAAGTTAAGGTAGAGAGTGTCTTACCCAGTGTACAAATGTACCAGCAGGTGTTCCTGGTAATTTACGGGCCTATAAGTTGAACGGATCAAATCGGCGAAATTTGAACTGAATCAGGAAAAGTCTATAGGTACCAGTCACGGTCGACGGGCCATTGACGGACCGTCGATGTGTACCGTCCTTGCGTTTCTGCGATCAGGGATTTGCAGGCCTGAGTCGATGGAGCCAGTCGACGGATCGTAGACACGTCGACGGGGCCGTCGACCCGGCCATCTAACCGCCTCTCTGGAATTTTCTTGTGTCAGCTATAAATAGACGACCCTTGCCCATAATTTTCAGATTTCACTTTCTCTCTAAGTCTTGGAAGCTCTAGAATATTCTTCACACCATATTATCATATATCCAAGGGAAATCAAGGATTAAACACCAAGAATTAGTAAAACTCAAGTGTATGGATGCTCACTAGGGTTTGTAGATATCAAGAAGCACTTTTGTATTGAAGTAGGGTTTTCTCCAAGTGAAGTACTTTCATCCAAGGTTCATTCCTACATCATTAAAGGTGAGTTTTATGTTCAATCTATGTTATTAAGAATATTGAGTGATTGAAAGACTTGGATTATGGAAGAAAGAAGAGTAGGGAGTGAAACTATGGAAGTAGTGATGTTTTTGAATAATAACTTGACTTGAATTATAGTTTTTGATATGTTATAAGTACAATCTTGTGATGGATAATACAAATGATATTAAAGGAGTATGATATGAGGATGAATAGAGTGTTATGTGAAGAATAAATATGATGTTGTATTATAGGTATTGTTATGGATGATTTTGAAGGTGGATTTGAGAAGTAAATAATGTTTAACTTGAAGAATCTATTGATTATGATATTATGGGTGTTCTTGTTGATGTTTGGGAGTTGTCTTATTTTTTGGAGGAAGTTGTTGGAACAAAGGAAATGTCGCCAAATCCCCATTAGCCCTTAGTTGCTTTAGCTTAAGCTTAAGTATATTTCCGGTTATCTAATCTTAGTACAAATTCTCTTGAAGGTAGAATCGCGAGCTTGGAAGGCAAACAATTAGACGGTAGCATCAAAGAGAGATACAAAGGTATGTGAGGCTAGTCCCCTTTCTTTCAAAGGCATGACTCCGATATAGTGAATTCTTCCCTATATTCCCATGACCTTCTAACATCCCGAAAGAAGAAAGTTAAAGATCCTTAAGAGCTTCTTATGAGATATATTATGTGACAGTGATGATGATAATGATGCCTTCATGAGCTTGAGAATTCTATGTTTACGATTCGTTGATGTTGTTCCTTGTTGTTGCCTAGCCTCATGATACTAGTTCTTTCAAGGCGAGGCATGGTAATGATGATATTCCATAATGTAATCGGAGGTTCCCGAACTTACATCACTCCGATAGATTGATAGCTTTGTTTAAGCTCCCATGCATGCATTACCTTATGTATATGTAAGATTACACCGCGCCTATACGGTCGGGCAGCACCACTAAGGCGGGCGGCTTGTTACACCGTGGTTATTAGGCACGGGCAGCACCACTAGTGGGCGGCGTGAGATGGTTACCCTGGACGTGGGAGGCTCGGACGCGGGCTAATGATATGATTTATTTAGACAGCTTATGTATGTACGCGTGATATGTTTTAAAGGTAAAAGTGAGCATGCATGATTCCGCTTCAAGAGGCAAGCAGTTACAATTATCCTTTCTCCTTATGCTTTCTATATTTCCTTATTATGTTACCATATATGCCTTACATACTCAGTACATTGTTCGTACTGACGTCATTTTCTTTATGGACGCTGTATGCCCACAAGTAGACAGGGAGACGGCGTAGACGCTTAGGAGCTTACTCAGCAGTCGTACAGGAGCACCCCACTACTTTGGAGGTGCAGCCTATGATTTTATTCATTTTTGTACATATTTGGGGGATGGCGGGGTCTTGTCCCGTCACTATGATTCCATTATTCCAGTTAAAGGCTCGTAGATGCGTATATGTGGGTTGTAGATGTTATGTGACCCCCTTTATTGTAGATTTACTACATCATTTTTTTAGCCTTATGGGTCTATGCTTATATATGATTTGGGAGATGTTTGGAGACTGTTCTGTGATAAGTTTGTGTTGAGAATTATATATGCCCAGGTTGAGTATGTTAGTCAGCATGATAAGCGGTGCTCGTTAGTAAGCTCCGGGTACCCGTCATGGGCCTAGTTGGGTAGTGACAAAAGTGGTATCAGAGCAGTTCTATCCTAGGGTATGTCTACGAGCTGTGTCGAGTTGAGTCTTGTTTTTGGGTGTGAAGCGCCACACTTATAAACGAGATGTTGTCGGGTATTGAGGAGTAATTACCATTTTTCTTCTCCATAGATCGTTCGATAGAGCTATGTTATAAGATTCTTTTTCTCGAGCTGAGCGTTAAGATTTCAGCGATGCCGGTGAAGAGAAAAGCAGCAGCCGCCCAGAAGGGCAAGACTGTAGCAGAAACGCGGGTTGAATAGGAGCCACCGATAAATATAGAAGATGGTGATTCCCACAACGAGGCTCCATCTCATACCTCTCACACTCCACCTATTTCGGAGGAACATGAAGGGGCTCCAACTCAAACCCAAGTGCCTCCAGTTCCTCCACCGAATGCTTCGGGTCAGCAGATGACCGAGGCTATTCAGATATTGACTCAGCTAGTTGCCGCTTAGGCTCAGCGGCAGAGTGTGGGTCCGGGGTGATAGAGCCACTAGTGCCAGAGCCCGTGATTTTATGAGTCTGAACCCGCTGGAGTTTTTCGGGTCAAAACCGGATGAAGACCCGTAAAGTTTTATAAATGAGATGTTGAGGATTCTGAGGATTATACATGCTTCCGATACTGAGTCAGTGGAGTTAGCATCCTATAGATTGCGGGGTGTCACCGTTCTATGGTATAATAATTGGATAGCTTCAAGGAAGGAAAATGCTCCTCCCCCGGTTTGGCAGGAATTTGTATATGCTTTTATTCGCCATTATTTGCTACCCGAGGTTCGAAGGGCCAGAGCTGATAGGTTTTTGAATCTAAAGTAAGGAAATATGAGTGCTCGGGAGTATAGTCTTCATTTTAATTCATTAGCCTGGTATGCTCCGACTATGCTAGCTGATATGAGGGACAGAGTGCATCGATTTATGAGTGGCATAGGGCCACATCTGTTCAAAGATTGCTTGACGGCTTCATTGCAGGAGGGGATGGACATCTCCCGTATTCAGGCCCATGCTCAAAATTTAGAAGAGCAGCAACAACTGCACCGAGGTGAGCGTGATGTAGACAAAGGGCAGAGTAAGAGGGCCAGATCTGTTGGTGCTAGTAGCGAGTATAGAGGGAGTCAGAGGCAACCATATTCCAGATATTTAGGCCAATCTGCGACTAGTGCACCTCCTCGATTTGTGGGTAGGAGACTTGATTTCCTTATTTATTCAGGACAGAGTCCGAGCTCAAGAGTTTCAGGCTCCCTGTTTGGAGGAGATCCTAGTCAGAAGAGACCACTGATACCACGATGCAGTCAGTGTGGTAGATTTCATTCCGGTTAGTGTCGCCGAGGGTCAGATGCTTCTTATTCCTGTGGTTAGGTTGGGCATATGATGCGTGATTATCCATCGATGGGTGGTAGAGTTGGGGCCCAGCTTACAGGATCAGTAGCAGATTCTTTTTCATCCGTGCGCCCTGTAGGGCAGACTCCTCAAATTTCAGTAGGCTGTGCTAGGGGCAGAGGGGTAGTATCTAGTTCGAGTGGCCCTCAGCAGCCCCGTATTTATGCTTTAGCCGGACGCCAGGATCTTGAGTCCTTCCCTGATATGGTTACAGGTACATTGACCATATTGTTTTTATGATGTCTATGCATTGGTTGATCCGGGTTCTACGTTATTTTATATCACTCTTTATATTGCTAGCCATATTGGGGTGAAACCCGAGCCAATTAAACCTTTCGAGGTATCTACTCCGGGTGGTGATCCAGTAATAGCTAGACAAGTATATAGAAATTGTGTGTTGTGGTATGTAATAGTCAGACTATAGCTGATCTGATTAAGCTGAAAATGTTAGATATTGATGTGATTATGTGCATGGATTGGCTGGGCTCTTGTTATGCTACTGTGGATTATAGGATGAAAATAGTTCAGTTCTAATTTCCGGGCGAACCAATGCTTGAATGGAAGGGTAACACAGCTTCCCCAAGAGGTAGGTTTATTTCCTACCTTAAGGCAAGGAAGATGATCGCTAAAGGCTACATTTATCATCTAGTCCGAGTTCACGACACCGAAGCAAAGCCGCCGACTTTTCAATCTGTCCCGGTAGTAAATGAGTTTTCGGATGTATTTCCAGATGAACTTCTAGATCTTCCACAAGAATGGGAAATTGAGTTTTCTATTGATGTGCTACCGGACACCGAGCCTATTTCTATACCTCCTTACAAAATGGTTCCTGCAGAATTGAAAGAGCTAAAGGCACAACTAAAAGATTTGCTTGAGAAAGGATTCATTAGGCCTACTCCATCACCATGGGGAGCACCTGTCTTGTTTGTAAGAAAGAAAGATGGCTCCCTACGAATGTGCATTGATTATAGACAGTTGAACAAGGTGACAATCAAGAATAAATATCCACTTCCGAGAATCGACGATTTGTTTGATCAATTGCAAGGTGCCAAGTGGTTTTCAAAGGTCGATTTGAGATCGGGGTATCATCAAGTGAGAGTCAAGGAGGAAGACATTCCGAAAATGGCTTTCAGAACTAGATATGGTCATTATGAATTTCGGGTGATGTCATTTGGGTTGACTAACGCTCCGACAGTGTTTATGAACTTAATGAACAACGTATTCAAACCTTTTCTAGATTTATTTGTGATCGTATTCATCGATGACATTCTGTGTTACACCCCGTAAGAGTCCATGCTACTTGACTTAAGACAAGAATGAATGAGTTAAGAAAGTTAATCGAGTTAGTAAGAATATTGTTGTATATATATGGTTGCCTTAAGTATCCCGAGGTGACATGGCAACCTAAAGGATTTGAAATCGTGTTATGAGTATGTATACGAGGTAATTTTAGTGCCCTTTTAAAGTATTTGAGATTATTAGTAATGATATAGATAATGGACAAAAGATATGAATATACTTTTGCGATTGGAGTTTCGTCGAAGCTTTGTGAGTTCTCTAGTTGTGTTTAAGGTTATTGTGATTCTGCAGACTCTTCAAGACATGTGTATGGATTGTTATGGATGTATATGAGTATGTATATGTATGTATAAGAGGTTACATGAGGGTTGGAAGAGGATTAGAAGTTAAACGAATCTAAATGAAATGAATCGGAACAACTTTAGTAATATCTCGGACCAGATTTTTAGCCCATATTGTTGGAGGCATATCTCCTAGTATATGAGGGGTTTTAAGGTGTTTCATCGAGTCTAGGTTCCAACGCAACAAACCGCTCGTCAAAATGATATCGGGATAAGGAGTTATGGACGATGCAAGTTGGGATGGCAGGGCAGCAAGTTGAGACCCAACCCAAGCATTTATATTTCGGCCCATGAGGCCCATTAACCTTAATATATATGGAAATTTCGTTTGAGGGCTGGTCATTTTCATCTAGGATCTTCCAAGAATATTGGAGAGAGTGGGAGAAAACTTCTAGGCTAAGAAAGCCATTTTGGTCAAAATCCGAGCCCCGAATCCCGAAGCTCATGAAGAGAAAAGCGTTGTACGTCGCGTTGCCTTCAGTTTGAGCTAAAAATTAGCCAAAAAGAGGAGTTTTGACGTGGTTGTTTCATACTTAAGGTAAGATTAAGGTCCCTTTTTCATTGTTAATAAGTTTATTTAGAGTTTTAACTGATTAGAACGAAGAAAATAGCGTTATAAACTCGTTTGTTGTTTTGTTGAGATTTATGGATCAGGGGCTGTTTTAGTTGGATTAAATGGATGAGATTAGTTGAGTTATGATGTATATTAATGGTTGATATTGTTGATGATTCAATTGAATTGGATTTTCGGGATTGTCCAGTTTATAGAGGAAATGTTGCCCGAATTTCATTAAGTTCCGTTCGTATACAAATTAGATAGTAAGTGGTGTAAATGGTCTAATCGTGATATTATCGTCGTGATTGTAGACATACGGACTTGAGGAGTAGACGTTTAGTGATTAGGTAGATTGTCAGGTATGTAAAGCTATCCCTTCCTTCTTTTTTTGGCATGAATTACATAAAACGAGTGGACGATGAACGTACATAATTCCAATGAATTCTAGTTCTCAGTGGTACTTGACAAGATAGTTGTCTTTGATTATCCAGTGTTGGTTCATTCTAATTATTCTATTAAGTCTCAGATGATGATTTAAGTTGTATATGGTTGCTCCTGATATTCTATTCGTGCATAACGTTATTACATCATTTCACCGAGTCCCGGGCCGGGTATGTATTCGTGCACAGTTTCATTGCATTTTTCACCGCGTCCCTCACTAGAGGGCCGGGTACGGTATATATATGATTATTTCACCGAGTCCCTCACTAGAGGGCCAGGTACGGTACATAGATGATTATTTCACCGAGTCCCATAATAGGCCAGGTATGGTGTACTATATAGATATGTATGACTCTCATCTCATAAGGCACAGGTGCATTGGTATCTTTGATTATCATACTTGTCTCCTATCATCCTTTACTCAATCATGATCTTCTTTATTGTACTCCATGCTTTACTTACTCAGTACATTTTTCGTACTGACCCTCATTTTCTTCGGGGGCTGCGTTTCATGCCCGCAGGTACAGATACTCAGTCTGGCGATCCTCCAGCCTAGGACTTCTGCTCAGCTGCCTGGAGAGCTCCATTGTTCCGGAGCTTAAGTCATTTTGGGTATAAATCCTTTGATATAGACTTGACTTATGCATATCCATGGGTACGGCGAGGCCCTGTCCCGTCATATTTCACTATTATACTCTTAGAGGTATGTGGACATGTGTGGGTTGTATATGGGCTTTGGTCAGCTATATCGACATAGTCCGTTTTGGATATTCCTGTATATAGTGGAAGCCTTGTCGGCTTGCATATTTTGTTATGTTTTGGTTAGCTGTGACTCCTCAGGAGACAGGTTTATTATGATATGTGACGTTATGAGTCTATAACTTGCTTTTACAAATTTCCACATTATCCTTAGTTCTAGTCTGATTATATTTAGCAGGTTCGTATATGAGTGTCCAACTCGAGCACTGGTCATGGCCCATCGGTTTGGGTCGTGACATTCTGGTTTATTCTAGGTCAGAAGCAGAGCATGCGGATCATCTACGTACGGTCCTCGAAATTCTTCGGACTCGTGAATTGTATGCTAAGTTTTCGAAATGTGAATTTTGGTTGAATTTTGTGACTTTTCTGGGCTATATTATCTCAGCTGATGGTATTCGCGTGGATACTCAAAAGATCGAGGCCGTGAAGACTTCGCCAAGGCCTACAACGCCTACAGAAGTCCGCAGCTTTCTGGGATTGGCAGGTTACTATAGAAGATTTGTGGAAGAGTTTTCTTCTATTTGAGCACCATTGAAGAAGTTAACTCAGAAATCAACAAAATTTCAATGGACTGATGCCTATGAATGTAGTTTCCAGGAGTTGAAAGATAGATTGACTTCGGCCCCAATCCTGACACTTCCAAAAGGATCAGAAGGATATGTTGTTTATTGTGATGCCTCCGGTGTTGGGTTGGGCTGTGTATTAATGCAGCATGGGAAGGTTATAGCCTATGCCTCCAGACAGTTGAGGAAACATGAGAAGAATTATCTGACCCATGGTCTTGAATTGGCTGCGGTAATTGCACTGAAGATATGGACACATTACTTGTATGGTGTACATGTTGATATTTATACATATTATAAGAGTCTTCAGTACATTTTCAAGTAGAAGGCGTTGAATTTACGGCAGAGGCGGTGGTTAGAGCTATTGAAGGACTATGATTTAAGTATACTATATCATCGGGAAAAAGCAAATGTGGTGCCCGATGCTCTTAGCCGTAAATCCATGGCCAGTTTATGTGACATTCAACCGGAGAAGAAAGAATTAGTTCGTGAGCTCCATTAGCTAGCTAGCCTAGGAGTTCGTTTACTTGATTCGGGCAGTGCAGGAGTTACTGTTCATAACCCATCTGTTTCACTCCTGGATATGAAAGTGAAAAGGCGCCAATATGAAGATCCCCAGTTGAGTCATTATAGAGATACATTTCCTGAGAAAGAAAAGTCACCATTTGAAGTTTCTGCGGATGGAGTTCTCAGGTACCGAGGCAGGCTATATGTTCTAAATGTTGCAGGACTATGTCGTCAGATTCTAGAAAAAGCTCATTACTCTTGGTATTCCATTCACCCAGGAGCAACAAAGATGTACCATGATCTTAAGTCAATATATTGGTGGGATGGAATGAAAAAGGACATAGCGGAATTTGTAGCCCAGTGTCCAAATTGTCAACAAGTGAAAATTGAGCATCAAAAGCCAGGAGGATTGTTACAAGCCATGGAAATTCCAACCTGGAAATGGGAAGTGATCAATATGGATTTCATTGTAGGTTTGCCTCGTTCCCGGCGCAAGTATGACTCCACATGGGTGATAGTTGATAGACTCACGAAATCAGCTCATTTTCTTCCAGTCAGAACCACATATTCAGTAGAAGATTATGCAAGGTTGTATCTCAAGGAGATAGTGTGACTTCATGGTTTCCCAGTGTCTATTATCACGGACAGAGGAACACAATTCACTGCTAAATTCTGGAAGTCCTTTCAAGAAGGTTTGGGAACTCAAGTGAGGCTCAGCATAGCATTTCATCCATAAACTGATGGACAAGCGGAACGAACTATTCAGACCTTAGAAGATATGTTGCGGGCATGTGTATTAGATTTCGGAGGCAATTGGGATGATCATTTGCCACTTATTGAATTTGCCTATAACAACAATTATAATTCTAGCATCTGGATGACTCCGTATGAAGCTCTGTATGGAAGGAAATATAGATCACCAATTGGATGGTTTGAAGTCGGAAAGATCCAACTGATAGGTCCAGAATTGATTCAGCAAGCGATGGAGAAGGTAAAACTTATCCAAGACCGATTTTTGACAGCTCAAAGTCGCCAAAAATCTTATGCGGCTAATCACTGACAAGACTTGGAATTCCAAACCAATGATTGGGTGTTCTTGAAAGTATTGCCGATGAAAGGCGTAATGAGATTTGGCAAGAAGGGCAAGCTTAGTCCTCGATATATTGGGCCTTATAAGATTGTGCACAAAGTAGGCCAAGTGTCTTATGAGCTGGACTTACCTCCTGAGCTTGAATCAGTCCACCCAGTTTTTCATGTGTCGATGCTCCGCAAATGTATTGGAGACCCTTCCAGAGTCGTGCTAGTAGATGATGTTCAAGTTACAGAGAATTTGGCTTGTGAAGAGGTACCTATTGTTGTATTGGATAGACAAGTGCGGAAACTCAGAAACAAAGAGATAGCCTCAGTCAAGGTCTTGTGGAGAAACAATAACTGAGAGGAAATGACTTGGGAAGCAGAAGAAGATATGAAGTCCAAATATCTGCATTTATTTCCACCCCCGGAAGAGGTTCGAGACAAGACGCCATTGGCATAATGTATGTAACACTTTCTTTTAACGCTCTTGGTCGTGTCTGGCTATGTTTTCTTGCTGTTGTTATTGTGGACTTGTGAGGCGATGTTATTTTAGGTGTTGTGAAAGGATGGTAGTGCCATATTATAGAGAAAACTCTGGCAGAATTTTTGTAGAATACTCGAGATCTTAACATTCGAGGACGAATGTTCTTAAGGGAGGGGGGGGGGGGGGAGAATGTTACAACTCAGAATTTCGGGTTGTTACGCGGTAAATAGGCTAACGCAAGTTAAGGTGTTATAGTGTCCCTACAAGTAAGAAGGGATACTTAATGATTCTAATTAGGATTCCAAAGACACTTGAGGAGAGAGAGGAAAGCTTGTTGGATAAAGTAAAGGCAGAGAGTGTCTTACCTCATGTACAAATGTACTAGCAGGTGTTCCTTGTAATTTACGGGCCTATAAGTTGAATGGATCAAGTTGGCAAAATCTGAACTGAATCAGGAAAAGTCTATAGGCACCAGTCACGATCAACGGGCCGTCGATGTGTACCGTCCCTGTGTTTTTGCAATCAAGCATTTACAGGCCTGAGTTGAAGGAGCCAGTCGACCGACCGTCGACACATCGACGGGGCCGTCGACCCGACCGTCGAGCCGCCTCTCTGGAATTTTCTGGTGTGAGCTATAAATAGACGACCCTTGCCCATAATTTTCAGATTTCACTTTCTCTCTAAGTCTTGGAAGCTTTAGAATATTCCTCACACCATATTATCATATATCCAAGGGAAATCAAGGATTAAACACCAAGAATTAGTAAAAATCAAGTGTATGGATGCTCACTAGGGTTTGTAGAGATCAAGAAGCCCTTTTGTATTGAA
Source organism: Lycium barbarum (assembly GCF_019175385.1). Lineage (NCBI taxonomy): Eukaryota > Viridiplantae > Streptophyta > Magnoliopsida > Solanales > Solanaceae > Lycium > Lycium barbarum. The sequence goes on along the minus strand of NC_083337.1, from coordinate 124,142,413 downwards.
GTAGGGTTTTCTCCAAGTGAAGTACTTTCATCCAAAGTTCATTCCTACATCATTAAAGGTGAGTTTTATGTTCAATCTATGTTATTAAGAATATTAAGTGGTTGAAAGACTTGGATTATGGAAGGAAGAAGAAAAGGGAGTGCAAATATGGAAGTAGTCATGTTCTTGAATAATAACTTGACTTGAATTATAGTTTTTGACATGTTATAAGTACAATCTTGTGATGCATAATACAAATGATGTTAATGGAGTATGATATGAGGATGAATAGAGTGTTATGTGAACAATAAATATGATGTTGTATTATAGGTATGATTATGGATGATTTTGAAGGTAGATTTGAGAAGTAAACAATGTTTAACTTGAAGAATCTATTGATTATGATATTATGGGTGTTCTTGTTGATGTTTGGGAGTTGTCTTATTTTATAGAGGAATTTGTCGGAACAAAGGAAATGTCGCCAAATCCCCATTAGCCTAAGTTGCTTTAGCTTAAGCTTAAGTGTGTTTCCGGTTATCTAATCTTAGTACAAATTCTCTTGAAGGTAGAATCGCGAGCTTGGAAGGCAAACAATTAGACGGTAGAGTCAAAGAGATACAAAGGCATGTGAGACTAGTCCCCTTTCTTTCAAAGGCATGACTCCGATTTGGTAAATTCTTCCCTATATTCCCATGACCTTCTTACATCCCTAAAGATAAAAGTTAAAGATCCTTAAGAGCTTCTTATGAGATATGTTATGTGATAGTGATGATGATAATGATGCCTTCATGAGCTTGAGAATTGTATGTTTACGATTCATTGATGTTGTTCCTTGTTGTTGCCTCGCCTCATGATACTAGTTCTTTTAAGGCGAGGCATGGAAATGATGATGTTCCATAATGTAATCGGAGGTTCCCGACCTAACGTCACTCTGATAGATTGATAGCTTTATTTGAGCTCCCATGCATGCATTAGCTTATGTATATGTAAGATTACACCGGGCCTATACGGCCGGGCAGCACCGCTAAGGCGGGCGGCTTGTTACACCGTTCTTATTAGGCATGGGCATCACTACTAGTGGGCGGCGTGAGATGGTTACCCCGGACGCGGGAGGCTCGGACGCGGGCTAATGATATGATTGATTCAGACAGATTATGTATGTACCCGTGATATGTTTAAAGGTAAAAGTGAGCATGCATGATTCCGCCTCAAGAGGCAAGCAGTTACAATTATCCTTTCTCCTTATGCTTTCTATATTTCATTATTATGTTACCATATATGCCTTACATACTCAGTACATTGTTCGTACTGACGTCCTTTTCTTTATGGACGCTGTGTTCATGCCCACAAGTAGACAGGGAGACGGCGCAGACGCTTAGGAGCTTACTCAACAGTCGTGCAGGAGCACCCCACTACTTCAGAGGTGCATCCTATGAGTTTATTCATTTGTGTACATATTTTGGGGACGGCGGGGTCCTGTCCCGTCACTATGATTCCAATATTCCAGTTAGAGGCTCGTAGATGCGTATGTGTGGGTTGTAGATGTTATGTGACCCCCTTTCTTGTAGATTTTGTACATCATTTTTGTATCCTTATGGGCCTATGCTTATATACGATTTGGTAGTTGTTTGGAGACTGTTCCATGATAAGTTTGTGTTGAGAATGATATATGCCTAGGTTGAGTATGTTAGTCAGCATGTTAAGCGGTGCTCTGTAGTTAGCTCTGGGTACCCGTCATGGCCCTAGTTGGGTTGTGACAAGTCGTACCTCTCTAGGGATCCGGAAGATCACACTCAAAGTCACATGTCATGACAAAAGAGTTTTCAAAATAATAATCATAATAATAATAATAACAAACATGCATATGTAGAACAATGCGCTTTGCTAATTTGTACTGTAGATTTCAAGAAAATATATACAGTCATTAGTATAAGCGCAATCCAAAATTGACTCTAGGAATATCGAGGCTAAGAGGGTTTAGAAGGACGTCTAGAGAAGCCGCCAGATGGGAGGACAACAACGCTGATCAGCCTTTTAGGAAACTCATAATTTTTCTGTGGATGCAGGTCTCGACAGGAAAGGGACAGAACTGCAAAGGCTAGCCTAGCAAGAACAAACCGTTTAATTGTCAGCAAAGCGATAGAACTGTGAAGGCCAAGTCCGGCGAGACCAACACTACGAGCGAATGGGAAAGGATACGCCCAACCAAAGTGTAAGAAATGAATGAGCCCCGAGGCATGTTCGACCAAAAAGGCCGCACAAAGAGCGAAAAAACAAAGACATGTCAGGACGAAAGGGTCGAAGCGATTGACAAAAACATATTCAACCAAAAGGGTCATGACAAAAACAAAGGGGCATATCCAGGCGCGAGGTTCACAACCCACACTACGGACGAAAGGAATATCATCCAGCCGCAAGGGCTATATCTGTATCTTTTAATCCCTTTCAATTCTTCCATTCTTTAAATTCCTTTCAAATTCTTTATTTTTCTGTCGCCGAGAGGTCCATTGCACGTTTATTTTCTGCTGCCTAGAGGGCCATGCTGAGAGGGCCATTGCATGTTTATTGTTTGTTGCCGAGAGGGCCATGTCGAGAGGGCCATTACACGTTTATTTTTTGCTGCCAAGAGGGCCATTGCACGTTTATTTTCTATTGCCGAGAGGGCCATTCATTCATTCATACTGCCGAGAGGGTCATTCATTTATTCACTCGTACTGCCGAGACGGCCATTCATTCATTCATTCATACTGCTGAAAAGGCCATTCATTTTATTACATACTGCCATTGCATGTTTGCTTTTGCTGCAGAGGGGACGATTCATACGAATATCATGAAGACATCTGCAATGTTTTTGAAATTCAGAAGCAGGTGCACAATCTTCGAGAGAGAGCTTACCTACTAAACCGGATCCAGACAAATTGCAGAGCAAACGTGAGACTTTTCTTACGCAGCCGATCAAGAGAGAGTGCCCATAAGAGTCAAGCTCTTTGGCCTGGACTTGAAAGCTACCCACTCCCAAGCTCAGCCAAATTTGTTCGCTTTTGATTTCTTTTACTAAAAAATCGCGATCGGTCGGGTACACACTGGGAAACCCGAAGGTATTCCCGCATAAGGGACATACTCTTCTCCAGCGGGTTGAAGTGCATGTGGCCTAATTCCTTAAGGCCAGGGATATGTAGGCGGTCTCAAGACTAGAGAGTCGGTCACACTCTAATAAAATGTTCGGAAAAAAAAACGGGCACAACACCGGTGATCTCAGGACTCTTCTGCTACGCACATAAAAGTCTTTAATAGAGTCAAACTACAAGTGACCTGAATCCTCATATAGCCTGAGATATGTAGGAAACCCAGCAGCCCAGGTCCGGCCGCACTTATGGGATTTGCGTGAAAATTCGAAGGGTAGAATGAATCGGGTCGGTCAAAACCAGGGTTAGTCAAATTTCGTTGCTCAGGGATGGTCCCGCCATCCCCGAACACCGAAGGGGAAGCTGTTGACACTTGATTTTTGACCTCCCCTATTTTATTTTATTTACTCAGGGCCCTTGGATAATAAATAAGATAATTTTGCACGCTCACAAAATTTTTTGAATAATTTTAAACAGTTATTCAGGTTAATATTTTTACTTCTATAAATTAACAGGGGAACTTCAAGGCTCTATTAATTATTCAGAAAATTATCGACATCTTTACAGCATTTTACAGCATTTTTATAATTTGCCAGCAATAGGACAATTTTAAACAATTTTTCATTTAATCCAGCAAAATCAAATAAAATTAGATAGAAAGCGATTTATTTTATTTTTATATCCAAGGAATTTGAATAATTAAGAGAATATACAATTTTACCCCCACGCTCTAAATTATTACTATGTGTGTATATTTGTGCCAATTTTGGCGAAGTTGTTTTAAAATTGTGATTTTAGTTTAATTATTGTTATTCTTGCATAAATGAATACCTCATAATTAGCCAATTCATGGTTCAATATAGCTGGGGTAAATTTTACAAATGCTGAATTGTAAATGTCCTTAATTGAAATGTCCAAGCCATAGGCAAATTAATTAAGGACATTAATGCAAAATAGCTTTAATTGGTTAAATTAATTATCAAAATAAGGCTATATTTGCAAATGGTTAATTGCAAGGATATTTCTGCAATTGATTATAAAGGTTGGTCATAATTGTAACCCTCATTCAATTAAGGGTCAATTTAAGGCTATTTCTGCAAAATGAGTTCCAAAACTGCTTGTTAATTTAATTACATCTTTGTTTGACCTCATTTTAATTATTTCTTGTTATTACTACGTACTTTAAATAACGACCTATTTTACTAAAATTTCTATTCTGCCCCACGGATATATATACATTCGATATATGCATATATACGCTTATAATATACAAAATGTTTTTTGAATTAAAAAAAACAAAGGGCCAGGTCCAGCCCATTTAGGGCTGACCCGACCCACGTCCGTTATAACACTCCCTCCTGAATAAACAAAGGAACGGAGGGACTTCATTTGCAAAGTTCCAAGAGGGGCTAGGGGTAAACCCTAGCTGCCTCTCTGTCTTCCCTACCTCCTGCTACTGCTCTGCCTTTTTGGTGATAAATGGTGTGTATGAGGCGTGGTTGTGACAGTGAAGAGGACGGAGCATTTATTGCTTTGTCCTTTTTACGATTTTTATCACAAATTCACATCTAAACGACCCCTTAAAGGTACAATCCTTGTTTTCTTTTATTATTATTCATTTTTACTGCTTTTAAGAGTAGTTGAAGCCATTGATTGTTGCTATCTTTGAATCTAAGCCCTTTATTGATAGATCTGAGTGTAAAACTAGTTAAAACTATGTTGTACCACATCGGTGGTGAGGGATTAAGTGTGGTTTCTGGGGTTCTAATCCCCATATTCAGTTTCCAGGACAAGTTTTCAAAAGCAAAAACAAGCCTAAAAGGGTGAAAATCTGAAAATGAGAGCTTTACACTTGAAAATATTCAAGTTTAAGAGCTCTTTGATTATAAATATTTAGTATTTTTGAGGTTTTTAAATCTCCTCTGAGTCAGAAGTTTTTTTTTTTTTGCTTTTTTTACACTACTTTGGTGTTGGTGGCTGAGTTTGGAAGAGGGAAAAAGCTCCTCAAGTCCATTCTTGATTCGGTTGTGCTCACAAAAGGTAATTCTTATTTTTTTTATTGCTTTTTCCCTTTAATTTCTGTTACCATTTTGTTTATTCTCTGTTTTTAGTTAGTATTAGTGTTAGTGTGTATTTTAGCTTTAGTTTTGGTTGCTATGATAGTAATTGTTGATTGATTGATGTTTCAGATTATTAGATTAGTGTAAATGGTATTGGTTAAAGTTATAGTGTTTTGGTTTGAAATTGAAGGTTGTGAAGATGGATATTAGATCCCCTTTAGAATATTTATAATGTTTGATTAATGTCAAATGGATTAGCTAGTTGTATTGATTGTTTACGAGTAACGTAAGTTGATAGGTTTAATCATGTTATAAGGTAGTTCTTGTTTGGTGCTTTGATGGTTCAAGGCATTTTGTTCACAATGTCCTATTTTGTGCTATCCTGTGTTATTTGTGTCTTAATTCTAGAGTTTAAATGAGGCATGCTGGGATAAAATTGTTGCGTGAATCTAAATTCTAAATGATCTAGTCTTGCTTTGACATATCCTTTTTGTGTTTTTTTTATGTACTGTGTGAATTCCACTTATTTTTGTAATAGAGGGATCAGTTGGCTTGAACAACTCTAAAAAAGGTAAAGGATAGTTTGCCTCTGATTGTTTCTGTCTCTTAAAGATCGTATGAGGCTTCTCCTCTAAAATTCTGATCACCTTGCCTCCTATATTAGTCTATTATTGAGGGGTTATGGCCTGCTTGGATGACTTACTCTCATTATGTGTGCCATATTGTTTTTTTAGCCTCTTGTAAGGTCCTTGGTCTATATTATAAGGTGTACTAAGGCTGTCATTGTGCATTTCTATGAGTATACAAACCTGTGTCACTTAGTGATCTCCCAAGCTACTGCTTCTTCTACATTTTTATATGTTTAGACAACTTGCTTAGTTTTCATGCTTTGAAAATGTTTGGTGGTTTGACTTGGAATCTGGACCATGCTCTGTGTTGCTTCTTATATTCATTTGCTTAAACATGATATCTTGATTCCATCCTGCATGCTTAAAATAAGCTTGATACCTTAGTTTTTCTGTCCTAAGCTAACATGGCTCCTGCTCAAGTAAAATGGATGTTGATTCTGTGCCATTTAGCTGACCCTTTGCCATGATTATTTTGCCCTCCTATGCCTAAGTATCACCTAAATCCAGTTCTATGTCCCATGAAAGGGTTCCTATTATGCCTCATCTGTGTTCATGCATGAAGTCTTGTTTGCTTTAGAAATCAGATAACATTGTACCTTAGTTTGTTTACTTTGCAGTCCCGAAACCTGTATCTCCAGGGTCCTGTTATGCTCCTGTTTGCTTCATCACTATCTAAATCATCACCTGCTCATGTTAAACTGATCACTTTATGCTTGCTTTCACTAAAATGTTATACTATTACACTTTTTCTACTTGGTTTTGCCATTGAAGGAAGATCTGTGTGATTGTCATATATGCTATGTGTCCTCTTCTTATCATGTTTGTCCTGCTCTGAGAGTTTCAAGTGTTGTAAGGGTGATTTACCTATGTTGTATGCATACAATGTTTACTTAAGTGTCCAACATTAAGAATATTTCCATCAACCATTGTTGAGGCCTTGCATCAGGGCATTTGTCTCACCTTGCCTTACCTACCATGCTAGTTGTTGACTTGAACCATGTTGATAACCTATGCCTTCTGTGCTCTCCCCCCACCCTCTCCCTCATTGGAGTGATTCATGACCTTTATATACGGCCTGCATACTTCACTACTGCTCTCATTTAGTTCTCATATAGCTGATCACTGTCTCATGATGGCATATTGTGTGGATTTTGGTTCAAGAGTCATGGCATAGTCTTGGTATTTGTTGTTTGCCTTCCTTGTTTGTTTGCATCACTTTTATTGCACCTATATCATGTCTGTCCTTTCCCCTTTTCTTAAGCATGTGTAGTTTGCCTAAACAGAAATAGAGTTAGCATGAGATGTTGTCTTCCTTTCTTTGGTAACAAATTCTGTATGCCCCTCCCCTCTTCCTTCTTTGATCACACATACACACACAGCCTATTGAGTCCTTGGATTATTACCTTGACTTTGCCTTTGCCTATCTATTTGAAATGATGCTTCCTAAGGTTAAAACTTGATTTGAATGATTAGTTTTTCTCACTGTAAACTTGAAGTGTGAATTCTCTAAAACCTGTAAAATCACTCCTGCTCCTTTGATAATCTTTCCATGCCAACTGAATTACTGCAGATTACTTAATCTGATAGTTCTTGCCCTGTCCCCATCTGTATGCCATGTCTCAATTCTTAGCCTGAGTGACTATGTTTTTTTTTTTTAAGATTAATGTTGCTTGTGTTGCTTCCCCAGTTTGTAACTGACCTGTATTTCATCTTGTGATCCATGCTTTGCTTACAGCCTTTTATGCATCATAGTTCACATTGCCTCAACTTTCTATCACATTCAAATTACTACCAAGGCTGTGCTTCATACTGAAAGTGATTGTTTCCATTCTGCTACTACTTGTTTGAACTGCCCGACTCATTTACTTACCTCCTATGTGTTAATATGAACATGCCATTCCCTGATTGATAATGGAACTTCCTGATTGTTGTGTCCTGTACAATTTATAATTCTCAGTTGTAGAATATTGTGTCTTGCTGTCAGTGCTAATGATAAAATGTACTACCAGTGCCCTATACTCTCTTAGTTTCTTTATTAGTTTCATTAATCCAAGACAAGGTGTGGTAGTTCAGGGTTGTCCTATCCTCTTGGTGTTAGCCATGCCTGGGGTTCATAGAAGCCCCTTGAAACTTGTGCGACATCGGGGACACAAGTTAGGACCCAGTCATCATATCATTCCGAACCTTGAATTAAAATGAACACTATTTTTGAAGCAAAAGGGGTAAGTATAGGTCACATATAATTGTTAAATATGTGTGTGTTTATGAATATGTGTTTGATAAGTTCAATGTTTATAAACTAATCAGTTCCCTTTTCTTTTTCTCCCCCCTTTACTCTCATGACCAATCAGGTCTAGTCAAGCCAGGCCCAATAGGAAATTCATTCAAAATCATGTTCGAAAGACAAAAAAGATAGCGAGGCACGCAGAAGGCCCAGCCATGGGTGAAAATGGCCAACTAGGGGCTTGGTACGCCTCTAGTCTAACTTAATCTTTTTATATTTATTTGTTGACCTATTCCTAACTTGATGTACTTGTAAAAATGTGTTACACCTCGAAAATTCCGAAATTGTTGACTTATGAGTAGGCTAATGTGAGCTTAAGGTGATTATGAAATCCTTACAAGATTAAGGGAAGTATTAGATAACTTAAAGTGCATACTATAAGATTTTGAAGTCATACGAATATGTGAAATTTAGTTTGTCAAAGAAAGTGAAATGTAAGTCGTGTTCGGAAAGGTTTCGCTATAATTGAGCTAATATTTGTTTGGTAATGTCTTTAGGGGCTGCTATAGGGCCCATTGTATGGTTAATGAAGTGTTATGTAAGTGCCAAGAAGGTTCCACGAGGATTGGAAGTCAAGCGAATCAACGAGAGAAAGTTTCGGATAACTGTGAGTTATACGGCCACTTATACGGTCCGTATACCTTTATACGGTCTGTATAGGGGGGGTCCATATAACATGATCTTTACAGAAAGGGACATTTTCATGGTGGTGTTATACGGTCCACTGATACGGACTGTATAATATTATACGGATCGTATAAGTCCATCGGGCAGCTTTTTAATTTTTGTATAAATAGATGATCCTTACTCTTTTATTTCATTTCTCACATTTCCACAAGTCTTGAGAGCTCCAAACCCTTCTCCAAGCATATTCCACTCCAACCCAAGAGAAAACAAAGATCATGAGGCAAGAATCAAGGTACCCATGTGTTAGAAGTCTTGCTAGGGTTAGTAGGCTACCAGAAATTCTTGGGTATTAAGGCTAGGGTTTTCATATAAGTTAATAGCTGCTCCAAAGCTCATTCCCATGAGATAAAAGGTTAGTTTTCATGCTTATGTCATGTTATCATGAATGCTTGGTTGTTGAATAACTTGGGTAGAAGAAGAAAGTAGAAAATGAGATCTAAATGTAGCTTTTTATGATCTTTTTGAGTAGTAAGCTAACTTGAGTCATGATTCTTAGTATAATATGGATATAATCTTGTTATGGAAGGTAATAATGGTGAAGAGGAAGCGTTGTATGAAAATGTGCAAAGGGTTGGTGTGAAGTTGTTAGTATAAGTTGAATATGAGAATGAATTTTGAAGACTTAATGGAATGTGGTTACTTGATTATGATATTGTGGATGTTATTATGGTTCTCTGGGGGTCGTTTTGTAATATGATTGAAGTCGATGAAGTAGGGGAAATGCTGCCCAATTTTTGTTAACTCATGAATTATTCTAGTTTGGATTTAAGAGTATCTTTAAGGCTTAACCATGGTATGAATCCTTCCAAATGTAGATTTTCCGAGCTTCGATGGTGAACGTAAAGTAAAGTAGTTAAGAAGACAAAGAGGTATGTAAGTTTAACCCTTTTTTCTAAAGGCATGTTTTCCTCATTTTGCGCTTATACAAGATATTCACGCTATTCCTATTCCTATAAATGTTGTAAGCTCATGACCCTCGAGATTCTATTGATATTGTTGAAAATGTTTCTTGTGAGGATAATGATAACGATTGTGATGACAAGATAAATTCTAGGGATTCCATATACGATATTCGAAATGTCCTATTCCTAGGAATGCTAAAATGTTCATGACTTTCGATATTTTTAAGATACCTTCGGTGAAAGTTCTTCAAAGTGATGATGATACTAACGATGACGATAATAGTAATAATGACAAGGATAATGATGATGTTGACGTGACTTAAGCACACCTATGTATATATATATCTATGTATGGAAATTATGTAACACCGAGCATATATGGCCGGGCACGACATCTACTGCGTGCACACCTCTGCAGTTGGGTACGGATAACACTGAGCCTTGGTAGAGCCAAGTACGTATAACACTGAGCCTTGGTAGGGCCAGGTACGTATAACACCGAGCTTTATTATGGCCGGATACGTAAGACACCGAACCTCTATGGTCGGGTATGATACTACTATATGTATAAATGTATGAAATGGAAGTTTCCCATTAGAAAGAGGGTAAGTAAATATGATGAACGTCGCTAGAGGTATAAATGGATCTTTTGTCCCATGACTTTTTTATCTCATGATATTTCTCATGCTTCCATTATGTTATTGATTATGCCTTACATACTCGGTACATTATTCGTACTGACATCCCTTTGCCTGGGGACCGCTGTTTTTCATGCCACACAGCCCCATATTGCTTTGCATGAAAGTTATACGGGAGTTTGACTATAGGATGTCCCAAGCTATCAGCTGGATTGGTAAACTCCATTCGGTTCGGAGTGATGCCGCTTCAGAGTATTTCCTTATGAGCTGAGTCATATACATTATGGGTATGTTGGGGCCCTGTCCCAACTTAGGTTTTGATATCATATCTTACGTTAGAGAATTTTGCAGACAGAGTCATGTATACAGTACGTCAGCCTTGTAAGCAGCTATGTTAGCCGGTATATCAATATGCATTGCTTTACAGATTTCATATGATTACAGATTTTACTCGATTTGAGAAAGACAAAGAATTATTTTGAAAAGCTTTCATCATGCATTTCATCTCATGATTTAAGAGTCCAGTGAGACTATGAGTATAACGAGAACCAGCAGGTTCGCTTGGCTCTAAGTAAGGGTCGGGTGCCCGTCATGCCCTATCAGTATTGGGTGTGACAAAATGTGTATTCAAACACATATTATAGTGGAAAATCCTTATGATTGGAATTAGACGTCTTAGGACAACGATTTTTATGCCATTTAGTTAACTTTAGGTCCCCGTATGCGATTTTTCAAAACCACGGACTCAAACAAAATTTCTTCTTCCCTTCTCTTTTCTTACAACTAATTATAAAAAATGAGGCCTTTAAAAAAAAACTCCTTTCAAAATAAATCACTGCTGATTTTCCAAGTTTAAATAAGCAAATCACGTTTTTTATTATTTATACAATAAAGCTATTTCACAAAAATGAGTTAGTTAACTTAATGGCTACTCCAAACTGAATTTCCAAAATCAGTTTTAGACTGATTTGTACGCCATTGGCTTTAACCTATATAGATTTGCTGATAAGTGGAATTTTTTTTTGACAAAATATTGGACCAAGTTTTTTTTAACTTAAACACAAACCAGATTTTCCTACAAAGTTTTGAATACCCATTTCTGGAAAATAGAGACAAATGAAGGATTTTTTTAGCACGAAACACTGTTTTGGTCCAAAGTTGGCCTAAATTAGCTTACATTTTCAGATGGGATATACTTCTTTTAACATATAAAATGCCATTTATAACATATAAGAAACAATTCGTAATATAAAGTTCCGGATAAGACTGAACATACCAAAGACTGCTCAATGTATTTCTGGACGTATTTCACCTGTTCCCTAAGACTGCTCACTGTTTTCATGATTGTTAAATACGGCCACAGAATACGACTCGTATTTTGAAATATGATCCGTATTTCTGGCTGTATTTCACCAGCCGCCAGCTGTGTATATAAGTAGCGCCATTCAGTTAATTTTATAAATTATTCTCATTCTCATAAACCCTAAGGACGAAAACCTTTTCTCCAAGTCTCCAAACTTTAAGGTAAAAACATCTTTAACATTATTAATCAATCCTAGCATTAAACCCATAATTATTAACATGATTCTTGAATGAAAACCCTAGGGTTTGCAAAGTAATCCTTCTCAAGGTGACTCAAGCTATGGTTTTGGGTGTTCTTCATTGTAAAAGTAAATTATTGAATTACGTAAGGCTTAATTAAGGTATGTCCTTTTTGAAAATCTTATTTTGGAATGCATGACTTCTTTTCAAAAGTTATTTATTGAATAGAAAGGTGAACTTCTCATATTTTGAAACCCCTAATTCATGTTTTTATCATAGTTGGTGTGTGTGAGGGGGAAAGCCCACATTAGACCTTAATTGTACTATACCCTATACAATATGTGATCCTAACAGTTTTTCCTCTATAAGAGATGATCAATAATAAGGGTTAATGGTTGGTAATGAGGTTTTCATGAGAAACTATGACAATTGAACTTTGTTTAAAGAAGTGGAAGCATTTTCAAACTTAATGCTAATGGATGGTGTGACTAGATTGAGATAATTATGAATCGGCTTCCATGCTATGAACTTTGTTATTGTGTTTGGCCTAGCTACTCAGGAGGAAGGGTAGCCACTATGGATCCTAGTGTGGTAATTGCCTAGCCATTCGGGAGGAAGAGTGACCACTACCGGGTTCGCTACCCGGAGTGCGGTTTATGCCTAGCTATTTAGGAGAAAGGATAGCCACCGAGAATTACATATTCCAGTGTGGTGCGCTGTGACTAGGGAACCTCTACGGTCATCCCTTCGATATGCTTGATTCTTAAGCCTGTATTGACATGTGTGATATTCGTATTCTCTCATGGAATTGTTGTTGATAATCATGATCAATTGAAAGGCATATTTGAAGTTGTAACTTGACAAGAGGCTTTGTAATCGGTTTTGATAATTCTTATTGAGATACACAAGTTGAATAACTATTTTTACATTGGTTTCACATGGTTTTCAGGACTCATTTCTTTATGTATTATTGTACTCTATTTAGTGGTATGTTAGGTAACAGAGAAGAGCAAGTTCTTGATACTTCAGGCACTTAGGAAGGACTTGCTGTTGCTACTGACTTGGTGAGCCCACATGTTCATTCGTGGGACACCCTCATTATATTTATTCATTAGTTTAGCATTTTAGCGGGTTGCATCTCGATTTGTTAGACAGTCATTCTTTATGTTAGAAGCTCCATAGCATTCATTCTTGTGGGTAGTTGTTGAGTTGTTTAACTCTTGGGCATGTGATACGTTTTGATTAAGGTTTACGTTATAAAGACTTCCGCTAATTTTATTCTTACATCATGACTCATTTGAATTTATTTTATAAACTGTTGGAGGTGAATGTTAAACCTGGCGGGTTCAAGTGTCATTATTGCATCTTTTAGGTTCTTCCGATGTTGTTCATGATGTCGGATGCCGGTCACGTCTAGGGTGGGTTTCGGGGCGTGACAAGCTTAGTATCAGAGCCTAGGTTTAAGTATGTCTTAGGATTGTTGTCGGTGTCTGTCAAGTTGTGTCTAGTGGAGTTTTCCTTGTGCATCCTGATCACCTGCATGACCGAGAAACTCCCAGGACATTTATACGTGTTTCCTATTCTTCTTGATTCTAGATTGTGCTGTAGAGCTTGAAGTCCTTTTAGGATCGTTCTAATTCGCTAGTTAATTCATGCATTACAGAGATGGCTCTGACGCGATCCAAAAATGGTAACCGAGCACAACCCATGAGAGCTAACCAAAATCTTGGGGGCGCGAATGCTGGTAATGGAAATGATGCTGGAAATCAAGCACCCCCTCCAGCACCGGCTGCTCCTGCTGTTCCTGTTGCGGCTATGCCTGAGATTGATACGATGCAAATGACTATTCAAATGTTGACTGCTTTGGTTGTGACTCAGCAGCAGCGTGGAGGTGTGGGACCTTATGGTGGAGGCAGACTTAAGCAATTCCTAGACTTAAAGTCACTAGAGCTTTTTGGGTCACGAGTGGTGGATCACCCCCAGCACTTTTTAGATGAGACCTTCAAGGCATTGAGGGCAATGGATGCCCAGGATTCTGAAGTTGTGAGGCTTGCTTCTTATCAGTTGAAGGATGTTTCTCACACATGGTTTGAGATGTGGGAGTCTGAGAGGGGTGACACTGCTTTAGCTCTGACGTAGGCTGAATTTAAAGAGGCGTTCATGGAAAGGTTCTTGTCTAATGAAGAAAGATTTGCTAGGGCTACAAAGTGTGAAAAGCTGGAACAGGGTAACAAGTTGGTTCGCGAGTATAGTTTGGAGTTCACCCGTCTGTCAAAGTATGCTTTATACATGATTCCAACTGAAAAGCATAAGTTGACTCATTTTGTGAAAGGCTTGGTACCAAGTATCAAGTCTGCATGTGCTGCTATTGCTATGTCTCCTACTTGCACTTTCTCATCTCTGGTTGGGTTTGCTGAACAACAAGAGAGTTGGAAAAATGAGAAGAGGGTGGATCGCGATTAGAATAAGAAGGCCCGATCGGCGAGTGGTTTCAGTGGTAATAATTATAAGGGAGGGCAGAGTAAAGGGTACTCTTCACCTGCTCAGTCTGGCGCTCATTCGAATGCCAGTGTGCCTTCTTGTAGGCAAGGTCAAAAGAATAATAACGCAAGCAGGTTCTCCCAGGGTAATAGTCGGTCTGCCGTATGGGAAGATCGTATCTGTCATCACTTTGGTATTAGGGGCATCTTGAGAGGGAATACAGAAAATGGCTACGCGAGATGACTATCATGTCTAACCAAATGAATGATTCTCCTGCTTCTGCATCTGCTAATAATCCGCCTGCTGGTAATGCTAACAATAATAATCAGAATGCTCGTAATAATGGCAAAGGAAAGGAAGTTACTAATATTTCTAGTGGAGGGACAGCTCAACTTTATGGGCTGACTCGAAGGGAGGCAGCTGAGGCTTCTGATGCTGTGGTTACAGGTATTCTTACCATCTGTTCTCATGATGCTTATTCATTCATTGATCCGGGTTTAAATTTATCCTATGTGACACCTTATTTCGCTCTTGATATAGATATGAAACCTGAACCTTTGTTGGAACCCTTTGCTATTGATACGCCTTCTGGTGTTCCTGTTATTGCTTCTAGAGTGTATAGAAATTGTGTTGTTGTGATTAAAGGTCGTAAGATCGTGGCTGAATTGTATGAACTTGAGATGGCGAATTTTGATGTAATTATGCGGATGGACTGGTTGTCCGCATATTATGCTAATGTGGATTGTCGCCATAAGTTAGTTCGTTTTGCCTTTCTTGATGAGTCTGCTATGGTGTGGGAGGGTGAAATTGCTTGTTACACCCCGTATCTTCGAAGAGCACTTATCAAATTTGAAACATAAGTACATTGAGTTAGGGTTAAGTAAAACCACTTTGGAATATAAGGAGCAAGCATTATTAAGTATATTTAATGAGTGAAGGATGTATATAAGGTATACCGAAAGGTTTTATAATGAAATGAGTGGAAGAAATGGAGTAGTACGACTTTGGAGAAAGGATGGGTAATGTTTTGCGTGAAAATTTTGGTCCAATTTGGGGAACGAATATCTCTTAGCATATGAAGTGTTTTGAAATGAAACAAAATCCTAAAATGAAGTTCGTCGAGTTTAGTTTCCAATGCCATAAATCGCTCATTGATAGGACATCAGAGTAGAGAATTATGGACGTTACAAGTTCGGCTGACAAAGCAGAAACGTGTGCTACAATACTACTACAGTAACCGACTTGCTATAGTAAACTGCTACAGTTAACCCGACCCGAATTTGACCCCTATATAAAGGGTAATAACCCCCTTTTTATATTAGATTTTCCCAGAAAATTCTAAAAATTAGAAGAGAGAGAGTGAGGGAATAAAAAAGTGAGCAATTTTCAAGTAGCGGAGTAGTGGTTTAGGTCCGGGTAACGCATGGTTGTGATTCTAGTATTGTTTTGCGGTGGATTTTACCATGGATATTGAGGATATTTCTGTCTTAACAAGAAAAAAGGTATGAATCTTTGTTTTTTTGTTTTATTTAAGGCTTACTTACGGAGATAAAGTCGTTAAATAATTGTGTAGTAAGTTGGTTAGTTATGGATGTTAGAAAACAGTGTGTGGGCTATTTTATGGTACATATTGGTGTTGGAAATGATGTTATTGATGTCGGTATTGTTGTTATTGTTGTTGATTGCTGAATTGAGATTCTGGGCTAGGCATATAAACAGGGGAGATATTGTCCGATTTTCAGCAGGATATGAAATAGTTTGACTTGAGAGCTTAGCACAGATATACTACGATGAGTCTAAAGATTTTGTGAATCCTCTTAAATGTAGACTTGCGAGCTCGGACAAATAAGTGTAGATAATTGGAGGCTGAACAGGTATGTTAAGGCTCGTCCCCTTTCTTTCAAAGGCATGATTCCTATGTTATGAGTCCATAAATGTTTTCATAACCTCCTTGTTTTCAAAAGCTAGAAGTTGATGATTCTTAAAAGTTTTTCATGATATTTAAGTTATTGATTTTGGGATTGATGCTATTCCCGACACCCAACCTATTTTTATCCCTCCCTGGTGTATAGCTCCAGCGGAGCTAAGGGAATTAAAGGATTAGTTAAAGGACTTGTTGGATAAGGCTTCATCCGACCAAGTTCCTCACCTTGGGGTGCTCCAGTCTTGTTTGTTAGGAAGAAGGATGGTTCCCTTAGGATGTGTGTTGACTATCGCCAGCTTAATAAGGTGACCATTAAGAATAAATATCCTTTGCCTAGGACAGATGGTCTGTTCGACTAACTTCAGGGTGCTAAGATCTTTTTGAAGATTGACATAAGGTCTGGGTATCACCAATTAAAGATTAAGGAGGAGGATATTCCGAAAACTGCTTTTCAAACTCCTTATGGGCACTTTGAGTTTCTAGTGATGTCCTTTGGGTTGACTAATGCGCCTGCTGCATTTATGGATTTGATGAATCGTGTGTTTAAGACTTATCTAGATCACTTCATTATTGTGTTTATCGATGATATCTTGGTGTATTCTAAAAGTCTTGAGGATCATGTTAATCATTTGAGAATAACTTTGACAAAAATCGAGGAGAACAAGCTTTATGCAAAATTCTCTAAGTGTGAATTCTGGCTTGAGTCTGTGGCTTTCTTGGTCATGTGGTATCTGGTGACGGTATCGAGGTAGACCCACGAGTGTGACTGATATTCGTAGTTTCTTAGGCTTGGAAAATTATTATAGAAAGTTTTTGGAAGGGTTTTCATCTATAGCCTCTCCATCGACTAAGTTGACGCAGAAGACTGCTAAGTTTCAGTGATCCGAAGCTTGTGAAAAGAATTTCCCAGAGCTTAAGGCAAGATTGACTTCGGCTCCTATTTTAACTTCACCTTCTGGGTCTAGTGAATATGTGGTGTATTGTGATGCTTCTAGAATTAAAGTGATTGCTTATGCTTCGCGACAGTTGAAAAAGCATGAGAAGAATTACTTGACTCATGACTTGGAGTTGGTTGCGGTGGTTTTGCTTTGAAAATGTGACGTCATTATCTCTATGGTGAGCATTGTGATGTTTTTACTGATCACAAGAGTCTGCAATATATCTTCAAGCAGCGAAAGTTGAACCTCAGACAAAGGAGGTGGTTGGAGATGTTAAAAGATCATGACTTGAATATTTTGTATCATCCTGGCAAGGCCAATGTGGTTGCTGATGCTTTGAGTAGGAACTCCATGGGCACGTTGGGTAATGTTAAGGAATTTGAGGCCGCATTCGCAAGATTTAGTTATCAGGTACCTTTAGAACAATTTGGGTAAGTTTCAACTTTTATATCCATGAGCGGTAACTAATGGTTTACTATGCACGGTAAGAGGGTGATGGGTTCCAAGTAAATCAGTTTAAACAGATGTGATGACGAATGCCTGATTTTTGAGGTTTGTTATTAGAAGTCCTTGTGGTATTTCACCAGAGTCAGCCTTTCGATTAGTACAATGGGTTATAATGCTAATGGTTGTGCTTCGGAGAGATTCTACGATTGTGATAAGGCTCCCTTCTGATCATTGGATGTTGGCAGATCTTGCTCTATGCAATATTCGATGGTAAGTTCCTAGATAAGTGATTTGAAGAGTTAAGGAGACTTAAGATTGACCAAGTCGGCTACGAGAAAGACAAGTTTCAATGAAATAGCTTAGAGTTTTCTGGAAGATTTAGGATTCTTTTTTGGAAAGAGTAAGTCATGGTTTCGGTTTGCATTGTGTACTTCTAAGAAATTGTGATTCAAGGAGCGACTAGCTCAAAATATCTTACAAGTTCTGAATGTTTTATGATTAGTTATGTCTAAAGGTTCGTGCTATTTGATTTATTTATGAGAGATCTGTTGTGTGTTTCAGAGACATTGTAATTGGGTCTTTTGGCTAAGTGCGAAGGAATTGCGGTTTGGGTTTGCTTCTTGTTGTAAGAGCTTCGTGTTGGTTATGATATGATTTCCTTGGTTACCGTAAGATTCTCCTACTCTCGTTCTTCGCTCGACGACGAGCGACTATTTAATTGGTATCTGATGTAACGACCCGTTTTGTCATTACCGTGATTCTTCCGTTTTTGCCCTCGTTGACCAATTCCTAAGTTTCGTTAGAACTATTTTGACCCGAGATGATAGTTGGCATGACTTCCTAGGCATCGTTTTGGGCTTTGGAATTTTTTCTAGAAAATTTGGCTTTAAGAGAAAATAGTTTGACCGGGAGTTGACTTTTGGTGAACGAATTTCATTCGGAGATCCATCGATTTCGAGAGGTTCATAGACTGATTTATGACGCATTGGTGGGACTGGTTCGGCTCCCAATGCACTCGAGTGCATTTTGGGACTTGCTTTGGGAATGGTTGTTGAGGTTTAGGAGTTGCCTTAGTCAACGGTATCTCCGTTGGGAATTCTAAGGTCACGGGCGCGTTCGTAGCGTGTTTTTACATGTGGATGCATATTTCATTTTTTTAAATCGGACCTGGGATGATTATCGAAAATCGGGTTGGAAAGTTGGTTTTTGACCGCTTGGGATTTGACTTAGGCAAAGGTATCTCCGTTGGGAATTTCAATTGCGCGAATGAGTTCGTAGCGCATTTTTACCTATATCTACATATTTGGTTTGTCAAAATCGGGTTCCAGATGAGCTTTCGGAGTTCCGGGGCGAAAAATCGAAAAACCGGGGCATCTGGTGTCTGGTGACCACTACAGAGACCCTTTACCGCTGGGGCAGCACCGCTACAGAGCCCTTAGGACCGCTGCAGCGGTTTGACCGCTGAAGCGGTAGTGGTTGCCGCTATAGCGGTCCCGCTAAAACTGATGTCGGGCCCAATATTAAAACCCTCATATCTCCCTCATTTTAAGTTCAAATGAAGCGATTCAAAAGCCAAAATTCAAGGCAATCTCATGAGAAATCCAATGGTTCCATCCAATCAGAATTTTGAGGTTATCATGGCACAAAAATTGAGGAAAATAGAGACTATGTCAGATTTGGACCTCATTTAGTATACCTTCTCTCTTGGAAGCTTGGGGATGAATGGATCCTTGATTATTTCTCAAGATTGTTCCTATGGGTAAGGTCTAAATCTCATGCTTAATAGTTTCCATTAATTAATCCATCATTTTGGTTTTGTAAAACCCTTCCTCTTCCAAAAATCTCTATGCAAAACCTAGGGTTCTTCAACCCAAAATTGGGGGTTTTTCATGAAAGAGTTCTAAAAATGAATTGGCTTCCTAGATTGTGAATTAATGACGTTAATGTTTCTATTTATGCTAGATAATAATATATCTAGGCCTGTTAACCAATAATCTTCCATTCTAGAGTTGAAATTCTTAAATCAAAGTTAGGGTTCTTAGACCTAAATTTGGGGGTTTTCATATAAATGATAATTTTAAGAATTAATTGAGTAGTCCTATGAGTAAAGTAATGGGTTTTTACCTTTTAGTATTGAATTTGATATTTTGGTCATAAAATCCCCGTTTTGCCCTTAGGGCCCTTTTTTCCTAAATTAAGGGTTGGAATTTGACCCGAATAGAAAGTAGTCAATATGGATATCATTATTCATGGTTTCTTACATAGAATTCATATGTGATAGAGTTTGATTATTTGGAGATGCTTCGAAAGACAAGGCAAAATGTGGGTTCATGACACTTGTTCGGCTGCCAAGTAGGTTATGGCTTCACTTTCAGTAGACTCCGGTTAGTTTCATATATTTGTTTATTAGAAGGAACGGAGAATGCATGTGTAGGGATTGGACATTTGGGATGGAATCTTTGGATGGTATTGTTGTGTGATTTCTGTGTTCGGGCTTGTGGCCTGTCGATTCCTTAGGTTTTTTGATGTGATTTTTCGTTAATATCGGTGGATATATGTGACTTGGAAGTAGTGGGTAAAACCTATTGTTGTGTCTTATGATGAGAAATTCCCCTAATATGTGATTTTTGTGTTATGCTATTAGTGAACCTAGTTGATAGATGCGAGGCTAAAATACACCAACGATTGTGATTGAGTTCTAAAAGGAGTTGTGATGAATGATTGTGAGTGTAAGGTGAGATTACTTGTTCTAAGCTAATAGGATGATTTAAGTGGTAATAATGTAGATTGACCTTTGTGCGTAGGACTAGCCACCTCGTTATGTATGTTTGATTGTTTAATTGTGTTGGCTTGATGCCATGTGTAGTTGGTAGATATCGAATTCTACTTGTTTTCCTGATTCGGATAGGATTTACATACCCATTGTTGGCATTTGTACTTGGATATATTGGTGGTGTACCCACTGTTGGTACTTGAGTTGTTGATATATGTTGGCATACCCATTGTTGGTATTGTGATGTGATACGTTGTTGGCATACCGTTGTAGTATTTGTGATATTGAACTAGACTGTTGGTGATTGACATATGCATTGCACGCGTTCTCTCATATTTATCATGCATGACCGATACCCGGTGATGATCCGGTATCGTTGATTGAGTGAAGCTGATATTTGATAAACTCTTTTAATTGAGTGATTGTGAAAAGGCTGATGTCTGAAGATCCATTCTGGAATCATTGTTTATATGAAACTGATACTTGATAAACTCTTTTACTTGAGTGATTGTGAGGTGGCCGATGTCCCAAGTTCAATTCCAGAATCATTGATTTGTGAAACTGATATTTGACAGACTCTTTTGAGTGATTGTGAGGAGGCCGATGTCTGATGGTATATTCGGGCATCGTTGTTGCATGACCGATTCCGATGTTATCCCGGAATCATTGTTAGTGCATGGACTCTGCAGGTCCCCAAAGTGGTGCCTGTGAGACTCCCTCTGTGAGCAATTAGCCAGGGTCCCGTCTGTCTGTTTGGAAAAGATCCAGGACGGGTGGTACTTAGACTTTGCGAGTCACACTGGGTTGTGCTACCGAGACGTCGATATTTCCGTCTGGAGTACATGTGTATACCTCATTTGGATGGCATGGCATTGCATTGATACATCTTGCATTGCATTGATACATCTTGCATCACATTGCATTATGGCTTGTTTGAGATGATTTGGTGTTTACCTGTGATGATTGGATTCAAATTGATTTATTCAGACTTGGAACATTTGGGATTAGATGCTTTACTTAGGCAATGACGTGTACTTGGATGTTGATTTATTGATTGAACTTGTTGAGGTATCCTATAGACCGTCCGTAAGATTAGTTATATGTTTGGTCTCTATATGATGTAGGATAACGGGTGTCTTGATGATGAGTTGACTACTAGACTGAAACGATCGATTTAATGATATGTGAGTTCCGATATCGTTGGGAGCTTGACTGGTGAATTATTAGAGTGAAATTAGTGCTTAAGGTTATTGATTTACAGTGTGTGGCAGATCACCGTATGACTTGATTGGATTGTTATCATGTTTATCTGTGACTTTTTTTTACTGATATGTGTTACTAACTATTGTCGGCCTATGATACTTATTCAGTACGTATGGTTGTACTGATATTGCACTTGCTACACCCTTTTTGGGGCGTAGATTCTTTCAGGTTATTGATCGAAGCATATGTGGAAATACGCGGTGCCTATCTGGAAGACCTCCTCCCATTTCATTTCGGGACAGAGATTGAGTCTTAGAATCTAGTGGTAATCTGAAATCATTAGTCGCTCTTGTACTAGTCTAGACCAGGTCATGGGAAGTGGATCGAGTCTGTATGTGTTACATCATTGTAATTTTATTGATTCTTTAGTTTATTGAATATATTATGAAGTTAATGTTGAATTTCTAAGTATTTATTGATTTAAATGAATCGCCTTTACTTAATTGATGTGAATTCAATGAGAGGGTTCGCCTACCGAGGTGGGAAAGGTAGGGGCCCGCGCGACTCCGAATTGTTGTAAACAACACGTGAATATTGGAACCCCTATGGATGTTAGAACTTAGGACAATATTTAGAGTTTTAGGAAAGTCGCCTAGAAACTTTTTTCAAAGTTCGAATAAGTTCAATCTATTGCATGAAATAGTGCCTAATCCAATTTTTAGTTAAGTTTAAAAACTAGGTTCATGTTTAAATAAGGGCGAAAAATGATTTCAAAAATGGATTCAAGCGGTAAAGGGAATTAGGCCTTCCGCCCCTTATTGTGAAAAAATATTATCTTGAAGTAATTGGACTGTTTTGGGCCTTAAGCCCACCAGTGAAACTGGACTGCTTAAAAACAAAATCAGGAGGTTGCCTAATATTGTCCAAAATGGTAGAATTGTTGCATTTTGTAAAAAAAATTCTACTTTGAGAAAATCTGGGTTTTGGTAAGCTTAAAGTTTTGGTCCTATTTGGGATAAAAACGTACCACGTTTACTTGGACTTAAAGGGATTTGGAGATTTTTTGGATCAAAGGTTTGTGAACTAAGGACAAAAAGAAACATTTGGGCCTGGAAGCCCAAACACTAAGTCTAGATCACTTGAATTTCTTACTTGGATACATTTTCTGAAAAAAGACTTTGGGCCTGGAAGCCCAACATTACATGGATGAAATAAGAGGTTTGTCTTGGACCAAATTGAGACGTGATGGACTTGGAATGTGGTTCGACTTTATGGGCTTCAAGAAAAACAAATGATAAAACTTGGACTTAATAAAACCTTCTCTTTTTCTTATATATATATATATATATATATATATATATATATATATATATATATATATATATATATATATATATATATATATATATATATATATATTTGAGAATACTCCATATTTTCTTATATAAAAAATAAAACTCGTAAGAACTAAACTCATCTTATTAGGACTAGAATAGTAGCGACTCTATTCGGGAGAAATTCCGGATGTGTCCTAGTCCTGCAATGAAGTGAGTTGAACACTTACGTGGATTTTCAAACCCAAAAACCCCTTTTATAAGGGACTTTTTGCCGAATGATATGAACAGGAATTGCATTTTGCTGAAAGTTAAACATTTTAGACAAATAAATATGGTTAAATCACACATTGAAGCTCGTAGGTCAACCGTATTCTATGGATCTTTAATACTAGGGTGCGTAAAACCTTCCCTAGGAGATCATCAGAACCCTTACCTCTAACTTTGGTCCAAAATATTTTTACTTATTTTGAAAAATCATTAAACCCGATTTTCCTAGTTTTCCATAATAAAATTAGGTGGCGACTCTAAAAATACTAGACTCCAATTAGAGCACCAACAACCTTGTAATAAATTTTATGCCTTACCCGCGTAAAGCGAACCGTAACAAATGGCGGCTCTGCTGGGGATTTCCTAGGTTCTAACCATAAGAGTTTCAATATAATGTGATTTTAACTGTATTTATTAGTTTATGTGTTTAAATTCTGCAGATATAACTGTCATTCATTTCATATCATAAACTCTGCCACTCCTGGCAAAGAGCATGGTTTCAAAGGGGACACGCGGGATCGCGGTCTTGCCTTCACTAAAAAAAATCAAAAAACCCCTTCTTTGGGACACGTTGAACGTTAAGTTGGTGTGCGGTCACCCAACGGCCGACAACGGTTCACCCCGAGTAGTCCGCTCGGGTCCAAGGTCCTTTCGAAAAACCCACTCTTGCATATGCCTAGGTTAGAGCTAAGCCAAATCAGAATATGAAGTAGACTGGGTGGTTTAGATATTTTAGACGTATCCAAACCCGATAGGGAGACTACCCTGTATCAAGTACGGTCTATGACCCAAAAAACACCGTATATCATATTATGTGCTATTTGGAAACGTGTAAATGTGCCTATGAATGAAACCATTGCCTGGTGGGGGAGGGGGAGGGGGAATTAACTTTGGGTTCTGTTTTATAGATGTCATTCAATTTAAGTTTCGATAGGGTCCTAACTACACCTGAGTTGCTGCGGATTTGGTGGGGCCAAATGTCCACGGAGGAGAAAAAGGGAATTTCGTGTCATCTAGGAAACTTGACATCCATTATGACTATGACCGGTTGCAAGGAACTGATAGAGATAATTACCGGATTCTGGGCTAGAGATAGGATGCTTTTCAGATTTGGGGATGACATCGAAATGACACCAACTCTGGAGGAGTTTAGGGATGTGTTGACTAGCGTAGGCTCGGGGTTGAAAAGAAGAAAGAAACCCGACCAAAATGCTTTAATCCCAGAAAAACCCACCTACTCCTAAATTTGTAGAATGCTTTCTTTGAATTACGTCAATTGGGCCCATGGCCCCACCATACCCTTTAGAGAGCTATACAGAAGGTTTGGAAGATCGGATGGATTTATGGAGCATCTTGGAGAATTCAAGACTTACGTCGAGTGGACAGCCACCACACCCTTGGTGTTTGCCATTTGCTTCCTGGGGACCATGGTTTTTCCCAAGCATTGGTCCTTAGTCATAGATGCCCGATTCATTTCAGTCACCCATGCCATATAATTCCAAGGTTGTAACTTACTCCTCCAATGGTGGATCCTCAAGCATATGGTCAAGGTTAAGGGTGAACAACACCTAAGTAAGTCGGCTGAAAGGAATAGTCTTCAGAAGTTTCACCCGAACTTCAAAGAACAAAACAAACAAAGTTGGACATTCACTTTCTCCAGACTAAAGGAAGAAAGCATTCAATAGAAGTTCTATGACTTCGTGTCCATAGAAGTTATGGTTAAGGGAAGAAAGTGTTCATTCTTGCCACTTATGGGAATTCGAGGGATTCGCCCTTATGCAATTGCCAGGGTCTTGAGACAATTTGGGTGAATCCAATTCATACCCTAGATTGGAGGCATAGGGGATTTCATCATTGACTACAACATTGATAGACTGCCGAGGCCTTTGGATTGCATACGAGAATGGACGGGTCGCATGATTTAGGGTCCCGAAACCTTAGCCGAAGATAGGTTTCGTCCGGGTTGTGTTTTGGAGTATAAGGATTGGTTGAGGGCCGACTTACAAAGTACACTTCCCCTAGACCTATTCTCTACAGTTGTGTCCAAGACAAGGATTTACAAGCTGAGATCCGAGCCCGTTAGGTTCAAAGGAGAGCTGACGAAAGAGATGCCAAGTATTTGGAGAAAATTGATCATGACAAAGCCGTCATAGAAAGTCTAACACATGAGTTAGAGCTTACTAGTGATTGTTTGATTGAGCTAGATGATCGAATGAAGAAGACTTTAGATGATGTCGCTCCACTGACCTTCACACAGAAAGGGTTTCTGATGGAGGCAACTTTGACATCGGCCCATCTTCATATCCAGACTACCCTCCAGAAAGCCAACACTGATAGGAATCGGGCTTCATCATCCACCACTGGAGGACACTTCTGCTGATTTATTTTATGCACTGTCTTTACTTTATATTTTGTACCCTTTCGGGGAAGAATATTATCATTAATGATTATAAGGCAATGTTTTGATTCAAATGACACATTTATGTTTCAAACGATTAGTATGCCTAGGAGCGCGCGTAGTATAATCTTATAAACTACTTTGTGTGACTTATTTGATTTCATATGTTTCGCTTAAATTCTTAATTGATCTCGAATGCCGTCCACTCACCCAAGGAAAAACAATGAACAAACTACCCGTACTAAGCCTAACAACTTTCTCATAATCTGAAGATAAACAACAAAAAGGCACCTGAGCTCGAGGTTATGAGAATGAATGAGGTTTCGTTGCGCCAAAAGATTCAAGATCTCGAAAAGCAGATCCGAACGGTCAAAGCCAAGATTAAAGAAGCGGATGAGTTAATTGATTCAGTGGAGAGTTCGCCCGAGAAACCTGCTGAAGCTCAAAGAGAGAACGTTCTGGACAAGGGAAAAAGGATTCTTCCCGAATACATCCCGATAATAGAGGAGTCCAAGGAAGAAGAAATGGAGTGAGACCCGCAGGAGCCCACGTGGCCATCAAAGGAAGCCGCCGCCGCTACGCCGGCAAACCCAAAAAGGGATGAAATTTCTGCTGCACCTTTAAGCCCATGAGGGGAAGGAGCTTTTGCGGCGCTATCAAGTCCTAGGAAAGAGCCCGTGGAGCGGATAGGGTATGTCCGACTAGCTTCGTCTGAATGGTGGGCTATTGTGATCAAGGCATTGGATTGTCCCTATCGCGTCCCTCCTAAGTATGTTACGAGCGAGGAAATGATGATCAAGTTCCGAAGCAAAGGAATAGTCAGTGTTTGCTTCGACAGGTTGCCACCATGCCCTCCGGTCTTCGCACACAAAAGGTGCCCTATCACCAGGATCAGGCAGGGCACACCATAATTGAATGAATAGCCTTCAAGAAGAGACTCATCAAGCTGATAGATGAGAAAAGCATCACCAAGATGTGGGGGCTGCATTCACTTTTGGTCCATGACAACATTATCCCAACTGAAGGGATTACTCTCAACACTGATATTTGGCGTTATGACTTTACAGTATTCAGGGACTCTTATGCCAGCATCTTCCAAAAGTTGGACAACAATGGGAAGATTAGCCCCATTAGAACCAGAAGGGCTCAAACTGAAGGAATTGGCCGCCGCAAAATGTGCCTATACCATTCCGGATCTTTGGGGCATGACATAGAAGAGTGCTATGCATTCAAGTTTGAGTTGGAGAATTTGGTCCACAAGGGCGCCATTTGGTTGGTGCTCCCATCTCAGTATTAGAATTTGGGGCCTTTAAGACCAGAAAAGATTGAACGGACAAACAACCTGTTGACCTCAAATGAATGGTCAACTTTTGGGTAGTTTTTAGGGGATCCCATTTTTCGTACTTAATCCGGATTTGTCCTCCCTTATTTTATGTAAATGGAACTGCGCCAACCTGATGTCCCAAGGAGGGATAAGCAGGAAACCCCTATCAGGCCTGGTCACGGGTAGGTTCTAAGTCTTGTCTTATGTAAACCAAACTACGGAAGGACCTGACTTCCCGCAGAGGGATACATAGGTAGTCTACGTAAGACTCGATCCCTATATATTATACTCCCCTCACTCGACAAAAAACCAAGTACCCAAAACTCGATACGAGAGATCAATTGAGCATTTAAATCAAACATATGATTATTTATGTGCTAAATGTTTTAAACTGCTATCTATGTGTGATATCTTGATTTACTTTTCATTATCCGACAGACTAACTTTGTTTGCCTTTGAGTTATTCTTTTCTTATAGAAAGAGAAGTTGATTCGTGTTCACACTGTCATACTTCACCAGATCCAAAGCTGCAATAGCATCCTTATCCCAAGAGAATATAGGCAAAGAAAAGATGACTGGTACTCCAGAGAATGAAACTAACCCTACAGACATCGCTCTCAAAGAATCGCCTCTGCGTGAACTGCTTGAGTCATCACCTACTGAAGACGTCATGAGAATGATGTTTGAAAAGATCGCCCATCTTTAAGAGGAAGTGGCGCGAAACAAAGCTGCTAATGCTGTCTGAGAGGTCCCTGCTGAAGAAAGAAGGCCTCTGCCGTTTTTTCCATCTCTGAATTCACCACTACCCGATCACTTCCCCATCAGGTCCGTTATGACCACCATTCCATTTACCCCAATCGGTGGACACATTGGTGCCTCAAGCCACACCCTGCCACCACTTAACACTAACCAAATTACCCAAACCGCTCACTCTATCCCTGCTTACCAAACACCACAAAATACCCATCCTAGCATCACTATACAAAAAGAATCATCCCACTACCAACCGAAAAAAGCGCCCCTATTACCCGAACTCGCCTTGTTGTTTCTTTCCATACACCTGTCACACCAGACACCTTTTCACCCGATAAAGAAATTGACCATTATGAGGATATGGAAAAGGCATGGAAGGCTGAGCAAGAAAAGCAGGAAGAGAGACTTGAGCGAAAGATGACCGCTATGTTGGAACGGTCCATGAGGACTAGCCTCACTAGCATAGGCCTGAGCTATGACGACTTGTGCATGCATCCCAACTTAGATTTACTCGAGGGCTGCAAAGTACCCCGTTTGGAGTTGTTCAATGGGATGGGCAATCCTAATGTGCATATACGGGCCTACTGTGCCCAATTAGTCAGTGTCCGAGACAACTAAGCGCTCATCATGAGGTTGTTTAGCCAAGGTTTGACCCGAGAAGCCTCAGAATGGTTCACGGCTATGCCGTTGGATCACATGGGAAGACATGGCTGCGGCTTTCGTGGAAAGATTTCACTTTAATATGGAGATGGTACCAGATAGATACTATTGTGAAAAAGTAAAGCAAAAGTCCACCAAAAACTTTCTAGAGTATGCGAGCAGGTGGAGAACAGAGGCTGCCCAGGTACAACCCCCTATGGACAAAGAAGAACTGGAGTCAGTTTTCATCCGTTCACAAGAAATAGATTTCTATGATAGAATGCTTTCAACGGCAGGAAGGCCTTTCTCTGAACTGGTCAAAATGGGTGAGGCCATAGATGATGGTCTGAAGACTGGCCGAATCATGAGCGTGACCGGAAAATATGCTGGTTCAAGCTCAACCGGGTTCGTGCGCAAGAAGAAGAAAGATGTGGCTAGCATATTTGTTACACCTCGGAAAAATTTTCCGTTGGTACGTAAGTTAACAAACTAGTGATAAGTATGAGTGCATGATGTCCATGAGCAAGAAACGATGTTTGATGGCCTTAGGCGAGATTTTGATGGTATCCGATGTAAGATGAGAAAGTTGGCTAAATTAAGATGAGATATAAGGTGAGCAATGCATGTGCATGGACGTGGGTGATTAAAATGAGAAGTCTAAGAAATATGGGAAGTTGCAGAATTACAACTGCCCAGTGGTCGTAAAGTGCTAGGACGAACCGTAAACTGGTATACGGTCCGTAAACCAGCAGGTCGTAAACTACCATGCAAGGCTTCAACTTTCTGCCAGCCGAGAAATGGTAAAATACGACCTGGAGGACGGACCGTAAAGTGATTTACGGCCCGTAAACCATGGTCGTAAATCACCATGCAAGCAGCCAAAGCTTCTGGTTCTGGAAATGGTTAAAGACTATCGCGAGGGACGGTCCGTAAACTGCATTACGGGCCGTAAACCATGATGGACGACCACTGTTCACTTCTCTCTAAAACCTCTCTCTACATTTATTATACAAGTTTTCAAGGATATTTGAGGATCAACAACATTAAAGAAGGTGAATCAAGAGTAAGAACATCATCAAAGATCATCTAGGTCAAGAAATCCAAATGGAGGAAACCTAGGGTTTTGCTCAAAGTGGAGTATTATTAACCAAAGCTTGTTCCTACAACTTCTAAGGTAAGATTCATGATTTTTACATGATGTTTAAGGTATTGAAGAGTTGAAATACATGGATTGTAGAAAATATGGTCAAGTAGGTCATGAATGATGAATAGTGACATTTTGAGGAATAGTTTGAATTGAATCATGAATGTTGTTGTGTTGTGATATGAATGCATTATAAATGGTACTAAGATCATGAACTAGACACTTTAGACGAATGGACGAAGTTGGATGTTATGACCATGAATATGGGTGAATTAGAGGCAAATTAAGGAATCCAGATAATGTGGATAATGTGAATGACTAATGGCCATTGTTATGATATTAATGAAGGTATAGACGCTAGCATTGGAAGGAAGCGTGCAAGTGTAGAATAGTCCGACGAAAAGGTATGTAAGGTTAACCCTTCTTTAATAAGGCATGGTTCCTTGGCCAAACTCTTAAATCCTCTATATGAGTATGTTGTATTCAAATGATTGACACTCCGAGCTCATAAGCTCACGATCCTCGATATGTGCTACGATTGTACTACGCACCCCATATGACGAGTAAGCATAAGATATAGATGTGGCGAAAATGATGATGATAGTGATGACGATGATAATAATAATGATGTTAAAGGTGCCTACGGGCTATTATACTTGCATGTGCCTATGAAGGGCTATAATGACACCCTGAGCTTATAACGCCGGGTAGGATATATGTATATGAATATGTATAAAGTATGTATACGATTAGGAAACGCGCGCACACCTCTGCAGATGGTACGGATAACCCTGAAGCCTTGGTAGGGCCAGGTATGAGTAACCTTGAGCCTTGGTTGGCCAAGTATGTATGAAACACCGATCCTATGAGGTCGGGTATGCTATGTATATGAAATGACTATGTATATAATATGAATATGAATGTGATAAGACTATGTATAAGAATACGAATAAGGACATGTATACGAATATGAGCACAAGTATGGTACGAGTACTATTATGGAATACGGATGATGACATAGGTGTACAAATACGTATGTAAAATGGAAAGTCCTACGAGAGGCAGGTAAGTGCTATGACGATGATGTTATTGTCTCCCCCTCCTATGCTATTTCATATGTTGTTCATGATGCTTATTTATTGATGTCGCTCATGCTTTACATACTCAGTACATTCTTCGTACTGACGTCCTTTTGTTTGTGGACGCTGCGTCATGCCCGCAGGTGCACAGGGAGACAGACTTGATCCATAGCTGCCTATTCGGAGATTACATAGAGAGCTACATTTCTTTCGGAGCCATATCTTTTGGGTACTCATTCTTTTGTGTATATAATTATGGGCATAGCGGGGTCCTGTCCCGCTAATGTGATATGTTGTACTCTTAGAGGCTCGTAGACATGTGTGTGTGGGGGGGTAAATGTGTTTGGCCTTGTCGGCCTATGTTTTGTATATCATTTTGTCGGCCACATTGGCCCATGTACATTGATGTGGCATAGATGGCTATGATGATATAAATGTGCTGTTGTCCAAATGGGACTAGTTGACGAATGAGTGGAAATGCATGTATAATTATGTGGCTCACCTAGATGTAAGCATAAGTGTAAGCTAACGGGTGCCCGGGTGGGCTAGCACCGGGTGCTCATCGCGGCCCTCTTGTCGGGTCGTGACAAAAGTGGTATCAGAGCAGTTCAGTCCTAGGGTGTGTCTACGAGCCGTGTCTAGCAGAGTCTTGGTTATGGGTGTGTTGCGCGCCACACTTATAAACAAGAAGCTGCGGACATTTTAGAAATAAATTACCTTCTTTTTTCATAAGAATCGTGCGATAGAGCTATGATGTAGGAAATTCTTGCTCCTAAATCGTGTGTTGTGTATTTCATAGATGCCTAAAAAGGGAAAGACTACGGCAGCCCAAAAGGGCAAGACGGTGGCAGAGAAGCGGGCTAAGAAAGCACCGCTACCGGTAGTAGAGGAAAGTGAGTCCCAGGGTGCGGCTCAATCTCAGTCCTCCCAAACAGTGCCCGTCTCTGAGGAGCCTGAGGGAGCCTCAGCCCCAGCTCCAGCACCTCCAACTCCTCCACCAAATGCTTCGGGCCAAGATGTAAAAGAGGCCATTACTTTATTGACTCAATTGGTTGCGACCCAGGCTCAGAGGCACAGTTCAGGGTATGGTGATAGGGCTGATAGTGCAAGAGCCCGTGATTTCATTACTTTGAACCCTCCAGAATTCTTTGGGTCAAAACCGGAGGATGATCCCCAGGACTTTATTGATGGTATTCTAAGGACGCTTCGGTTGATACATGCTTCAGACAACGAGTCAGTGGAGTTAGCGTCATATAGATTGAGAGATGTCTCGATTCAGTGGTATACAGTATGGATGGCTTCACAGGGAGCAAATGCACCTCCCCCGGTATGGCAAGAGTTTGTTGATGCTTTTCTCTGTCATTATATTCCCCCAGATGTTCGGCGAGCTAGGGCCGATAAATTCTTAAATTTGAGGCAAGGCAGTATGAGTGCCCTAGAGTATAGCCTCCATTTTAACTCCTCCGCCAGGTATGCTTCGGCCATGGTAGCAGATATGGGCGACAGGGTACACCGATTTGTAAAGGGCCTAGGGCCCTATCTGATGGACAAATGCTTGACTGCGTCCCTTCAGGATGGTATGGATATTGCACGCATTCAGGCACATGCTCAGAACTTAGAGGAAAGCCTACAGCAACGGAGAAGTGAACGTGAACATGATAGGGGACATAGCAAGAGGGCCAGATCTTCGGGCCCAATAAGTGAGTCCAGAGGCGGACACAGGCAACAGTTCCCAAGAAATTCAGGCTATTCTATGACCAGTGCACCTCCACGATTTTCAGGCCAGAGCCTTGATAGATCTACTCATCCCGGGCCGAGTCAGAGTTATTCGGGGTCCCAGTTTAGAGGTGATTCAGGCCAGTCAAGGCCACCTATGCCACGATGTTCCCAGTGTGGGAAGTCGTATTGGGGTCAATGCCGATTGGGTTTAGATATTTGCTATTCATGTGGTCGACCAGGCCATATTATGCGTGATTGCCCCTCAGTACATGGTAGAGGTAGGACCCAACCATCAGGGTCGATAGCCGGATCTTCGGCATCTGTACGCCCTACGGAGCCAGGTTCACATGCGCCAGTCGGCCATGGTAGAGATAGAGGCAGAGCTCCCAGTACTAGCGGCCCTCAGCACCGTATTTATGCCTTGGCTGGACGCCAAGATCTAGAGTCTTCTCCTGATGTGGTCACAGGTATATTATCGGTATTCTCTCATGATGTATATGCTTTGATTGATCCGAGCTCCACGTTATCATATGTTACTCCTTATATTGTGGGTCAATTTATAGTTTAGCCGGAGTCGATCAAACCTTTTGAGGTGTCCACACCCGTGGGTGAATCGGTAATAGCTAGCCGAGTATATAGGGATTGTATAGTCACGATTTGTTACCATCGTACCATGATTGATTTGCATGAGCTAAAATGGTAGATTTTGATGTTATTATGGGCATGGATTGGTTGGCTTCTTGTTATGCCAATGTTGATTGCCGAATGAAGATGGTTCGTTTCCAGTTTCCGGGAGAACCAGTCTTGGAATGGAAAGGGAATGCGGCATCACCAAAAGGTAGATTTATTTCCTATCTAAAGGCAAGGAAGATGATCACGAAAGGATGTATTTATCATCTAGTGCGAGTTCAAGATGTAGAAGCTGAATCGCCGACTCTTCAGTCAGTACCCGTAGTGAACGAATTTCCGGATGTGTTCCCGGAAGAGCTTCCAGGCCTTCCTCCCGAACGGGAGATTGATTTTACCATTGATGTGTTGCCAGGCACCACACCCATATCTATTCGTCCATATAGAATGGCACCCGCAGAATTGAAAGAGTTGAAGGAACAATTGAAGGACTTGCTTGATAAAGGCTTCATTAGGCCTAGTTCATCCCCGTGGGGAGCGCCCGTATTGTTCGTCCTAAAGAAAGATGTCTCCTTGAGAATGTGCATTGATTATAGGCAATTGAATAAAGTAACGATTAAGAATAAATATCCTCTCCCAAGGATTGATGACTTGTTTGAGCAATTGCAAGACGCCAAATGGTTTTCAAAGATTGATTTGAGGTCCGGGTATCATCAAGTGAGAGTTAGGGAGAAAGATATCCCTAAGACAGCCTTCAAAATGAGATATGGTCATTTTGAATTCCGGGTGATGTCATTTGGGCTAACTAATGCGCTAGCGGTATTTATGGATTTGATGAATAATGTGTTCAGGTCCTTTCTGGACTTATTTGTAATCGTATTCATTAATGATATTTTGGTGTATTCTAGATCCGAAGCAGAACATGCGGATCATTTGCGTATTGTCCTTGGAGTTCTTTGAACTCGAGAATTGTTTGCAAAGTTTTCCAAATGTGAGTTCTGGTTGAACTCAGTGGCATTTTTATGGCATATTGTGGCAGCCGATGGTATTCGAGTGGATAGTCAAAAGATTGAGGCCGTGAAGACTTGGCCAAGACCCACAACTCCTATAGAGGTTCGTAGCTTTCTGGGCTTAGCAGGTTATTACAGGAGATTCGTTGAAGGTTTTTCCTCTATTTCTGCACCACTCACAAAGTTGACACAGAAATCAGCCAAGTTTCAATGGACAAATGCTTGTGAACGTAATTTCCAAGAGTTAAAGGGTCGGTTGACTTCTGCCCCAGTTCTGACACTTCCAGAGGGATTGGAAGGATACGTTGTGTATTACGACGCTTCAGGTGTTGGGCTAGGCTGTGTGTTGATGCAACATGGCAAAGTGATTGCGTATGCTTCAAGGCAATTGCGGAAACATGAGCAGAATTATCCTACCCATGACTTAGAATTGGCCGCAGTGGTCCATGCATTAAAGATATGGAGACATTACTTATATGGTGTCCACGTGGATATTTACACAGATCATAAGAGTCTTCAATACATTTTCAAGCAGAAAGAGTTGAATTTGCGGCAACGACGATGGCTAGAATTGCTAAAAGACTATGATGTTGAGATCCTGTACCACCCCGGAAAGGCAAATGTGGTGGCTGATGCTCTTAACCGTAGGTCGATGGGAAGTCTAAGTGAGGTACGACCAGAAAAGAAAGAGATGGCCCGTGAGCTTCAACAGTTAGCTAGCCTAGGGGTCCGAGTAGTGGACTCAGGTGGCAGCGGAGCTACTATCTAGAATACAGCAGTCTCGTCGCTAGTAGCAGAAGTGAAAGAGCGAAAATATGAGGATCCCATGCTAATGCAGTACAGAAATACACTCCCTCAGAAAAAGGAGTCATCATTTGACATTTCAGGAGACGGAGTTCTCCGATGTAGAGGAAGATTATGTGTTCCCGATGTGGCAAGTTTACGCCACCAGATTTTGAGAGAAGCTCATAGTTCCCGTTATTCTGTTCACCCCAGAGTGACGAAGATGTATCATGATCTTAAGTCTATATATTGGTGGAATGGGATGCAGAGAGATATAGCGGAATTCGTAGCTCAGTGTCCTAATTGCCAACAAGTGAAGATTGAACACCAAAAGCCGGGTGGATTGTTGCAAGCTATAGAAATCCCAACTTGGAAGTGGGAAGTGATTAACATGGACTTCATTTCAGGCTTACCCCGTTCTCGACGTAAGTATGATTCCATATGGGTGATTGTGGATAGACTCACCAAGTCAGCTCATTTCTTACCGGTCAGGACGACCTATGAGGCAGAAGATTATGCGAAGCTTTATCTTAAAGAGATAGTAAAACGCCATGGTGTCCCGGTATCTATTATCTCCGACAGGGGGACTCAGTTTACAACTAAGTTTTGGAGGTCATTCCAAGAGGGTTTAGGGACCCGAGTTATCCTTAGCACGGCATTTCATCCCCAGACCGATGGACAAGCCGAACGTACTATTCAGACTCTTGAGGATATGTTACGAGCATGTATGATAGATCTTGGAGGAAATTGGGATGATCATTTGCCACTCATTGAATTTGCTTACAATAATAGTTATCATTCCAGTATTCAAATGGCACCATATGAAGCTTTATATGGGAGAAAGTGTAGATCCCCAAATGGGTGGCTTGAAACTGGAGAAACTAAATTGATAGGGCCAGACTTGGTCCAGCAAGCTATAGAGAAAGTCAAGCTTATACAAGATCGGTTGTTAGCAGCCCAAAGTCGTCAGAAGTCCTATGCGGATAATCGTCGAAGAGACTTGGAGTTCAAAGTGAAGGATTGGGTATTCTTGAAAGTGTCTCCAATGAAAGGCGTTATGAGATTTGGCAAAAAGGGGAAGCTTAGTCCCCGGTATATTGGACCATATGAGATTGTGCGCAAAATAGGCAAAGTGTCCTATGAGTTGGATCTACCTCCGGAATTGGAGTCAGTCCATCCAGTATTTCATGTCTCGATGCTTCGAAAATGTGTTGGAGATCCCACTAGGATCGTCCCAGTAAATGATGTGCAAGTGACAGAGAAATTGACTTATGAAGAGGTACCCATTGCCATATTAGACAAGCAAGTACGGAGGCATAGAAACAAAGAGGTGGCCTCGGTTAAGGTTCTATGGAGAAGCAGTAAACGAGAGGAGATGACATGGGAAGCAGAAGAAAGTATGCGATCCAAATACCCACATTTATTTCCGCCCTTGGAAGAAGCCCCAGATGAGACGTCAAGATCATAAGGTATGCATATTTTCCTTTCATGCTTTTGGGTCATGTGTGGCCAAAATTTTATGTTTTTATGTTGTGGCCCTGTGTGGCATCGATATTATGGGTTGTTGTAGCAGGATGGTAGCGCCATATTATAAGGGAAACTCTGGCGAATTTTTTGTAGAATTCCCGAGCACTTTAACATTCGGGGACGAATGTTCTTAAGGGGGGAAGAATGTTACACCTCGGAAAAATTTTCCATTGGTACGTAAGTTAACGAACTAGTGATAAGTATGAGTGCATGATGTCCATGAGCAAGAAACGACGTTTGATGACCTTAGGCTAGATTTCGAAGGTATCCGATGTGAGATGAAAAAGTTGGCTAAATTAAGATGAGATATAAGGTGAGCAATGCATGTACATGGACGTAGGTGATTAAAATGAGAAGTCTAAGAAATATGGGAAGTTGCAGAATTGCAACTGCCCAGTGGTCGTAAAGTGCTAGGACGGATCGTAAACTGGTATACGGTCCGTAAACTAGCAGGTCGTAAACTGCCATGCAAGGCTTCAACTTTCTGCCAGCCGAGAAATGGTAAAATACGACCTGGAGGACGGACCGTAAAGTGATTTACGGCCCGTAAACCATGGTCGTAAATCACCATGCAAGCAGCCAAAGCTTCTGGTTCTGAAAATGGTTAAAGACGATCGCGAGGGACGGTCCGTAAACTGCATTACGGGCCGTAAACCATGATGGACGACCACTGTTCACCTCAGCACAGATTTTGCAAGTCATTAAATAAAGGGACTAACACTTGTTTTATTTCATTACAACATTACACCACTTCTCTCTAAAACCTCTCTCTACATTTATTATACAAGTTTTCAAGGATATTTGAGGATCAACAACATTAAACAAGGTGAATCTAGAGTAAGAACATCATCAAAGATCATCTAGGTCAAGAAATCCAAATGGAGGAAACCTAGGGTTTTGCTCAAAGTGGAGTATTATTAACCAAAGCTTGTTCCTACAACTTCTAAGGTAAGATTCATGATTTTTACATGATGTTTAAGGTATTGAAGAGTTGAAATACATGGATTGTAGAAAATATGGTCAAGTAGGTCATGAATGATGAATAGTGACATTTTGAGGAATAGTTTGAATTGAATCATGAATGTTGTTGTGTTGTGATATGAATGCATTATAAATGGTACTAAGATCATGAACTAGACACTTTAGACGAATGGACGAAGTTGGATGTTATGACCATGAATAT
Organism: Lycium barbarum; assembly: GCF_019175385.1. NCBI lineage: Eukaryota > Viridiplantae > Streptophyta > Magnoliopsida > Solanales > Solanaceae > Lycium > Lycium barbarum. The sequence continues at coordinate 124,105,011 of NC_083337.1, read as the reverse complement.
GGGTGAATTAGAGGCAAATTAAGGAATCCAGATAATGTGGATAATGTGAATGACTAATGGCCATTGTTATGATATTAATGAAGGTATAGACGCTAGCATTGGAAGGAAGCGTGCAAGTGTAGAATAGTCCGACGAAAAGGTATGTAAGGTTAACCCTTCTTTAATAAGGCATGGTTCCTTGGCCAAACTCTTAAATCCTCTATATGAGTATGTTGTATTCAAATGATTGACACTCCGAGCTCATAAGCTCACGATCCTCGATATGTGCTACGATTGTACTACGCACCCCATATGACGAGTAAGCATAAGATATAGATGTGGCGAAAATGATGATGATAGTGATGACGATGATAATAATAATGATGTTAAAGGTGCCTACGGGCTATTATACTTGTATGTGCCTATGAAGGGCTATAATGACACCCCGAGCTTATAACGCCGGGTAGGATATATGTATATGAATATGTATAAAGTATGTATACGATTACGAAACGCGCGCACACCTCTGCAGATGGTACGGATAACCCTGAAGCCTTGGTAGGGCCAGGTATGAGTAACCTTGAGCCTTGGTTGGCCATGTATGTATGAAACACCGATCCTATGAGGTCGGGTATGCTATGTATATGAAATGACTATGTATATAATATGAATATGAATGTGATAAGACTATGTATAAGAATACGAATAAGGACATGTATACAAATATGAGCACAAGTATGGTACGAGTACTATTATGGAATACGGATGATGACGTAGGTGTACAAATACGTATGTAAAATGGAAAGTCCTACGAGAGGCAGGTAAGTGCTATGATGATGATGTTATTGTCTCCCCCTCCTATGCTATTTCATATGTTGTTCATGATGCTTATTTATTGATGTCGCTCATGCTTTACATACTCAGTACATTCTTCGTACTGACGTCCTTTTGTTTGTGGACGCTGCGTCATGCCCGCAGGTGCACAGGGAGACAGACTTGATCCATAGCTGCCTATTCGGAGATTACATAGAGAGCTCCATTTCTTTCGGAGCCATATCTTTTGGGTACTCATTCTTTTGTGTATATAATTATGGGCATAGCGGGGTCCTGTCCCGCTAATGTGATATGTTGTACTCTTAGAGGCTCGTAGACATGTGTGTGTGGGGGGGGGGGGGGGGGGGGGTAAATGTGTTTGGCCTTGTCGGCCTATGTTTTGTATATCATTTTGTCGGCCACATTGGCCCATGTACATTGATGTGGCATAGATGGCTATGATGATATAAATGTGATGTTGTCCAAATGGGACTAGTTGACGAATGAGTGGAAATGCATGTATAATTATGTGGCTCACCTAGATGTAAGCATAAGTGTAAGCTAACGGGTGCCCGGGTGGGCTAGCACCGGGTGCTCGTCGCGGCCCCCTTGTCGGGTCGTGACAATATTCCACACTCTTAGTCCCAAACCCAAAAGAAGGGAAGATTTCCGAATGGAAGCATACGTTTTATCTCCCCCAAATACCTACATGCTCACCCCTTACAGCACGGTGCCCGTATATTACGCACAACCAACCTTTCAATCACTACCTCAAAATTACCAAGCTCTACCAAATGCCTTCCAATCACCTCCCCAAAGCTACCAAGCTCCACAGCCAAATTATCAAATTCCCCTGCCCATTTACCGAACTCCACAAAATAACCAACCCAATACTTACCAGAATCAGCCACCACCATATGCCTATAATGCGTCACGTTCGAATTTCGAAAAGAAACCACCTCGGGTATTCACTCCGCTGATGGAATCTCGAACTGATTTATTCAAAAGATTAAGCGTGGCTGGGTGTTCCAGGCGCTTCCCCCAACGGTCGTCGACCCAAAAAAATCGATTTTACCAGGCTGACCAGACATGTGCCTATCATTCCAATGGCATAGGACATAGTATTGAAGATTGCATCAATCTGAAGTACAAAATACAAGACTTGATTGACCGAAAGGAAATTGTACTCCGAACAGCCCCTTCGAATGTGAACACCAACCCCTTGCCAAACCATGGCAACAATGTGGTTCACATGATTGAAAGAGAAGAAGATTGGGTCACAGGAAGGCCCTCAATCCATAATTCGGTGAAAGAACTTGAGCACACAATAGCGCCATTGTCCTTGTAAGAACGCCCGCAATTCAAAGTATTAATCCTTGCACCAGTGACAACACACATTGCTCAAGTGACTCCAGCACCACCCCGTAAAGAGTTTGTAATCCAAGTTGCTGCCGCACATGGCATTACAAGATCAGGAAAATGCTACACTCCTGAAGACCTGGATCAAGAGGCACCCTGAAGGGAGGGAAATCAGAAAAGGACTATCTCCGAAGGACAAGCTGAAGATTTCTGGTGCCGAATGCAGCCAAAAGAATACTCCATTATTGAGTATTTAAAGAAAAAGCCAGTCCAAATCTCGGCACTAGTGTTGCTGCAAAGTTCACCTCAACACCGCCTGGATTTAATGAAGGTGTTGGAGGAAGCTCACGTCCCAACTGGAACAAATAGTGAAAATCTGGCCAAAATGGTTGTTCATTTATGGAGGAACATCAAATTGCCTTAACGGAGAAAGAGTTTCCAAAAGAATGCATAAATCACAACAAAACGTTGCACATCACCATCATGTGCCGCAACAAAGTGGTAACCTGGGTATTAGTCGACAACAGAGCGGGACTTAACATTTGTCCCGCGTCTACCTTGACCCAGCTAGGATATGACCTTAGAAAGGTTCGTCAGAGCCACACTAACATAAGAGCATTCGACGGAGGTCGTTGTGACGCCACTGGGGTAGTTGATTTGGACATTCAAATATGACCAGTTAAGTTCACCACTGAATTCCAAGTCATGGAAATACCCGCTAATTATAATTTGCTTCTGGGAAGACCATGGATCCATATGGCATGAGTAGTACCATCCTCGCTTCATCAACCTGTAAAGTTTGTCTAGGAAAGGGAAAAAGTGGTGATCTATGGAGAAGCCAGCATGCACAATTACTCAGACAATTCTGTACCAGTCATTGAAGTTGCACCCAAAGGAACGGATTTTCATGTCGTGGAGTTAGTGGGAGCGGCCCACAGGATAGATTCCCCTGAAGCTCGCATCCCAGTAGTTTACAAAATGATTCCTGCCGCTATGATCCTGAACGGGTTTGAACCCGAGAAAGGCCTGAGAAAAACCCTGCATGGCATCACCGAGCCTATTCCTATTCTTCAAGATAATTTTCTCTTTGGGCTTGGTTACATCCTAGTAGAAGAAGAGGTACCTACCAAAAAGAAACAAGAGATTGCAGATCTTTGCAAACCCATTACAAATCTGTACCAGTCATTTCCCCACAAAATGCCTATGCCTGAAGATACTGACATTGAAGAAGGGATAAGGATGCTATTCCACCAAAAAATATTGCTCCGTAATTCTGGAAGAATGTGCTGAAGCGCCCACTATTAGAGAGGCAGAACTGGGCGAGTAGCTGTCCAACTGGACCTTTACCCCGCTACTGGCTCTTCGGTAGAGAAAGATGAATTTGTTTTAAAAATAGGGAGAATCGGTTGAGGCCCGATCACTCACCCTTTTGTCACTTACATACCTCATAATATTTTCAAAAACGGAAATGGCTTGATCCAAGCCAGGACCACAGTTTGTACTTTTGATTTTTTTTAAATCAATGAAAGTTTTGGTTTATCAAAATTGTTTTATTTATTTGTTGCATGCATGTTTATACTAACATATTTTACCTTGAATTTATTTTCAGTAATAAAAACAATAAAGCAACCTTAAATGTCATGATATGTTGCAAAACGAATGAGATGGGAAACATAGAGGAAGAAGAGTATGAAGAATACGATGAAACCACAATGCTGCCTGAAGGTCTCGCGGAAGAAGTAGAATAATAGGAGAATGAGAAAAAGCCAAATATGGACGAAACAGAAGTCATAAATCTAGGTGATGAAGAGGATGTCAAAGAAACAAGGATAAGTGCAAACCTAGAGACTTCTTTAAAAGAAGAATTGATAAGTTTACTAAAGGAGTACGTGGATATCTTCGCATGGTCATACGTCGACATGCTAGGACTAAGCACCAGCGTAGTGGCCCATAGGCTACCCGTTAATTTTTTCTCCAGTAAAAAAGAAAACCCGACAATTCAAACCGAACCTTAGTATCTGAATCGAAGACGAGATGAAAAAGCATATTAAGCCGGGAGCGGTGGAAGTGACCTCATACCCTACATGGCTAGCCAACACAGTTCTGGTACCCAAGAAAGACGAAAAGATAAGAATCTGCGTGGATTATCGAGATCTTAACAAGGCTAGCCCAAAGGATAATTTTTCAGTCCCGAACATCCTCACATTCATAGATAATTGTGCCAAACACGAGCTATAATCGTTTGTGGATTGTTTTGCCGGCTACCACCAAATCTTAATGGATAGAGAGGATGCCGAGAAATAACCTTTATCACCCCATGAGAAGTGTACCATTACAGGGTAATGCCCTTCGGCCTCAAGAATGCCGGCGCAACATACATGAGAGCAATGACTACCATTTCCACGACATGATCCATAGAGAGATTGAAGTCTGTGTAGATGATGTCATTATCAAGTCAAGGAAAAGTTCGGAGCATACCACACATCTGAGGAAATTCTTCGACAGGCTCCGAAAGTTTAACTTGAAATTGAACCCTGCTAAGTGTGCGTTCGGAGTACCGGCCGGAAAGTTACAAGGGTTCATAGTCAGCCGAAGGGGCATAGAGCTAGACCTAACAAAGATCAAAGAAATCCAGGAATTAACTTTTCCCCAAACTAAGAAAGAAGTCATGAGTTTCCTGGGAAGGCTGAATTACATTGGGCGATTCATAGCTCAATCTACCATCATTGTAGAGCCCATCCTCAAGCTTTTGAAAAAGGATACTCCTACGAAATGGACAGAGGAGTGCCAAGAAGAATTCGACACTATCAAGAGATACTTGTCCAACCCACCAGTCTTGGTACCACCAAGGCCTGGAAGCCCTTTGCTGCTGTATTTGTTAGTTGCTGAAAAGGCCTTCAGTTGCATGTTAGGGCAACACGATGAAGAAGGGAAAAAGGAGCTTGCCATTTATTAGCTGAGCATGAAGTTCACAGCCTGTGAGGCAAGATATACGCTAGTGGAGAAAACCTGTTGTGCTCCAACTTGGGTGGCTCGGAAATTGAGGCATTATTTGTCTTCATACACCATTCACCTCATATCCAAGATGGATCCATTGAGGTACATATTCCACCAACCCATGCCTATCGGGAAGTTGGCCAAATGGCAGATGCTGTTAAGTGAATTTGATATCGTGTACATAACCCAGAAACCCGTTAAAGGACAGGCTTTGGCTGACTTACTAGCCGCAAGCTCGGTAGATGAAGAGCTCAAACCTCTTCGCACCTATTTCTCGAACGAAGGGGTGTTGGTCATAGAAAAAAAAGCAACAGAACCTTACACAGGCTGGAAACTGTTCTTTAACGGAGCAGTGAATTATAGAGGTTCCGGAATTGGAGCGATTTTGATATCAGAAAATGGCCAACACTACCCTATGGCCGCAAAGCTCAAATTATGTTGTACCAACAATATGGCTGAATACGAGGCCTGCATCCTAGGTCTCCGAATGGCACTAGAAATGGACATCAATGAATTATTGGTCATTGGAGATTCTAACCTGCTGATTCATTAAGTACAAGGTGAATGGGCCACCAAGAATGAAAATATCTTGCCATATGTGAACTTGGCACAAAGATTGTCCAAGAAATTCAGAAAGATCGAATTTTGACTTACGCCGAGGGCTCAGAATGAATTTACCGATGCACTGGTCACAACAGCGTCAATGATCCAGCATCCTGAAAGTAGTCACATTGACCCGCTAAGGATAAGCTTGAAAAAAAAAAAGCATGCCCACTGTTGTCACATGGAGGTTGAGTCAGATGGCAAGCCATGGTACAATGACATCAAAATATATTTGGAAAGATAAGAATATCCCGAAAGCATTACAAATGGATAAGCGAAGACAATCCGAAGAATGGCAAATGGTTTCTTCCTAAACAAAGAAGGGTTGTACAAACGGACGCCAGATTTGGGTCTGCTTCGATGTGTAGACACCGACGAAGCCTCCAAACTTCTAAAAGAAGTACATGCTGGAACATGTGGACCCCATATGAATGGATTTGTACTGTCAAAGAAGATTCTACGAGCTAGATACTATTGGATGACCATGGAAAGTGATTGCTGCAAATATGTGCAAAGGTGCCATCAATGTCAAATCTACGGTGACCTAATCAAGGTCCCTCCAAGTGAGCTTAATGCTATCAGTTCACCATGGCCTTTCTTTGCTTAGGGCATGGATGTTATTGGACCCATTGAACCCGCAGCTTCGAATGGCCACCGATTCTTTTTAGTTGCCATTGATTACTTCACCAAGTGGGTAGAAGCAACATCTCACAAATTAGTAACAAAGAAAGTGATAGCTGACTTCATGCGAACCCACATCATATGCCGATTTAGTATACCCGAGTCCATCATAACAGACAATGGAGCAAATATGAATAGCCATCTGATAAAGGATATCTGTGAGCAATTCAGATCACTCACCAAAACTCAATAGCCTACCGGCCGCAAATGAACGGAGCCGTAGAAACAGCCAACAAAAATATCAAGAGGATATTGAGAAAAATGACTGATAATCATAAAGGTTGGCTGGAGCAGGTGCCTTATGCTCTACTAGGATACCGTACTACAGCTTGAACTTCAATAAGAGCAACTCCCTACCGGCTGGTCTATGGAACTAAAGCAGTCATACCTGCTGAAGTTGATATACCTTTTCTGAGAATCATTCAAGAAGAAGAGTTAGACAATGCTGAATGGGTCCGAGCTCGATGTGAGAAATTGGCACTAATTGATGAGAAATGGATGGTTGTCGTATGTCACGGTCAACTATACCGGCAAAGGATGGCAAGAGCTTTCAACAAATGAGTTAGAGCCAGACTTTTTCAAATTGGTCAAATGGTGCTCAAAATAATTTTCTTGCATCAAGATGAATACAAAGGGAAGTTTGCTCCCAATTGGCGAGGTCCTTATGTGGTCCGCAAAGTACTCTCCGGAGGAGCAATAGTGGTGGCAGAAATGGACAAGAGTGGCCGAAGCCAATCAATGTAGATGCAATCAAGCGCTACTATGCATAAGAGACAAGTTGTTCAGTCTGTAATAGTACTTTTGTTTATAATCGTCATTTTATTTGCTTGTATTAGCTATTCCCTTTTGCTTGTAATCGTTTTGTAATAGATAGGAAAGATCAAAACATCTTTTGTAATCTGAACTACGCAATCACCTAATTTCCCCATAGTGGGATACATAGGCAGTCCATTTGGGACCCGGTCACACTATTAGTAAAAACCAAAAACTCCTTTACTTTTTCTTTGAACTACGTTCGACCTGAATTCCTGCTACGATAGGATACGTAGGCGCTCATTGAGGTCGGTCGTCCCAAAAGAAAAAATCCAAGAAACCCCTAGGAAGCCTGAGAGATAGGACTTCACAAAGGAGCAAGGGTTGCTACGCACCCAACTGGGGCAGAATTTTTGAGAAGATCTCAAAAATTGCGTTGTCAATCCGCTACGAAGAGTCAGCTAACCCCGAGTTTTAAACTGGGTCAAAATTTTTTGAGAAGCTCTCAAAATTCCTCATTTATTCAATTGGGACAGAAATTCTCGAAAGATTCGGCATGAGAATTCGTCAATTAAGATTTAAACTAAGGCAGAATTTTTGATAAAAGGTCTCAAAAATTCCGCGCAAGGAAGCGATGAACCCCAGCCACGAAAGAAGGGATATCCCTCATTCAAGGCACATGCCATGACAATTAATCTTACCGTTTTAAAAATAATGCATTTATTTTTCTACAAATTAGACATATTTATGGTAACATTAAAAAATGATTTTTCTGCACAATGAAAATAAATTCATTTTTCGAATATAGGAGCCAAAAGGGGTTTTCAATTCCAAAAAGCCAAAGATGCGACAGCGCGGACAACACGAATCAACTTTAAATACGGAAAAACTAATCCATTTCTGATACAGGTCCCCAGGATGTCTGAAGACGATCCTTTTTCTAACTTTACTTTATGTACAGGAAAAGATTCGCCAAAGAAGATTGAAACCACTACTGGGATCAGTCTTTCAGAATGCATATCCAACCACTAGCGCCATAGGGTTTTGAATGCCACCAAGGACAATATTTCTAGCCACAAGGGCTAGGAAAGATCGGTATGCCATAAAGTTTAAATGTCCAGCCACGAGGGCTGTAAGATTTTGAATGCCAAAAGGCCGAATATCTAGCCATAAGGGCTATGAGAGGATGAAAATGACACAAGGGCAAAATATTAAGCCCGCAAAGGCTACAAAATGACTGAAATTGCCGCAAAGGCAAATGTTTGGCCAAAAGGGTCGTAGTAAAGCAATACGGCATACCTGACCAAGAGGGTCACAGCCAGCATAAAGGACGAAAGAAAGACGATTTAGCCAAAGAGGCCATATCTGTCATTTGCATCACGTCTTCTTATTTGCCGAGAGGGCAATTGCGCGTTTACTTTCCTGATGCCAAGAGGTCCATTCATACAAACATACCAATAGGGCCATTCATACAAACATGCCAAGAGGGTCATTCATACACACATGCCAAGAGGGCCATCCATACAAACATGCCAAGAGGGTCATTCATACAAACATGCCAAGAGGGCCATTCATTTCAATTGCCAGAAGGGCCGTGCATATAAAGTGTCGGATATAGCAAGATGACAAGGCGATGTAAAACCGGTCATGAGACCCCAGTATTCGCCCTAAAAAGACAAAGCGATGTAAAACTGGTCATGAGACCGCATTATTCGCCCAAAAAAGACAAAACAATTTAAAATCGGTCAAAAGACCACAGTATTTGCTCAAAAAGATAAGATAATCTAAACCAGGTCATATGACCACAATATTTGTCACGACCCAACCGGAGGGCCATGATGGGCACCCAGAGCTAATCCACCGGGCACCTCCCATCATACTTTCACAATCATATCTAGGTGAGCCACATGGCCTGCTAACAATCTCTACGCATCAATAATACCATTTCCATTGGCTAAGGCACTTTTATATCAACATCCACGAACATGCCTATAAATATATATACAAGCCGACAAGGCTGAGAAAATGATATACAGAATATGAGCCGACAAGGCTGAAAGACATTTAACTATACATAACTGTCTACGAGTATCTAAGAAGAGTATGTATCATCATAAAAATGGGACAGGGCCATTCTATGCCCATATATATATACACACAAAAGAATAGTACCAACAGTTGCAGCTCCTGATCAAATGGAGCTCCTCTAAGCAGTCTGTAGATAAGCAATCTAAGGATCAAGTCTATCTCCCTGTCCACCTGCGAGCAAGAATTCTGAATGGTATCTCGCACATTGCCTGAGTCCACTAGCCGAACTCCTAGGCTAGCTAATTGTTGGAGATCATGTGCTAACTCTCTTTTCTCTGGCTGAACATCACATAAATTTCCTATAGATCTACAGCTAAGAGCCTTAGCTACAGCGTTTGCCTTCCCGGGATGATATAGAATGTTAACATCATAATCTTTCAACAACTCTAACAATCTTCTGCCGTAAATTCAATTATCTCTGCTTGAAAATATACTGAAGGCTATTGTGATCCTGATAGATACCTACATGGACACCATACAAATAATGTCTCCACATCTTCAGTGCATGAATCACCGCAGCTAACTCAAGATCATGGGTTGGATAATTTTTCTCATGTTTTCGCAACTGCCTTGAAGCATAAGCAATTACCTTACCATGCTGCATCAACACACATCCTAACCCAACGCCTGAAGTATCTTAATAGACAAATAGCCTTCCGATCCCTCTAGAAGTGTCAGGACTGGGGTAGAAGTTAATCTATTCTTCTAATCCCGAAAACTGTGCTCACAAGCATCCGTCCATTGAAATTTAACTACTTTCTGAGTTAGCTTAGTTAGTGGTGCAAAGATAGAAAAAAAACCTTCTAAAAATCTTCTGTAATAACCTGCCAAACCCAGAAAACTGCAAACATCCGTAGGTGTTGTAGGCCTTGGCCAAGTTTTCACAGCCTCAATCTTCTGGGTATCCACCCAAATACCATCGGCTGAAATAACATGCCCCAAAAAGGTCACCAAATTCAACCAAAACTCGCATTTTGAAAATTGTAAAAATAGCTCTTGAGTTTGGAGAACTCTAAGGACAATACGTAAATGATCTGCATGTTCCGCCTTGGACCGAGAATATACCAGAATGTCATCAATGAACACGATCACAAATAAATCTAAGAAAGTCCTGAACACATTGTTCATGAAATCCATGAACACTGCCGGTGCATTAGTTAGCCCAAATGACATTACCTGGAACTCGAAATGACCATATCTTGTTCTGAAGGCCATCTTAGGAATATCTTCCTCCCTAAATCTCACCTGATAATACTCGGATCTCAGAGCTATTTTTGAAAACCATTTGGCACCCTGCAATTGATCAAATAAATCATCAATCCTTGGCAGCGGATATTTATTCTTGATCGTCACTTTATTCAATTATCTGTAGTCAATGCACATTCGCAAGGATCCATCTTTCTTTCTTACAAACAACACGGGTACTCCCCACAGAGATGAACTAGGCCTAAGGAAACCTTTCTCGAGCAAGTCCTTCAATTGCTCCTTCAAGTCTCTCAACTCTGCGGGAGCCATTCTATAAGGAGGAATATATATGGGTTTAGTATCCGGTAGCACATCAACAACAAAATCAATCTCCCGGCTCTGGAGAGAGGCCTGGATGCTCATCCAGGAATACACCCAAAAACTCCTTATTCACTATGGGTACAAACTAAAGAGTCCGCGATTCGGCTTCTATATCATGAACCCGGACTAAGTGGTAAATATAACCTTTAGCAATCATTTTCCTGGCCTTGAGATAGGAAATAAACCTACCTCTCAGAGACTCTGTATTTCCTTTCCATTCCAAAATCGGTTCTTCCGGAATCTAGAAGCGAGCCATTTTTGTTCAGCAATCGACATTAGCATAGCAAAAAGCCAACCAATACATGCCCATAATAACATTAAAGTCCACCATTTTTAACTCATGTAAATCAGCAATAGTATGATGATTACAAATCACAACTACACAATTTCAATAAACTCGGCTAGCTATTACCGGTTCACCAACGGGTGTTGATACCTCAAAAGCTTTAATTGATTCCGGTTTCAACCCAAATCGACCAACAATATATGGAGTAACATATGATAAGGTGGAGCATGGATCAATCAAAGCATACATATCATGAGAAAATACCGATAATATACCTGTGACGACATCAGGGGAGGACTCAAGATCCTGTCGCCCAGCCAAAGCATAAATACGATGCTGGGGACCGCTAGAATTGGGGCTCCTCCTCTACCTCTCGCACGACTGACTGGTGTCTGTGAACCTTTTCCCAAAAGGCGTATGGATGATGAAGACCCGACTGCCGATCCTGAAGGCTGGACCCTACCCCTACCACAAATCGAGGGGCAATCACGCATGATATGGCCTAGACGACTGCATGCATAGCAAACATCTAAGCCTAATTAACACTGGCCCCAATGTGACTTCGCGCACTGAGAACATCGTGGCATGGGTGGCCTTGCCTGGCCCGAGTCGCCTCTGTAATGAGAACTTGAAGCTTTAAAACTCTGGCTTGGCCCGAAATGAATAGATCTATCAAATCTCTGTCCCATATATCTCGAAGGCGCACTAATCATGGAATGGCCTGAATGCCTAGAAAACTGATGTCTTTGCCCTCCTCTTAACTCACTAGTCAGACCCGAAGATCTAGCCCTCTTGTTATAACCTCGGTCAAGGTCACGCCCACCTCTTTACGGTGTTAGCTTTCCTCCATATTATGGGCATAGACTTGAATGCGGGAAATGTCCATACCATCTTGAAGTGACGCAGTCAAGCATTAATCCATCAAATGTGGCCCTAAGCCCTCACAAATCAATGCACTCAATCACCCATATCCACTATCATGGCCGGAGCATACCTAGCCAAAGAATTAAAGTGGAGACTATACTCTAAGGCACTCACACTTCCTTACCTAAGATTCAAGAACTTATCTATCACGACCCAACTAGGGGCCGTGACGGGTACCCGGGGCTAACCACCGAGCACAACTCGTTCTACTACTCATCATACTCATTAAACGTTCGTTTATCGAATTCGTACTCAATCATAAGAAAATCATTTTTCTTTTGAAAACATAAATACTTTTATATACATAAGCCTTTCGGCTAACAAAATAATATATGTATATACATAATAGCAACCTTGTGAGACCATATAACCCACACTGTGTATCTACGAGCCTCTACTAGAGTGATAGACATAGGGACGAGACAGGACCCCGTTGTGCCCAAAATATACATATGTACACAAAAATAATCAAAAGCACATCCGGAATAATGGAGTGCTCTCAAATCAGCTACTGGCTCCTACGAGTATGGATCAAGCTCACCTTCCTGTCTACTTGTGGGCATGAACACAACGTCCAAAGAAAATGGACGTCAGTACGAACATTGTACTGAGTATGAGAGGCATAAGTAATGAAAATACATCAATAAGATAAAGGAAGCATCAATAAGGAGCAACTGTATATGACTGTCACTTATAAAAAAAATAACACATGTTGGCTTACTCATAATCATCATCATATCATGTATGTATAAATGTACAAGCTGCCCAACCATATAGGTACGGTGTGATAATCATTAGCCTGCGTCCAGGCCTCCCGCGTCCGGGGTACCATATCATGCCGCCCACTAGTGGTGTCTGCCCATGCCATCTAAACATAGTGTATACGTTGCCCGCCTCAGCGATGTCTGCCCAGCCATATAGGCGCGATGTGATAATATCATGTACATGTCATAGACTTATCGTATTCTCATCATAACATTACCATAACGCATGATTAGAAACTTAAGCCAATTATACTCTATCGGGGTGACATATGGTCGTGAACCCCCGATTCCTTTATGGAGCATTTATAAACATTCTGCCTCACCTTGAAGGAAATAATATATAAGGTGAATGTGTGCAATGAACAACATCATTAACTATATAGGAACATCATCTCATAATCTCTAGAATCTTTAGAACTAAACTCATCATCATCATTATTGGGCTGATAATATATCTCTTAGCTCATGTAGATATACATGAACATAGGATATTAGTCTTCCGGAATGTAGGAGAATCATGAAAAGGAAGGAGAGGTCATGCTATAGGATTCATGCCATAGAAAGAAAGGACTAGCCTCAAATACCTTTTACGTTTAACTACTCTATCGCTTGCCTGTTCTCCTTCAACACCCACGTTTCTACCTTCAAGAGAAGTCGCATGAACATTAGCTAATCGATTACTTAAACGCGCTTACTAAAGCTAAAGAAAATTGGGCAGAATTTCCTTTGTTTATACAACTTTTCCCATATTCTATATTAACTCCCAATCATTCGTAACCACATTCACAATATAATAGACAACAATCATCATTCATCTACATTATCCGCATTTCGCCATTTCACTCCAATCTCTCCATAATCATGGTCATAGTTCATTATTGCATCTTCTCACATATAATACTTTTTCCATGTTCTAAACGTCATTCATAACATATTTACAATCACAACATACCAATATTCATAATTCACCCCAAACTACTACTCAACAATGACACTATTCACTCATTTATGGCCTATTTCCTATATCTTTCTACAATCCAAGTGCTTTTAACTTTCAAAACCTTAAACAACCAAGAATGACCATAAAACTCACCTTAGATGATGGATTAACAACCCTTGAGTGGAACTTCTCTTCTTGCACCAAAACCTTAACTCACTTCCCTTGAGTTTTCTTGGTGTAGATGAACTTTTGTTAGGTTTCATACACTTGATTTCGTGGTTTTGAGGTAGTTGATCATGGATTTACCTTGTTTTCTTGTGGATGAATAATGGAGAGTGTTATAGAGGTTTCTTGAAGAGAGGAGAGTGGAAATGAGATGAAATAAAATGATAGAGGGCTCCTTATATTAATTTGAACTCTGTTCCGACCACAATATACGGACCAACATACGGTCCGTACATTTTATACAGGTCGTATGTGTGGCCGTATGTTTGGTCCAGTGAATGATGCTCCTCTTGGCCAAATATACGGCCTAACATATGGCCAGTATAATTTATACGGCCAGTATATTGGGCCGTATAATGCCCAGCTGCTCCGATTTCGTTCTCGTCGACTCGTTTGATCTCCAATCCTTATGGAACCTTCTTGACACTTGTTTAATACCTCAATATCAATCTAAGGTACTTTATCACTCTTCTCTAAGACATCATTACGCCATCGTTAACCCGTCGCTCATAATTCTTACCCGACACGCAACATATCATTTGCTTTCCTTAGCAACCTTCTTCCCTTACGTCAAATGTCTTTGAATCTCGATTAGGATCGTCAAATGCTATTTCTTTCTTATCACAACATCGTATACGTCGTGCCATTCGCTAGCCTATTCACTTCACGCTACTCCATATCATGGAAACATCTAAGAATTCCATCCATGGAAACATCAAATGGGGACTTCTCTTTTCCAGGAGATATGTCTCTGCAATGGCACAAGTGAGGATCTTCATACTGACGCTCTTTCACTTCTATATTCTGGGATGAAACTGTGGGATCATTTATACTAATCCCTGCACTGCCTGAATCAATCACACGTACTCCAAGATTAGCTAATTGGTGGAGCTCATGAATCATTTCTTTCTTCTCCGGAGGAACTTCACATAGGCCGCCCATTGATCGGCGGCTAAGCGCATCAGCCACTACATTTGCTTTTCCAGGGTGGTATAAAATATTCACATCGTAATCTTTCAATAACTCTAACCATCGCCTCTGCCGCAGATTTAACTCCTTTTGTTTGAAAATGTACTGAAGACTCTTGTGATCTGTATAGATATCAACATGCACACCGTACAAATAATGTCTCCACATCTTTAATGCATGAATAACTGCAGCTAATTTGAGGTCATGAGTTGGATAGTTCTTTTCATGTTTCCGCAGCTGTCTCGAAGCATAAGATTGACTCTACCGTGCTGCATTAACACACATCCTAACCCAATGCTGGAAGCATCACAGTACACCAAATAACCATCTGAGCCTTCTGGAAGTGTTACGACTGGAGCTGAGGCTAATCTGTCCTTCAACTCTTGGAAACTGCGTTCACAAGCATCATTCCATTGAAATTTAACTGACTTCTGGGTTAGCTTTGTCAATGGGAAATAGAGGACAATCCCTCTACGAATCTTCTATAGTAGCCTGCCAATCCCAGAAAACTACGGATTTCTGTAGGAGTCGTAGGCCTTGGCCAAGTCTTTACAGCTTCAATTTTCTGAGTATCAACTCGAATACCATCATCTGAAATAACATGGCCCAGAAATGTTACAAAATTCAGCCAAAACACACACTTTGAAAAAATTGCATATAATTCTCGGGTTCGAAGAATTCCAAGAACAATACGTAAATGATCTGCATGTTCTGATTCTGTGCGAGAGTGTACCAGAACATCGTCAATAAATACTATCACGAATAAATCCAAGAGTGGCCTGAATACATTATTCATCAAATTCATGAACACTGCCGGAGAATTAGTCAACCCAAACGACATCACCCGGAACTCATAATGGCCATATCTTGTTCTGAAAGCTATTTTAGGAATATCTCCTTCTTTAATCTCACTTGATGATAACCTGACCGCAAGTCTATTTTAGAAAACCACTTGGCACCCTGTAGTTGATCAAACAAATCATAAATCCTTGGGAGAGGATATTTATTCTTTATTGTCACCTTATTCAACTACCTATAATCGATGCACATTCGTAGGGAACCATCTTTCTTTCTCACGAACAAGATTGGTGCTCCCCACGATGATGAACTGGGTCTAATAAATCCCTTCTCAAGCAAATCTTTCAACTGTGCCTTTAGCTTTTTCAATTCTACCAGAGCCATTCGATAAGGAGGGATAGAAATATGCTTGGTGTCCGGCAACACATCAATAGCGAAGTCAATCTCTCTTTCTGGAGGAAGGCCTGGAAGTTCATCTGGGAATACATCCGGAAATTCATTCACTACCGGAACAGATTGGAAAGTTGGCGACTTTGCTTCGGTGTCATGTACTCAGACTAAGTGATAAATGTAACCCTTAGCTATCATCTTCCTTGCCTTAAGGTAGGAAATAAACCTACCTTTCGGAGATACTGTATTACCCTTCCGTTCAAGCACGGGCTCTCCCGAAAATTGAAATCGAACCACTTTCATTCGGCAATCAACACTAGCATAACATGAGGCCAACCAATCCATACCCATAATCACATCAAAATCTAGCATTTCCAGCTCAATTAAATCAGCTTTGGTCTGGCGATCGCATATCACAATTACATAATTTTTATACACCTGTCTAGCTATCACGGGATCACCAACCGGAGTAGATACCTCAAAAGGTTTAATTGGCTCAGGTTTTACCCCAATACGACCAGCAACATACGGAGTAATATAAGAGAGTGTAGAACCCGGATCTATCAATGCATATACATCATGGGAAAATATGGACAATGTACCTGTAACTACATCCGGGGAGGACTCAAGATCCTGTTGTCCGCCTAAAGCGTACACACGGGACTGAGTGGCACCTGAAGTAGATGCTCCCCCTCTGCCTCTACCTCGACCTGCTGACATCTGGAGAGTCTGCCCTACCAGGCGCACTGAAGATGAACCGGCTACTGATCCTGTGGGCTGAACCCCAACTCTACCACTCATCGACGGGCAATCTCGCATCATGTGCCCAACCTGGCCACAGGCATAGCAAGCATCAGAACCTTGACGACACTATCCGGAATGAAATCTACCGCACTGGCTGCATCACGGTACTGGGGGTCTCCTCTGACTATAATCTCCCCCAAACTGAGAATCTGAGGCCCTCGAACTCTGACCCTGTCCTGAATGGAAGGAGCGATCAAACCTCCTACCTGTAAATCGAGGAGGTGCACTAATCACCATCTGGCCTGAGTGTCTAGAATACATCTCCCTTGATTCCCCTCTATAATCACTGCCTGCCCCCATAGATCTGGCCCTCTTGCTTTGCCTTCTATCAATATCACGGTCACCCTTTTGTAGTTGCTGTCGTCCCTCTAAGTTCTGGTCATGGGCTTGTATTCGGGAAATATCCATCCCATCTTGCAACGAAGCCGTCAAACAATCCTTGAACAGATGTGGCCCCAAGCCACTCACAAACCTATGAACCCTATCTCCCATATCGGCCACCATAGTCGAGGCATATCTAGCTAAGAAATTAAATTGAAGGCTATATTCCCGGGCACTCATATTTCCTTGCTTTAGGCTTAAGAACCTATCCGCTCTAGCTCGGCGAACCTCGGGTGGCAAATAGTGACGGATGAAAGCATCTACAAATTCTTGCCACACGGGAGGAGGCACATTTTCTTTTCTTAATGCTAGCCAATTATTGTACCACAATACCGCCATATCTCGGAGTCTATAAGATGCCAACTCCACAGATTCGGTTTCGGTGGCATGAATAATCCTCAATGTTCTCAGCATCTCATCAATAAAGTTTTGCGTGTCTTCATCCGGCTTTGACCAGACAAACTCCGGAGGATTCAAACTCATAAAATCACGAGATCTGGTACTAGCTGCCCGATCACTTGAACTCACATTCTGCCGCTGTTCTTGGGCAGCAACTAACTGTGTTAATAGATGAATGGCCTCGGTCACTTGTTGACCCGAAGCAACCGGTGGAGGAATTGGAGCTGAAGCTCCTCCTTGTTCTTCGACATTGGGTGGGGTAGAGGAAGTATTAGATGGGGCCTCGTTATATGACTCGCCCTCTTCTACATTCATTGGCGGCTCTTTTTCCACCTGCCTTTTTGTCGTAGTCTTTCCCTTCTGGGCGGCTGTAGCTTTTCCCTTTAGCGGCATTTCTGAAATCATAACACACTATTAAGAGGGGAAAACCTTATAACACAGCACTATCGCACGATCTCTTAAGATGAAAGGTGGTCATTTTTCCTAAATGTCCTGTAGCCTCCTGTTTATTAGCGTGGTGCGCAACACACCATAAACAAGACTCTACTAGACACGGCTCGTAGACACTTCCAAGGACTGAATTGCTCTGATACCACTTTTGTCACGACCCGACTAGGGGTCGTGACGGGTACGCGGGGCTAAGCACCGAGCACTACTCGTTCTACTACTCTTCATACTCATTAAACGTTCATTTATCAAATTCGTACTCAATCATAAGAAAATCATTTTTCTTTTGAAAACATAAATACTTTTATATACATAAGCCTTTCGGCTAACAAAATAATATATGTATATACATAATAGCAACCTCGTGAGACCATATAACCCACATTGTGTATCTACGAGCCTCTACTAGAGTGCTAGACATAGGGACGGGACAGGACCCCGTTATGCCCAAAATATACATATGTACACAAAAGAATAATCAAAAGCACCTCCGAAATAATGGAGTGCTCTCAAATCAGCTACTGGCTCCTACGAGTATGGATCAAGCTCACCTCCCTGTCTACCTGTGGGCATGAACACAGCGTCCAAAGAAAACGGACGTCAGTACGAACATTGTACTGAGTATGAGAGGCATAAGTAATGAAAATACATCAATAAGATAAAGGAAGCATCAATAAGGAGCAACTGCATATGACTGTCACTTATAAAAGAAATTACACATGCTGGCTTACTCATAATCATCATCATATCATGTATGTATAAATGTAAAAGTTTCCCGACCATATAGGTACGGTGTGATAATCATTAGCCTGTGTCCAGGCCTCCCGTGTCCGGCGTACCATATCATGTCGCGCACTAGTGGTGTCTGCCCATGCCATCTAGACATGGTGTATACGCTGCCCGTCTCAGCGGTGTCTGCCCGGCCATATAGGCGCGGTGTGATAATATTATGTACATGTCATAGACTTATCGTATTCTCATCATAACATTACCATAACGCATGACTGGATACTTTAGACAATTATACTCTGTCGGGGTGACATAAGGTCGTGAACCCCCGATTTCTTTATGGAGCATTTATAAACATTCTGCCTCACCATAAAGGAAATAATATATAAGGTGAGTGTGTGCAATGAACAACATCATTTACTAGACAGGAACATCATCTCATAATCTCTAGAATCTTTAGACTTAAACTCATCATCATCATTATTAGGCTCATAATTTATCTCTTAGCTCATATAGCTATACATGAACATAGGCTATTAGTCTTCCGGAATGTAGGAGAATAGTGAAAAGGAAGGAGAAGTCATGCTATAGGATTCATGCCATAGAAAGAAAGGACTAGCCTCACATACCTTTTATGTTTAACTAATCTATCGCTTGCTTGTTCTCCTTCAACACCCATGTTTCTACCTTCAAGAGAAGTCGCATGAACATTAGCTAATCGATTACTTAAACGCGCTTACTAAAGCTAAAGAAAATTGGGCAGCATTTCCTTTGTTTATACAACTTTTCCCATATTCTATATCAACTCCCAATCATTCGTAACCACATTCACACTATAATAGGCAACAATCATCATTCATCTACATTATCCGCATTTCGCCATTTCTCTCCGATCTCTCCATAATCATGGTCATAGTTCATTATTGCATCTTCTCACATATAATACTTTTTCCATGTTCTAAACGTCATTCATAACATATTTACAATCACAACATACCAATATTCATAATTCACCCCATACTACTCTCTCATTTATGACCCATTCCCTATATCTTTCTATAATCCAAGTGTCACGACCCGGCTAGGGGCAGCGACGGGTACCCGGGGCTAACCACCGAGCACCACTCGTTCTACTACTTATCATGCTCATTAAACGCTCTTTTATCAACTTTATACTCAATTATAAGAAAATCATCTCTCATTATGAAAACATAATTACTTTCATATACATATGCCTCTCGGCCATCCAAATAATATATAAATATATATATATATATATATATATATATATATATATATATATATATATATATATATATATATATATATATATATATATATATATATATATATAATAGCATCCTCGTGAGGCCATATAACCCACACTGCGTATCTACGAGCCTCTACTGGAGTACTAGACATAAGGGCGGGACAAGACCCCGTCATGTCCAAAATACATATACATGAATATACACAAAAGAATAATCATAAGCACCTCCGAAACAAAGGAGTGCTTTCAATCAGCTGATAGCTCCTACGAGTCTGGATCGAGCTCACCTCTCTGTCTACATGTGGGCATGAACACAACGTCCAAAGAAAACGGACGTCAGTACGAACATTGTACTGAGTATGAGAGGCATAAGCAATGAAATAAGACAATGATATAGAAGAAATATCAATACAGAACATCTGTATCTGATTGTCAAGTATAAAGGAAATAATGCATGCTGGCTTACTCATAATCATCATCATGTCATGTATGCATAAATATATAAGTTGCCCGTCTATATAGGTACGGTGTGATAATGTATAAGCTGCCCGTCCATATCGGATCGGTGTAATAATCATAGCCTGCATCTAGGCCTCCCGCGTCCGGGGTATCATCTCATGTCGCCCACTGGTGGTGTCTGCCCATGCCATCTAGCCATGGTGTATACGTTGCCCGTCTTAGCGGTGACTGCCCGGCCATATAGGCGCGGTGTTATTATCATCATAACATGCTAATCATAGTATGCCCATCATAATATGCTTGTCATAGTACATGCATAAGGCTCAAGAACAACTATACTTTATTGGGGTGACGTAAGGTCGTGATTCCCACGATTTCATTATGGAGCATTTATTGACATTCTGCCTCACCTTGAAGGAATTAGCAAATAAGGTGAGTGTGAAAAATAAATAACATCATTAACATTATAGGATCATCATATCACACATTTTAGGATCTCTATACTTTAACTCATCATCATCATTATAGGACTCATAACATATCTCTTGTCTTACATAGCCATTCATGGATATAGACTTTTTGCTTTCCGGAATGTATGATTTCATGAAGAGGAAAGAAGATTCGTGATATAGGATTCATGCCATTAGAAAGAAAGGACTAGCCTCACATACCTTTTACGTTTAACTAGTGTATCGTTCACTTGTTCTCCTTCAATGCCACGTTCCTACCTTCAAGGGAATTCGCATTAACGTTAGTTAATCGACTATAAGAACGTGTCACTATTTTTAGGGAAAATTGAGCAGCATTTCGTTTGTTTCTACAACTTTCCCCACATTCTATATCAACTCCCAAACGCTCACAACAACATTCGCAATATGGCAAACAACCATCATCATTTGTATACATTTATCACAATTCACCAGTTCTCTTCAATTTCTCCACAATTATGGTTATAGCTCATTATCGCGTTTTCTCATATATAATACTTATTTCATGGTATAAATGTCATTTATAACATATTCATAATCACAACATACCAATATTCATGATTCATCCCAACCACTATTCAACAATGACACTATTCACTCATTTATGACCCATTTTCTATGTCTTTCTAGAATTCAAGTGTCTTAGCCTTTCAATACCTTAAACAACATGGTATGGTCATGAAACGTACCTTAGATTATTGATGAACAAGCCTTGAATGGAAATACTCTTCTAGCACCAAAACTCTATTTCACTTCTCTTGGGATTTCTTGGCTTGGATGACTTTCACTAGGTTTCATACACTTGTTTTCATGGATTTGGTGTTGTTGATCTTGGTTTTCCCTTGAATTCTTATGGATGGGTGATGGAGAATATTCTAGAGGTTTCTTGAAGTGTAGAAAGTGGGAATGAAATAAAATGAAATGAGAAGGGTCCCTTATATTAAATCACAAAGCTGTCCCGACCAACTTATACGGACCAACATACGGTCCGTATATTTTTCACTAACCGTATGTTGGACCGTATGTTTGGTCCAGAATGTGATGTTCCTCTTGGAAAATTATACGGCCTAACATACGGCCAGTATAATTTATACGGTCCGTATGTTGGGCCGTATAATGCCTAGTGGTTCCGTTTTTGTTCTCGTCGACTCGTTTAATCTCCGATCCTTATGGAACCTTCTTAACACTTGTTCAACACTTCAATACCAATCTAAGGGACGTTATTATTTGTCTCTAAGACATCATTATGCTCTCATTAACTCATCGTCCATAATTCCTACCGGACACATAACATATCCTTTATTTTCTTCGTCAAACTTCTTTCTTTACGTCTAATGTCTTCGAATCTCGATTAAGATCATCAAATGATATCTCTTACTTATAAAATCACCGTATACATCGTACTCTTCACTAGCCTATTCACCGTACGCTAACGAGGAATTTTCCAAGGTGTAACATTCTTCCCCCCTTTTGGAAGATTCGTCCTCGAATGTTAAACACTCGGAATTCTACGAAAATTTTGCCAGAGTTTCCCCTGTAATATGGCACTACCAACCTGTCACAACAACTCATAATATCATTGCCTCACAGGGATACAACATAATAGCATTATAAATTCGCCACACACGACCCATGTACATAAAATAAAAGCATACATACCTCATAATCTCAATGTCTCATCATCGATTTCTTCCGGGGGCTGAAATAAATGCGGGTATGGGGATTTCATCTTCTCTTCCGCCTCCCAAGTCATTTCTTCCCGATTGTTGTTTTGCCACAACACTTTGACTGAGGCTACTTCCTTATTTCGAAGCTGTCGTACTTGCCTATCTAGAATGGCAATAGGCACCTCTTCATATGCTAGCTTTCTGTCACTTGGACATCTTCAATCGGAACAATCTTCATGGGATCTCCAACACACTTGTGGAGCATCGAAACATGGAAAACTAGATGGACTAATTCAAGCTCTGTAGGCAAGTCCAACTCATAAGCTACATGACCCACCTTACGAATAATTTTATAGGGTCCGATGTATCGAGGACTCAACTTCCCTTTCTTACCAAATCTCATCACCCCTTTCATGGGCGACACTTTTAAAAATACCCAATCATTGACTTGAAATTCCAAGTCTCGCTGGCGGTTGTCTGCATAAGACTTTTGGCGACATTGGGCTGTCAACAATCAATCTCGGATCACCTTGACTTTTTCTACCGCTTGCTGAACCAATTCAGGGCCTATTAACTGCACTTCTCCTATCTCAAACCATCCGATCGGGGATCTACACTTTCTTCCATATAATGCTTCATACTGTCACGACCCAACTAGGGGCCGCGACAAGTACCCAGAGCTAGCTACCGAGCACCGCTCGCTCTACTACTCATCTTACTCATTTAATGCTCTTTTTGCAAATTTTATACATGAAAGTATAAGAAAACATATTTTGTATAGAAACGTAAATACTTTATATTCATTTGCCTCTCGGCCATCAAAATAATATATATATGTGATAACATCCTGTGAGACCATCTAACCCACGCTGTGTATCTACGAGCCTCTACTGACATACTGTATATATAGACGGAACAAGACTCCGTCGTGCCCAAAATATGCATATGTACCAAAAGAATAACCATCAGCACCTCCGGACAATGGAGTGCTCTCTATCAGCTGACAGCTACTGAGGATCTGGGCCAAGCTCACCTCCCTGTCTACCTGTGAGCATGAACACAACGTCCAAAGAAAACGGACATCAGTACGAATATTGTACTGAGTATGAGAGGCATAAACAATGAAGAAAAACATCAATAATATAATGAGAACATCAATATGAAACATCTGGATCTGAATGACAATCATAAGGGAAGTAATGCATGTTGTCTTACTCATACTCATCATCATGTCATATATGCATAATATGCAAGCTGCCCGTCCATGTCAGAACGGTGTGATAATCAATAACATTAGCCCGCGTCCAGGCCTCCCGCGTCCGGGGTACCATCTCATGCCGCCCACTAGTGGTGTCTGCCCATGCCAAAAGGTCATGGTGTATCCGTATAGCTGCCCACCTTAGCGGTGACTGCCCGGTCAACTAGGCACGGTGTGAAATGCTCATGTCATGCTTATCATAAAATACTTATAGTAATAATCTTATCATCATATGCTTATCTTATCATAGTACGTGCATAAGGCTCAAGATCAGCTTTACTCTATCGGGGTGACGTAAGGTCGTGATCCCCCGATCCCATTATGGAGCAATTACTGACATTCTGCCTCACCTTGAAGGAACTAGCACATAAGGTGAGTGTAGGCAATAAATAACATCATTATCATTATAGCATCATCGTACCGTATCTCTTATCTTATATAAACATTTATGAATATAGGCTTTTAACTTTCCGGAAAATGGGAACTCATGGAGAGGATAAAGAGTTTACACTGTAGGATTCATGCCATTAGAAGTAAAGGACTAGCCTCAAATACCTAGGTCGTTTAACTAAGCTATCGCTCACTTGTTCTCCTTCGATATCACGTCGTTACCTTCATTAGAGAATTCGAATTAACATTAGTTGATTGACTACAAGAGCGCATCGTTAATTCTAGGAAAAATTTGGCAGCACTTCCTTTGTTTATACTACTTTTCCCATGTTCTATATCAACTCCCAAC
Organism: Lycium barbarum; assembly: GCF_019175385.1. NCBI lineage: Eukaryota > Viridiplantae > Streptophyta > Magnoliopsida > Solanales > Solanaceae > Lycium > Lycium barbarum. The sequence continues at coordinate 124,080,235 of NC_083337.1, read as the reverse complement.
ATTCACAATACTACTCACAACATCACAATCAACAATCAACAATCATCATTTATGTATATTTAGCAAAATCCACCATTGTCCTCCAATTTTCCCATATTTCTCCTTATAACTCATCTTTGTGTTTTCACGTATTTAATACTTATTTCATGATATAAACATCATTATAACGTATTCATAATCACAACTATTCAACTTTCATGATTCAATTCCACTATCATTCAATTATGTCACTATTCACTCAGTAATGACCCACTTTCTATGTTCTTCTACGTTTCAAGTATCTAAGCCTTCCAATACCTTAAACAACATGAAATGATCATGAAACTTACCTTGGATGATGGTTGAACAAGTCTTGAGTTGAAATACTTCTCTTAGACAAAACCCTAGTTCCACCTTCTTTGGAATTCCTTGACTTAGATAAACTATGAGGAGTTTCACACTCTTGATTTCATGAATTTGGGTGTTATTGATCTAGATTTTCACTTGAATTCTTGGTTTGGAAGTGTTTGGAAGTTTCTAGAGAGAGATTGGGTCGTGTAGTGAGAAGGGGAAATAATAAAAATGAACTTGGATCATATTTTTTTTATAAATACAAAACCAGTCCCGATGCTATTATATGGTCCATTATACGGTCCGTATAAATTTATATGGTCCGTATAATTGACCGTAAAACTGACTCAGTGATCACCCCTTTCTGTGGCAACTTGATGTGGTTCATTTGACGGGCCGTATAATTTTATACGGTCCGTATAATCTACCGTAAAACCTACTTTTCCTAAACTTCTTTCTGTGACACTTTAACGGTTCATTATGCGGCCATAAAACCATTATACGGTCCGTATAACCTATCGTATAATTCGCCAGTTCATTGAGTCTTATTTTGTCTCTTCGTTTAATCTTCGATCCTTACGGGACCTTCTTAACAGTTGTTCAACACCTCGATACCAATCAAATGAACGTTACCACTCATCTCCAAAACATCGTATACACTATATCCTTGTTAGCCTATTCACTGTACGCTTAACGGGAAAATTTCCGGGGTGTAACACATACGGAGCCATCTGGATACTGGAATGATAACTAATGTTGTATGAAAATTCAATAAGGGGTAAGTGATCATCCCAAATATCACCGAAATACAGCATACATGCTCGTAGCATATCTTCCAAGGTCTGAATAGTACGCTTGGCTTGCCCATCAGTTTGCGGATGGAATGTCATGCTAAGCTTCACTTGGGTACCTAAACTTTCTTGAAAAGACTTCCAGAACGTGGCTGTGAACTATGCTCCTCTATCTGTGATAATGGATATTGGTATACCATGGAGTTGCACAATCTCCTTGAGATACAACCTTGCATAGTCTTCTGCTGAGTATGTGGTTCTGACTGGAAGAAAATGAGCTGCTTTTGTTAGTCTGTCCACAATCACCCAAATAGAATCATACTTGTCTCGAGAATGAGGTAACCCCACAATAAAATCCATGTTGATCACCTCCCATTTCCAAGTAGGGATTTCAATTGCTTGCAATAATCCTCCTGGCTTTTGATGTTCGACTTTTACTTGTTGGCAATTTGGACACTGTGCTACAAATTCTGCTATGTCTCTCTTCATGCCATCCCGCCAATATATTAGTTCAAGATCATGATACATCTTGGTTGCACCTGGGTGAATATAATACCGAGAATAATCGGCTTCCTTTAGAATTCTATGACGCAATTCTGCCACATTCGGCACACACAGCCTGCCTCGGTATCTGAGAATTTCATGCATAGAAACATCAAATGGAGAATTCTCTCTTTCATGAGATATGTCTCTGTAATGGCATAGTTTAGGATCTTCATACTGATGTTCTTTCACTTCCATGTTCAAGGACGAGACTGTGGGATCATTAATGCCAATCCCTGCACTACCCGAATCAATTAAACGTACTCCAAGATTAGCTAATTAATGGAGCTCGTGAACCATCTCTTTCCTTTCCGAAGGAACTTCACATAAACTACCCATGGATCGGCGGCTAAGCGCATCGGCCACCACATTTGCTTTTCCGGGATGGTATAAAATGCTAACATCATAATCTTTCAATAGTTCTAACCACCACCTCTGCCGTACATTTAGCTCCTTCTGTTTGAAAATATACTGAAGGCTCTTGTGATCTGTATAGATATCAACATGCACACCATACAAGTAATGTCTCCACATTTTCAATGCATGAATAACCGCAGCCAATTCGAGATCGTGAGTTGGATAGTTCTTTTCATGTTTCCGCAGCTGTCTCGAAGCATATGCAATAACTCTACCGTGTTGCATTAAGACACATCCTAATCTAACACCAGAAGCGTCACAATACACAACGTAGCCATCTGACCCTTCTGGAAGTGTTAAGACCAGAGCTGAGGTCAATCTGTCTTTCAACTCTTGGAAACTACGCTCACAAGCATCGTTCCACTGAAATTTAGCCGACCTCTGAGTTAGTTTCGTCAATGGGGCTGAAATAGATGAGAATCCCTCTACGAATCTTCTCTAATAACCTGCCAATCCTAGAAAACTACAGACTTCTGTAGGCGTCATAGGCCTTGGCCAAGTCTTCACAGCTTCAATTTTCTGAGTGTCGACTCGAATGCCATCATCTGAAATAACCTAGCCCAGAAATGTCACAGAATTCAGCCAAAACTCGCACTTCAAAAGTTTTGCATACAATTCTCGGGCTCGAAGAATGCCAAGAACAATTCGCAAATGATCTGCATGTTCTGATTTTGTGCGAGAGTACACCAGAATGTCATCAATAAATACTATCACGAACAAATTCAAGAGTGGCCTGAACACATTATTCATTAAATTCATGAACACTGCCGGAGCATTAGTCAGCCCAAACGACATTACTCGGAACTCATAGTGGCCATATCTTGTTCTGAAAGCTATTTTGGGAATATCTTCTTCTCTAACCCTCACTTGATGATAACCCTACCTCAAGTCTATTTTAGAAAACCACTTGGCACCCTGTAGTTGATCGAATAAGTCATCAATCCTTGGGAGAGGATATTTATTCTTTATCGTCACTTTGTTCAACTGCCTGTAATTGATACACATTCGTAGAGATCCATCTTTCTTTCTCACGAACAAGATTGGTGCTCCCCACGGTGATGAACTGGGTCTAATAAACCCCTTCTCAAGTAAATCTTTCAACTGCGCTTTTAGCTCTCTCAATTCTGCCGGAGCCATTCGATACAAAGGAATAGAAATAGGCCTGGTGTCCGGCAATACATCAATGGCGAAGTCAATCTCTCTTTCTGGGGGGGAAGACCTGGAAGTTCACCTGGGAATACATTAGGAAATTCATTCACTACCGGAACTGATTGGAAAGATGGCGACTTTTCCTCGGTGTCATGAACTCAGACTAGATGACAAATATAGCCTTTGGTTATCATCGAAATCTAACATTTCCAGCTCAATCAAATCAGCTTTGGTTTGGTGATCACATATCACAATTACACAGTTTTTATACATTTGTCTAGCTATCACGGGAACACCAACTGGAGTAGATACCTCAAAAGGTTTGATTGGCTCAGGTTTCACCCCAATATGACCAGCAACATATGGAGTAATATAAGAGAAAGTAGAGCCCGGATCTATCAATGCATACACATCACGGTAAAATATAGACAATGTACCTATAACCACATCCGGGGAGGACTCAAGGTCCTGTCGTCCAGCTAAAGCACATACACGGGGCTGCGTGATACCTGAAGTCGATGCTACCCCTCTGCCTATACCTCGACCTGCTGACATCTGAGGGGTCTGCCATACCGGGCGCACGGACGATGAACCAGCCACTGATCCTGTAGGCTGAACCCCAACTCTACCACTCATCGACAGACAATGTCTCATCATGTGCCCAACCTGGCTACAAGCATAGTAAGCATCCGAACCCTGGAGACATTGTCCGAAATGTAATCTACAGCACTGGCTGCATCGCGGTACTGGGGGTCTCCTCTGACTATAATCTTCCCTGAACTGGGAATCTGAGGCCCTCGAACTCTGGCCCTGTCCTGAACAGAAGGAGCGATCAAATCTCCTACCTGCAAATCGGGGAGGTGCACTAGTCACCGACTGGCCTGAGTACCTAGAATGTGTCTGTCTTGATCCCCCTCTATAATCACTGCCTGCTCCCATATATCTGGCCCTCTTGCTTTGCCTTCTATCGATATCACGTTCACCTCTTTGTGGTTGTTGTCGCCTCTCTAAATTCTGAGCATGGGATTGTATTCGGGAAATATCCATCCCGTCTTATAGCGAAGCTGTCAATCAATCTTTAAATAAATATGGCCCTAAGCCACTCACGAATCTATGTACCCGATCTCCCATATCAGCCACCAGTATATCTAGCCAATGAATTAAATTGAAGGCTATATTCCCGGGCACTCATGTTTCCTTGCTTCAAATTTAGAAATTTATCCGCTCTGGCTCGGCGGACCTCGGGTGGCAAGTAATGACAAATGAAAGCATCTACGAATTCTTGCCAAACTGAAGGAGGCGCATTCTCTCCTCTTTATAATTCCCAATTATTATACCATAAGACTGCCACATCCCGGAGTCTATAAGATGCCAACTCCACGGATTAAGTTTTGGAGGCATGGACAATCCTTAATGTCCTCAACATCTCATCAATGAAACCTTGCGGGTATTCATCCGGCTTTGACCCAAAAAACTCCGGAGGATTTAGACTCATAAAATCACGGGCTCTGGTACTTGTTGCCCGATCACTTGAACTCACATTTTGCCGATGTCCCTATGCGGCAACTAATTGTGTCAATAAATGAATGGCCTCGGTCACTTGTTGACCCGAAGCACCTGGTGGAGGAATTGGAGCTGGAGCTCCTCCTTGTTCTTCCACATTAGGCGGGGTGGAAAAAGTATTAGATGGGGCCTCATTTTGTGACTCGCCCTCTTCTATATTCATGTGCGACTCTATTTCTACCCGCCTTTTTATCGTAGTGTTTCCCTTCTGGGCGGCTGTAGCTTTCCCCTTTAACGGCATTTCTGAAAGCATAACACACTATTAGGAGGGCACAATCTTATAACACAGCTCTATTGCACGATCTCTTAAGAAGAAAGATGGTCGTTTTTCCTAAATGCCCTGTAGCCTCCTGTTTATTGATGTGGCGCGAAACACACCATAAACAAGACTCTACTAGACACGGCTCGTAGACACTTCCTAGGACTGAACTGCTCTAATACCACTTTTGTCACGACCCGGCTAGGGGCCGCGACGGTTACCCGGGGCTAACCACCGATCACCACTCGTTCTACTACTTATCATGCTCATAAAACGCTCTTTTATCAACTTTATACTCAATTATAAGAAAATCCTCTCATTGTGAAAACATAATTACTTTCATATACGTATGCCTCTCGGCCATCAAAATAATATATATATATATATATAATAGCATCCTCGTGAGACCATATAACCCACACTGCGTATCTACGAGCCTCTACTGGAGTACTAGACATAAGGACGGGACAAGACCTCGTCATGTCCAAAATACATATACATGAATATACACAAAATAATAATCCTAAGCACCTCCGGAACAAAGGAGTGATTTCAATCAGCTGACAGCTCCTACGAGTCTGGATTGAGCTCACCTCCATGTCTACCTGTGGGCATGAACACAACGTCCAAACAAAGGACTAGCCTCACATACCTTTTACGTTTAACTAGTCTATCGTTCACTTGTTCTCCTTCAATGCCACATTCCTACCTTCAAGAGAATTCGCATTAACGTTAGTTAATCGACTATAAGAACGTGTCACTATTTCTAGGGAAAATTGAGCAGCATTTCCTTTGTTTCTACTACTTTCCCCACATTCTATATCAACTCCCAAACGATCACAACAACATTCGCAATACGGCAAACAACAATCATCATTTGTATACATTTATCACAATTCACCAGTTCTCTTCAATTTCTCTACAATTATGGTTATAGCTCATTATCGCGTTTTCTCATATATAATAATTATTTCATGGTCTAAATGTCATTTATAACATATTCATAATCACAACATACCAACATTCATGATTCATCCCAACCACTATTCAACAATGACACTATTCACTCATTTATGACCCATTTTCTATGTCTTTCTAGAATTCAAGTGTCTTAGCCTTTCAATACCTTAAACAACATGGTATGGTCATGAAACTTACATTAGATGATGGATGAACAAGCCTTGAATGGAAATACTCTTCTAGCACCAAAACCCTATTTCACTTCTCTTGGGATTTCTTGGCTTGGATGACTTTCACTAGGTTTCATACACTTGTTTTCATGGATTTGGTGTTGTTGATCTTGGTTTTCCCTTGAATTCTTATGGATGGGTGATGGAGAATATTCTAGAGGTTTCTTGAAGTGTAGAAAGTGGGAATGAAATAAAATGAAATGAGAAGGGTCCCTTATATTAAATCACAAAGCTGTCCCGACCAACTTATACGGACCAACATACGGTCCGTATATTTTTCACTCACCTTATGTTGGACCGTATGTTTGGTCCAGAATGTGATGTTCCTCTTGGCCAGTTATACAGCCTAACATACGGCCAGTATAATTTATACGGTCCGTATGTTGGGCCGTATAATGCCCAGTGGTTCCGTTTTCGTTCTCGTCGACTCGTTTGATCTCCGATCCTTATGGAACCTTCTTAACAGTTGTTCAACACTTCAATACCAATCTAAGGGACGTTATTACTTGTCTCTAAGACATCATTATGCTCTCATTAACTCGTCGTCCATTATTCCTACCCGACACATAACATATCCTTTACTTTCTTCGTCAAACTTCTTTCTTTACGTCTAATGTCTTCGAATCTCGATTAAGATCATCAAATGCTATCTCTTACTTATCAAATCACCGTATACATCGTACTCTTCGCTAGCCTATTCACCGTACGCTAACGGGGAATTTTCCATGGTGTAACACCAAGTGTTTTTAACTTTCAACGCCTTAAACAACCAAGAATGACCATAAAACTCACCTTAGATGATGGATGAACAACCCTTGAGTGGAACTTATCTTCTTGCACCAAAACTCTAACTCACTTCCCTTGAGTTTTCTTGATGTAGATGAACTTTTGTTAGGTTGCATACACTTGATTTTGTGGTTTTGAGGTAGTTGATCATGGATTTCCCTTGGTTTCTTGTGGATGAATAATGGAGAGTGTTCTAGAGGTTCCTTTAAGAGAGGAGAGTGGAAATGAGATGAAATAAAATGAGAGAGGGGTCCTTATATTAATTTGAACTCTGTCCCGACCACAATATACGGACCAACATACGGTCCGTACATTTTATACGAGCCGTATGTTTGGTCCAGTGAATGATGCCCCTCTTGGCCAAATATACGGCCTAACATACGGCCAGTATAATTTATACGGCCAGTATGTTGGGCCGTATAATGCCCAGCTGCTCCGATTTCGTTCTCGTCGACTCGTTTGATCTCCAATCCTTATGGAACCTTCTTGACACTTGTTTAACACCTCAATATCAATCTAAGGGATGTTATCACTCTTCTCTAAGACATCATTACGCCATCGTTAACTCGTCGCTCATAATTCTTACCCGACACGCAACATATCCTTTGCTTTCCTTAACAACCTTCTTCCCTTACGTCAAATGCCTTTGAATCTCAATTAGGATCATTAAATGCTATTTATTTCTTATCACAACATCGTATACGTCGTGCCCTTCGCTAGCCTATTCACTGTACGTTAATGGGGAATTTTCCAAGGTGTAACATTATCGGCTCTAGCCCGCCGAACCTCTAGGGTTAAGTAATGTCGAAGGAAAGCATCAACAAATTCTTGCCATACCGGGGGAGGTGCATTGACTCCCCTAGAAGACAACCAAACCGTATACCGATGAACTGCAATATCCTGCAATCTATATGATGCTAACTCTACCGATTCAACGTCGGAAACATGCATTAGCCAAAGTGTCCTCAACATTCCATCAATAAAGATTTGAGGGTCCTCATCCGGTTTTGACCCGAAGAACTCGGGAGGGTTCAAACTAATAAAATCACAGGCTCTAGCACTCACAGCCCTATCACCATAAGCCATACCCTGCCGCTGGGCTTGCGCGATAACCAATTGAGAACAGTTGAATGGCCTCTTTCATCTCTTGGCCTGAAACCTCTGGTAGAGGAGCTGGGGGTGCTGGAGCTGGGGTTGTCCTTAGAAATATGCAACGAGTGAGAGGGATGAGATTGAACCTCATTCTGGGACTCACCTTCCTCTGTATCAATTGGCGGTACTCTTTCAGCCCTCCTTTCTTGCCCTTTTAGGCTACCGTAGCTTTCCCCTTTACAGGCATTTATGAAATACATAACACACGGGTAAAGGAAGAGAAATCCTTATATCATGGCTCTATCACACGATCTTATGAAGAAAGAAGGTCATTCATTCCTAAAATGACCGCAGCCTCCTGTTATAAGTGTGGCACGCAACACACCCATAAACAAGACTCTACTGGACACGGCTCGTAGAAACACCCTAGGACGGAACTGCTCTGATAACACTTTTGTCACGACCCAACCGGAGGGCCATGACGGGCACTCGAAACTAACCCATCGGGCACCTCCCATCATACTTTCACAATCATATCTAGGTGAGTCACATGGCCTGCTAACAATCTCTACGCATCAATAATATCATTTCCATTAGCTAAGGCACTTTTATATCAACATCCACGAACATGCCCATAAATATATATACAAGCCGACGAGGCTGACAAAATGATATACAGAATATGAGCCGACATGGCTGAAAGACATCTAACTATACATAACTATCTATGACCTTCTAAGAAGAGTATGTAACATTATAAAGATGGGAAAGGGCCCCGCCATGCCCATATATATATACACAAAAGAATAGTACCAACAGCTGCAGCTCCGGATCAAATGGAGCTCCTCTAAGCAGTCTCTAGATAAGCAATCTAAGGATCAAATCTATCTCCCTGTCCACCTGCAGGCAGGACGCAATGTCCACAAAAGAAAGGACGTCAGTACGAACAATATACTGAGTATGTAAGGCATAATCAATAGCATAATAGAAGCATGAAAAGTAACATAAGATGGAAGAGTCATGGGATGATAGAGAAATTTATAGCTCTAGCGACGTTCATCATATTTACTTACCCTTTTTCTAATAGGAACCTTCCATTATATTCACTTATATATATAGTAGTACTATACCCGACCATAGAGGTTCGGTGTTTCACATACCTGACCATGACAACACTCGGTGTTATACATACCCGACCATGATACGGCTCGGTGTTATACATACCCGACCATGACAAGGCTCAGTGTTATATATATCTGGCCCTACCAAGGCTCAGTGTTATCCGTACCCAACTGCAGTGGTGCGCGCGCAATAGATGTCATACCTGGGCACATAAACTCTGTGTTACGTACTGGCCATACATATATATATATATACACACATACATATACACCTAGGGGTACCTATGTAGCGTTAACATAATCATCGTCAATGTATTCCCTCGGAGGATCAACTATCATAGGGTGAGATCAACGATATCATGAGAATATCAAGATCTATGAGCTTTTATGATGCTAGGAATGAAATCATCATGGAAGATACTATGGATTTTACATGAAGGTATACATTAATGGGATCATGCCTTAAGAAAGAAGGGTTAGCCTTACATACCTTTTCGTCTCCTTAACTACTTAACGTTCATCTCCAAAGCTTGAGAGATCTACATTTAAAAGGATTCATACCATGGTTAAGTCTTAAAGACACTCTTAAATTCAAACTAGAATAATTCATGAGTTGAATTGGGCAACATTTCCCCTATTTCATCGACTTCCACCACATAGCAAAACAACTCCCCAACAACTATAATAACATCCACAATATCATAATCAAGTAGTCATATTCCATTAAGTCTCAAAATTCATTCTCACATTTAACTTATATCAACAACTTTACACCAACCCCTTGCACAATTGCATACAACACTTCCTTGTCATTATTATCACCCTTCACAACAAGATTATACTCATAGTATTCTAAGAATCATATCTCAAGCTAATTTACTACTCAAAATATCATTAGTTCTACATTTGGGCTTCATTTTCTACTTTCTTCCCTCACCCAAGTTATGCAACAACCAAGCATGCTTAAAAACATGAAATAGACATGAAAACTAACCTTTTATCTTATTGGAATGAGCTTTGGATCAAGTTACCAACTCGTATGAAAACCCTATCTTCAAGGAAATTCTTAAATTTGACCAACCCTAGTGAGTCTCCCAACACATGGATATCTTGATTCTTGCTATTTGATCTTTGATTTCTCTTGGATTTGAGTGGAATATGCTTGTGAGAATGTTCTAGAGCTTTTAAGAGTTTGGGAGAAGTGGAAATTGAAAAATAAGACAAGGGTCGTCCATATATAAAAAGAAAAAAAACTGCCCGACCGATTATACGGCCATTTATACGATCCGTATAAATTATACGGTTCGTATAAATGGTACGTATAATCCCACCATGGGATTTCCCTTCACTGGAATGGTTACACGGACCATTATACGGGCCGTATAAGTTATACGGTCCGTATAAGTGGTCGTATAACCCAAATTTTTCCGAAACTTTCTCTCGTTGATTCATTCAACCTCCAATCCTTATGGAAACTTATTGACATTTATATAACACTTTATTAACCATCTAAAAAGCCTTTTAGCTCCTCCTCAAGACATTACTAAATAAATAATAGCTCAATTATTGCGAAAACCTTTACAAACATGATTCGCATTTCACTTTCTTTGACGAACTTAGTTCCACCGATTCATATGACTTCAAAATCTTATGGTACGCTCTTAAAACTATCAATTAATCTCATAAGGACTTCATGTTCACCTAAAACTCGCGCTAGTCCACTCACAATGCTACAATCCGAAATCTCAAAGGTGTAACAGTATTCGTCACCCAAAAATCAACGTTACTCAGCAGATGGAAGTAGATTGGTAGCCGGCAAACAGAGCAGGTTGATCGAGTCAAATCCAGGATAATTACGAAGCAAACGTGAAACTTTTTCTTACACAGCCAGCCAAGATAAGGTGCCCATGAGAGTCAAGCTCTCCGGCCATGACTTGGAAGGTTACTCCCCACCATGCTCAGCCACAAGATTGCTTATTTGCTTTTATGCCTTGTTTTGTTTTTACTATTCCGCTACCGGTCAAATACATACCAGCACACACAAAGGCACTCCCACATAAGGGATGACATTTTTTCTCTGATCAAGTCGAACTACAAGTAACTTGATTTCCAAAAACAAGGATATGTAGGCGGACTCAATGCTAGAGAGTCAATCACACTCCTACCAATCACATCAAACTTCCCAGCTTGAGAGCCGGGAAATCTGAGAATTTGCTTTCATTTGCATTTAGAAGTCACAACCGAGTCGAACTACAAGTGGCCTGAATTCTCATGAAACCTGAGATATGTAGGACACCCAGAAACCGGGGTCCGACTATATATTTTGAAAATTGCATGAAAATGAGAGGTAATATTAGTTAGGTCTGTCAAAAATCAGGATTAGCCAAATTTCGTTACTCAGGAATGGTCCCGCCATCCCCGAACACCGAAGGGCAGTTGTTGATACCTAATTTGTAACCTCCCATAATTTATTTTAATTGCTCAGACTACTTGTATATTAAATGTAGTAAAATATATGTTATTTTTTTTTAGAAATTAGAATTGATTTTATAAACTATGTAGATAATATGTTACCATTATTATTTGGTAAAATAACTTCTATAATATTATATGTTATACCCCGTATTTTTGCATATTCGGAAAATTCGAAATAATTTTGACTTGTAAGAAATAAGGTCATATGTTGATTTTAATTAATATATGTGTGTTGTTCATGAAATATTAATGTGGAAATATCGAGGAAGGCTAGGGGAAAATTGGGAATTTCGGAAATTAGTTTCGGGAATTACAAAATAGGGCCCATAACTAATTGGGCTAGGAAGAGCAAAAAAAAAAAAAGAAAAACAAGGCCCAAAAGTGAGGGGTGGCCGGCCACTACATGGCCCAAGCCCATGGAATTAATTAATTATTCCATGTGATAAATTAAATAAAAGGGGTCTTTATCATAGAAGTTTCAAGAAAAATTTGAGAAGGAGAAAACAAAAAGAGGAAGAGCAAAAATACAAAGGCCATTCGGCCATCACCTCAAATTTTTGCCCCTTAAAATCTTGTTCCAAAAATTATTTTCTTGTGGTATTCCTACTAATTCAAGGACCCTCTACAACGTGGTATAGTTGTTTCGGAAGATAGGACGCTTGCTTCTTTTGTCTTGGAAGAAATATATATATGTGTTGTAGAATGTGGAAAGGAATGTAGAGTATGAAAATTGTGTGTTATAGGTATGTGTGTGTATGGCCGAAAATGGTGTTGATGGATAGGGATGATTAAAATTTTATTTGTTATGTTAATTGTGTTGTTGAGGCCTTGTGATGGATATGGAAGAAAAATGGTTCAAGTTGACATGAAAAATTGTTGTAAATGATTATAGGAAATTATGTGATTTTAATATAGTTTTTATGTAATTATGGAAGTGGAGTCCTAAATGTGAATTGTTGTGTTGATTGGTGAATTTGGAGGGATGCTACTCCATATTAGCATGAAAGATTGGTTGTTAAGTTGTTGTAGGAAGTTTTGTGATTTTATGGTAAATTTATGTAATTATGAAAATGAAATTGTTAAGGTGCGAATTGTGATTGTTGTTAATGAAATTGGAAGATAAAAATGTGTTGTGAATATTTATGTCGAAGGTTGAAGGTTTCGGATGAATTATGGTTTCGGTGGAATTTTTGTATAATTTGTAAAAAAATATGAAATTCTTCCGAATTTCATTGGAATGATCTTGAATTAGTAAATGAATATGAAAATGTTGATATTGGTTTGAAAGTGTGAAGTTGGAGTAGAAGTTGTTGCATTATGTAGAAAGGGAGACTATTTATGTTAGAATGTGTTTTGTATTGATTGTTGGTGTTGTTGGTATTGCTGTGGGTGTTGTTGTTGACACTTTTGGCCGAGTTAAAATCTCGGGGATGTTGAATTTACAGGGGAGATGCTGCCCAAATTTCTGTAGGAAAGTGTTAACTTAAGATTCAAGTCCTAAAGGCTTATAGTTAACATTTGGTAATTGTGGCCAATTGTAGATTTTGGAGGAAACGGGATTTGAGTTTGGACAAGCGTAAAGGGCAAATAAGGTATGTAAAGCTCTACCTTTCCTTCTTTTGGCATGCCTTAGACATAATAGGTTTGGATACGAGCCTCGGGGACAACTCTATTTCTAGAAATCCGAGTTTGAATTTGCCCCTTTTTCATTCAATAGAATTGAATTAAGAACTCCGTGCCTTGTTGAGACAATTGCCTAAACACCTATAATTTTCCCTAATGGAACCGGATTACACTAAAACCTTCATAAGTGGCTCCATAAAGCTTTATGTACGTAATTTGTGTGCGCCACCTCAGTTGACCCGAGGTGTGGGCCCACTATTTCCAAATCCTCTCCTATTGTGCTATTGATTTGTTTTCAAGCAATATGTAAAGGAAATCTTTAGTTATTGTTCCGTTTACTAAAAGATAATTGTTTTAACCATTCCATTGAGTCCTACGATATATTTTGACATATACAAACGATCCCAAAAGTCTTGTTTTGACATAGTTCATCGGAATATCCGAGAGGTACGTACTATGACTCTCGTCTGACTTCTTTTCTAAATGACCTATCGTTCAGACTATTCTATCGAGTATTTGTAAATATTTTATGATGCATATAGTTTCTCACTACTCTACTCGTGGATGCCTCAATGCTTCCTTCACTGAGCCCAGGCCAGAATATGTTATCAAGCGTATTCCACTGCATTATTCACCATGCCTCGATGTGAGGGGGCAGGTATACATGTACATGGGTTGTGGAGTATGTTGTGCCATGTACACATAGTATGATATGATATGATATGATATGGCCATTTGATATGATATGATATGTTACGGAGTTATTCCCTATTCTGGAGTATGCTGTGTTGTGGTGCCAGTGACGGGGTGGCGACCACGATCTGTTCACCGAGTCCCATAATGGAGCCGGATATGGCATATGTTTTTGCATGCATTATTTATGTTTTGTAAGTATGCATTCTGATATTCTGGACATTGCACTCATTTTCTGTACTTTCTGTTCCGGTTATGATTTCGTTTACTGTTCTTCATGCTTTACATATTCAGTACATATTTCGTACTGACCCCCTTTCCTTCGGGGGCTGCGTTTCATGCCACGCAGGTACAGACGCTCGATTTGCTGATCTGCCCGCTTAGGATTTTATTCTGCTGTCTTGGAGTGCTCTCTTGTCCGGAGCCCACATTTGGTACAGACTTTTCTACTGTACATGCATATGTTATTCAGGGGTATGACGGGTCCCTGTCCCGTCTTATGATTTTGTTGTTATTCGTAGAGGTCTGTAGACATACCTGTGGGTTGTGTATATGTTTTGGGTTGATGTATTCTGTGATAGCCTTATCGGCTTCCACGCGCTATATCTGTTTATCTGCGATAGTTAATAACGATGTTTGACTTCTATATTTGTATATTTCGTTTATATGCTGGTTTGGGTTATTGGGTACGTATAGGTGTCCAGCTCGGACACTAGTCGCGGCCTACGGGGTTGGGTCGTGACAAAAGTGGTATCAGAGCGGTCCGTCCTCGGAGTGTCTACAGACCGTGTCTAGTAGAGTCCTGTTTATTGGTGTGTTGTGCACCACATCTATAAACAGGAGGCTACAAGACATTTAGGATGCTACCCTTCTTTCTTATCTTAGATTGTGCGATATAGCTGTGTTATCAGGATGACTTCTCCCTAACAAATTGTTATGTTTTCAGCCATGCCTCCGAAAAAGGCGACAGCTGCCCAGAAGGGCAAGTCAGTAGCAGCGGGAGAGACTAGCCCGTACCCAGATTATGCCCGAGATTATGCCCCAGTCAGAGGGCTCCGCTACACCGCCACTACCAGAGGGGATTGGAGCAGCAGCAGCTGCAGATTAGGGGGTGGCTCCACCGCCAGCTCCCGAGGTTCCAGTGCCCGAGCCTCCAGCTCCACAGCCAGGGGCGGAGGATAGGAATGGATTTGGAAGTGATCGTGCAGACAGACATGATAGTTCGAGGGCCCGGGAGTTCCTGACTTGTAATCCTCCAGAGTTCTTCGGGACAAAGCTCGAGGAGGATCCCCAGGAGTTTATCAGAAAGATGCAGCGTACGTTACAGTTAATTAAGGCTTCTGCGACCGAGTCTGTCGAGTTGGCTTCATATCGGTTGTATGATGTAGCTGCTAATTGGAATGAGTCATGGGAGTTTTCCAGAGGCGACGGCGCTCCCCCAGCAGTGTGGGATGAGTTCACTGAGGCCTTTCTTGGACACTTTCTGCCTCCGGAGCTGCGGCGAGCTAGGGCTGAAAGATTTTTACTGCTGAGACAGAGGGGCAGGAGCGTCCGAGAGTATAGCCTAGAGTTTGACTCATTGGCCAGATATGCACCCGCTATGGTAGCTGATATGACTGACAGGATGCACCGGTATATAATGGGGCTGGACCGTTATTTGGTTGATAGTTCTCTGGTGATGGCTGCTCAGCCCGGTATGGATATTGCACGTATACAGGCGCATGCCAAGGGTATGGAGGTCCGACATAAGGGGCATCAACCCGACAGAGAGCATGATCGAAGTCAGCCCAAGAGGGCCAGATCAGCTGGGTATTCTGGAGAGTTTCGGAGTAGGAAGCCTGAGCAGCAGCAGCATTCTAGCAGATATTCTTCCCATCCAGCACGGAGCACACCTCCACGGTTCCCAGGCAGGAGATTTGATAGCCCAGGGTATTCAGGAGCAGGCCAGAGCTCCAAGGCTTCAGGTTTGCGGACAGACAGGAGTTTCGGTCAGGCGAGACCACCCAGGCCTCAGTGCTCTTATTATGGGAGGCACCACCCTGGAGAGTGCTATCGTACTACAGGTGCTTGTTTTTCTTGTGGCCGCCAGGGCCACACTATGAGAGAGTGACCTTATAAGGGTAATTTGGGCGGTGCAGCTCAGCCTACTGGGTCAGCTGTTGGTTCTTCATCTTCATCCGTAGCTATGCGCCCCACAGGGCAGGGTACACCGGCACCAGCAGGTCGTGGCAGAGGCTATGGTGGAGTTTCCAGTTCTTGCGGTCCTTCGAACCGCATATATGCCTTGGCCAGCCGCCAGGATCAGGAGGCGTTGCCAAATGTTGTCACAGGTACATTATTGGTCTTCTCTCGATCTGTATATGCATTAATCGATCCAGGTTCTACTTTGTCATACATTTCTCCTCTCGTCGCTAGTAAAATTGGAATAACGCCCGAACCTATAGAGCCATTTGAAGTGGCTACACCGATTGGGGACTTTATTATAGCGAGACAGGTATATAAAGATTGTTCTGTAATTATATGTGGCCGAGATACTAAGGCATATCTGGTGGAGTTAGATATGATTGAATTTGATGTTATTATGGGCATGGATTGGCTAGCTTCCTGTTATGCTAATGTTGATTGTCAGAAAAAGGTGGTTCGCTTCCAATTTCCTGGGGAACCAGTTATAGAATGGACAGGTAATACAGCATTGCCGAAAGGTAAGTTTATTTCATACCTTAAGGCGAGGAAGATGATCAGAAAGGGGTATATTTATCATCTGGTCCGGGTACAAGACTTGAAAGCAGAAGCACCGACCCTTCAGTCAGTCCCAGTGGTTAATGAATTTCCAGATGTATTCCCAGATGAGCTTCCAGGTCTCCCTCCGGAGCGAGAGATAGAGTTCACTATCGATGTGCTGCCAGATACTCAGCCTATATCGATTCCCCCGTACAGAATGGCACCTGCAGAATTAAAAGAATTGAAAGAGCAGCTGAAGGACTTATTAGAAAAAGGCTTCATCAGACCCAGCACCTCGCCTTGGGGAGCCCAGGTATTATTTGTAAGAAAGAAAGATGGGTCACTGCGGATGTGCATCGATTATAGACAGCTAAATAAGGTAACCATAAAGAATAAATACCCCCTCCCCAGGATTGATGATTTGTTTGATCAGTTGCAGGGCGCTAAGTGTTTTTCGAAGATAGACCTGCGGTCAGGCTACCACCAGGTGCGGGTAAGAGAGGCTGATATTCCTAAGACAGCATTCCGGACCCGATATGGGAATTATAAATTCAGAGTGATGTCTTTTGGGCTGACTAACGCTCCAGGAGTATTCATGGATTTGATGAATCGGGTATTCAGGCCGTTCTTGGATATGTTCATGATTGTATTTATTGACGATATTCTAGTTTATTGACTGTCAGAAGAGGAACACGCACATCATCTGAGAGCGGTACTTGGGGTACTTCGGCATCAGAAATTATATGCCAAATTCTCAAAATGTGAATTTTGGCTGGCTTCAGTGGCATTCTTGGGACATGTTATTGCTGCTGATTGTATCCGGGTGGACACACAGAAGATTGAGGCCGTAAAGAATTGGCCTATACCTACGACGCCTACTGAGGTACGTAGTTTTCTGGGATTAGCAGGCTATTACAGAAGATTTGTGGAAAAGTTTGCTTCGATTTTAGCGTCGTTAACAAGGCCAACTCAGAAGGGAGCTAAGTTCCAGTGGACTGATGCTTGTGAATGAAGCTTCCAGTTGCTGAAGGAGAAGTTTACTACAGCTCCAGTTTTGACTCTTCCAGAGGGACCAGACGGGTATGTTATTTATTGTGATGCTTCCGGCGTGGGGTTAGGCTGTGTATTAATGCAGCACGGCAGAGTTGTAGCCTACGCTTCCCGGCAGCTCAAAAAGCATGAAAGAAATTATCCTACCCATGTCTGGAACTAGCGGCTGTAATCCATGCTTTGAAGATATGGAGACACTATCTATATGGCGTCCATGTTGATATTTATACAGATCACAAGAACCTCCAGTATATCTTTAAGCAGAAGGAGCTAAATTTGCGGCAGAGGAGGTGGCTGGAGCTGCTGAAATACTATGATGTTGATATTTTGTATCATCCGGGCAAAGCAAATGTTGTAGCAGATGCACTCAGCCGCAAGTCTATGGGTAGCTTGGCAGATTTGCAACCATAAAGGAAAGAGATAGTACGTGATATTCACCAGCTGGCTAATCTTGGAGTTCGTCTGGCCGATTCTAGAGGTACGAGGATTTCTGTCTGAGGGGTTTCTGAATCATCTATTAGGGAAGAAATAAAGCGTCACCAATATGAAGACCCTATTCTAGCACAGTACAGAGACACAGCCCGTGAAAAGGAGAAGACTCCGTTTGAGTTTACACCAGACGGAATATTGCTATATCGAGGCAGGTTGTGTGTACCTAATGTTGCAGGGCTACGACAGCAAGTTATGAGCGAAGCACACTATGCCCGTTATTCTGTTCATCCGGGATCGACGAAGATGTACCATGACCTTAGATGCCTATACTGGTGGGATGGTATGAAATGGGACATCGCAGAGTTCGTTGCCCAGTGCCCGAACTGTCAGCAGGTTAAGATTGAACATCAAAAGCCGGGTGGACTGGTACAAGAAATGGAAATTCCGACATGGAAGTGGGAGATAATCAATATGGACTTCATTACAGGTTTTCCTCGCACTCTACGAAAGTATGACTCCATATGGGTTATTGTTGATAGGCTGACAAAATCAGCCCATTTTCTTCCAGTCAAAACTATTTATTCAGCTGAGGATTATGACAGGCTATATATTAAAGAAATAGTGAGACTTCACGGAGTTCCTATATCTATTATCACTGACAGAGGTGCCCAGTTTAAAGCGAATTTCTGGAGATCATTTCAGGAAGGATTGGGGACTCAGGTGAGTCTGAGCACAACATTCCATCCTCAGAGCGACGGGAAGGCCGAGCGCACTATACAGACGCTAGAAGATATGTTGCGGGCCTGTGTTATTGATTTCAGAGGTAGTTGGGATGATCATCTGCCGCTGATTGAGTTTGCTTATAACAACAGCTACCATTCTAGCATCCAGATGGCACCGTACGAGGCTTTGTATGGCTGAAAATGCAGGTCACTGATCGGCTGGTTCGATGTTGGCGAAACTGAATTAATCGGCCCAGATATGATCCAGCAGGCGGTTGATAAGGTGAAACTCATTCGAGAGCGGTTATTAGCAGCCCAGAGTCGACAGAAATCATATGCTGATAAACGACGTCGACCTTTGGAGTTCCAGGTTGGTGATTGGGTATTTCTGAAGGTATCGCCTATGAAGGGCGTCATGAGGTTCGGCAGAAAAGGAAAGCTCAGTCCGCGATATATTGGGCCTTACCAGATTGTTCGAAAGATTGGGAATGTCGCTTACAAGTTAGACCTACCATCTGACTTGGAAGCAGTACATCCGGTGTTCCACGTGTCTATGCTTCACAAGTGCATTGGCGATCCTTCCAGAATATTTCCAGTAGATGATATTCAGGTGACGGAGAAACTGTCTTACGAAGAGCAACCTATAGCCATCCTGGATCGTCAAGTGAGGAGATTGCGCAATAAAGATATAGCTTCCGTTAAAGTATTGTGGCGAAACAATAACAGGGAGGAGATGACCTAGGAAGCTGAAGAGGAAATGATGAAGAAGTACCCTCACCTGTTTCCTATGCCTGCAGGTAATTTAAATTCTGTAACTGGTTATACTAATTAATGAATAAGTTATATGTGTTTTCCACATAAGGAACCTTCCCCAAAATGCTTACAAGACCCTATAAGATTAATTTAACATTCGAGGACGAATGTTCTAAAGGGGGGGAGGATGTTATACCCCGTATTTTTGCATATTCGGAAAATTCAAAATAATTTTGACTTGTAAGAAATAAGGTCATATGTTGATTTTAATTAATATATGTGTGTTGTTCATGAAATATTAATGTGGAAATATCGAGGAAGGCTGGGGGCAAAGTTGGGAATTTCGGAAATTAGTTTCGGGAATTACAAAATAGGGCCCATAACTAATTGGGCTAGGAAGAGCAAAAAAAAAAAAGAAAAACAAGGCCCAAAAGTGAGGGGTGGTCGGCCACTACATGGCCCAAGCCCATGGAATTAATTAATTATTCCATGTGATAAATTAAATAAAAGGGGTCCTTATCATAGAAGTTTCAAGAAAAATTTGAGAAGGAGAAAACAAAAAGAGGAAGAGCAAAAATACAAAGGCCATTCGACCATCACCTCAAATTTTTGCCCCTTAAAATCTTGTTCCAAAAATTATTTTCTTGTGGTATTCCTACTAATTCAAGGACCCTCTACAACGTGGTATAGTTGTTTCGGAAGATAGGACGCTTGTTTCGTCGAATTAGCACCTTGGTCAAGTGAAGAAGCTAGGAAGAAAAAGGTAAGATTTTACTTCTTTTGTCTGGGAAGAAATATATATATATATATATGTTGTAGAATGTGGAAAGGAATGTAGAGTATGAAAATTGTGTGTTATAGGTATGTGTGTGTATGGCCGAAAATGGTGTTGATGGATAGGGATGATTAAAATTTTATTTGTTATGTTAATTGTGTTGTTGAGGCCTTGTGATGGAAATGGAAGAAAAATGGTTCAAGTTGGCATGAAAATTTTTTGTAAATGATTATAGGAAATTATGTGATTTTAATATAGTTTTTATGTAATTATGGAAGTGGAGTCCTAAATGTGAATTGTTGTGTTGATTGGTGAATTTGGAGGGATGCTAGTCCATATTAGCATGAAAGATTGGTTGTTAAGTTGTTGTAGGAAGTTTTGTGATTTTATGGTAGATTTATGTAATTATGAAAATGAAATTATTAAGGTGCGAATTGTGATTGTTGTTAATGAAATTGGAAGATAAAAATGTGTTGTGAATATTTATGTCGAAGGTTGAAGGTTTCGGATGAATTATGATTTCGGTGGAATTTTTGTATAATTTGTAAAACAATATGAAATGCTTCCGAATTTCATTTGAATGATCTTGAATTAGTAAATGAATATGAAAATGTTGATATTGGTTTGAAAGTGTGAAGTTGGAGTAGAAGTTGTTGCATTATGTAGAAAGGGAGACTATTTATGTTAGAATGTGTTTTGTATTGATTGTTGGTGTTGTTGGTATTGCTGTGGGTATTGTTGTTGACACTTTTGGCCGAGTTAAAATCTCGAGGATGTTGAATTTACAGGGAGATGCTGCCCAAATTTCTGTAGAAAAGTGTTAACTTAAGATTCAAGTCCTAAAGGCTTATAGTTAACATTTGGTAATTGTGGCCAATTGTAGATTTTGGAGGAAACGGGATTTGAGTTTGGACAAGCGTAAAGGGCAAATAAGGTATGTAAAGCTCTACCTTTCCTTCTTTTGGCATGCCTTAGACATAATAGGTTTGGATACGAGCCTCGGGGACAACTCTATTTCTAGAAATCCGAGTTTGAATTTGCCCCTTTTTCATTCAATAGAATTGAATTAAGAACTTCGTGCCTTGTTGAGACAATTGCCTAAACACCTATAATTTTCCCTAATGGAACCGGATTACACTAAAACCTTCATAAGTGGCTCCATAAAGCCTTATGGACGTAATTTTTGTGCGCCACCTCAGTTGTCCCGAGGTGTGGGCCCACTATTTCCAAATCCTCTCCTATTGTGCTATTGATTTGTTTTCAAGCAATATGTGAAGGAAATCTTTAGTTATTGTTCCGTTTACTAAAAGATAATTGTTTTAACCATTCCATTGAGTCCGACGATATATTTTGGCATATACAAACGATCCCAAAAGTCTTGTTTTGACATAGTTCATCGGAATATCCGAGAGGTACGTACTGTGACTCTCGTCTGACTTCTTTTCTAAATGACCTATCGTTCGGACTATTCTATCGAGTATTTGTAAATATTTTATGATGCATATAGTTTCTCACTACTCTACTCGTGGATGCCTCAATGCTTCCTTCACTGAGCCCAGGCCAGGATATGTTATCAAGCGTATTCCACTGCATTATTCACCGTGCCTCGATGTGAGGGGGCAGGTATACATGTACATGGGTTGTGGAGTATGCTGTGCCATGTACACATATTATGATATGATATGATATGACCATTTGATATGATATGATATGTTACAGAGTTATTCCCTATTATGGAGTATGCTGTGTTGTGGCGCCAGTGACGGGGTGGCGACCACGATCTGTTCACCGAGTCCCATTATGGGGCCGGATATGGCATATGTTTTTGCATGCATTATTTATGTTTTGTAAGTATGCATTCTGATATTCTGGACATTGCACTCATTTTCTGTACTTTCTGTTCCGGTTATGATTTCGTTTACTGTTCTTCATGCTTTACATATTCAGTACATATTTCGTACTGACCCCCTATCCTTCGGGTCTGCGTTTGATGCCACGCAGGTACAGACGCTCGATTTGCTGATCTGCCCGCTTAGGATTTTATTCTGCTGTCTTGGAGTGCTCTCTTGTCCGGAGCCCACATTTGGTACAGACTTTTCTACTGTATATGCATATGTTATTCAGGGGTATGACGGGTCCCTGTCCCGTCTTATGATTTTGTTGTTATTCGTAGAGGTCTGTAGACATACCTGTGGGTTGTGTATATGTTTTGGGTTGATGTATTCTGTGATAGCCTTATCGGTTTCCACGCGCTATATTTGTTTGTCTGCGATAGTTAATAACGCTGTTTGACTTCTATTTTTGTATATTTCGTTTATATGCTGGTTTGGGTTATTGGGTACGTATAGGTGTCCAGCTCGGACACTAGTCGCGGCCTACGGGGTTGGGTCGTGACAAAAGTGGTATCAGAGCGGTCCGTCCTCGGAGTGTCTTCAGACCGTGTCTAGTAGTGTCCTGTTTATCGGTGTGTTGTGCACCACATCTATAAACAGGAGGCTACAGGACATTTAGGATGCTACCCTTCTTTCTTATCTTAGATCGTGCGATAGAGCTGTGTTATCAGGATGACTTCTCCCTAACAAATTGTTATGTTTTCAGCCATGCCTCCGAAAAAGGCGACAGCTGCCCAGAAGGGCAAGTCAGTAGCATCGGGAGAGACTGGCCCGTACCCAGATTATGCCCGAGATTATGCCCCAGTCAGAGGGCTCCGCTACACCGCCACTACGCGAGGGGATTGGAGCAGCAGCAGCTGCAGATCAGGGGGCGGCTCCACCGCCAGCTCCCTAGGTTCCAGTGCCCGAGCCTCCAGCTCCACAGCCAGGGGCGGAGGATAGGAATGGATTTGGAGGTGATCGTGCAGACAGACATGATAGTTTGAGGGCCCGGGAGTTCCTGACGTGTAATCCTCCAGAGTTCTTCGGGACAAAGCCCGAGGAGGATCCTCAGGAGTGTATCAGAAAGATGCAGCGTACGTTACGGTTGATTAAGGCTTCTGCGACCGAGTCTGTCGAGTTGGCTTCATATCGGTTGTATGATGTAGCTGCAAATTGGTATGAGTCATGGGAGTTTTCCAGAGGCGACGGCGCTCCCCCAGCAGTGTGGGATGAGTTCATTGAGGCCTTTCTTGGACACTTTCTGCCTCCGGAGCTGCGGCGAGCTAGGGCTGACAGATATTTACTGCTGAGACAGAGGGGCAGGAGCGTCCGAGAGTATAGCCTAGAGTTTGACTAATTGGCCAGATATGCACCCGCTATGGTAGCTGATATGACTGACAGGATGCACCGGTATATAATGGGGCTGGATCGTTATTTGGTTGATAGTTGTCTGGTGATGGTTGCTCAGCCCGGTATGGATATTGCACGTATACAGGCGCATGCCAAGGGTATGGAGGACCGACATAAGGGGCATCAGCCCGACAGAGAGCATGATCGGAGTCAGCCCAAGAGGGCCAGATCAGCTGGGTATTCTGGAGAGTTTCGGAGTAGGCAGCCTGAGCAGCAGCAGCAGTCTAGCAGATATTCTTCCCAGCCGGCACGGAGCACACCTCCACGGTTCCCAGGCAGGAGATTTGATAGCCCAGGGTATTCAGGAGCAGGCCAAAGCTCCAGGGCTTCAGGTTTGCGGACAGACAGGAGTTTCGGTCAGGCGAGACCACCCAGGCCTCAGAGCTCTTATTGTGGGAGGCACCACCCTGGAGAGTGCTACCGTGCTACAGGTGCTTGTTTTTCTTGTGGCCGCCAGGGCCACACTGTGAGAGAGTGCCCGTATAAGGGTAATTTGGGCGGTGCAGCTCAGCCTACTGGGTCAGCTGTTGGTTCTTCATCTTCATCCGTAGCTATGCGCCCCACGGGGCAGGGTACACCGGCACCAGCAGGTCGTGGCAGAGGCCATGGTGGAGTTTCCAGTTCTTGCGGTCCTTCGAACCGCATATATGCCTTGGCCAGCCGCCAGGATCAGGAGGCGTCACCAAATGTTGTCACAGGTACATTATTGGTCTTCTCTCGATCTGTATATGCATTGATCGATCCAGGTTCTACTTTGTCATATATTTGTCCTCTCGTCGCTAGTAAAATTGGAGTAACGCCCGAACCTATAGAGCCATTTGAAGTGGCTACACCGATTGGGGACTTTATTATAGCGAGATAGGTATATAAAGATTGTTCTGTAATTATATGTGGCCGAGATACTAAGGCATATCTGGTGGAGTTAGATATGATTGAATTTGATGTTATTATGGACATGGATTGGCTAGCTTCCTGTTATGCTAATGTTGATTGTCAGAAAAAGGTGGTTCGCTTCCAATTTCCTGGGGAACCAGTTATAGAATGGACAGGTAATACAGCATCGCCGAAAGGTAAGTTTATTTCATACCTTAAGGCGAGGAAGATGATCAGAAAAGGGGTATATTTATCATCTGGTCCGGGTACAAGACTTGAAAGCAGAAGCACCGACCCTTCAGTCAGTCCCAGTGGTTAATGAATTTCCAGATGTATTCCCAGATGAGCTTCCAGGTCTTCCTCCGGAGCGAGAGATAGAGTTCACTATCGATGTGCTGCCAGATACTCAGCCTATATCTATTCCTCCGTACAGAATGGCACCTGCCGAATTAAAAGAATTGAAAGAGCAGCTGAAGGACTTATTAGAAAAAGGCTTCATCAGACCCAGCACCTCGCCTTGGGGAGCCCCGGTATTATTTGTAAGAAAGAAATATGTGTCACTGCGGATGTGCATCGATTATAGACAGCTAAATAAGGTAACCATAAAGAATAAATACCCCCTCCCCAGGATTGATGATTTGTTTGATCAGTTGCAGGGCGCTAAGTGTTTTTCGAAGATAGACCTGCGGTCAGGCTACCACCAGATGCGGGTAAGAGAGACTGATATTCCTAAGACAGCATTCCGGACCCGATATGGGCATTATGAATTCAGAGTGATGTCTTTTAGGCTGACTAACGCTCCAGCAGTATTCATGGATTTGATGAATCGGGTATTCAGGCCGTTCTTGGATATGTTCATGATTGTACTTATTGACGATATTCTGGTTTATTCACGACCAGAAGAGGAACACGTAGATCATCTGAGAGTGGTACTTGGGGTACTTCGGCATCAGAAATTATATGCCAAATTCTCTAAATGTGAATTTTGGCTGGCTTCAGTGGCATTCTTGGGACATGTTATTGCTGCTGATGGTATCCGGGTGGACACACAGAAGATTGAGGCCGTAAAGAATTGGCCTAGACCTACGACGCCCACTGAGGTACGTATTTTTCTGGGATTAGCAGGCTATTACAGAAGATTTGTGGAAAAGTTTGCTTCGATTTTAACGTCGTTAACAAGGCTAACTCAGAAGGGAGCTAAGTTTCAGTGGACTGATGCTTGTGAATGAAGCTTCCAGTTGTTGAAGGAGAAGTTTACTACAGCTCCAGTTCTGACTCTTCCAGAGGGACCAGACGGGTATGTTATTTATTGTGATGCTTCCGGCGTGGGGTTAGGCTGTGTATTAATGCAGCACGGCAGAGTTGTAGCCTACGCTTCCCGGTAGCTCAAAAAGCATGAAAGAAATTATCCTACCCATGTCTGGAGCTAGCGGCTGTAATCCATGCTTTGAAGATATGGAGACACTATCTATATGGCATCCATGTTGATATTTATACAGATCACAAGAGCCTCCAGTATATCTTTAAGCAAAAGGAGCTAAATTTGCGGCAGAGGAGGTGGCTCGAGCTGCTGAAAGACTATGATGTTGATATTCTGTATCATCCGGGCAAAGCTAATGTTGTAGCAGATGCACTCAGCCGCAAGTCTATGGGTAGCTTGGCAGATTTGCAACCAGAAAGGAAAGAGATAGTACGTGATATTCACCAGCTGGCTAATCTTGGAGTTCGTCTGGCTGATTCTAGAGGTACGAGGATTTCTGTCCGAGGGGTTTCTGAATCATCTATTAGGGTAGAAATAAAGCGACACCAATATGAAGACCCTGTTCTAGCACAGTACAGAGACACAGCCCGTGAAAAGGAGAAGACTCCGTTCGAGTTTACACCAGACGGAATATTGCTATATCGAGGCAGGTTGTGTGTACCTAACGTTGCAGGGCTACGACAACAGGTTATGAGCGAAGCACACTATGCCCGTTATTCTGTTCATCCGGGATCGACGAAGATGTACCATGACCTTAGATGCCTATACTGGTGGGATGGTATGAAACGGGACATCGCAGAGTTCGTTGCCCAGTGCCCGAACTGTCAGCAGGTTAAGATTGAACATTAAAAGCCGGGTGGACTGGTACAAGAAATGGAAATTCTGACATGGAAGTGGGAGATAATCAATATGGACTTCATTACAGGTTTTCCTCGCACTCCACGAAAGTATGACTCCATATGGGTTATTGTTGATAGGCTGACAAAATCGGCCCATTTTCTTCCAGTCAGAACTATTTATTCAGCTGAGGATTATGCCAGGCTATATATTAAAGAAATAGTGAGACTTCACGGAGTTCCTATATCTATTATCACTGACAGAGGTGCCCAGTTTAAAGCGAATTTCTGGAGATCATTTCAGGAAGGATTGGGGACTCAGGTGAGTCTGAGCACAACATTCCATCC
Organism: Lycium barbarum; assembly: GCF_019175385.1. Lineage (NCBI taxonomy): Eukaryota > Viridiplantae > Streptophyta > Magnoliopsida > Solanales > Solanaceae > Lycium > Lycium barbarum. Next base: position 124,053,148 of record NC_083337.1, on the reverse strand, counting down.
TCAGAGCGACGGGCAGGCCGAGCGCACTATACAGACGCTAGAAGATATGTTGCGGGCCTGTGTTATTGATTTCAGAGGTAGTTGGGATGATCATCTGCCGCTGATTGAGTTTGCTTATAACAACAGCTACCATTCTAGCATCCAGATGGCACCGTACGAGGCTTTGTATGGCTGAAAATGCAGGTCACTGATCGGCTGGTTCGATGTTGGCGAAACTGAATTAATCGGCCCAGATATGATCCAGCAGGCGGTTGATAAGGTGAAACTCATTCGAGAGCGGTTATTAGCAGCCCAGAGTCGACAGAAATCATATGCTGATAAACGTCGTCGACCTTTGGAGTTCCAGGTTGGTGATTGGGTATTTCTGAAGGTATCGCCTATGAAGGGCGTCATGAGGTTCGGCAGAAAAGGAAAGCTCAGTCCGCGATATATTGGGCCTTACCAGATTTTTCGAAAGATTGGGAATGTCGCTTACAAGCTAGACCTACCATCTGACTTGGAAGCAGTACATCCGGTGTTCCACGTGTCTATGCTTCACAAGTGCATTGGCGATCCTTCCAGAATATTTCCAGTAGATGATATTCAGGTGACGGAGAAACTGTCTTACGAAGAGCAACCTATAGCCATCCTGGATCGTCAAGTGAGGAGATTGCGCAATAAAGATATAGCTTCCGTTAAAGTATTGTGGCGAAACAATAACAGGGAGGAGATGACCTGGGAAGCTGAAGAGGAAATGATGAAGAAGTACCCTCACCTGTTTCCTATGCCTGCAGGTAATTTAAATTCCGTAACTGGTTATACTGATTAATGAATAAGTTATATGTGTTGTCCACATAAGGAACCTTCCCCAAAATGCTTACAAGACCCTATAAGATTAATTTAACATTCGAGGACGAATGTTCTAAAGGGGGGGGAGGACGTTATACCCCGTATTTTTGCATATTCGGAAAATTCAAAATAATTTTGACTTGTAAGAAATAAGGTCATATGTTGATTTTAATTAATATATGTGTGTTTTTCATGAAATATTAATGTGGAAATATCGAGGAAGGCTAGGGGCAAAGTTGGGAATTTCGAAAATTAGTTTCGTGAATTACAAAATAGGGCCCATAACTAATTGGGCTAGGAAGAGCAAAAAAAAAAAAGAAAAACAAGGCCCAAAAGTGAGGGGTGGCCGGCCACTACAAGGCCCAAGCCCATGGAATTAATTAATTATTCCATGTGATAAATTAAATAAAAGGGTCCTTATCATAGAAGTTTCAAGAAAAATTTGAGAAGGAGAAAACAAAAAGAGGAAGAGCAAAAATACAAAGGCCATTCGGCCATCACCTCAAATTTTTGCCCCTGAATATCTTGTTCCAAAAATTATTTTCTTGTGGTATTCCTACTAATTCAAGGACCCTCTACAACGTGGTATAATTGTTTCGGAAGATAGGACGCTTGTTTCGTCGAATTAGCACCTTGGTCAAGTGAAGAAGCTAGGAAGAAAAAGGTAAGATTTTACTTCTTTTGTCTTGGAAGTAATATATATATATATATATATATATATGTGTGTGTGTGTTGTAGAATGTGGAAAGGAATGTAGAGTATGAAAATTGTGTGTTATAGGTATGTGTGTGTATGGCCGAAAATGGTTTTGATGGATAGGGATGATTAAAATTTTATTTGTTATGTTAATTGTGTTGTTGAGGCCTTGTGATGGAAATGGAAGAAAAATGGTTCAAGTTGGCATGAAAATTTTTTGTAAATGATTATAGGAAATTATGTGATTTTAATATAGGTTTTATGTAATTATGGAAGTGGAGTCTTAAATGTGAATTGTTGTGTTGATTGGTGAATTTGGAGGGATGCTAGTCCATATTAGCATGAAATATTGGTTGTTAAGTTGTTGTAGGAAGTTTTGTGATTTTATGGTAGATTTATGTAATTATGAAAATGAAATTATTAAGGTGCGAATTGTGATTGTTGTTAAAGAAATTGGAAGATAAAAATGTGTTGTGAATATTTATGTCGAAGGTTGAAGGTTTCGGATGAATTATGGTTTCGGTGGAATTTTTGTATAATTTGTAAAACAATATGAAATGCTTCCGAATTTCATTTGAATGATCTTGAATTAGTAAATGAATATGAAAATGTTGATATTGGTTTGAAAGTGTGAAGTTGGAGTAGAAGTTGTTGCATTATGTAGAAAGGGAGACAATTTATGTTAGAATGTGTTTTGTATTGATTGTTGGTGTTGTTGGTATTGCTGTGGGTATTGTTGTTGACACTTTTGGCCGAGTTAAAATCTTGGGGATGTTGAATTTACAGGGAGATGCTGCCCAAATTTCTGTAGAAAAGTTTTAACTTAAGATTCAAGTCCTAAAGGCTTATAGTTAACATTTGGTAATTGTGGCCAATTGTAGATTTTGGAGGAAACGGGATTTGAGTTTGGACAAGCGTAAAGGGCAAATAAGGTATGTAAAGCTCTACCTTTCCTTCTTTTGGCATGCCTTAGACATAATAGGTTTGGATACGAGCCTCGGGGACAACTCTATTTCTTGAAATCCGAGTTTGAATTTGCCCCTTTTTCATTCAATAGAATTGAATGAAGAACTTCGTGCCCTGTTGAGACAATTGCCTAAACACCTATAATTTTCCCTAATGGAACCGGATTACACTAAAACCTTCATAAGTGGCTCCATAAAGCTTTATGTACGTAATTTGTGTGCGCCACCTCAGTTGACCCGAGGTGTGGGCCCACTATTTCCAAATCCTCTCCTATTGTGCTATTGATTTGTTTTCAAGCAATATGTAAAGGAAATCTTTAGTTATTGTTCCGTTTACTAAAAGATAATTGTTTTAACCATTCCATTGAGTCCTACGATATATTTTGACATATACAAACGATCCCAAAAGTCTTGTTTTGACATAGTTCATCGGAATATCCGAGAGGTACGTACTATGACTCTCGTCTGACTTCTTTTCTAAATGACCTATCGTTCGGACTATTCTATCGAGTATTTGTAAATATTTTATGATGCATATAGTTTCTCACTACTCTACTCGTGGATGCCTCCATGCTTCCTTCACTGAGCCCGGGCCAGGATATGTTATCAAGCGTATTCCACTGCATTATTCGCCGTGCCTCGATGTGAGGGGGCAGGTATACATGTACATGGGTTGTGGAGTATGGTGTGCCATGTACACATATTATGATATGATATGATATGATATGATATGGCCATTTGATATGATATGATATGTTATAGAGTTATTCCCTATTCTGGAGTATGCTGTGTTGTGGCGCCAGTGACGGGGTGGCGACCACGATCTGTTCACCGAGTCCCATAATGGGGCCGGATATGGCATATGTTTTTGCATGCATTATTTATGTTTTGTAAGTATGCATTCTGATATTCTGGACATTGCACTCATTTTCTGTATTTTCTGTTCCGGTTATGATTTCGTTTACTGTTCTTCATGCTTTACATATTCAGTACATATTTCGTACTGACCCCCTTTCCTTCGGGGGCTGCGTTTGATGCCACGCAGGTACAGACGCTCGATTTGCTGATCTGCCCGCTTAGGATTTTATTCTGCTGTCTTGGAGTGCTCTCTTGTCCGGAGCCCACATTTTGGTACAGACTTTTCTACTGTACATGCATATGTTATTCAGAGGTATGACGGGGCCCTGTCCCATCTTATGATTTTGTTGTTATTTGTAGAGGTCTGTAGACATACCTGTGGGTTGTGTATATGTTTTGGGTTGATGTATTCTGTGATAGCCTGATCGGCTTCCACACGCTATATCTGTTTATCTGCGATAGTTAATAACGCCGTTTGACTTCTATATTTGTATATTTCTTTTATATGCTGGTTTGGGTTATTGGGTACGTATAGGTGTCCAGCTCGGACACTAGTCGCGGCCTACGGGGTTGAGTCGTGACATTATAAACTATTTGGAAATTAATTTACAACAATTATGATGCGTTTTGATAAATTCAATCAAGAAAATAGTTCAAAATATCTAATTATTTAATTATTTAAATTATCAAAAATTAATTAACAAATATTTTACTCCATTTAATTCAAGGAAATTGATTAATTAGAACAAATAGCCATTTTTTCCCCTCAACTTTGATTTCTGCATAATAAAATCACATTTGATAATTTTCAAATTAATCATAATTGATTTAAACAGTTAATTATGGATATATTTGTAATTTTTTGAAATTGATTGTGTCTTAAATTAATTGGTTAATTCTCTTTAATTTGGTTACAGCTTAATTGCTTCAATTGACCATTTTAATTTTGCCCAATTTGCAAATTTTATCCATTTTTTTATATGTATGCATATATATGAAATTGGATTTTTTTTTAAATGGACCGAGTCAGCCCAATAGGACCGACCCGGCCCAAAGCATTCTCTAAAGGGGTAATACCCTCATTTCATTTCAGTCAAGGGCCAAACGACCCTTTAAGAGAGAAGAGGGTTTCCTCTCTCAAACCCTAGCGCCGCTAAGCTTCGTCTCTCCTCTCTCCTCATCATCTTTGCCTCTAATGGCAAAGATTCAGACGACAACAACTTTGTAAAGGCCTTGTAAGGCCAACAAGGGAAATCAATTAATGCCTCCTCCGTTTTTCACCAAACTCAACCCAAACAGGGTGTAAGTTTTTTTTTTCCTTTTGCTTTTATTCAAATTTCCTTTTGCTTTTATTCGAATTAACGGTCAAGCACTCTGATTTTCTTTAATGGGTTTTGTTGTATTAGGTTTTGAATTCGCAAAATCCCATTGGTTCAAAGTGGACGATGTTGATTGATTTCATTTGAGTCGAAATCTGACCCTTCGTTTGTTTTTTCACTTAATCTCGACCCTACAATGTGGGATGTGAGGAGGAAATCCTATCTTTGGGAAGTTATCCCACATCGTGAAACCTAGGGTTTTGGAGTTTTGGGGATTCCTATTTAAAGGACCTTATCTTTTGTTATTGGGACAAGTTTTGAGCATATGAAAATTTGAATATACTCATAGAACTCAAAATATTTAAGGTTTCAAAAAATATTCGAGATCTTTAGATTTCTGAGACAAGTAAAATTTTAAAATTTTGTGTTCTCTTGTTTTCTGGGTTTTGTGTCTGAGTTGTTGGGATTTGAAGAAGCAAAAAATCTCCAAGTTCAATCTCGATATAAGGCTGCCCCAAAAAAAGGTAATGCTCCCTTCCTTCTAATTCTTTGTGTTTTTCCTTTCTGTTTTCTTCGCTTTGGGTTTATTATGTGTTATTAGGGTATTTTAGTTACCTTAAAAGAGAGACCTATTTGTATGCTAGTATTACTCTGGATTTAATTGGTCTTGTATGTTAGTATAACTTAGTAGGTTCTTCTAGTTTAATTCAGTAGTTAACTAATATGAATGTGTGCCAGTTAATTTTGTCTTCTAAAACATGTTGGCTATCTTATGTTTAGTCTAATTTGTATTAAGTACACTTATGGGTATTAGTCTTGGTTTGGTTGTTAAGCATATCTCAAGTATCACACATATCTTAACATGTCTTGATTAAAATTGTGCCTATATCAGCAAGCTTAGTTTTCCAAACCTGCTGATATCAGTTTTGGTATACTTAGCTAAGTAATTAACTAATTTTGCTGAAACGGAATGTGTTCAATCTAACTTAGTTCATCCTAATCTATTGATGTGGTCTAGATAAGTATATTGTGTTAGCTCAATCTTGGTGTTTGGTTTAAAATCAATCATGTCTATATGACAGTTTAGCTTGGTTTGTGTAACATACTTGTGTTACCTTGATTTGTCTACTTTAAGCGTGAAATTCAGCCTGTTTAATTAAACATATTTTGCCTAACTTGTTTCTTTGGGTTAAATTGCTTACAAGTTGGTCCTTACATGTATGTCCATGTCAGCTTAGATTAGTCAAACATGATAGTTAGTTCATTTAAATACCCTTAGGTGTTAATTAACTAAGTTAGATGTTTATCTAGTCTTTTTTGTGTTGAGTTAATCTATGAAGCTATGCATGTTCATGGGATAGATCATTTTGTTAATGTGAGCCTGTTTTTACATAAAATCAAGGTATTTGAATTAGTAACAATGGCATGATCAAGACACAGTTATGCTTGAAATCTTGTTGCTTTAACCCAGTCTCTGCTTCCTTGTTTATCTGAGAATGTAATTTGATCTTGGATTGTGTCAGATGTAGTTCTTAGTTTGGTTAAAATGGGACAATGACCCTACAAATGGTTTTCGAGTGCAATGGTATTAAAAGTCTAAGCCTATTGAAATCATGTCCTTGTTTTGCTAAAGTTAAACCCTGATCAAAATGTGCAAACCTTTTGTTTTTTTCTCCTAATATTGCTTGTTAATATAACCGAGGAGATGCTGGTTTGAAGTCATACCTTGACCTAAAAATCTGCTAACTATGTTGACCTGGTTAAATCCTATATGTATTTGATTACTTGATTAACTGTTTTGCTTACTTATATTAGAGATTGGTTTGCTCTAATCTGAATGCATCTTAAGCATATCTGCAAATCTTTGTGTTTTGACATCATAATTGACACATAAATTGATGTGTGTCTTTGAAACCTTGCCTGTACTTTTCTAATGTTATGTTTGGGAACCTGTATAAGTATGTTGATTCCTTTGAGTCTAGTTCTGTGTTTCTCAAAATGTATGTGTGGTCTGATACATACTCATGCTTAGAACAATTGATGATTACTTGCCTCTATGTTTTTCCATGCCTACTTAGTTGTTAGTTAAGTCTGTTGTTTGGTCGCCCATGGGTGTATGGTTAATATTCTGCTAACCTATCAATCCCAGTTTGGTATACAAACATGTTTTAGATTAGTTTAAAGATCACATGTGTTGAAAGAGGCATAAGATGAAAGTAGCTTAGACCCAACATTATATCCTTTAAGATACCTATTGCATGCTTATTAGATTGATGAAGTACAAATGGTTACATGAATGTCTTAAGCTCAGTTCCAGAAACTGTGTACATGAAACTTGGTGTTTACCTCAACTATGTTAAATTTGTAGTGATTAATCAATCATTTATTTTTAGGTGTGATTAGTCCTTTTCTGCATCTGTTGGGACGTCCCTATTTGCTTAAAGAGTACGTCAGTCAATATCACTACTTTGTTTGGTTCTGCTTTCGTCTGTAGGATTTGTTCTCTAAAAATATGCATCATCTCATAGTATGATGACCCGGAATGTGAAAAGTAATTTAAACTTGCATATAGGGATTAGATTTTGAAACTTGCCTATTTGTCCTTTAAAATAAATGAATGACATAATTTGAGTTGGTAGCACATCCCTTACTTAAGTGGTATTATGGTGAATCTGATAAGAGGTATGTCCACTATGCAAGTCAATTCCCTATGTGAATACCATGTCCACCTTGTTCTTCTATTATCATGCCAATTAGTATGGCTGCTGGATTCTAGACTTGGCATGAGGAGTAAGCTGGAAGCAGACATATAGAAAACCTGTGTGAAATTGCTTTCCCTTCTTTTATTTTCTTAGTTGCAATCTCTATTTGGATGTGTTGTGTATTCTTACTCCATTCCTGCCTTTACATAAAAGCTTGGGTTAAGTGTTTTGATCATTTGCTCTCTCTTCTTCCCTTATCTGGTTTTTGAATTCTCCAAACCTAGGAGGTATACATCTGGTATACAAGATGTATCCAACTTCTTATATACTCCAATACATGAGGTGGCATAGTTATTGTATACAGATGTATACCCATCCTCCTATTTCCTTTAAAATAAATTAATGATGTATAGTACTCGTGCCATTGCATGACTATTAAAACTCTTTTGTGTGTGCTTACTTAAAAAATGTCTTCCTAAAAATTGGTCAAGTATTGATGCCATGTATAGACTGTGTACCCTGGTTCTGTGTCTGTGTAACTATGGATTATTTCTTACCTTGTCTTGGCTGTGTGACAAATTTATTCAACTAGATATAACCAAATCTGTTGGATATATACATAGATAGTTTGTTAAGGATTGTTTGTTGTCACCATTGGATATACACCTCTTCTCTTGTATACTATGAGCTTAACACATAAATGGAGAGGCAAAAATAGCACTTAGGGATTAAGCTTAAGTCATCCTTGGTGTCTGCCATGCCTGGGGTTCCTAGAAACCCCATGGATCTTGTGCTACATTAAGAACAAGAGGGTTAAAGCTTTCCTTTTTAGGTTGTTTTAGTGTCTCCATAGGTGTGTATATCAATGGCATATGGGCTGATAATTGTGTATATTTACTTGTGTGGCATTGCCTACTTTGTTTGAGAGATTGATTCTGTGGGCCTTTTTTCCTTATTTCAATTTTGGGTTTGCTTCTGTGTTGTTTCAATTTTTGTGGGCTTCAAAATTATAAGCTTACAGTTATTCATTTTGGGCCTGTTTCTTTGTTGTTTTCAGTCTATGTGGGTGTGTATGTGTAGTTGAATTTCTATTTCATCAAATGTAGTGTATTGTTAGAATTATATGACCTATAGGTATTTATACATCAAGTTTGCATTAAGGGTGTGTTCGGTATGGAGGAAATGTTTTTCAATTTTCTCATGTTCGTTTGATCAAAAATTTTGAAAAACATTTTTCTCAAAATTGGGGAAAATGACTTCCCTAATAAAAGTAGGGAAAACAAGTTCACAAGTTCATTCCACCAACCACCAAACCCCAACCACTCCCAACTCCCCACCCACCCCCACAAAAAAATATTATTGAAAAAAAAAGTTTTGAATTTTTTTTTTGCACCCCCACCCAACCCCGCATCCTACCCCTCCCACACCCCCCACAAAAAAAATTAATATTTTTGAAAAAAAAGTTTTGATCTTTTTTTGTTTTTTGCACCCCCACCCCACACAGCACCCTACCCCCCCCCCCCCCCCACACAAAAAAATTATTTTTTTGAAAAAAAGTTTTGAATTATTTTTTGCACCCCCACCTCGCACCCTACCCCTCCCCACTCCCGCACCCCCCCCCCCTCCCCAAAAAAATTAATATTTTTGAAAAACAGTTTGACATTGCACCCCCACCCCACCCAACACCCAACCAACCCCCCCCCCCTCCCCCAAAAACAAATTTTGAAAAAAAAGTTTTGACATTTGTTTTGGTTTTTTGCACCCCACCCCGCACCCTACACCCCCACCCTACCCCCTACCCCCTGGGCAAAAAAACTTTTTGAAAAAAAGGTTTTGACATTTTTTTTGGGTTTTTGCACCCTCTATCCGCCCACCCCACCCTGCACCCTACATCCCCCCCCCCCCCCAAAATATTGCTTTTGAAAAAAAAAATTTAAACATTTGTTTTGGTTTTTGGCACCTCGCACCCTACTCCCCCCCCCCCCCCTCTCAAAAAAAAGGTTTTTGAAAAAATAAATTGATATTGTTTTTGGATTTTTGCACCACCCAACCCCCACCCCACCCCCCACCCCCTCAAATATTTTTTTTTGAAAAAAGGTTTTGACATTTGTGTTTGGTATTTTGCACCTCCCCCCCCTAAAAAAAGTTGACAATTATAAAAATTAAATGTTTGTGTGGTTAAAAATTAAACTTTGGAGGGGGTGATGGGGTCTTTGGGGGGGGGTAGGTGGGGTGGGTGGTGCAAAGATGTTTTTTTTTGGGTGTAGAAACCCGCAAAAGACAATAAAAAACATCAAAAAAATGTTGGGTTTGGAGGGGGGGTGTTGGTGTGGTATGGGTTTCACGCAAGGGGGAAGGGGGATGTAGTCGTGTAGAAAATTCAAAAAACAAATTAAAAACTTCACAAAAAATGTTGGGGGGAGGGGGTGGTGTATGGGTTACAGCAGAGGTTGGGCGTGGGGGTGCAAAAAATAAAAAAATCAAAAACAAATGAGGGGAGGGGGGTGGGGGCATATAGGCGGGTGGGTGGGAGTCAAGTGTGGGGGTGGGGGTTTGAGGTTGGGTTGGAGTTGGTGAGGGTTGGGGGTGGGGTGCAGAAAACAAAACAAAAAAATCAAAAGAAATTTTTTTTGGAGGGGGTTGGGGCATAACTGGGTGCGTGGGAGTGGGGTGTGAGTGGGGGTATGGGGTTGGGTTGGAGTTGGTGAGGCTTGGATGAGTATTTTCCGGAAAACGTTTTCTATCAACCAAACGAACATGAGAAAATAAGTGGAAATTCACTTATTTTCTAGGAAAACATTTTCCTCCATACCGAACACACCCTAAGTCTTAGTTTTTTTACATGTTGTCTAATCCATACTCCCCTTTTCTTCTTTGTTGCATGAAACAGCCTTGTTTGGGTCACATCTTTGCATGAAACTTGTTGGGCCAGAGGCCCAACTACCCCTTTTTATTCGAGTCCGATGGAGAGAAATGGAAGCTAATATATTGAAGGCCCAGTCATGAGTGAAAATGACACTGGTGGGCTTGGGTAGGCCCATCAGTTGAAATTTGCCTTACTCCACTCCTACTTCGCATTATATATATATATAAACAACACTTGAATATTGGAACCCCTATGGATGTTAGAACTTAGGACAATATTTAGAGTTTGAGGAAAGTCTCCTAGACACTTTTTTCAAAATTCGAATAACTTAAATCTTTTGCATGAAATGGATTCTAATCCAATTTTTTGTTTAGTTTAAAAATGGGAAAATACGCAAATACCCCCCCCCCCCCCCCGAACATATACTCGGATTAATTATGACGCACCCAACCTTTGCGGGCAACCTATTACCCCCTGGCCTTATATTGTTTTTGTATTTTTATGGCCCTTTTAGGCTGATGTGGCACCAAAAAAAATTATAATTTAAAAATAGCGAGTGAAAGCAGTAAAAATAGTTTTTATATTTTAATAAAAATTAGTTTTTAAAAATTTATTTATATTTTATCCTCTCACCCATCCCCACCCTCCCTTTCTTCCACATTTCAATTGTTAAAGCTACTAATTGCAATTTTTCAAACCCTAATTCTTTATGCCCAATTGTTAAAGCTTCAATCTTTATTGATTTTGGAGAAGATTTAGCTTAGTTGGAGACCATCCCAAATGCTAAATGTGAGTCCTTTATCTTAGGAAAATATGAGTCCTTTATCACCACGGCCACCACGGCCACGTCAGCACCACCGCCAAAATCTGTGCATTTTGCTCCGAAAACGACAACCTAGGAGAGTAAACACACTAACCACGATAAAAACAATGATAAAAAGCACGATAAATCTCATAGGAAATCGAAAAAGAATGCAAATTGGGGGAAGAAACTAGGATTTATATTTGTTGGTGTTGTTGGGGTCTTGCAGGTGTGTGTGTTGGGTTCTTGTTGATCAAGAGAATACAATTAACTTTGAGTATTTGGTTTTGTTTTTTTGCTATATTCGTACAATCTCGAGTTTTGGGAGGGCGGGGGGGGGGGGGGGGGGGGGGAGCAAGGGGAGAGGCCTGAAATGAAGAAGAAGGAGAAGGGTTTATGATGAAATTGAATGTGTGCGTTAATGGAGGAAGAAAATGGGTTGAAGAAAATGGGTAATGTTTCTTGAAATAAGATCTTTATGATTGATGATTAAATTGAATGTGTGTGTTAATGGATGAAGAAAATGGGTTGAATGTGTGTGTGTTAATGAAGGAAAAAAATGGGTTGAATGTGTGTGTGTTAAAGGAGGAAGAAAATGGGTTGGTTAATTTCTTGAAAAAATATTTATGATTGATGAAAGAAATTGAATGTGTGTATGTTGATGGAGGAAGAAAATGGGTTGAATGTGTATGTGTGTTAATGGAGGAAGAAAATGGGTTGAATGTGTGTGTGTTAATGAAGGAAGAATATGGGTTGATTGATTTCTTGAAATGAAGAAGATAAAATTAATGGAGGCTTTAATGGTTAATTAGTGTAAATATAATTAATAAAAGAAAAATCAAATGAAAAAAAAAAGAAAGGAAAAGTGGCACCAATGTGGCAGTGATATGGCACTGACATGGCGCCGATGTGGCGGAGAGTGTGCAACACTCTCCACTGTGCAACTGGGCATCAAAAATTTTTGTGCCACGTCAGCCGAAAAAGGGTACAAAAATACAGAAAAAATAAGGCCAGGGGGGTAATAGGTCACCTGCAAAGGTTGGGTGCGTCATAATTAATCCGAGTATACGTTGAGGGGATATTTGTTTATTTTCCTATTTAAAAATTGGGTTGATGTTTAAATAAGGGCGAAAAATGATTTCAAAAATGGATTCAGGCGGTAAAGGGAATATGGCCTTCCGCCCGTTGTTGTGAAAAATTATTATCTTGAAGTAATTGGACTGTTTTGGGCCTTAAGCCCACTAGTGAAACTGGGCTGCTTACAAAAAAAAAATATATTCATGAGGTAGCCTAATATTGTCCAAAACAGTGGAATTGTTGCATTTTGTAAAAATTATTCTGAACACTTTGAGAAAATCTGGGTTTTGGTAAGCTTAAAGTTTTGGTCCTATTTGGGATAAAAACGTACAGCGTTTACTTGGACTTAAAGGGATTTGGAGATTGTTTGGATCAAAGGTTTGTGAACTAAGGACAAAAAGAAACATTTGGCCCTGGAAGCCCAAACACTAAGTCTAGATCACTTGAATTTCTTACTTGGATACATTTTCTGAAAAAAGACTTTGGGCCTGGAAGCCCAACATTACACGGATGAAATAAGAGGGTTGTCTTGGACCAAATTGAGTCATGACGGACTTTGGACTTGGAATATGGTTCGACTTTATGGGCTTCAAGAAAAAAAATGATAAAACTTGGACTTACTAAAACCTTCTCTTTTTCTTATATATATAGGAGAATACTCCATATTTTCTTATATAAAAAATAAAACCCGTAAGAACTGAACTCATCTCATTAGGACTAGAATAGTAGCTACTCTATTAAGGAGAAATCCCGGATGTGTCCTAGTCTGGCAATAAAGTGAGTTGAACACTTACGTGGATTTTTAAACCCAAAAACCCCTTTATAAGGGGACTTTTTGCCGATTTTTTTTTAAAATTATGATATGTACAAGAATGACATTTTGCAGAAAGTTAAACATTTTAAACAAATAAATACAGTTAAATCACACATTGAAGCTCGTAGGTCAACTGTATTCTATGGATCTTTAATACTAGGGTGCGTAAAACCTTTCCTTGGAGATCACCCGAACCCTCACCTCGAACTTTGGTCCAAAAGATTTTTACTTATTTTGAAAAATATTTAAATCAGGTTTTCCTATTTTTCCATAATAAAATAGATGGCGACTCTAAAAATACTAGAATCCAATTAGAGCACCAACACCCTTGTATTAACTTTTATGTCTTACCCGCGTAAAAGCGAACAGTAACACATTATACCTAAAACCTGATGCTCAATTTGAGCAGGTCATTCATACATTGGAGGACATATTGAAAGCATGTGCCATTGAATTTAGAGGTCATTGGGATGGTCAGTTGAACTTGGTGGAGTTTTCCTACAATAACAGCTAAATAGTCCAGTATTGAGACGACATTGCATGAGGCATTATATGGTAGGAAGTATCATTCTCCAGTCGATTGGTTTAAAAAAGGTGAGAGGAAGTTTTTAGGTCCAAAGATAATGCAGCAAGCTTTGGACAAGGTGAAGTAATAAAAGACCGGCTTAAGATAGCTCAGAGCAGGTAAAAGTCCTCTCCAGAGTTTGTGATTTGGAGTTCATGGAGTTCTATATGGTACTTTTGAAGGTTTCACCCATGAAAGGTGTCATTAGGTTTGGCAATAAGGGAAGCAGTGACTTACAAATTGAATTTAGTACCAGGTTTATCAGGAGTTCATTCAATTTTCTTGTTCCTTGCCCCAAAAATACTCTAGAGACCCAAGCATGTCATTCAGGTTATTAACTGTAACAATTCGTAAATTCGGGGTAGGTGTGATTGTGTTAAATGAGTATTAATGTGATATTTTATTCATATGAAGTCTTATCGCGAGGATTTTGGGTGGAAATAGTTGCTTTAAAGTCAAGATGAACAGTGAGGTGCATAAGATTCTATAGAATCGACTAAGTTGACGGTAGGTCTGACTTCCACCCTAATTACGTGAAAATACATCAACAATTTGAGAAAACTTAACACATTAAAGTTGTAAATCTTTGAAATAACTTTACAATAATATATGGTGAACCTCAAACAGAGCTCTGTGCTAGGAGTTATGCCTATTTTACTGAACGATGTCACTTGTTGGAACACTCATACGTCGCACGGGTGGCGTGCACAAAACCTGTCTCTGATAAATTTTTGGCCTTGTGTGGTGCACAGGTGCCGGACCTGGATGGGGGTGTGACACACAGCTGCCGTACAACCCCGTTTTTCTAGTTTCAAACCCTATAAGTTTAAAACTTCGTTATAACTCTTCCCTGCTTCATTTTGGCCGACTTTTTGAGAGAAAACTACCCTAAGGCTTCCCTAAAACATCTAAAGTAAGTTCTTGATCACTTCCCATCTTTAAAACATCAATATAACATCAAATTAACACTAGTTCATCCTACAAAACCATAGATTCTTGAAAACTGAAGAAAGAGAAATTGAAGGAGACTTTGGAAAACTTCTTAAAGGTATGTTCTTTGATCCTTACTAAGATTATTTATAGGATTTGGGGGTATTAAAAACAATAAGAATTCATGGGCGATCGAAGAAAAAGTTTTTGGGCACGAAAAAGCCCTAATTTTTCGATAAGGGTAGGAACTCTTTAGTTAAAGTTCCGAACTTTATCACTAATAATCATTATATAATGATTTGTTGAACTTGGAGGAATACGTTTGAGCAGGAATTGAGGTATGTCTATATTTTTGAAATCTTCTTTTGAAGAACGGCTATATTTTGAAAACATTTTGTTATCCATCTAGACTTTGAAAACGTCGTTTGAAACACGTCTATGTTTAAAATTATTTTGAAAGCATGATTTGGTATTAGGAATCCTCTTTTGGTCGTTGTAATCTTTGAAACCCTAGTTTGGTGGTTGTCCTTTGTTGAACTTATTTTCGAATTGAGGATGGTATTTGAACAAGGTTATGCGCGTGTAAGGTCATGCCCGCATCGAATCTTATATGAATTATACTATTGTGATAAACGTTTTTTGCCCCATTATGGGATGATTGAACTTATGTTCTAAAGATTGAAACTGTAAACATATTTTGCCGTTTAATGGGTTTTCTGGAATTAGAAATTGAATAAAGTGATTTGAATAAGGTTTCTAAATTGGCTATGACTTGAAATACCTCTATTGTGAGAAGATAACTTGAGAAGTGAATTCAGCTATAAGCCATGATTGATGATTCGACTAATATGCCATGACTTGTATTTGTTTGTGTTTGGGCCTGAATGGGCAAGCTGTGCTAGTCCAGAGGACGATTAGCCATTATAGATCCTAACGTATCGCTTTTGAGCATTGCTATGTCAGTCCAGAGGACGATTGACCTCCGAGGCGTGTAGCCCGGTGCATCCATTGTTGTGCTAGTCCAGAGGACGATTAACTTCTGAGAGATGGTAACCCCGGTATATCGAATGATTTTTCCCTCCTTTGAGTTGGCATGTATTGATTCTTTGATTTCCTATAAGTTGTCTTGTTAATGATTTCAGGTTCGTAAGTGAAAGACTTGATATGGTAAATGGTGAATGAGTTCAACTTGATGTATTCTTCATTATTGATTTCTCTATGATGATTTTTACTAAGTTTGGTGACGTACTCTGTCTCTGGATTTTAAACTGTTTCATTGATACTGATTTTACTATCTTATTTTGTTTTGTCAACTATTTCTCCTTAGACACTCACTAAGTACCCAGTACTCAGACATACCATTGTTGTTTTTTATGGTGTGTCAGGTAACGTAGAAGAGCAGGTTCGTGATACGCGTACGGAGTAGGAGAACTTGCTGCCTTTCAGACTAATTGGTAAGCCCACATCCTTGTTCGTGGGACACCCTATCTATCTAGTATTATTGTCTTAGTTTCCGGGCTGCATCCCGATGTGTTAGACTATGTTTATATTTCTTAGAAGTTCCATAGTTAGACGTTATGTTGTGAGTAGATTATCGAAGTCTCGTATGACTTGTTAGGGGCGTTTTCCATGTTTTATGACATCTTATTTCTATTAAACTTCCGCTGATTTTTTTTTTTTAAGTATGAGTATGCATTCAGTTAGGCATAAATGATTGTTTTAAATAAATATTAAAAGACTATTGAAAGAGAATAAGTGTTTATTGATTTTATAAGGTGCTTCTAGTGTTGTTCATAGCATAGGATGCATGTTGCATCCAGGGTGGGTTTTGGACGAGACATTAACCACGAGTCGATTTAGCTCGATCAGAATTTGGCCTATGAGGAGGCTCTAATAACTATTTTGGATAGACAAGTTCACAAGTTGAGGTCCAAGAGTATTCTTCCGTGAAACTATTGTAGAGGAACCATCCGAGTAAGGAGGATACTTGAGAGGTGGAGCAGGACATTAAGGATAAATACCCATAGATTTTGAGACTTCAGGTACATTTCTGAACTCGTGAGGATAAACATTATGTTTAGTGGGGGAGAATGTAACAACTCGAACCCCAATTTTGAGCATTTATACTATTTTCTGTGATTTGATACTTTAGTTAGCTTTGTATAGTGACTTTGCACTTGGTGGGATAGTTTGGATTGAAACTCAAATGGTTTGGAAAGGTTCTTAAACAAAATCTTATTTTGGAAAGGCTTAAAAGCCAAATTTTGGAATTCAATCCTTCTTTTGGAGTATTAGCGTATCATTGGATAATTTTACACTTCACATAGGTCTATATTATATTTTTTAACTTGCTGGCATGCTCGGTTTGGGACCCAAGAGATTTGGGTGAGTTTCAGACAAGTTTGGAGTTATTGCATCGCAGCTAATATTGTTGTCAGCTAGTGCGTCGCATTACCGGCCAAAACGTCGAAAAGGGGCACAGGGCCAAGCCTCTGCAAAAGAGATTTAGGACTGAAATTGTTATGGTCAATATGTATTAGTTGACCATTCACAATTGCGAAGGCCCAACATGCAATTGAGATGAGGGCCCAGCCAGTAGACCTTTGCATCTGTGATGGGTAGTTCGCAACTGCAGCATCATGATT
The DNA here is from genome assembly GCF_019175385.1 of Lycium barbarum. NCBI lineage: Eukaryota > Viridiplantae > Streptophyta > Magnoliopsida > Solanales > Solanaceae > Lycium > Lycium barbarum. The sequence goes on along the minus strand of NC_083337.1, from coordinate 124,036,081 downwards.
AAGCAGAAGGGGTCTGCATTTGCGAAAGTTCAACAATTATAAATATTAGAGTTTCAAAATTTCAGAACTGTTCGATTTTTGGGGTTTTGAGGCAATTCTGGCCCGCGATTTGAAAGATCAAAAGGTGGAATTCGTCCTAAAAATCTTGACCCGGATTCCTAACACTACCTTAGCGATTATACTATTTTTCATGGGATTTGATTCATAGGGTCATGTAGAAATTACGAGTTCAAGTGTGAAATTTAGCCCTAATCCCAAAAATGGAAAATCATACCAAAATCAAATTTCGATTATTGCTACGAGTTCTTTAGCTATGGAATAACACGTCTACATATTTAGTTTCAAGATTTAGACTGTCAATTCAGATAGATATGAGTTGACCAAGCGTTAACTTTGACATCGACGCGTCCTAAAATTATCAAAATAGTTCCCTCAGACTAATTTAGATTCGTTAATGTTGAATTTGAATAGATTGAAACCATTGGAGCTTATTTGGGTCGACTTTGATGTTTCAAGCGAAGTTTGATGTCACACCCCAACCTTCGGGGTGTGGCCGGCACCTGAGGGCCCGAGCGAACCAATTGTGATATCTGAACTCTATAACATGAACTGTGGGCCTAGAAGGCCAATAGATGATAAGAATGAGAATAAAACATAACAACCTACAAGCAAAAAGTCCCAACAATACATATATGCATATCTAAGGCCGACAAGGCCATAACCAAGAAATACAACTATCCAGAAGGCCGACAAGACCAATCAAAACACATATGCACTGACTGATAGTCTGTAAGCCTCTAGGAGTACTAAGATGCATCAACTGGTCTAGGAGTACTAACCCGGTATATATATATATATATATATATATATATATATACATACATACATACATACATACATACATACATACATGCATTCATCCTACCTGATAACTCTGACCTACAACTCCGGAGAAGTGGCGTGCGACAACCAACTGCTGAACTCTGGTACCCTATTAGGGAGGCGCACCGGCCTATATACCTGCACCTGTGGGCATGATCACAGTCCACAAAAGGGCATCAGTACAAAAGATGTACCGAGTATGTAAGGCGGTAAGCATAAACATAAAGTATGTAAATAGCATAAGAAGGGATATAGAGATGACCTGAAACTTGGAACAAAGCCACTGAGGGCAATCATAACCACCACATGAATATAAAAGTATGCTCATAAAATAATTCCTCACTGTGGAGGCATATATCATATCATATCATATAATTATAATAAATCCCTCTGTGGGGTGAGCTAATCATCATAACATCATCTCGGCCCAACCGATCAGTGGAATGCACAGCTACGTGCCTACCCACCGTCATGACACAGTGCGGTAGAGAAAGAAATACATCTAGGTGCACATCTACGTGCCTACCCAGCCAACTATAGCGCGGCTCGGTAATGAGAATAAATACATATATATAAGTGCAATGCAAGATTGACCTCAGAAGAGATATCATGGAAAGAGTTGGAGTGACCTATCGCCGTTATCCTCCGACTATCATTATTGTCACTACATTCTTTAGCTTTCAATCAAGAAGACCAAAAATGTAACGAATATGAAATATACTTGATACGGATTACACATGAGGCAAAAATCAACTGAAATGAATAGCAATACAACTGCCTCAACTTTGACGTGAAGAGTACCATAACAAACATCATTCTTCAATAGATAAACAATAGATACGAACTGTGGGAAAGTATTCCAATATAAGCTATTCATGAGAAAAGATGATCTTAACTATTTCGAAATGTGGTTGATACAAGTTAATGGAAGGTCATTCAATCGATAACCAAAAGAGATGTGGAACCATAGAAAGTACTTCGACACAAGTCATATATAAAGTAGAGATTAGCTCGATCATTATTGAACGTGGTTGACACAAGTTAACGGGAATAACATTTCAATGAAAGCTCATTTCAATTCTAGTCATGCCAAGAAGAGAAGGGAAATCCCTACATACCTTGTAACCCATTGCTCGATATCCAAGCGAACTCACGTCTGTTGCTCCTTCGTCTATAACAAAGAACATAGTACTATTGTCATTCAACACCGTGTATTTTATGTAATTCGATCATTACCTTATTCTATGGGTAAACGAGAAGCATATCCCCCTTTTTTTTAACTCCCCACAAATTCAAGATAGTCAGGATAGCATCCCAAATAAACAATAACTTCATAATCTTCAAACAATCCAACAATTCAACGAGCGGCAAACTCGGTCTACGATTAACAAGAGTACATCTTAAACCCTTTTCTTTCTTCGTGACCATGTCAATAAGAACAATAAAAATATAATCAGGCTATTCCACCAAATTCTAGCCCACATAACAACTCAAAATAACCACCACATAGTCCACATGACAATAACAATTTCAACTACGATTTCCGGTACGAATTATGTATTCTTCTCGCCTAATTACGTAGCTATCACATGGATAAATTCAAATACACCTAGAAGAGGAGAATTATTACCTTATTATTTCCAATCATCATCGATACACTTTTATGTCTTAAATCATTTCGGGACTTCATCCTTTTATACACTGAGCTCTTAATCCGTATACTTGTACACGACCTTATTCTTGAGGTTGGGGTAAATTTTCTCATGTTTGACGGTCATATACCTGGACCCAAAATATGGGATATTATGGCTTGGACCGTATTTTATCCCAAAAATTTCAACATCAACAAAACTTATTCTCTTCGATTCGTTTACCCTCTGGCCCTTCCAACACTTACTAGTCATGTTTATAAGCCCTTAGAACTATTAATAACAATATGTTCAACCTCTTTTAACCTCGAAGGTAATCTCTTTTGAACTTACGCCGACTAACTCACGATGTGATTTTTGCGTGCGAAAACCCGGGGTGTAACATTTGACAACCATAAATCAGGAAATTGAGAATTTAACTCTTTGTTTGTTTTGTTTTTTTTTTTCGTTTTATAAAAATCAAATGTTATGTAAAGCCTATGTACATTTAAATCAATTAGTTCATGTGAGTGGGCAAGTATGAGCTAATTTGATAGCTTCAAGTGTCTAACAAATGATCATGAGACTCTTTTAGTGTACTTTCATACTTTTTTTTGGGGAGGGGGGGGAGGGGGGGGGGGGGGGGGGGGAGAACCACCCAGATCCTAGGTGGTGTTTTATTAATTTGAAAGAAAAGTACATGACAGCGGGGACATAAACCTTACTCCGATGCAAAATGAAACTGGACATTTCCAGTTTTATGCATGATGCGTATATGCAAGTCCTATAAAATCTAGATAATGCATGACTTTAGTTGAGGGATTTTCTGTCATGTGGGAAGAGTACTACATGATGCATGATTCCTATGTATAGTTGATATCTAACACTTATTTTAAATTTAGTGTTCTCTGTCAACTATATTACAGCAGTTCTAATGCAACGTATCTTATACAAGTCTCAACACTTTATGGGGGATAGTGAGCATTGCTTTGAGTTTTGTTATGAAACATGGCATTCCCCATCTGTCTATATTACTGATACCTCTCACAGCCTTGGGAAGCTCTTGGAATTCATTGTAGTACACTGTGTCATCATGAGAGTGAGTAATTTTAGCCAGTTTGTCTGCAGCCTGATTTGCTTCTCTCAGGCAATGTTTAACTTGAATTTGGTTCTGTAGCATTTGTGATTAAATCCACTTGATGATATGTTTGATATTCCATGGTGCTTTGATCTTGTTTTGTAAGGAATGAACTAGCAACAATGAGTTAGCTTCAAACACTAATTCTTTCCAGCCCATCCTGAGGCATATTTCCATTCCATGTTGAAGTGCCTTAGTCTCAGCCCAGTTACTTGTGCCCTTGCCAAGGTTTATGCTAAAAGCTGCAACCCCTTTGCCCTTATCATCTCTAAAAATACCTCCACATCCACCTACACAATTATCTCCTATGCAGCTTCCATCACTATTCAATTTCATTCTACCAGGGGGAGGGGGAAACCATTTAATCAAAGGAAACTTTTTCCTTATGCAGTTTTTGTTCATATTGTTGCACAACTTGATCCAATCTAATTCCTTCTTAACTTGTGCGCAGTGGACTTTGATAGTATGAGAGATGTGTGTTATGATATTCTTTAGTGAGTAGGAGCAATTAAACTTAATGAAACTGAATCTAATATTGCACCTTACTTTCCAGATTTCCCAGCATATTATTTGAGGTAGAATTCCTTTGATCATATTAAGGACTTAATTCTTTGCTCTCAGGTTCCAACAGTTAACAAAGATCTGTCTCAAAGGGATATTCTGAACTTTTATACCCAGTGGATGGCAGATCTTTGTCCATATTTCCTGAGCTATGTCACTTTGCCCAAATAAGTGTTCAGCTGTTTCTATTATGTGAGATGAACAACAGCAACAGATTGAAGGATCATGTAACTTGAATCTTCCTATATTATCATCTATGGAGAGTTTATCTTTGAGTACTCTCTAGAAATGAAAGTTGATCTTTATAGATCACTTCTTTTTTCATGTTCTTTTGTCATGACAGTCTCTGTTTGCTTTCTTCCTTAGCAGATTCCATGCAGAAGATACTGTAAATTTACCTTCTGAGTTGAGTATCCAAATTGGTTTGTTTGGAGAAGTTGATCTCAATGTGATTAACTGCATTTCTGATTATCCATGGCACTTTGTATCCAGCTCTATCCCAATTCCATATGCCATCTATATAAACTTCATTCAGCCTACGGAAAATAGGAACATAGTCTTCTGGTATCTTTTTGAACAATGCTCCTATTCCTGTCCAGTTATCATACCAGATTGAGTTGTTTCCTTCACCAATCTGCCATAGTATATTATCCTCCATTGGCTGTTTGATACTGCATATTGCCCTCCATGTTTGAGAGACCACTCCTGTTGCTGTTCTCATGACTGGGTTTGTTCTTGTGCAATATTTTGATAGTATATAATCCTTCCAATAGATTCCTCGGTTCTTAGATTCCACCATTGTTTTGCTATAAAAGCTTTACTTATGTCCCTCAAACATCTGAAACCTACTCCACCTTCATCTAATGGCAGACACATTTTCACCCATTTGCACCAGTGGTATTTCTTCATTGATTCATTGCCATTCCATAGAAATCTTGCTATTACCCCTTCCAGTTGTTCAAAAGTGCCCTTTGGTGGTGTCATAGCTGCTAGAAGATGAACTGGCCTTGCTAAGAGTATGTGTTTGATAAGGATGATCCTGCCTCCCATAGATATAACCTTTGCATTCCATGTGTGAATTCTTCTAGTTATTGAGTGAACCATTTCTAAAAAATACATAATCTCCATTCTTCCCACAAACAGAGGACAAACAAGATATTTTATTGGACAATCCTTTCTGTACATGCCAGTGACCTGGACTACTCTGTGCTTGAGTTCTATATTGCCTTTGGGTGATAGAGCCATACAAATTTTGTTTTTGTTAATTAGATGGCCTGTAACATGCTCATAAACAGTTAGTATTTTAAATACCTTCCTAATATCTGATGGCTTACCAGAAGTGAACAATATCACATCATCTGCAAATGCCAGATGGGTGATACTTGGTCCTCTGCTTGGTTTGTAGTAACCTGTGTAATTCTCATCCAAGGAAAGATTTTTAAGCAAAAGAGATAGCAATTCAACACTAATTACAAACAGGGCTGGAGACAAGGGGTCTCCTTGCCTAAGACCCCTATTGGACTTAAAAAAACCATTTCTAGTTCCATTAAGCACAATAGAGTACCAATTGTTAGAAATGTGTCTAAAAACCAAGTCTATCCACACATCATTGAACCCGAGTTTCCTCATAACTCTACATAGATAGGGCCATGATACTCTATCATATGCTTTAGCCATGTCTAGTTTAAGAACAATACTGTCATATTTATTACGTTTTTAAATATCTTGAACCAATTCTTGAGCAAGTAATATATTATCAGTGATTGACCTACCCTGTATAAATCCACTCAGATGGGGGGAAACAATATGGGGAAGCACTTGGCTAATTCTGTTAGACAGGATCTTGGCTATTTTCTTACTGAAAATATTACATAAACTTATAGGCCTAATATTAGAGAAAGTTTGAGGGTTGGGGCATTTAGGCAACATTATTAAGTAGGTGTAAGAGACATACCTTGGTATGGGAGCACCTTCAAATATTTATAAGATAGCTTTATCCAGTTCTGGTATGATTAGATCTATGCAAACCTGATAAAATTTTGCTCCAAATCCATCTGAACCTGGAGCATTGTCTGGATCAATGCTCTTTATTGCAGCTTTCACCTCCTGTTCAGTTGGATTAGTTGTAAGCATTCTATTCATTTCTTCTGTAACCACCTGTGGGATCTGATCCAGTATTCTGAAGTTTTCTTTGCATTCTTGGTATTTAAATAATTCTTCAAAGTGTTGAATTGCTGCTCTAGCAATATTCTGATGCCCTTGAATTTTATGACCATTCTGATCTTGTATGATGGATGTTCAATTTCCTTCTCACATCCTTGATAACCTTATAGAAGTATGCTATATTTTTCTCCCCATCTTTAAGCCATCTAGCTTTAGCTCTTTGTCCATAGATTTCCTCCTGCTCTTTGAGCAGTCTAGTGAACTCTGTCCTTGCTTTATTCAGTTCCCTTCTAGTTTCCTCATTATTATCATCTGTATGTCCCTTTTCCAGTTCCTTTATGGTCCTTCTGCTTCCTTAGCGTCCTTGAAGATGTCACCAAAAGCTTCTCTAGACCAGGAGCTTAGTTTTGTGGCAACTGCTTTCATCTTCATATGCAGTTGCCACATTGCAGTTCCTTCAGTTGGATTATGCCATACTTCCATCACTATTTTCCTAAAATCCTTATGACCACACCAAACATTCAGGAATTTGAAATATTTGCCAGTGCTTATTTTCTCCTTTTCTACACTTACCAGCAAAGGGGCATGGTCTGACCCTGTCCTGGATAGGTGATTCACTTGAGTGTCATTGTAAGTTTCCAACCACTGTTCATTATACATTAGTCTGTCTAGTCTTTTCCATATGGTTCTAGGATGACCCCAATTATTGCACCATGTGTATTGTGCTCCTGCAAAACTAGCATCAATCAATCCATAAACTGTGAGACACTCTAAGAAATCTAAGCTTTTATGCATGTTGTAAATGCTGCCACAATACTTCTCTTCAGGGCGTGAGATTACATTAAAATATCCTATCACCCCCCCCCCCCCCCACCATGGTCCCTTCAGTTTGTTAGACAAATTCTAAAGTTCCTTCCATAATTGTTGTCTGAGTTATATGGTGCATTCAACATAAACACGTGTGAGATAAATGTTAGTACAACTATTGGGATAGATAATATTCATAGTAATTTGCTAAGAAGAGTTTTCAATAATGTTAACATTAATGCTTGACTCCTAAAAGAGCCATATCTTGTTATTAAGATTGTTGATAGCCTGATTGAAACCAAGCTTCAACATGTACTTAGTCAGGTGTTTGGCTTGCCTTTTTGGTTCTTGAATGCAAACAAAAGGGAGCTGATGTTGGGTTCTAATATTTTTAAGTCTTTCCCAAGCACCCATAGTTTTTATACTCCTTTCATTCCAAGAAAGGAAGCTAAACAATAATTGATTTTAGTATGGGTGATTTCGGTTCCCCAAGGGGTTCCAGTTTTGTGACTTTGGAGGATTTGAGCTCTAGGTGACAGATTGTTAGAGTTGGTTAACTCTGTGACCCTTAAATGGTCATTGTCAAAATTTAATTTTCTTCTCACAGTCAGATTGCCCTCTTTGTCAAAGTCATCACTGTGATTAAACTTATCCTGATTAACATTTGTCAACTCCAAGCTGTTAGAGGCAGTTTTGAATTCAAAAGTGTCATTGTTGCTGTCATACATATGGTCAACCCCATAAGGTTCAGCCCTGTCATTGTTATTTCCTGCATCCAAAGTAAGATTGTTAGCTAGAACATCAAATTTATTAGTAGTTTGTTTCCTTTCTCTTTAGCCTTTCTCCCCTGCATCACAACAATATTGCCAATTTCCTCTATGTGTGCCAGGTCCAATTGTGTCTGATTCCATGCTTCTTGTTTACTTGGGATTTTGAACTGAACTTTTTTCTCTTTCTTCTTCTTGTTCTTGGGATAAGGGGGTCTCATTCTGGTTGAGAGGTGGGGGGTCTGTTGTCTTTTGTACAATCTGGATTTGGTTTGCCATGAACCACCTTTGCCCTTCTCCATTTCTTGACTTTGAGCCCTCAATTATTTTAGGTCCTCCTTTGTAAAACCAGTTTGATTTCTGTTGATCATCTGCTAGTTTTCATTAGTCTCTTCTATGTGCATTTCTGTACTTGTTTCCTCTCCTACTCCATTGTATTGTTCTATTTTGTCATGAATTATATCTATACTATCAGAGTCTGGTGGGTCTTTTTCTTTAGGAACCTGGTCATTAGTAGCCTTTTCCTTGTAGATCTTTTGGGACTTAGTGTCATGCTTTCTTTCTGCTTGTTCTCAATAGGTTTCTTGTCATTTTGTCTAGCAGGTTGGGAGTTGATTTTTTAAGTTTGGCTAGTGATTTGATTTTCACTCCCTACTTTATTCCTTCTACAATTCCAATTTCCATGCCCTTGCATCATACAACTAAAACAATAATCTAGCACTTCCTCATACTCTGCTTGTTGTATAATTTCTTCAGTTTGTCTAGGAGATTGATTGACTACCATAAGCTTGATTTCAGTTAGTTCAAGCTTTGCAAGATCAATTTCGACCCTAACTTTTGCTACATTTGACCTGGTTTTTGAGTTAGTAGCTTTATCAAGAGCTAAAGGGTAACCAATTGGTGCAACTAACCTACAAATTGCTTCCCAATGGAAAAAGTGCCATTTTAGCCCTGGGAAGATCACCCAGACCGGTGACAGTGTTGTTTCCTCTATAGGTATGAAATCTTTTGTCCATCTCTATAGGCGCATCAGTGCTTTTTCATTAAATGGAATATACCTTCTGTAGTACAGGTTCTTGCAATTATCTTTGTTGGTAAAATCAAGAAAGATATGTCTAGAGTCGAACAATCCAATATTCAGATCTCCTTTCATCGGAAATCACCTCTTGATCTCTTTTCTAATAGTCTCAATCTGAGGTTTGTTTTTTGAGAATTTGCTGACTAAGGTCAATCAGCATTTATGTGCGAGAAGTTCTTCCTCCTCTATGGTGAAAGAGACTGTCGGACTGTCATTTTTTATCTCAAAAGGTCGGAAAAGGAGTTTGATGAGTTTGATTACTTATTCTATGGGTTTTGTGATGTGCATTTCCTGTGCGTATGATTCTTTCAATTGTGAATCTGTTGATGTCGATGGGATTAAGTTTGGGGGTTTATCATTTGTTTATGGTGCACTGGTGGTTTTCTGGCCGGGTGGTTTTTCGGTGGTGGTGGCCGGAGCCGTCATTGCGGTGGTGTTGGGCGATTACCCAACTGGCGTAGTAAGATCAGAGATGATTAGTTTCTTGGAGGGTGTTTTCTAGAGAGAGAATTATTATTTCCAAACGTGTACTTTCTCTTGATTAGATACTTGTAACAGATTCATGAGTTACGACATCATATTTCTTGGTTATTTATTCCACTTTATCATCTCATTAGAGGAGCATACTCTGTCTAGCCCTGTGAAGTATCCAACCGGAGGTAGATGGTAGAATTAAAAAGATCTAGGTAAGAGCGGGTCCATCATCTCCGCTCCGGACGACATGATAAGAAATGAACATTTATGTATCATGTCTCATGAGCAGATTTCAGATTCAATATTACCATGCTTTACTTGTTTGTATTAATGATTTCATACTTAGCACAATATATGTATATTATTTCTATATATGTATAGTTGTACAACTTTATTGTGCTTTTAAGTGGTACTAGTGATTTATAAGACTTGCCCTAGGCATAAGCTAGGAGGGGAATCGATGATCTTATTGGATCTGTAGACTCATAATTGTAGTTGTCTGGGTATGTGCAGGAGGTACAGACGATGACCGGGTATCGAATACCTAATATTCCAACTTTCTTCAGTCCACTCTAGTTGAGGTGAGCCACCACTAGATCATGACTGCTTTTTCTTCTTTTAGCATATTTTTCTTATTTATTTTCGAGTTGCCACTCGTATTTTGTATTCAGACATAGTAGCTCAATAACTTAGCCACTTTATATGTTATATAGGCAGACTTAGTATTTGTATTACGCTTCCACACTTAACAAAATATATTAGCTGTTAGAAGAGTTCTTCTCTTATTCGAATGTTTCGCATGTTTAGCTTAGCAGGATTCGTTGTAACATACCGTAAAATTTGAGTAGGTGTGAATGTATGAAAACTAGTATTAAGTTGATACATTAGCCATATGAATTCGAGTGATAAACGGTCGTTTCGAAGTGAAACGAAAAGGTGAAGTTCCTAAGGCCTTCTAAATTTGTTTAAGTCTGAGACAGTATGTACTTATGGCCATTTTTGGGGAATTTATGTTAGGAATTTGAGAAACCTAAAAGCATAAAGGTTGTAGGTCTTTGAAAAACCTTTCCAACCATATATTATGGAGCTCAAACGGAGCTCTGTGCTAGAAGTTATGTCCCTTTTACTAGACGCTACGCAGTCTGCGCGAAGTGCCCTTCAGGTGCCCAATTGCACACAGTGTTACTGTCTTCGCTGTGTGATCAGCTGGGCGAAGTGGGCCTCCAGCTACACAGCGGCACACCGAAAATGATGTTTTAAAAGCCTAACTTCCTTATAATCATTCCTACTTCGTTTTAAACCAATTTTTCTGTGGAAAAGAACACCAAAGAAGTCTCTCTAACCCTAAGGTGAGTCTATACTCAATCTCCATCAATCTAACATCAAATCACTACTCTTAAACACTAGTTCATCTTTCCAAACCCTAGATTCTTGAAAACTACAGGAAAGAAGAAGAGAGGGGACGTGTGGGATTCCATCAAAAGGTAAGACTTTTGAATTTATGAGATTATTATTGATGTTTGAACTAGTATATAGTAAACAAAGAGGTTAGAATCCACCAATGATTTCCATAAGATTCAAGAACAAGATTTAAGGCTTACGAAAAACCCTAGTTTTTGAAATTACAAGAAAACTTCAAGAAATGATTCAAGTTCTAACTTTATCATCTAAAACTATTGTAGTGTGATTATTGAATCTTGGGAAGTACTTTTGAGCGGGATTTGAGGCATGTCTAGATTTCAAAAAATATTTCTTGAAGTATGTCTACTTTTCAAACCCTTCTTTTTGAAGTATGCTATCTTGTTTGAAACGTGTGGATGATTGTTTATGACTTGAAATATATGAAGATGATTATAACTATTGTTTGGCGGAAGTTCTTTTGGAATTAAAGATGATTTCTTTTAGACAAGGTCATGCGTGTGTAGGGTCAAGCCTGCATCGAACCTTATACGAACTATACTACTTTGTGAAGCTCGCTTTTCCCATTATTAGATGATCAAACTCATTTTTGTAAAGGTTGGACATTAAACTTGTTTTGTTGTTGAATGGGTTTCTTGAACTTGAAATTAAATAAGAGATTTGAATAAGATTTCTAAATCGGTTATGACTTGAAATACCTCTATCTTGAGATGATGAATTAAGAAGTGAAATTCGGCTCTAAGCCATGATTGCTAATTTGGTTAATATGTCACGATCTGTATTTGTTTGTGTTTGGGCCTGTATGGGCACGCCGTGCTAGTCTAGAGGACGATTAGCCATTATGGATCCTAACGTATTGATACAAGTATTGCTATGTCAGTCCAGAGGATGATTGACCTCCGTTGCTTCCTAGCTCGGAGTATCCATTGTTGTGTCAGTCTAAAGGACGAGTGACCTCGGAGGCATGTCGCTCGGTGCATCTGTTGTTTTGCTAGTCCAGAGGACGATTAGCCTCTATGTCTTCTTAGCCGAAGTATTGAGTGATTGATATTTTGTGGCCTGTCAGTGGCTTATGGTGATATTGAATTCGTAAGTGAAACTTGGCATGGTAAATGGTAAGCAGTTAAGTTAATGTGTTCTTCATTGTTGGATTCTCTGATGACTCTTTAATGTTGCTGACTTACTTTATTCCTGGGTTTGAACTGCTATTTTCATTAATATCATTTTATGGATTTTATTCATCATATCTTGTTTTGTTAACTATTTCTCCTTAGACACTCACTGAGTACCCAGTACTCAGGCATACCATTATTGTTTTTTATGGCATGTTAGGTATCATTGAGGAGCAGGTTCGTGATACGCCTACGACTCGAGAGAACTTGCTGCTTTCGAGACTATTCGGTGAGCCCACATGATTGTTCGTAGGACACCATTCTATCTTTACCTTTCGTATTTTAGTTCCGGGCTGCGTCCCGATGCTTTTAGACACTCTTTATTATCTTAGAAGCTTCATAGACAGTTGTCAGATTGTAGGTAGTGTGTTGGAGTCTTGTGTGACTCGTTGGGCATTTTGCCACGTTTATTTGCCAAGTTCTGATTTAACTTCCGCTGGATTATCTCAAAGTATGATCGTTCTTTTATCCAATTTATTAATGATTGGTTTTCGTATTTATTAAAAGATTATCGAAAGAGATTAGACGTTTATTAATTTTACAAGGTGTTTCCGGTGTTGTTCATAACATCGGATGCCTGTTATGCCTAGGGTGGGTTTTGGGGCGTGACATTCGCCTTATGGGTAGTATCTCGTCATGTGTCCTGTCGTGACGTGCCAAATTTGAATCGTGACAGATTCGTCTCTGACTAAGGCAATCAAGTCCTGCAACAGGAGATAAAGCATTTATTGTTATTATGTACTCATTCATTCTTAGATATTTTTACAATCTAAATCACCTGACTCAAGCTTCTAACCAAAATAAGCTCATATTTTCAAATGTTACCGTATGTACATAACCCATTTTGTATATACCTTAAAATACTTAGGAAAAAACAATAATTTCTTAATTTGTGATTATGATTTCTATTTTTTGATGATTAATTAAACTGTATGAGACTGAGATTCATGTTTAACATCACAAATTTAAATATTAATATGTGAATTAAAGTGAACAATTAAAGATCCATCTTAGGATTTTTTAGAAGCATGAAAACTCACAAATGGATTTCGTGATTTGTGGCAGTTCTTGACAAATTGATGATTGGGGTTCATTGGGAATGTCATTTTGAAGATGTAATTAAAATTTGATTTTATTTGATGAAAGTTTGAGTTAGTTAGTGATGTTTTCATGGGTCGAAGTTTGTAGGAGACGAAACCTGATTTGTATAATTTTGTATTATAGTGTAGAATTGTGAATATACACCACTTATACATAAATATACACTTTTTATACAAGATTGATAGATTGTTTACCGTAAATTTATAGTATTAATTATTTAATCTTATATACGGGGTATGTAACATTGTTGTGGGAAAAAAAGGGTTGTATGTTTTAGAAAAAATTCATTCCATTCTATTCCTAGAGAGTTGAAATTGATGAGATTTTTGCTGAGATAGACGACAACTTCCAACCAAACTAAACTTTAGAATTAAATAATACTTACCTTGAAACTTAAAGATAATCCTTACCCTTCATCATTAGGACTTGCTCAACCGAAAAACAAGAGCAATTTATTTACGTTTTCGTATTTTGGTATTTACCTTAAGTATTTGATTTATGGAAGAGTTCCTAAACAGAAGAGATCCCTGTAACTAGGGTGTTTCTTTCCAAAGTTTTCCTACAGGCTACCTGAAATAGCCTATATTCCACACACATGCTTAATTACTTTGTTAAATCAGCCTTTAGTTATTAGGCTTAATACATAGATAACCCTTAAATGTTTCAGTAAATTTCATTTAGATACTTGAACTTCAGTTTGTTCCAATTCAGCACCTGAACACATGATAAAGTATTCCTGTTAGACACTCTCAGTTCAAATTTTGAAGAAAAAAAAATTGTGCATGTTCTCAAGGATTTTTCAAAAACCGATTGAACCGACCGAATCATACCGTACCGAACTTAGTTTTAGGTTCTTTTCAATATAATCGAAGGTTTCAATATAAATTTATAACCGTACCGAATAACTAGGGTGAGTTTTTTATTTTATGAAAAATATCGAAAAAAAATACCATACTGAACCGAATGAATATACATGTAAAAAATATATTTTATATATCAAAACTATTAATACTTAATGTTAGAAATTTTATCCTTAGACCTTGCTTTGGATAAATTTAAATGGAGAGAGCTATAATTTAAACCTACACTATCCTATTGAAACAAAATACATAAAGTCTCAAACACTACAACACGACAATATAATCAACTGCTCCAAAAGTAGAAAATGTTTGTTTTTTCCTGCTCCTCCTTTTGCTCCCTCAATATTTTTTCTAAATTTTTGAAGTTTTAATTCCAATTAGCAATGGTAGCATCTAAATATAACTTCATATTGCAAATTCTTAAACAAAAATTTAGTACAATTACCCTTTCCTTGCTAGTATTTATTTTATACTATTAGTTGATTTTTCAAAACATATCGAAAATTAACCAAACCGTACCGTACCGATACCGAAGAAAAATCGATATAATTAGGACGGTTTTAATAAAAAATAAATTTTGGTAATACATAGTAGAGTAACCAAAAAAATTGGTATGGTATACTTTTGTCACGACCCAACCCATCGTGATGGCACCCACACTAACCCCCCCCCCCCCCCCCCCCCTTACCAAATTCTCACAAACCATCCCCTTAACCAAATTCTCATTCATTTAATCAACTATAAATCAATAAAATTGGAGATAATCATAAAACTATCTAATCATGCCAAAAATAATATAAGATGCGAGTCTAACTATTAAAACCCCAAAATCCAAAAGTCATCGTACAAGGACTCTAAAACATAAAGTTGTCTAAAGAGTAAATAACTGTCTGAAATGGGTGAACCATCACTTAATAATAAATTTTTCATAATCTCAATCCCAACAATCATAATCTTCCAATTTATGGGTTTTCTAATCAACTTACCCTCTCTCAAAACAGATTATATGCCAAAGTTCCCATTTTTAATGGAACCCTAAGTTTCAATACATAATTCTCATCATAAATAATCAATTTCCCATCCTAGAAAGTGATCACCTACACTCCTAGATGATTAAACAACACTAAAATCGACAACTCATCAATTATTCAAGTGTTTACTAATTCTAGGGTTCTAGTCTTTTCATCCACCATTAGAGAACCTTAACTAGCATATGAGCTTGAAGATGATAATGAAATGAACAAGGAAAAAGGTTAAGACTTACCCTCAAAGAAGAATCCACCAAGACTCTAGGAAATTTGTCTCTCACTTTCTTGGGAATAGTTTTTGGAGCTATGTGGGTAATGCCTCGAAGTCAGCAATATAAAAGTGGGTTTCTGCCTCCCGTCGACTGTTGTAGCAGAAAATACTACTGCTACGGCGGACCTCATTAACTATCCCGACTCGCCATAGCGGTCAAGACCGCGCCGTAGCGGTCCAATTATGGCAATCCACCGCCCGCTATGGCGGACTTTCCCACTTCCTGAAATCCCGCAGCGGCCCTCTCCCGATGCAGCGGTCGCCTTCGACTAGTGACCTCTGGTTTTCTCCACATTTTCACTCAAAATCCCAACATCAATCTAAGGCCCTACAGACCCAAGCCAAACATGCACACATATGTAAAAACATGCTACGGACTCACCCGTGGCCTTGGAATTCACAACGGAGGTCTAATTTATTAAGTCAACCCCCCAACAGAACTAAGTCAAGTTTTCAAACAAGTGCACAAATACAATCAAATGCCTTAATTTTATAATTTCAACTATTTAAGTTTCCATTAGACTCACACCTAGTCTCAGAAATGCACAAACATGGGCAAAATGGATACAATTTTCTTACAAAAAATTAAATCGGCCGAACCGAACCATTGACACCCCTAATGGCACATATTACATCTATTTATTATTTGGAATTTTTATCTCGGTTGACACTTGCTAAATTGAAGCGAAGCTGCAGAAATATCCCCAACAGTTGTTTGCTTTTAGTAAAGAGTATAAATATTACTTACTTCGCCGCAATGACACCTTTCAAATGTTGAGAGTCAAATACGCTTTTCTTAGACTGCAAATATTTTCTTACGCCTTCTAACTATTTTGGATTACCAATTATTATGGCATATTGTACTTTTATGTAGTTTATGAATATGTAAAAAAAATTTCAAAAAGCTTAAAGATTTCATGTCCAAATTTAGGATCAAAATTTAGAAGTTTGACTCTCGAAAATCAAACTGTGCCGCATAAATTGGGACAGACGGGTAAGTTTGAAGTGGTCATAAATAGATATAACAATGAAGTTTTTTGAATCACAAGAATAAAGTTTGGTAAGGAATTCAAAAGGGAAATGGTCCCAGAAGGGATAGCAGCTTATATGGACTCCATTGGACTCAAACAAATATTACAGGAGATCCGCCGTTTCAAGGAAATCAAGCAACCTTCAATGCCTGCAAGAACTTTAGAGCAGCGGTTGGCATTTATTTCAGAAATCTTAGAGATTTCATGTCCAAATTTACGATCAAAATTTAAAAGTTTGACTCTCGAAATTCAAGTTATGCCGCATAAATTGGGACAGGCGAGTAAGTTTCAAGGGGTCATAAACAGATATAAGTGGTCATAAACAGATATAACAATGAAGTTTTTTGAATCACAAGAATAAAGTTTGGTAAGGAATTCAAAAGGGAAATGGTCCCAGAATGGATAGCAGCTTATATGGACTCCACTGGACTCAAATAAATATTACAGGAGATCCGCCAATTCAAGGAAATCAAGCAACCTTCAACGCCTGCAAGAACTTCAGAGCAGCAATTGGCATTATATCGGAACTTTAGCGGTCTAAATCTACTTCATGAATTTCACCTATAGATGTGCAACTTTGAGAGAGAATATGCTCTTACATGGAAAATACTTTAGCGAAACAACTGTAAGTCAGTTGTATGTGAATATGTACTACACTTAGGAAAACTTAATTGTATTTGAAGACCTACGAGTGAATATAACCAATAATAAAATTAGTTGTTTTGTTTCCTTTGTGTTTTTAGTTTTGTTAGTTCTATTTGTGTTTCTTTGAATTGTAATGTTAGTTGTCTTTTTCTTTTGGGAAGAGAATCCAATAATGAAAGATACATGTAGCTAATCTAAACTCTAATTAATATCTTTGTGATTAAATCAATATAATAAAATTCAAATTTATCTACTCTATTTACACCAAAAAAATTACAAAAATTTAAATTTATTATATTTTTTTGTAACCGCACGAAGAGCGGATAAATTCACTAGTTAGCATAGAGAAGTCTCACTTTAGGAAATAAAGTGTACACCCTACCAAAAGTGACTTCATTTTTGGTGATTACTAATGTAAGTAAATACTCTAGACCACATATTATATTATGAGTGATTTTTTGGTTGACTTTTTATTGACTTTGACCTAGACGGTGCATTAAATTATAGAATTGAGTTCAAAAGCCCTAGTTGGCTCCGTTAAATATTTTTTGGCCATAGTTGAACCATTTCAACGCATCCGGGTGTAGAATAGCGGTCTTGGAAGGTTAAAACTTATTTGTATCGAGGTAAGTTAAAACTTTGACTTTAATAGAGATTTGTTTTTCAAACTATTTGTGTTTTAAATGTCTAGTAAGTTTGGGGTAGCATATATATGGAGTCAAAGGTGGCTCAATGGAATTAGGGGCTAAAGTCAAATCTTAATAAGACGTCTCAAGTACATTCAATAAAATTACCTTCTATGTGTGTCACACGTGCATCACGTGCGCCGCACGTACACGTGCATACCATGTCAATTATAAACATATGTAAAATCACATACATATTGTTGTTAAACATGTGTGTGAGGTACATTCGTATAGCCATCCAAGTAATCACACTCACCCAAAACACAATTGGTACTGAAGAGTTGGCAATCAGTAAGGGCCCCAGAATTGTATCGAAATATAATAAATCTGACACGTAATAGCTGATTGTGCCACTCTAATCTCTGTAAAGCAAGGTGTACGCACACTGATTTGTCTCACTAGAGTACTCAGCCAAAGCACACATTGGGTCTGAACAAGAGATGAGAGATGCAGTTGATGAGTTGACAATTTCATAGATGTTCAGCTCAACCTGCAAGAACATAATAGTGTTAGGAAATTCTGAAAGAATAATTTTGCTGGTTTATAATTTATACAAGACATTGAAGAAAGAACAACAGTATGAAGGAAAAGAAGTTCTATACCGAATTCACTTGTTTGATGATAATTGTTACAAGAACTATATGGAACCTATGAGATATCACTTCTAGTATCAATCTGCACGTGTATTCTCTTGGTGGAGATTCCAGTTTTACTTTTGTATAATAATGTAACAAACCGTTTGGTCATTTATGACAGTTTATCCCTATACTCCTGTTGACCCTTCTCCTAGCTTCGTTAGAGTGTATTTGGCTCATGGGGATGGGTAGCATGGACCCGAGGTGATCGGGTGAGTCTTGGTTGATTTTGAGGTATTTAGATGCTTTTAAGTTGAATAAGTGAAAAAGTATTGACCAATAGTTGACTTTGGGTAAATGAGTCTTTTTGGGATTTTCGTCAGTTTCATTAGGTCCGGAAGGTCGATTATAACTTGGTGGGATGATTTGTTCGGTTCCTGAGGCACTCGGTGGTGTTTTGATCCTTTGGTTGGAAAGCTTATTTTGGGCGTTTTGGGGGTTGACTGGGTCAAGATGACCTCTTTTGGGAATTCCGAGAGCGCGGTAAACTCGTAGAGTTTTTTTTATAATGGGTTGCATGTTTGGTTTGTATCTGGGAGGTCACGAATGAGTTTCGGGTTGTCACGACCCATTTTAGGATCGCGCGGGCACCTACCATTACCACCTCAGTAGGCGAACCCTCAACCCAACCCAACACAAAACATTTACAAGTGAGGAACGAGATTTAAAAATCTTCAAGACATGTTATAATCAAAAAACAGAAATCAAACCAATACATTCAAATAATTAGCAGAAGTGTTTACAACTATTTAATAAATACACTGACTCGGTTTTTCATGA
This sequence comes from Lycium barbarum, assembly GCF_019175385.1. Taxonomy (NCBI): domain Eukaryota; kingdom Viridiplantae; phylum Streptophyta; class Magnoliopsida; order Solanales; family Solanaceae; genus Lycium; species Lycium barbarum. The sequence continues at coordinate 124,016,955 of NC_083337.1, read as the reverse complement.
CCTGGTCTAGACTAGTACAAGAGCAACTAAGATTGAAATAGAATACAATAATAGATCTAAGACCCAACCTCCATCTCGGAATGAAAATGATAGAGGCCTTCAAGATAGGCACCGTGCACCTTCCGGGAAAACTCCAACAATCAATTTCCTGAAAAGTTCTATACCCCAAAAGGGATGTAGCAGGAGTAGTATCAGTACAACACTAGTACTGGTAAGCATCATAGGCCGACAATGGTTAGAAGAACATATCAGTATTAGAATTCACAAATAAACATGGTAGGTAAAACTAGGTCGACAGTGCACATTACCTACTGCTAGGCTCAACAAATAAAGATTTTTATTCTTATCAATTCCTCCCTAGTCATCAGTTTGCCTAACTTACATTATGCTTCTTTCGAACTCATATAACATAAAATAGACAAATTGGTTCAAGTATCACCAATCAACAACCATTACACTATCCACTCTTAGTATTAGGAAGTTATCATATCATTCTGATATTCATTATTCACCTACATTTAGGAAGCCAAAATGTATAACTGAGCCAACGAGTGTCAAACATAAGTAATTTCAAGATCAGGGCCTATGGTTATAGCAACTAAGCCCAACTGTGCCAAGTCTCAATACATCCAATCTGAATCTATATATCACAAGTACATCACAAGAATATCACAATAGAAGCCACAGTACAATGCAATGCAATGATATATGGAATCTGAATGCAATGCATATGCACCGTACACATGTACTCCGATGATGGAATATCACATCTCGGCAGCACAACCCATGGGGGACCCGCGAAGTCCATGTACCTTAAGATTCTTGCAACAGCCTCGGCAATCGCTATCTCATGATTCCGGTAACAACCTCGGCAATCTCTACCACTCATCCTCGATTCCGGGATAAACATCGGACATCGGTCCTCAGGTCACTCTCATCCAACTAAGTCCAGCTCATATCAACGTTTCCTTAAGTATCATTAATGTATCAACAGTATATCATGAAGGATGAGAATGTGTGCAATGTATGAGTTTAACGTCAATAATCAAATCAATATCAAAAGTACCACATATGGGCACACCAATAATATCATAAAAAGGCCACACAATAAGCTATAATGGAATCACTATCCTCGTCTCAAACGACAACAAGTAGGATACTATAATATCATGAATGGGATTAACACTAGTCACCAATGCCCAGCACGGACAAAATCACAATAACAATATCACCTCATTCCTTTACTTCCTAACAACATCAATATATGATAACTACGCTTCTAACTTATAACATCAGCCACTAAACATCCAGTCTAGAATCATTTCATGTTCTTTTGGCACATTTATCAATTTCAATACCAAATTATGATTCAATATTAAATAACGCAGGACATGGTCATGAATATCATATGGGAACTCCTTATCAATAGAACATAATAAACCAAGTACCGAACAACTAGCCTTCCAAGCCATATTTAATCCACCAATACGCAAAGGAACGCAAACACACGAAAATAAGGAATCTACAGGCCACAAGACCAAACACATAATCTACATAATAGTACCAACCTAAGATTTCCATGCCAAACTCCGAAATCCTATACATGTATTCTTCATTTCATCTATACACAAATTATGTAAGTCTAACCAGAGTCTACCAAGAAAGGAAGTTGTAACCTACCTCAGGGCCAAACAGGTGCGCGAACATCCACTTGGATTCCACTTCCATCTCCGTAGCAAGCTTGTAGGTCCGGAATGTCACGACCCCACAAGTCATGACTAGCACCCAACTAAATCCTAGTGGGCGAACCAACACACAAGCCGTCTATTTATCCAAGTCCGATTTTATATTAACCAAGTTAATCAGTTATTACTCATTCAAGCATCAAATAAACAAAACAAGTCATGCCATAAATACTGAAGTAAGTGCGGAAGTTCTAACTATTATAAAATTCGAAAGTCATCGTACCAGGACTCTAATCTAAAACATGTCTAAGGGATGAAATCTGACTAATAAATATCCATAATGTCCAGAGTAGGAAAAGAAATCATAAGAGGAAGATCTTCGGGCAGCCTAACATGAATAGAAGCTCACCCTAATCGGTCAGCAACGTCCTCAACGCTAGATGTGAGGGCGGGTAGCAATCTCTGTATCACAATCTGCACTCAAAAGAATGCAGCAAGGTAGTATCAGTACAAACACTATCTACCGGTAAATATCATAGGCCGACTAAGATTAGTATCATGCATATTTCATACAATCAATAGAATAAACAAGCCAGCCAACAATCATGAATATCAATAAAACCACGCAAGTCAACCAAGGATAATCACAATCAAATCACCAAGATATCAAAATCACAATCAACGGAAGCCACATGGAAATAAGTTTATCATAATAACCACACTCATTGTACACACATGCTAACTGATGTCATTGCTCAGTAGTCATGACCTGTAGAGGACCCATGGGTGTCCATGTACCACTAGTCCCTGATTCACTCTTCGGACCCGAGCACCAACCTCCGCTCTGGAATGAACCTGGGACGCGGGACATATCAACGTACCTCTCATTTTCGGAACTAGCCTCAGACCATGAGCCCATTATCTAGGTCACATTTGTGCCTTTCCATACCTCTTTACAGGACAGTGTTTCTTACCTTCTCATTATCAATACTCACATCATTATTTCATGTCACAGTATTGCCAAGAAGATCATATTAGCTTCTCATCATAACACATCCACTACAGATTTAACAGACAGGAATAGTGGCATGAAGACTACACTATCACTCAATCACATTCACACAGGAGTTTAGCCACACAATATCATACATGAAAACTAGACATACTTTCTCCTAAAGAATTCACAAAACATACAATCAACTAACCAAAGTCTAACTCAAGTAAACCATAACCTACTTCAATCGTAAAGCTGGAACAACGCAAGTCACTCCGCTATAGCTTTTCCCTTCCTCAAAGCCTTGGAACGCTCAAAGTCTGAAAATAGAAGGCTCAATGAGTCACAATTACTCTAGTCACAATTACCAATTTCAAGACTACCCTTCCCTTTACCCCCATTCCAATGGGTGAATGATTTTCTAGGTGTAAAGCAACCTAACAAGGGCCTTAGTAATCATTAATCAACAATTTGTAACAATATTATATCAACATTCCCACTACAAGCAGATTTTATGGTCAAGCTACCATTTTTATAGAACTCTAGGTCTCAATTGACTTAGCATATGGTTCTAAGGACTCAATTCATGATTAAGAGGAGTTAATCCAAGCCATTAGATGATAAATAAGTGCTAACTACCACAACCCATCAATTTTAGAGGGGTTATTAATTCCTAGGGTTTCTATTACAATTCCACCATTGAAGACCCATAAAAGGGATGACAATCATGAAGGAGAAACGAAATGATAGAAAGGGATAGATGAGACTTACCTCTCAAGAGTTTCTTGCCCTAGCTTGGAATTTCACCCTAGGTGCTTGTGGGGAACTGTGTTGGTGTTTTATGAATAAAGAATGTGAGACTAAGTATTTTAAAATAGGTTACTGTATTCCGTCGACCGCTACAGCAGTCGTTTCACCGCTGTGGCGGTCCCGCTATAGCAGCCAAGTGACTGCTATAGCAGACCAAGGGAATCCACATAACTGCTATGGCGGTCTATTCACCGCTATGGCGGTATCGCTATAACGGGAAACCGCCCGCCACAGCGGCTACCGAGAAAATGGATGGCCGCTGACAGCAGTCCACCTATCGCTATAGCGGCACTCCCACCGCCGCAGCGGTGCCATTTGGGCAGTGAGCTTGACTTTTTGTCCAATGTTTCCCTCTATCACCCAACATTTCATCCAAGGCCTCAAAAACATAAACCAAACATACAAATATACATAAAGACGTTATACGAATCCACCCGTGGCCTCAGAATTCCCAATGGAGTTCTAATATTCTACGTCACCCCCCGACAGACTCAATAAAATCAAACTACAACCACAAACAAGTCAAGTTTCAGCTCTTAAGCTTAAACAATCGAGTTTCTACTGGCTCGTTCTACCCTTGGAAAGGTTCTATTTTGTGGGTGATCCTACATTTCCCATAATGACTGGGAGGGTCGTTACACCAGATACCAATTAAAACACCGCTCATCCCCGAACGGACAAAGATGAGAAATCTAGGGAGTAGTTACTTGTCTTGGCGAAAAGCTGAGGATACTTGCTATGCATATTAGATTCTGTTTCCCAAGTAGCTTTCCCCACCAGACGGTTCTTCCACTGAACTTTCATGGAGGCTATTTCTTTGGACCTCAACTTGCAAACATCCCTATCTAACATGGCAACGAGCACCTCCTCATATGATAAATTCTCATCTAATAAAACAGAATCCCAATGGATTATGTATGAACCATCCCCGTGGTACCTCTTCAACATCAAAACATGGAACACCGGATGAACGTCTGATATACCCAGAGGTAAAGCCAACTTGTAAGACACTTCCCCCACACGCTGGAGGATCTCAAATGGCCCAATGTACCTCAGGCTAAGCTTGCCCTTCTTCCCGAACCTCATCACACCCTTCATGTGTTACACCTTGTAGTTTCGTATGTTGAGATTCGAGTTACCCTTCAGGAGGTACATGAGATTAGATGCACTTATTTTATGAGGATTTAGGTTTACATAATAAGTTACGGAAGGATTGGAGGTCAAGTGAATCAAGGAAATTAAGGTTGTTGGATTTTAGAGAAAGTAGGAGGGGTAATTTTGGTCCTACTTAAGGAAGGAATATCATTTGGTATCGAGGAGTTTTGAAGTGAAATAAAATCCTAAATTGAACTTCAAGAAGTCTAGTTTCCAACGCAACAAACCGATTCTCGATACGATGTCGAAGTAGAGAATTATGGACGTTACAAGTTAGGCGAGCAGAGCAGGGCGCGCTGCTACAGTGCTACAGTGCTACAGTGTTACAGTGTTACAGTGCTACAGTGCTACAGTGCCACCGACTCTAAGCCACTATATAAGGGATAAAATTCATCTTTTTCTCCATAACAACAACAACAACAACAACAACCCAGTGAAATCCCACAACGTGGGGTCTGGGGAGGGTAGAGTGTACGCAGACCTTACTCCTACCAAGGTAGGATGGCTGTTTCCGAGAGACCCTCGACTCAATAAAAACATAAAAAGAGGTCAGATACGGCTAAGAGATTCAAAGCGATATGGAAATGAAGTAACGCAAGCGACACAGATAACATAGAATAATCAAAGCACAGGAAATAACAGATAATAGCATAATAGCATAAATTAGAGCACAAGATTTCCTAAATTCTATAAAAATCTCATCAAACATATGAGAGCCTATATATCACATATAAGTGAGGATTTTGAGTAATTTCAAGTTACGGAGTATTAATCGAGGTCTGGACAACCGGTAGTCGCGATTATAGTTTCGTTTTGTGTTGCAGGTGGCTTAGAAGCAAAGTAAATATTGAATATCTTCCTATTCTAGCAAGGATAAGGTATGAATTTCTTTTTCTTAATATCGATTTAGGAATATTTACGAGAATAAGGGTTATGGATTGTTGTGTTGGCGTTGTTGAGCATGGATTGAGAATTGAAGATAGTTTGGATGTAATTGTACATTTATATCTTATAGAATCTTGATAATATTGTGTTGATGTTGTTGGTATTATTTGGGAGTTGTTTTTGTATTTGGAGGAAGTAGATAATATAGGGGAGATGCTGCCCAAATTTTCGCAACCCAAACTAGTATTTGCTAACTAGTACGAGTGAATTAATGGGAAGCATGATGAAGGTATGATTAAAAATGTATTTCTCGCCATATAGGTTCAAGTGAGGGGCGAGCCTCGTAATAAAGGATCCCTTAAGTGGTGGTTGGCGAATAAGGTATGTAATGTGTTCATTTCTCTCTTTCCTTGGCACGAATCCAACTAGAGCATGCATATAAGTATTCCATAATAAAATCACTCCACTCCTATGTCATGTATCTCAAATCTTAAGGTCTTAGTTATTTGATGGATTCTTGGTATATTATCATGATTATCATCGCTAAGTTATTTCTATGGATTCGACGCGAATTCCATAATATAAATCGGAGGTTACCGACCTTACGTCACTCCGATAGAGTTGTAGCTTCCATATGAGCCTTCATGCATACTATTTACATTATGTGTAACTAACATATTATATTTATGGATCGGGCCGAACGTTCATCGGCACTAACATATTATATTTATGGATCGGGTCATACGTTCCTCTGCACTAACATATTATATTTATGGATCGGGCCGTACGTTCCTCGGCACTAACATATTATATTTATGGATCGGCCATACGTTTCTCGGTACTAACATATGGATCGGGTTGCACGTTCCGCAGCACTAACACTTATATGATATACATAAACACATATGTGCTTACTTATATATGATTTTTAATATTCATGCATTGCAAATTGTAAGTTCTTAGATGACAGGTTACCTCTACTCTATTTATATTTCCATCCTACTATATTATTGCTTCCAGCCTTACATACTCAGTACTTTATCCGTACTGACATCCCATTATACGGGACGCTGCATTTTGTGCTGCAGGCTCTGACAGGGTTATTGAGGAGCGATCGCAGTAGGGTTTTCCAACTTCAGTGATGTCAGTAAGTGCCACTACTCCGGACTTGCTACATTTTGGTACTTATCTGCTAGTGTAATAGATGTTTATATGTACGCTCTTAGAGGCTCATGGACATAGTGGGATATGTAAATATTGTGTATGGTCATGTTAGCCTTGTTTCGATTTGTGATACTTCCTTGTTAGCCTTGTCGGCTTATGATACTCGTGATGTCGTAGCGACCTTTCCGGTCCGCATATGTATAGAGATGTTGGATTATTGGATATTTCTATGTTGGGTCTTTTCTGTGTGTAGGTGTTCTTTGAGTTATGGTATGTGGTGTTTAAAGTAACTGTTAAGTCAGGTGGCTTTCGGCTTACTGGTCGGAGCCCGTCATACTCCTCGTTCGGGGTGTGACAAGTTTGTATCAGAGCGGTTCAGTCCTAAGGATGTCTATGAGCCGTGTCTAGTAGAGTCCTGGTTATCGATATGTCGTGCACCCTATATATAGCCAGGAGTCTACAGGGCATTTAGGAAGATACCTTTTTTTTTCATGATCTAGATCGTGCGATAGAGCCAAGTTAAGAATTCAACTATCTAATCTTTTAGTGTTTAATTTTCAACGATGCCTCCATGGAAGAAGTAAGTCAGCAGAATACTGGGCACTACTGGGGAAGGCCTGAGCCGAGTATCCCCAGCCGAGTTAGGGCATGGTAAGGCTCAGATCGCTACCCCCTCGCATGCTACCTCCACCCCATCAGTTGCAGAAGAGCATGATAGAGCTCCAGACCCTCCGGCTCCTCAGCCTCCAGCTCCTCTCCCTGCTGCTGTAGATCAGGACTTCCGAAATGCAGTCCAGTTGTTGACTAGATTAGTGGCTACTCAGACCCAGTGGAAGGCTGACCTTCCGGATAGGGCTGTCAGTTCCCGCGTACGTCACTTTCTTACTTTGTACCCTCCGATTTTCACGGGGACAAACCCGAAGGACGACCCTCAGAACTTTGTGGATCGAATAGGCCGCGCGTTGAGGGTGATGTATGCTTCTGATACAGAATCAGTAGAGTTGGCTTCTTATAGACTTTAGGATGTGACAGCAGTATGGTACGAGTCCTGGCAACGGTCGAGAGGGTAGAATGCACCTCCAGCAGTATGGCCCGAATTCACTAGGGCTTTTTTGGATCATTATCTGCCTGTTGAGGTTCGCCGGGCTAGGGCTGATAAGTTCCTATTACTTCGCCATAACAATTTGAGCGTCCGGGAATATAGTTTGAAGTTTAACTCCTTGGCTAGATATGTTCTGACAATGGTAGCTGACATGGAAGATAGGTTATACCATTTCGTGACTGGACTTAGGGCCCACTTGACTAAGGATTATATGACGGCTTCATTACAGGGTGGAGTGGATATTGCTCGCATCCAGGCATATGCTCAAAATTTAGAGAACATTGGACACCAATAGCGAACTGAGCAGGACCCGAATAGGGCCCGTAATAAGTGGGCCAGATCCGCAGGTTATTCAGGTGCTTATCAAGAAGGTTATAGGCCCTATTCTTATAAAAGATCATCCCTTTCAGCAGTTAGTGCACCTTCCTGATTCCATAGACAGCGTTACGATGGAGCCACGTATTCTGGATCGGGCTAGAGATCGAGAGCGTTAGTTCCTTCTTACAGGGAAGAATCGAGCTAGGTGAGGCCCCAACTGCCCTTTTGTGATCAGTGCGGTAAGGGCCACTTTGGTCAGTGCCATTAGGGTATGGGGGTGTGTTATTCTTGTGGGTAGCCTCAGCGGGCAGATAATGATTTGACTCGCGGCGGGCAGATAATGATCTAAAGGGTAGGTTTATTTCCTACCTTAAGGCACGGAAAATGATTTCCAAAGGTTGTATTTATCATTTGGTGCGAGTTAGAAGCATTGAAGCCAAACCACGAACCTTGCATTCTGTTCCTGTAGTTAATGAATTTCAGGATGTATTCCTCGATGAATTACCAGGTCTCCCTCCCGAAAGGGAAATTGAATTTGCAATTAACGTGTATCCAGTCACTCAACCTATTTCTATTCCCCCTTATCGTATGTCCCCTGCTGAATTGCAGGAATTAAAGGTGCAATTGCAGGAATTGCTAGATAAGGGCTTCATTGGGCCCAACACATCTCCATGGGAAGCACTGGTATTATTTGTGCGTAAGAAGGATGGATCACTAAGAATGTGTACTGACTATCGGCAATTGAATAAGGCGACCATTAAGAACAAATATTTGTTGCATAGAATTGATGATTTTTTTGACCAGCTACAGAGCGCCAAATGCTTCTCGAAGATTGACTTAAGGTCAGGGTATCATCAATTACGTGTAAAAGGGGAAGATATTCCAAAGACAGCTTTCCGAACGCGATACAAGCATTTTGAATTCTTAGTTATGTCTTTTGGATTGACCAATGCTCCTGCAGCATTTATGGCATTAATGAACACCGTATTTCAGCTTTTCTTGGATGTTTTTATCATAGTGTTCATTGATGATATCTTGGTATATTCACGTTCGGAGACGAAACATGCGGATCACCTCCGAAAGGTGTTGCAAACATTGCGGGATCAAAGGTTGTATGCCAAATTTTCCAAATGTAAATTTTGGTTAACTTCAGTGGCTTTTCTAGGCCATATTGTGTCTGATGAGGGTATTAAAGTTGATGATCGGAAGGTCGAAGCCGTTAAGAAATGGCCCCGACCAAGAACAGCTTCAGAAATCCGAAGTTTCTTAGGTTTTGTAGGGTATTATCGGAGATTTGTGGAAGGATTTTCTTCTATAGCAGCTCCCCTTACAAAACTAACTTAGAAAGGAGCCAAGTTTTAATGGTCAGAAGCGTGTGAGCGGAGTTTCCAGAAATTGAAAGACAAGTTGACATCTGCTCCTGACCTCACCCTTCCAGAAGGCACCGAGGGTTACACTGTATATTGTGATGCATCACGCACCGGCCTGGGATGTGTGTGATGCAAAATGGTTAGGTGATTACTTATGCCTCCCGACAACTACGGAAACATGAGCAAAATTATCCAACCCATGATCTTGAATTGGCAGCAGTGATTCACGCTCTGAAGATATGGCGGCATTATTTATACGGAGTTCATGTTGATATCTATACGGACCATAAAAGCTTTCAATATATATTCAGGTAAAAGGAATTGAATTTGAGACAACGAAGGTGGCTCGAATTGCTAAAGGATTATGATGCTGAGATTTTGCATCACCCTGGCAAAGCTAATGTTGTTGCTGATGCTCTAAGTCGCAAGTCAATGGGTAGCCTATCGTATGTGCCAGCAAAAAAGTTGGAAATGACTAGAGAGCTTTATCGCTTGGCGAATTTGGGAGTTCGCCTGCTGGATTCAGAAGACACTGAGATTACCTTACAGAATATATCCCAATCGACTCTTGCCTCTGATGTAAAGGCTCCATAAAATGAAGATCCAGTTTTAGTTAGCATTAAGGAGGGAGTGCAGCAAAATCGAATTTCAGGCTTTGAACTGGATTCAAATGGGATTCTCAAATATCGAGGCCGTTTGTGCGTTCCAAATGTAACCGGGCTTTGAGACAGGATCATGTCAGAATTTCATTATTCTCGGTATTCAATTCATCCCGGATCCACAAAGATTTACCATGACCTCAAGGGCTTTTACTGGTGGAACGGTATGAAGAAAGATATTGCTAACTTTGTAGCTCAATGCCCCACCTGCCAACAGGTAAAGATCGAACATCAGAAACCCAATGGCTTATTACAAGAAATGGAGATTCTAGCGTGGAAGTGGGAAGTGATTAATATGGATTTTATCACGGGATTGCCCTGTTCTCGTCGCAAATTTGATTCTATTTGGGTGATCATTGATAGGTTAACTAAATCAGCCCATTTCTTGCAAGTAAGAACTACCCATGCTGCTGAAGATTATACTAAGCTGTATCTTAAGGAGATTGTGCGTCTTCATGGCATTCCGGTGTCAATTATTTTGGATAGAAGTGCTCAGTTTACGGCAAAGTTCTAGAGATCTTTTCAGGAAAGCCTTGGGACTTGAGTAAATCTTAGTACGACTTTCCATCCGCAGTCAGACGGGCAGGCTGAGCGGATTATTTAGACTTTGGAAGATATGTTACGAGCCTGTGTACTGTATTTCCAAAGGAGTTGGGATGATCATTTGCCTCTGATAGAGTTTGCTTATAACAATAGCTATCATGCCAGTATCAAAATGGCTTCATATGAGGCTTTATATGGCAAGAAGTGCAGGTCTCCTGCCGGATTGTTTGAAGTCGAAGAAGCAAGATTATTCGGGCTAGATCTTGCCCATCAGGCTATTGAAAAGGTAAAGCTTATTCAAGAATGGTTACACACAGCTCAGAGTCGTCAGAAATCTTATATTGATGTACGACAACGAGACTTGGAATTTTAGGTAGGCGATTGGGTGTTTCTAAAAATATCACCTATAAAGGGAGTGATGCGATTTGATAAGAAAGGGAAGCTCAGTCCCTGATATATCGGACCTTATACGATTGTCCGAAAGGTAGGCCAAATGGCTTATGAATTAGAGCTGCCATCAGAACTGCTAGCGCTTCATCCAGTTTTTCATATGTCCATGCTGAGGAAGTGTATTGGAGATCCCTCCAGAATCGTATCTGTTGACGATATACAAGTTATAAAAAATCTGACATACGAGGAAGAACCAACTGCTATTCTCGACAGACAAGTCTGCAGACTCAGAAACAAAGACGTGGCTTCAGTGAAGGTTCTATAGAGGAGTAAAGATAGGGCAGAGATGACATAGGAAGCCGAAGCAGAAATGAAGTCCAAGTATCCCCATTTATTCCCAGTCACAGATGATACTATTCCGGAGGAATCCTTGTAAGGTTCTGCTTTATCCGCAAATCACTTACAAGGTAAAAGTCATATTTAAACCCCCTTGAGAGTCAATGTGATGCGAAATATTGTTCTAATTATTGCATGTTTATGTGTCGTTGAGTACGATAGACTTATAAATTGGAAGTTGTGGTAGGCAGGAAATTAGAAATGTTCTAATTGCAAAAAATATTTTACTAAAGTTCCGTAAAATTTGAAATGTATGATTATACCTTAAGTATTCCAACATTCGAGGATGAATGTTTTAAAAGGGGGGGGGGGGGGGGGGGGGGAGAATGTTACACCCTGTAGTTTCGTATGTTGAGATTTGAGTTACCCTTCAAGGGAACATGAGATTATATGAGCTTATTTTATGAGGATTTAGGTTTACATAATAAGTTACGAAAGGATTGGAGGGCAAGTGAATCAAGAAAATTAAGGTTGTTGGATTTTAGAGAAAGTAGGAGGGGTAATTTTGGCCCTACTTGAGCAAGGAATATCTTATGGTATACAAGGAGTTTTGAAGTGAAATAAAATCCTAAATTGAAGTTCATGAAGTTTAGTTTCCAACGCAACAAACTGCAAGTCGATATGACGTCGAAGTAGAAATTTATGGATGTTACAAGTTAGGCGGGCAGAGCAGGGCGATGCTACAGTGCTACAGTGCCACTAACTCTAAGCCACTATATAAGGGCTAAAATTCATCTTTTTCTGCATAAAAAAAATTCCCAAATTCTCTAGAAAGCTCAGCAAACATATGAGAGCCTATATATCACATAAAAGTGAGGATTTTGAGTAATTTCAAGTTACAGAGTATTAATCGGGGTCTGGACAACGTGTAGTCACGATTATAGTTTCGTTTTGTGTTGGAGTTGGCTTGGAAGCAAAGTAAATCTTGAATATCTTCCTATTCTAGCAAGGATAAGGTATGAATTGCTTTTTCTTAATATCGATTTAGGAATATTTATGAGAATAAGGGTTATGGATTGTTGTGTTGGCCTTGTTGAGCATGGATTGAGAATTGAAGATAGTTTGGATGTAATTGTACATGTATATCTTATAGAATCTTGATAATATTGTGTTGATGATGTTGGTATTTTTTGGGAGTTATTTTGGTATTTGGAGGAAGTAGATAATATAGGGGAGATGCTGCCCAAATTTTCGTAACCCAAACTAATATTTGCTAACTAGTACGAGTGAATTAATGGGAAGCATGATGAAGGTATGATTAAAAATGTATTTCTCGCCATATAGGTTCAAGTGAGGGGCGAGCCTCGGAATAAAGGATCCCTTAAGTGGTGGTTGGCGAATAAGGTATGTAATGTGTTCATTTCTCTCTTTCCTTGGCACGAATCCAACTAGAGCATGCATATGAATATTCCATAATAAAATCACTCCACTCCTATGTCATGTATCTCAAATCTTAAGGTCTTAGTTATTTGATGGATTCTTGGTATATTATCATGATTATCATCGCTAAGTTATTTCTTTGGATTCGACACGAATTCCATAATATAAATCGGAGGTTACCGACCTTACGTCACTCCGATAGAGTTGTAGCTTCCATATGAGCCTTCATGCATACTATTTACATTATGTATAACTAACATATTATATTTATGGATCGGGCCGAACGTTCCTCGACACTAACATATTATATTTATGGATCGGGTCATACGTTCCTCTGCACTAACATATTATATTTATGGATCGGGCCGTACGTTCCTCGGCACTAACATATTATATTTATGGATCGGCCATACGTTTCTCGGTACTAACATATGGATCGGGTTGCACGTTCCGCAGCACTAACACTTATATGATATACATAAACACATATGTGCTTACTTATATATGATTTTTAATATTCATGCATTGCAAATTGTAAGTTCTTAGACAACAGGTTACCTCTACTCTATTTATATTTCCATTCTACTTATGTTATTGCTTCCAGCCTTACATACTCAGTACTTTATCCGTACTGACGTCCCATTGTACAGGACGCTGCATTTCATGCTGCAGGCTCTGACAGGGTTATTGAGAAGCGACTGCAGTAGGGTTTTCCAGCTTCAGCAGTGTCAGCAAGTGCCACTACTTCAGACTTGCTACCTTTTGGTACTTATCTGCTAGCGTAATAGATGTTTATATGTACACTCTTAGAGGCTCATGGACATAGTGAGATATGTAAATATTGTGTATGGTCATGTTGTCCTTGTTTCGATCTGTGATACTTCCTTGTTAGCCTTGTCGGCTTATAATTCTCGTGATGTCATAGCGACCTTGCCGGTCCGCATATGTATGGAGATGTTGGATTATTGGATATTTCTATGTTGGGCCTTTTCTGCGTGCAGGTGTTCTTTGAGTTATGGTATGTGATGTTCAAAGTAACATATTATATTTATGGACTGGGTCGTACGTTCCTCGGCACTAACATATTATATTTATGGATCGGTCGTACGTTCCTCGACACTAACATATTATATTTATGGATCGGGGAGCCCAATACTGAGCCCCTGCCCATTCTGTCCAAGTATAGAGCAATACCTCTTAATATGCCCTATCTCACCACACTCAAAGCAAGCACGGTCCAACGTAGGCCGCTGAACAGAAGCTGATGAAGCAGTGTAGCCTCCATGCTGACTGGAAGCTTGATAATTTTCCCCCCTGATAGGCCCCCAGCTGACACTGCATCGCGGACTGAACCAGACGCCCTAAATATTCCTGCGAACTTTGACCCTTCGAGAAGGAGTTGCTGAAAATTCCACCCCTTCGAGACTTCTTCTCTACCTGCTTCGCATGACACTTCTGCTTAATACCCTCAACAACACGAACATGTCCACCATCTCCTGGAATGAAGCCCCAGTGGCTACAAGCTGAAGAGCTGATAACTGAAGCCCAGTGTTCAACCCCTTCACGAACCACCGTATCCTCTCCCCCTCAGTGGGTAGCAAATTAAGATAATATCGGGACAGGGAGTAGAAACGGGACTCATACATAGTAACAAACGAGTTCCCCTGATCAATAGTAGCGAACTCATCTTTACTCGGTCCCTCAAAGTACGCGGAACGTACTTATCCAAAAACACAAAATAAAATTGAACCCAAGTTAACGGAGGAGACCCAACTGGCCTACACTCCACATATGCCCTCCACCATAGCTTGGCATCACTCAAGAACTGGAAGGTCACAAACTCTACCCCGTACTTGACCACGGCCTCGTCTTATCGAGCGTCTCGTGACAGCCTATAATGAACTTGTATGCATCCTCTGACTCAGTACCATAGAACACAGGAGGCTTCATTTTAGTGAACCTACAAAACAGATTATGCTCCTCGCCAGTCATTATCGGCCCTGCAACTGGCCTCGGAAAGGCCTCAAAACCCGGAACTCCCTCCAAGCGAGGTGCCACTGCTGCTACATGCTGAACCCTCAAAGCCTGTGCTCTGTCCGGACCTAGGGCTGCTACCTCTGTGCTACCACCTGCTGGACCGGCCGGTATAACTCTGGCCTGTGCTTACCCATGCAACCAATTTAGCACCTGTGCCATAGCATCTGGTATACCCTGAGAAGCTGCAGCTCCTGGCGGAACTAGTACTGCCGCTGGCTGGGCTGGTGCGGCCGCATCTCCCGCTGTCTCGTTAGGAACCACTGAAGGCACGCGGGTCAACCACTGGGACGCCACCCCCTGCTGGGGCCTCCCCTCAGCCAGCTCCTTTACCTCCACCTCTACCTCTAGCTGCTGCCGCACGTGTTCTCGCCATCTGCGAGAGAATGAAGGATAGTTAGATACCAATTTGAATCATCCGATACCAATTGGAATCAAGTAGCACGAAAGAAAGAAAGAAAAGGGAATTTTACTATTGTCCGGTAGCCTCTCGAAGATAAGTACAGACGTCTCTGTATCGATCCACAAGACTCTGCTAGACATGTCCTTGTACGACGAGATCGACGAACCTAAAGCTCGGATACCAAATCTATCACGACCCAACCCGCCATGACTGGCACCCAGCTAAATCCTAGTGGGCGAACCGACACACAAGTCATCTATTTATCCAAGTCCGATTTTATATTAACCAAGTTAATCAGTTATTACTCATTCAAGCATCAAATAAACAAAATAAGTCATGCCATAAATACTGAAGTAAGTGCGGAAGTTCTAACTATTACAAAATCCGAAAGTCATCATACCAGGACTCTAATCTAAAACATGTCTAAGGAATGAAATCTGACTAATAAATATCCATAATGTCCAGAGTAGGAAAAGACATCATAAGAGGAAGATCTTTCGGCGGCCTAACATAAATAAAAGCTCACCCTAAATCTGTCAGCAACGTCCTCAACGCTAGATGTGAAGGCGGGTAGTAGTCTCTGTATCACAATCTGCACTCAAAAGACTGCAGCAAGGTAGTATCAGTACAGACACTATCTACCAATAGATATCATAGGCCGACTAAGATTAGTATCATGCATATTTCATATAATCAATAGAATAAACAAGCCAGCCAACAGTCATAAATATCAATAAAACCACACAAGTCAACCAAGGATAATCACAATCAAATCACCAAGATATCAAAATCACAATCAACGGAAGCCACAACGGAAATAAGTTTTCCACAATAACCACACTCACTATACACATATGTAACTAATGTTATTGCTCAGTAGTCATGACCTATAGGGGACCCATGGGTGTCCATGTAACACTCGTTCCGGATTCACTCCTCGGACCCGAGCACCAACCTCCGCTCCGGAACGAACCGCGGACGCTGGATATATCAACGTACCTCTCATTTCCGGAACTAGCCTTGGACCATGAGCCCATAATCTAGGTCACATTTGTGCCTTTCCATACCTCTTTACAGGACAGTGTTTCTTACCTTCTCATTATCAACACTCACATCATTATTTCATGTCACAATATTGCCAAGAAGAACATACTAGCTTCTCATCACAACACATCCTGTCACGACCCAACTGGAGGGTCGCGACGGGCACCCGATGCTAGCCCACCGAGGCTCCTCTTAACATACCTTTACATATACATCTAGGTGAGCCACATATTAAACCATACATTTCTATTCATCAATCATACTAATCCCATTGGACAACAATACCTTTATATCAACATTAGCAACTATGCCCATATCAATGTACATAAGCCAACGAGGCTAACAAAATGACATCCAAAATATAGGCCGACAAGGCCAAATACATCTCACTATATACACATGTCTACGAGCCTCTAAGGAGAGTATGTCATATCATATAGGCGGGACAGGAACCTGTTATGCCCATAAATATGTACACAAAAAAATCAATACCAAAAGCTATAGCTCCGAATGAAATGGAGCTCCGCTATGTAGTCCTTGAGAAATATAGCTATGGATCATGCCTGTTTCTCTGGCCACCTGCGGGCATGACGCAGCGTCCACAAACAAAAGGACGTCAGGACGAAGAATGTACTGAGTATGTAAAGCATGATCAATATCATTATGAAAGCATAATATACAACAAAGAAATAGCATAGGATGAGAGATAGTCGTATCATCGTCATAAGCACTTACTTTCTTCTCATAGGGACTTTCCATTTCTAACACGTAATTGTGTACAAACATCCATATCTGTATCCGTACTTATATCCGTACTCATTTACATTTCGTATCCATAGTCGTATTCATATACATATTCATGTTCATAATCATATTCTTATTCGTATTCGTATCATATTCGTATTCATACTCATATCTATATCATATACATATCCATATCATATACATAGCATTTACATAGCATACCCCCCGACCACGAAGGTTTAGTATTTCACGTACCCGACCATGGCTAGGCTCGGTTATCATACATACCTGGCCAATCAAGGCTCAGGGTTACACATACCTGGCCCTACCAAGGATTCAGGGTTATCCATACCCAACTGCATTGGTGCGCGCGCATCGTGATAGATGTTATAGCCCGTATTTTGTACGTTCGGATAATTTAAGAAAATTGCAAGAAGTTAAGGACAAGGCCATATTTTGATCTTGTTTAACACACAAGCTGTTTATGAAATTTTTTGAAGTGGAAATATCAAGAAAAGATAGGGGCAAAAAGGGAAATTCACAAGATGGCTCGTAGAAAATATGGAGGAAGGCTAAGGGCAAATTTGGAATTAGGAAAATAAATTTTCATGAATTACAAAACAAAAAAAAAATGGGCTTGAAAAAAAAATGGGCTAAGTGGCCGGCCAAGGTGGGTGGGCTTTGGCCCACATGGATGAATTTTACATGTGCATAAAAGATGACTTAATGGTCATATTTCTCATCTTCATCCATAGAGAGTTCAAGAAACTTGGAGAGGAAAGAAAACAAGAAGGCCAATTCGGCCATAGTGAAGAGAAATTGGAGCCCTCAAATCTTGATCAAAAAATTTATTTTCTTCTAGTATTCCTACTAATTGGAAGGCCCTCTTTAACGTGGGATAATTGTTGGAGCAAGTAGACCCCTCTTTGTTGCAAGTTTATAACCATAGCCAAGTGAGAAGTTAAGGGAAAAAGGTAAGAATTAATCTTCTTTTATATGTTATGGATGGTTGTGTATGTTGTAGTATGTAGAAATGGATGAAATTTATGAAAATATGGATGTTATGTTGTGGCCGTGTATATATAGTATTGTGGCCGTGTGGTTGTTGTGTGGTATAGAAGAGAATGAATCAATTTTATCTAGTGTTTTGGTTGTTATTGTTGTGGATTCTATGTTGATAATGAAAGTTTGATGATTCTAGTTGAAGTTGTAAGTGTTGGAGAGTTGTTTTAGAAGCCAATGTAATTTGAATATAGTCTTCTTGTATTTATGGAAGATAATGTTGTTAGTGTGTGAATTGTTGGTGTAGTTCATGAATTTGAAAGAGGGAAATGTGTTGTTATTGTTCTTGTTGAATTTGGAAGGTTTCGGGTGGAGTGGAATATCGGTTAGATTACTTTGAATATTGTGCGGATTGTTTGAAACGTTCTTGAATATTGTTTGAATGGTTTCGGATTAGTACTTGAATATGTGAGCAAATATGAATCGAATATAAGTGAAACGCCGTTGAAGTTTGTAGAAAGAATGTTGCTAACGTTGGAATGTGTCTTGAATCGATTGTTGATATTGTTAGAATGACTATTGGTATTGTTGTTGGTAATTTGGCCGAGTTGAATTCTCGGATTTGTTGTTGATGATTTTGCCGAGTTGGATTCTCGGGGTTGTTGTATTTACAGGGGAAATGCTGCCGAAATTTCTGTAAATAAAGTGTTGGTTTAGAATTGGACTCTTAAGTGTTTATGGCTAATGTTTGGTATGTATGAATATTGTTGTAGATCTTGCGAAGCCAAAGACTTAAGTTCGGATTAGCGTAGAAAGCGGGAAAGGTATGTAAGGCTTACCCTTTCTTTCTTTTGGCATGATCTTTGTGAAACCAACATGACAAAGTATATGTATGATTTCAAAGAAACTCCCATTCTTAGAGCCACTAGGATGGCTAACGTTCTTGATTTCCATAAGCTGTTTCATATGGTTTGATGCGTATCTATGATGTTCGAAGTTCTATTTGATATGTTTCCGAATGGCATTCAAGAGACAATTGGTATGGCTAATGTTTTGATTTCCAAGTGATGGTACGTTTGATTATTCCATTGAGTCTTTGATATATTTTGATACGTACATACGGTTCCAAAAGCTCTATCTGATTTGATCCATAACGATATTCGAAAGGTACATAACATGATTGTTGCTTTGATTTTCCAAAAATGGCTTCTGAAACGTTCGTAGAAGGTTCTGTACTTCAAACACTCATAACTTTCTTATACTAAATCGGATTGACCCGAAACTTGTTTCTGAGCCTTCAGGTGTCGGTAAGTATACTTGTCCATCGAGTCTTAGAATTGATTTATATGCATATGGTTTCTCACTACTCTGCTCGTGCGTACTACTATTATATCGTTCGCCGAGTCCCGGGCCGGTTATGTCATTGTGCGCACTATGTTATACTCGGCATTATATTGATATATGGATCGGGCTGCACGTTCCGCAGCAATATATATATGGATCGGGCTGCACGTTCCGCAGCAATATATATATATGGATCGGGCTGCACGTTCCGCAGTAATATATTTATGGATCGGGCCGAACGTTCCTCGGCACTAATATATTATATTTATGGATCGGGTCGTACGTTCCTCGGCACTATTATATTGATTTATGGATCGGGCTGTACGTCCCACAGCACTATCAGTTATATGCATGTATGATATATGATGTCGACATATATGATGACTCCATTCACCGTGTCCCTCACTAGAGGGTCGGGATCTGTTATATGTATATGTATATGATGACATAAGATGTCGGCACGCATGATCTGTGTTTGGAAAGTAAGTATTTTGGTACTCTGGAGGATTTACTCATTTTCTGTACTTCTTCTGACATATGACATCGGTATGCATGATTTACGTTCGGAAAATAAGCACCTTGGTATTCTGGCTAATGTACTTACTTTTTGTACCGTTGTTCCGGTTATGTTTCCGCTTTCTGTATTTTATGCCTTACATACTCAGTACATATTCTGTACTGACCCTCTTTCTTCGGGGGCTGCGTTTCATGCCGCGCAGGTACACCCAGATGAGTAGAAGCCACTACAGAAGATGTTCCAGCGAAGTTAGCAAGCTCCATTTGGCCCTGGAGTGTTGCTGGGTCAGAGTATTATGCTATGATGTCTTGGTTGAGATTAGAGACTTTGCAGATAGAGTCGTGGGTATAGAAAGTCAGTCTTGTAAGCGGCTCTGTAAGCCGATGTACTAATATGCTTTATGTTACAGATTCCATGTGATAACAGATTTTACTTAACTTAAGAACGATAAAGAGAATGTTTCTGAAAGTCTTTCCTATATGTTTCATTCTGATTTGATTTAAAAGTCCGAAGAAGAGATTATGTATGTACTATGAGTCAGAGGGTTCGCTCGGCCCTAAATAAGGGTCGGGTGCCCATCACACCCTAGTGAGATTAGGGTGTGACAATATATATATACATCTATATATTCTACCCGGCCATATAATCTTGGGGTTTCATAATAGCCATACATAGGCACACATACATATAAGCTTATAGGCATATTTAGTATCATCACTATTATCATCCTTATCATTAACGTTATCACTATTATCGTCGTTCATTACATCTATGCTTATAGGATTACTCGTCATATGAGGAATTTAGGACAATCGTAACATATCGAGAATTATAAGCTTAGTAGCTTTTTGAAGATAGAATCATTTAGAGAACATCATAGGCTCATAGAAGAATAGATATTTGGCCAAAGAACCATGCCTTATGAAAGAAGGGTTAGCCTTACATACCTTTCCATTCAACTATTCTATCACTTGCACGTTCTCCTTCAATGCTCACGTTTCTACCTTCATTAGAGGTATACTATCATTAGAAAACCGATAGCTAGCATACATGACTAAAGCTAAAGAAAATTGGACAGCATCTCCTTTATTCATACGACTTCCTCCATATCATATATCAACTCCCAAACGTCAATAATACATTCACAATATCATAACAATAGTCTTTATTTATCCACATTATCCATATTTCTCAATTCACTTCCAATCATGCATATCCATGGTCATAATACATGATTATATTAATTCATATACAATGCCTATCCCATGTTCTTAACATCATTTATAACACAACCATATCACAACACATCAAGAATCATGACTCAATTCGAGCTATTACTCAAAATGGCACTATTTCCACATTCATGACCCATTTTCCTATATCCTTCTACAATCCAAGTGTTTCAACTTCCAAATACCTTAAACAACATTTAAATACCATAAATCTTACCTTAGATGTTGTAGGAATAAGCTTTGGATGGAAATACTTCACTTGAGCCAAAATCCTAGTTCATCTCCAATGAAATTTTCTTGGCTTGGATGATCTTTAATGAGTTTCTTACACTTGGTTCACATAGTTTGATGTTGTTGACCACTAATATCTCTTGAATTCTTATGGGAGAAGTGTAGAGATATATTTTAGAGAGAAGGGGTGTGAAAGGGAAATGAAATAAAATGAGACTTGATTCCTTATTAATAACACAAATCTCTCCCAACTAGTTTCTACGGACCAAGATACGGTCCGTATAAATTATACTGACCGTATGTCTGGCCGTAGATTTGGTCTAGAGAGGGGTGCTATTCTGGGCTGATTATACAGTGGAACATACGGCCCGTATGTTTTATACGGCTGGTATGTTTTATACGGCCAGTATGTTTGGTCGTATAATCCCCAGTTTTCCGAAGTTCGTTCTCGTCGACTCGTTTGATCTCCAATCCTTATGGACCCTTCTTAGCACTTGTTTATCACCTCATTAACAATGTAAGGGACGTTATAACTCTTCTCCAAAGCATTATTAAATCCTCGTTAACTTGTTACTTGTAATTCCTTTTCGATACCTATCGTATGTCTTGCCTTCTCTTGGCAAACTTCCTCCTCTTACTCCGGATGTCTTTGAAATCTTAACTAGGGTCATCAAATGCCATTACTTACTTATTTAAATATCGTATACTCTTGCTCTTCATTATTCTATTCACTGTGCATCAACGGAAAATTTTCCGAGGTGTAACACATCCACTACAGATTTAACAGACAGGAATAGTGGCACGAAGACTACACTATCACTCAATCACATTCACACAGGAGTTTGGCCACACAATATCATGCATGAAAACTAGACATACTTTCTCCTAAAGAATTCACAAAACATACAATCAACTAACCAAAGTCTAACTCAAGTAGACCATAACCTACCTCAAACGTATAGCTGGAACAACGCAAGTCACTCCGCTACAGCTAGATATCTTGGGTATGCGATTTTATAGGGTTTCTTGGATATTATGTGTTTAGTTGGGGTTTTGGGTTATGAGCCCGAACTTGAATTTTTGAACCTTCTTTAATCTAATATGAGTTTTGTTGATAAATTTCTTAGATTCTAAGCGTTTAATCAATGGGTACTAGTCCCTAGCTTGAATCTCCCTTTTTATTCAAGAATCTTGTTATGGGAATTGAGGGTTTCTCCAAAATTTGGGGTTTTTGATCATTGATGAAATTAAAGCTCATTTTGGGTTATAATTGCATGAAACTTGAGATTGTGACTACTTAGGCTTTGGATAAAATAATTTTTCAATAAATTTTCAATTTTACCCATATGGGCTCGGGGTCACCTTTTTAGAGTCATTTATTATTCCGACTTAGAAACATAGTAATATGGGTATCAATAGTCCCATAATCTAATATAGATTAATTTCTTGGTAGACTTTGATCAATCTGAGGCAATTCGGAAAGGAAAGGCTCAAGCGGATTAGTTAGTGGCACCTGTTATGTCTAGACTTCGGTTAGAGAAACTTATGTAGATAGCAGTTGTAGATAGTATGTAGACTTCGGGCGTGGTTATGGTGATAATCCACTAGTTTGGTATGGATCTTGTTACGTAGGCTTGTCTCCATGTTAGTTATACTTCTGAATTGATTATATTCATCTCTGTCTCTTGATATCTCACTTGTCTTATGAAAAGGAAGGATGATGTTGACGAATTGAGTCTTGATATGCATTTCGTGGCAACTAATGGTTGATAGTACGATGTTTTTTGTTGTTGAGGTTGATATCATGCATTCCATATTTCTTTTGGTTGATTGATATGATTGTGATTAGTAGTGATGATAAGTGAGTGAGAGTAGCCTCTGAGGTCTGCCAGAGAGCGTAAAAGAGATATAACAGCTCATGATCCGAGGTCTTTATCGGAGCGAGATGAGCACTCGTAATCCGAGGTCATTTATCGGAGCGAGAGTATGCTCGTGTCTGAGGTCATTTTCGGGAACGAAGGTACATGGACTTCGAATGTCTCCCATGGGACATGGCTTTGAAGAATTGCCCTTAGCATGTGTGTACGGTTATGGAACGTTGTCCAGTGCATTGCATTGCATCCACATTCATTCATCTACTTTTTACTGCTTACATGGCAGTTCATACACTCGCATGATCCTCTATATGCTTGACATATTTAGTACTATTCTTGAATGCTTATTTGCTCTACTTGTTAATTTCTTCTATTTTATTTGCGTGATCTAATCATTGTCAGCCTATGATACCTACGAGTACTTGTGTTGTACTCATACTACTCTTTTTGCACTTTCTGTTGAGTGCAGAGTTCGTTCAGGGTTTCGATTCTCAACCTCGCAAGTGATCTCTAGGCCACTTGCCAGGGATTCCAGGGTGAGCTACTTGCCAGATCTAAAGCCCAGAGACCCCTCTTAAATACCTGTGTTCTTTTCTTACTCTGATACAATATTTTCTAGTATGTGAGACTGTATTTCCTCTATCAAAATATGTAGTGCGTTTTAGGAGCTCTTGTATGAGTTTAGACCATTCTTGGGGTTATTATTTATTTAGTTCTCCACACTGATTTTTTCTATACGTTAAGACTGTTAGTTTATTATTTATTTAATTCTGCATTGTTGAATGTTAAATGAGATAGTTTAAGGGAAGGGTTCGCCCACCAGGGGGATAGTGTGGGTGCCCGCATGACTTACGAATTGGATTGTGACAAATAAATGCTAAAATTACAGCACAACATATAAAATCAGAGAAAGACAATGGTCAATAACATTGGTTGTTTAAAAGAGATAAATATTTACAGTATATACCAACCGCTTTAACATCAATCATTAACTCCAATAACAACACAGAAAAAATGCCAAATTTGATCATATATTAGAGATGACCACAATGCCAAGTTCATCAATTTTAACTAAAAAATCTCGACTTTAGAACAAGAAGAGTTACAGCAAACAGATTAGCATCAAACCAATTCCATTAGTACGAATAATATTGAAGCACCACCACTAACAAAGCAGAAAGAACATCGTTATGCAAAGTACCTTTTTAAACCTTCCAATCTAAGGATATCAAAGTCATTCATAAAGAAATCTTAGAGAACAATAAATGCATAATATATGTATGCACTAATCATAGATGTTAATATAAATTTCGAAGCCTCCGAGTCTTTTTCTTGATCAATTGTCCTCAAACTAAAAACAAATATAAAGTCTTTTCAATTTATCGTCCAATTCATGAATAAATTCTCGGGTGCATAAAATAAATAAAAACTGCCTGTATAGGTATCCCATGCCATAACCTCATAAAAATCAAATATTTCCAAAATTCACTGAAGTTATTATCCAAATAATTGAATCTAAAGGTTAAAAAAAATGAAAGACAATAATGACATAAAAAAATGATCTAGTTAATTTCTTCAATCCATCATAGTAACAAAGACACTCGTGGAGAAAAGGGTCAGAGGAACTGATAACTAAAAAATTATCGACTCCACCAACGAAACTCTGCAAAATTCGAGATTGCCTAGCTTGATCTCTAGTTATGAGCTCCTCCAACTCAACCATGTCATTTAGTGAAAACATCTTTTTCAAACACAGTACTCCCAAGGAAAAATTTACACCGAAAGATGCATTGTGCTTCTTTCTTTACGCTTGCTAAGTGTTGGTGCCATCGTTGTCCCTGAAGCAATTGGTGTTGCAACCAAAACTGGAGCCAGTGAAGCATAAGCAGCTGGGGTGTTACTACTTATAGAGCTAGAGTAGGTGGAGAACTAGCGGGTGGTTTGGCTGGTGGAGAACTTGCAGGTGTTTTAGCTGGTTGTGTAGATACTGATGCAATAATGTAACGACCCGTTAGGTTGTTTAAGTGATTTTACCTATTTTGAGATAAACAACCCTTTATTTAACTTTACTTTTACGTATTTGACTTGGAGGGATGGGTAGCGCTGTTAATGAGGCAATCAGATTAGTATCGGAATGAAACACCCACGTTTTTGAGTTCTTAAGTTTTGGTTTTGGAAAGGTTTGACCAATAGTTGACTTTTAGGTAAACGTGTATAGAATTTCTCAAAGTTTCATTAGGTCCGAAATACCATTTATTACTAGGTTGAGTAGTTGGTACGGTTCCCGGGGGACTCGGGGGTACTTTGGGGTCTCGATTGGAAACTTAACTTTTGAAGTTGTTTGGAGTTGGCTATAATCAACCCAGGGTCAAGATGACCACTTTCGAAAATTTTAAGTGCGCGAGTGGATTCGTTGCATGTCTAAGGACTGGTTTGTATATTGGGTTTATATCCGGAAGGTTCCTAGTGAGTTTCGGGTGCTGAATCGTAGTTCGAAAACTTGGCTGATTTTCTAGTTTTCTAGTGTCTCGCTTCTGCGAGTTTTGGGCTTCACATGCGCAAGGTGGGCTGCAAGTGCAAGATTCGACTTGGAGGGCTACACCCGCTTCTGAATGAAATGGTCCGCAGAAGCGGAGCCACTCTTACACCTGTTAGTCTGCAAAGTGGACCTTGCTGGTGCGACGAAAAGAGCGCGGAAGCGAGCCAGCTGGTGCGGAGCCTTCAAAGTTTTGGATTGACTTTTTGGAACCAAATCTTTTTATGAATTTATTGGTATCCTTAAAATCGTGTGTTAATGTAGAATTCGTATCTTGATAGACTTTGCTCAATTGGAGGTACTCCGGAAGGGGAAAACTCAAGTTTGAGGGTTTGTTGCTCCCGCTCGGCATCAAGATAGGTTATGATTTATTCTTTAAGACTTCGATTGAAGAAAGTATATAGTTTATAAATGTTGAAGGGGTACAGGGCGTGAAAGGGGCCCCACCTTCGTGATTGTGATGAACACCTGGGTGGGTTGCAGTGTATTTGTTCGAGAAATTGATGCAAGTTAGGATATTGTGACTGGGAAATCATTATAGGCCTACAAGCATTGGTCATGGTGAAAAATCAAGTTAGGTTAGTATGATTGTTTTTATTTGGGATAAGACGGCCATGTTTACTATTGTGTGTATGAATTGGTTCATTTTGCAATCATCACACCATATCCCGTATATATCATGAAAATGGCATCAATCTTAACCTTAAGTTGATATTATATGACCCGTGGTTTATATACATTCATCCCCTACTTTATGACTCTGTTGACACGTGTTACCCTGCATTTTGTACCTATCCGTGCATTCATACATATACATATATATTCATTGTGATGCGGCATTTTATGATATATGAGATGGTCTGTCGAGATCAAGAAAGAGGTAAGATTGATGTGCTTAAGCACGTGGGGAAATGGTTTCGGGTATGATGATATGTGTTGCATGGATATGATTTGATATGATATGATTGATATGGCTCTCACCCAGTCTGACGGTACGTGCCGGATGGCGTTAAGAGGTATATGGACCTCACTAGTCCCTTATAGGTCATGACTATATGGCATGGAATATAGCATGTGTGTACCAGGTATGAGCTTTGGCCAGTGCATTGTATCCATACATTCACTATTTTGATCCATTGCATTCTCACACGATTATTTGATTATCCGTCGTATTAGGTGAATCATGACTACGGGTTAAGAGGTGTATAAAAAAAGGTTGGCTGTGTCGTTTTACTTGGTGCGTTTCTTTTTAATTTTTAAATGCTTTATGCATTATTCCTTTGTTGACGGCCTATGATACCTACAGAGTACTAGTGGTTTGTAATCACATATAATTGCAGCACTTTTTCTGGTGCAGAAATAGACCCGTGTTCCAGCGCCAGGCCTTGTGGCTGATCTCGAGGTTACCTTATTCTGGATTCTAGCGTGAGCTTCAGTCAGACCAGCAGCTATGGATCTCTCTTATGTTATTATGTCCCTTTCATTTTGAGACAGATTTTTATTTCTGTATTGTCTAAGACTTGTATTTCTATTTAGAAACTCTTGTATGAGTTAGACCAAGTTTTGGGTTGTATTTGACTAAGTTATATGTCACACTTATATATTCATGTTGAGACTGTTGGATATTGTTGCAAGCATAATTAACTCCTTACTTTACTTTATAAATGATTTTCTATTTCGGGGATGGTTCGCCTACTGGTGGGATAATGTAGGTGCCATCATGACCCACCAATCTGGGTCGTTGCAAATTAGTATCAGAGTTTTAGGTTCCCCGGTCTCATGAATACCAGAGCAATGTCTAGAAGAGTCTCGCGGATTGGTACATAGACATCTGTACCCATCCTCGAGAGTCTTTGGGAAATTTAAGAAAACTTCCACTTTTAATCCTTTTGTGCTGACTTGTTCAAACTAATATCTGACTTCATATTCTATTCTCTCACAGATGGTGAGGACACGCGCGGATGTAGCTAGGGATGAGTCGTCGGCACCTTTTGCCAGAGTTGTGGCCTGTGGCAGGGGTTAGGGTAGAGGTCATGGTAGGGGTAGACTCCATGGGCCAGCATCGGCCAGAGGTCGGGTACCAATGGCGGGTCAGACCCGTGTAGATCAGTGTCTTCCGAACTGGAGATAGAGCATGAGATTGAGAATGAGGACGAGCCTATTAAGGATGAGGAGTTGGGGCCAGCCCAAACACCACCTAAGATCATTGCTACACCAATACTACAGGATGCTATGGTTAGAATTCTGAGCCTACTTGAGGGTTTGACCCAGGCCGGCACATTCCAAGCTACACCAGATGGTTCACAGACCAGAGTTGAAGGACAATCTCCTGATCAATTGCAAACTCCGGGGGAACAGCCTACTGCCACTGTAGCTTCACTCATTGATAAGTTGCCAGCACTTGATTTTTCTCCTCGCACAGTCCCTGGACTAGTTATGAAGCCGAAGATGTCTAATCAGCTCACTAGGATGAGCCCTCCCTGGTTCTATGATACGCCAGAGGAGGAGTAAACGTATGAGTTCATCGTCAGTGCCATAAGAGGCTTCACAAGTTAGGTGTAATGGAGTCACATGGGAGTGGCTATATTTCTTTTCAGTTGATTGGGGATGCTAACTAGTGGTAGAGGTCTCACATTGAGTGTCGACCAGCACAGTCGCCTTCTTTGACTTGGAGTCGGTTCTATTAGGTATTTCTGGAGAAGTATGGTCCCTATAACTTGAGAGACATGAAGAGGGACGATTTCAAGGACTTGGAGCAGATAGGGTTATCTATTGTAGAGTATGAGTCTCGGTTTCATGCTTTGGCCCGTTATGATGTATTATTAGTCCCCGCTGAGGCAGAGAAAGTATGGAGGTTTGTGAAAAGATTAACCTTTGTGATTCGATTGGCGACGTTGCAAGTGGTAGCTTCTAAGGCTTTATTTCAGGTAGTGGTGGGTCACACCACGAATATCGAGTCAGTGAGGTGGCAGGCACATGATAGGGGTTATGACAAGAGGATTCGCAGAGTTAGTAGTTTCAGCGGTTCCTCTTATTGGAGCAGGGGACACTATTTTGGTCTGTCATCGATCAGCTGTGACCTTATTTAACTCGGTCTCTACTTACTTCTTATCTGTCTACTTACTTTGCTTCGGGTCTGGATATGTTATATGAGTAGCTTGGTTTTCCTATTACTGTTTCTACTCCCATTGGGGATTCTGTAGTGGTGGATCGAGTCTATCGGTCTGTCGTTGTTACCTTCATAAGATATGACACTTGGGCTGATTTGAAGATTTTAGACATGGGAGATTTTGACATTATCTTAAGCATGAATTGGTTTTCCCCTTATCATGTTATCTTGGACTGACATGCCAAGACAGTTAGGTTAGCCATGCGGGGTGTTCCTAGGTTGGAGTAGAAGGGAGCAATTGGCCACGCGCCGAAAAGAGTTAAATCCTACATTACAGCCCGACGGATGGTTGAGAAGGGGTGTTTGGCTTACTTAGCTTATGTACAGGATACTATTTCAGACACTCCTCAACTTGATTCAGTACCAGTGGTGACCGAGTTTCCTGATGTTTTTCCAACAGATATACCTGGTGTTCCACCGGATTAGGATATTGAATTTTGCATGGATTTGGAGCCGGGCACCAAGCCTATTTCAATTCCGTCATACCGGACAGCGCCAACGGAGTTGAAGGAATTGAAGGAGCAACTGCAAGATATGGTGAGTAAAGGAGTCATCAGACCTAGTGTTTCACCTGGGTGCTCCAGTGCTATTTGTGAAGAAGAAAGATAAAAGCATGCGTATGTCTATCGACTATCGACAGCTGAACAAGGCTACAATCAAGAACAAGTATCATATTCCGTATATTGATGACTTATTTAATTAGCTTTAGGGTCCTTCAGTCTTTTCTAAAATCAATTTGAGGTTTGGTTATAACCAATTGAAGATTAAAGCGGAGGATATTCCAAACACAGCTTTCAGGACCCGATATAGCCATTAGAGTTTTGGTTATGTCTTTTGGGATAACCAATACCCCAGCATCCTTTATGGACTTGATCACAATGTTTTTTAGACCGTACTTGGATTCCTTTGTGATCATTTTTATTGATGATATTTTGATTTACTCTCGGAGTAAGGAGGAGCATCAGCAGCATTTGAGGATTGTACTTGGGATCTTGAAGGAGAAGCAACTCTACGCTAAGCTTTTGAAGTGTGAGTTCTGGCTTAGTCTGTGGCGCTTTTAAGACTTGTAGTGTCCAAGAATGGTATCATAGTGGATCCTAAGAAGATTGAGGTGGTTCACAATCGGGTTAGGCCTACTTCAGTCACTGAATTATGGAGATTCATTGGCCTCACTAGCTATTATCGATGTTTTGTGGAGGGTTTCTTATCTATTGCATCTCTTTTGACCAAGTTGACTTAGAAGAATGTGGCTTTCCAATGGTTGGGTGAGTTTGAGGCGAGCTTTTAAAAGCTCAAGACTTTGTTAACTTCAACCCCGATTTTGACTTTACCAGTAGAGGGAAAGGTCTTTACCATATATTGTGATGCTTCACGGATCCGACTTGGGAGTATTTTGATGCAAAAAATTAAGGTCATAGCCTACACTTCGAGGCAGTTGAAGGTGCACGAAAAGAATTATCCCACTTATGACTTGGAGTTGGCGGTAGTGGTCGTTGCTTTGAATATTTGGAGGCATTATCTCTATAGTGTCCATTGTGAGGTATTTATAGATCACTGGACTCTATAACACATTATCTCTTTGGGAACGTTTGATGCCATTTGGGCTATTGTGGACTGTTTGACCAATTCTGCTTACTGGATACTGCTTTATACTACTTACAATTTAGAGAAGTTGGCCAAGATCCAAACCAGAGATATAGTTCATATTCATGGAGTTCCCATTTTTATCATTTTGGACATAGAGTGCCCATTTCTATCATTTCGGATCGAAATATCATTTTTGGCGGACTATGCAAAAGGAGTTGGGTACCCGGGTTAAGATCAGTAAATCATTTCACCCTCAGACCGATGGTTTGTCTGAGCAGACTATTCAAGTCCTTGGATATGTTACGGGCCTGTGTGATTGACTTTGGTGGTCATTGGGATCAGTACTTACCCTTGGCAGAGTTTTCCTACAACAGTTACCATTTGAGAATTGAGATGGCCCTGTTTGAGGTATTGTCTAGTAGGAGGTGTCGTTCTCCTGTTGTTGGTCTGATGCTTTTGAGGCTAGGCCTTGGGGTACGGATTTGCTACGAGATTCTTTGGACAAGGTCAAGTTGATTCAGGAGAGGCTTCTCACAGCTAAGAGTAAGCAAAAGAGTTATGCAGTTCGAAAGGTTCGTGACTTGGAGTTCATGGTTAGTTAGTGAGTTCTGTTGAAGGTTTCACCCATGAAGGGTGTGATAAGGTTTGGCAAGAAGAGCAAGTTGAGTCTGAGACATATTGGTCCATTTGAGATTGTTCAGCATATTGGTGAAATAGCCTATGAGTTGTCTTTGCCACCTGCGTTCATCCCGTATTTCATGTCTCGATGCTCAAGAAGTACCATTCGGAAGGTTCTCATGTGATTCAATGGGATTTTGTGTTACTTGATCAAAATTTGACTTTTGAGGAAGAGTCGGCTGCTATTCTAGACAGGCAAATTCAGAAGTTGATACCCAAACAAATAGCTTTGGTGAAAGTTCAATGGAAGCATCATCCAGTCGAGAAGGCCACTTGCAAGATCAAGTCGCATATGCGGAGGAGATATCCCTAGCTTTTCGTCGATTCAGGTGCTTTCTTTCTCTTTACGTTCGAGGACGAACATGTGTTTAATTGGTGGATGATTTAACCACCCACTAGGTTGTTTTAGGGATTTTACCTATTTTGACCTAAACAACCCTTCCCTTAACTTTACTTTAACGTATTTGACTTGTGGGGATGGGTAGCGTGGTTCTCGAAGCAATCAGAGTGGAAAACCCAGGTTTTTGAGTTCTTAAATTTTAGGTTTGGAAAAGTTTGAGCACTAGTTGACTTTTGGGTAAACGTGCCTGGAATTGAATTCCGACAGTTTTATTAGGTCCGAAATATCGTTTATGACTTAGTTGAGTAGTTGGATATATTCCTGAGAGACTTAGGGGAACTTTGGGTTCTTGGCTAGAAACTTTAGCTTTTAGAGTAGTTTATAGCTGACCATGATCAACCTCGAGAAAAGATGACCTTTTCTAGAAATTCCGAGTGCGAGAGTGAGTTCGTTGCATTTTTTTAGGACAGGTTTGCATATTTAGTTTATGTCTGGAAGGTTCCGGGTGAGTTTCGGGTGTCCGATCGAAGTATGGAAACTTGGCTGACTTTCTAGTTTTCCAGTGTCTCACTTCTACGAGCTTTGGGCCGCACATGCGCAAGGTGGGCCGCAGGTGTGAGATTCGACTTAGAGGGTTAGGCCTGCTTCTGTGTGAAATGGTCTGTGGAAGCGGAGCTGCTCCTGCGCCTGTTGGTCCGCACCAGCAGACCTGGTGCACTTAAGTGGACCTCGCTGGTAAGAGGAAATGAGAGCGGAAACGAGCCAACTGGTGCGAATTTTTGGCCGCTTCTTCAGAGGATCACTGGGCAGAACCTAATAAAATACCCCATTTTGAATTTAGTCTATTCATTCACATATTTGGAGGTTGGAAGCTCGGCCTAAGGTGGTTTTGGAGAGATTTTGCAGGATTCTTCTAGCGGGTAAGTTCTAATCATCACTTTTACCTTTATATCATCGATTATTAAGGAATTCCATGTTAGAAATCATGATTTAGGATGGGAAAAGTGGGGGTTCTTCACCTAGGTTGAAATTGAAATTCTTGATAAATTGGAGACCAACCCACGAATGGTTTTGTATGATTTTCTGGATTTAGACTAATTAGGCTATGAGTAAACTAATTTTAACTAAAAATTTCTGTGTTTTCCTTTGGGTTCAGGTTTGGCGATTATGGGTTCGTTTATGTTTTTGATTAGAGAAGTATAGCAATATGGATATTGTTGGATTCGTGTGACTTCTAGAGAACTAATTTGACCTTGTCGAACTCGGATTCCTCATAAATTACTGTTTAAACCTTCAGAGTTTGGGAGGGGGTTTTGGATTGACATTTTGGACCCGAATCCTTTTGAGACTTTATGGGTATCCTTAGAATTGTGTATTAATGTAGAATTCATATCTTCCTAGATTTTTCTCATTCAGAGGAATTCTAGAAAGGGAAGGCTCAGGTTTGAGGGTTTGTGGCTCCCGCTCGGCATTGAGGTAGGTTACAGTTTATTCTTTAAGACTCCGATTGGAGGACGTATAAGGTTTATAAATGTTGAAGGGGTGTTGGGCATGAAAGGGGGTCCAACCTTCGTAGTTGTGATGAATACCTGTGTTGGGATTAGCTAGACTAATGCGTATGTGAGTTTTGATGATTGACAAAGTTTGATTATAAACAAAAGGTGAACAATGATTGATACCATGAAGAAGACATACCAGGTCTAGAGACATGTGAGAATGCACAAGAATGAGTTGAAAAAAGCAAGACATTTGGTTAAATGTAGTAGAAGTTCCAAACAAAGAGTAATGTCTGAATGAGCAAGAATGCAATGCACATGGAACTAGTCCAACGACCTGATCTACTGCAAAGAGATAGTTACAAGCAATACAAATGAATCAGGTTTACAAACACATTCCAGCAGATACAGATAAGCAGACAAGCACAGTCTAAAAGGAGATAATGAGGTGACATAGCCACAGAGTTGTTCAGTGTATATCATGAATGAATATATGAATAGAACAACTGAACAAATAAGCAAAGGGAGAGAAGATGAAGAGAGTAGATGACTCAACAAGAGGAGCAGTTCATTGAAAAAATAGAACAAATGTATAAAACATTTTCCACATCAAGGAGACATCAGATGCAGAGGAGGAATGATCACAGGTCATCAGGTGCAATGGATGAATGACCTAGAAGCGAAGACATTGTATGAAGAAGAGCTTAAAGTGACCAAAGGTGAGTTGACCAGTTACGGACACAGAGCTATACAATTATATGAAACAGGTCTGACAACATGTTCCACCCAATATCTTAGAAGTAGTTTAACTGCAGAGGCAGAATGAAAGAGATTGGTGGAACAGGTATATAAACATGTTCCAGCTCAACAATGCAGATATTAAGAGATGGACGAACCAAGTAGATGAAACAGGTTCGTGAACATGCTCAAAACAAATCCTGCAGCAATAAGGATCTACAGAAGAATCATGGTAAAGACTTGGCGATCAAGTATGAAAGATTCCTTGTCATATTTGTCGAGATTAGTAAGCCTTCTACAAGGAAAAGAAGCCAACTTAACAAGGCAAGAATCCAAGTACAACACAAAACCTTATTGCGTGTTATGGTTCAACAAGAAAAGGTTTTGTCACCAACCTATGGAGCTTAAATTATTATAAATACCCAGGTCTTAGCAAGAAGAAGTTTGCACACCCACAGAGAGAATTCAAAATAATAAGAGAGGAAAAGACAAATCCGGAATATTCAAGAATCTAGGGTTATATCCCTAGTGCAAGGAGACGGACTGAAGGAACTGTTTTACCATATAATGTCCTCCAATTCACAAGTATAGATATCTTGTTATAGGGTGTTCTATCGAGTTGTATCTTTATCAACTTATTTAGAAGCATAAGAGTAGATACAAAATATTGTAACTTTAAATAGGAGTTTACTACCTGAAGATAGCCTGCTAGTCAGAGTTTGGGTAACAAGGCCAAGGTAGGAATTAGGTTGCAGAGTTTGTAAATTAATTTGCAGTTGGCTCACAGTTGCAGTGGAGTTGTAGAGGTAAATCCTACAGGTCTGTAGGTCATGGTTT
The DNA here is from genome assembly GCF_019175385.1 of Lycium barbarum. Lineage (NCBI taxonomy): Eukaryota > Viridiplantae > Streptophyta > Magnoliopsida > Solanales > Solanaceae > Lycium > Lycium barbarum. The sequence goes on along the minus strand of NC_083337.1, from coordinate 123,982,298 downwards.
TTATCGCTCTTGTGAGCCGGGTGGTTTCCACGTAAAAATACCGTGTCCTTGACCTTCCTATTTATTTTTATTACGCAAGTACGTTCGTAGAACAGTTTAGGTAACGTGTTCTGTCCATAAGAGAGTAAATATACGTGGGGACAGACATCTAGATCGTGCAAAGCTAACAAGTGGTATCAGAGCCAAGTTCTCCTCAAAATGTTAACGCCTTGGAGAAGATCATAATGATTGTTGCACCTCCTACAGGACACTCAGAGGGTCAGTGCACCAGAAGGCCACCTTCATTCGATGGACAATACTATCAATGGTGGAAGGAGCGAATGGAAGATCATCTGCAAGCAGAAGATTATGAGTTATGGGATTGGGTGATTGAAGAACCTAAATATCCCATGAAGAAGGCTGAAGATAGGACTGAATTAAGAAAATAAAAGGTTGAATACATTGAAAGCAACTACAAGATTCTTGAAAAGAATGCAAAAGCCAAGAACGCTTTAATTTGTGGTCTTGGTCCTGATGAATATAATAGAATAGCTTGAAGTATAACAGCCAAGCAGATATGGGATGCATTGAAGATTGCTCATGAAGGAACCAGCCAAGTCAGGAAGTTGAGGAAGGCTATGCTCTCTACTGACTAGGAAAACTTCAAGATGAAGCCCGGAGAGAAAATTGCAGATATGTTCACTCGATACATATCTATTGTGAATGAACTGACCTCACTTGGAAAAGTCATCTCCATTGAGGATTCAATAGGCAAGATCCTGAGAACCCTTCCAAGAGAATTTAAGATGAAGGTTACATCAATCGGGGAAGCAAATGACATAGATGAGATGTCTCTATATGAACTAGTAGGAAACCTAAAGACATACGAGATGGACATGGAGAGTGCAAGAACTAAAGAAGCAAGCTCAAGAAGGTCTTTAGCTCTTAAAACCACAAACACAGAAGAAGAAGAATAGGGCCTGGCCTTGATTACTAGAACTTTTAGAAAATTCCTCAGAAGGGAAAATCAAAAGGGCAAAAACTCTGAAAGAGGCAGGAGCATCGATAGAGGACAGGCAAGTAGATGTTTTAAGTGTGATAAAGCTGATCACATGATCAAATACTACCCACAATAGGAAAAAAAAAAGGAAGAAGAGAAGGGCAGAGAAGGAGAAAGAACAAGGAGACAACCAAGGCTATGGTAGCAGCCCGAGGCTCTGATGATGACTCAAAAGACAAGACTCACCACACCGCACTCATGGCTGATGACCACTCAGAATCAGACATAAAAGAAGACATCAAAGTAAGCACATATGGGCTCAACGACAAATTGGACGTGCTGTCAAAAGAAAAAATAACATCCTTGATGGAAGACTGGATTGATGAATGTGATAAGATGAGCACAAGAAAATATGAATCACTCATTGAAGTTAAGAGCCTAGAGGACCAACTACTAAAGAGTGAAGAAAGCAGAGTCAAAACCGAGAAGGAAAATTAACTACAGAAAGAACAGGTTGTTCAACTTGGTTTATCCATTTTGGGTCTTCAATCTTAAGTTATAAAGCTGACACTTAGATCAAGAAAGCATGAGGCAAATGATGACATGTCACGACCCAGCTAGGGCCGTGACGGGTACCCGGGGCGAACCACCGAGCACCACTCGTTCTACCACTCATCATACTCATTGAGCCTCCTTTTTCGTCCATGAACTCATAATCATAAGAAAATCATTTTCATTGAAGAACATAAATACTTTTATGTACATGAGCCCTTTGGCTAACAAAATATAATGTACACCTATCTACGTATATACAGTAGTGACCTTGTGAGACCATATAACCCACACATACGTATCTACGAGCCTCTACTAGAGTACTAAACATATGGACGGGACAAGACCCCGTCGTGCCCAAAATACATATACATATATATACACAAAAGTATAAACCCGATTAGCACCTCCGGAATAATGGAGTGCTCCTGTAAATCTGCCGATAGCTCCTATAGGTCTGCGCCGTCTCCCTGTCTACCTGCGGGCATGAACACAACGTCCAAAGAAAACGGACGTCAGTATGAATATTGTACTGAGTATGTAAGGCATGAATGACATAAACATGATAGAGAATCATAAGTCATGAGGTGAAGGCAAAACCTGCGCGACCTTTAAGGGTGAATACATTCCATACATATATCGCATATACATAATCGTCATACATGAACCATCATAGCGTATACATCATCATGTCATAAAATACATCATCGTAGTGCAGTAGCTTCTCATACACATAAAACATTATCCGTATTAGGCCACGTAGGGCTCGACAATATCCATATTCGGCCACAAGGTGGCTCGACAGTATCCGTATTCGGCCACGTAGTGGCTCGACAGTATCACATGCATCACACAAGGATCATTATATCTCATCATCATCATTGTCATCGTATACATCTCGTAAGCTTATCGTAACCTTTCATTAATGCACACATTAAATTCAAAGACAATTTATGAAAGTCACATCGTATTCGTAGCATGAATTTCATATAATTATCGTATGATAGTCTTTATAATCTTTAGTCTTAAGCAAAACATTACCACTATCGTTTATATAGCATATCTCTTACCTTTATCTCATATGAAATCTTCTATGAACATAGACTCATAACTTTGCGGAACATTGGTCATAGGATATGCATTAAGGCTTATGGACAATCTATAACAATGTCGGGGTGACATAAGGTCGAGAACCCCCCGAGTCCATTATGGAGCATTCATAAGCATTATGCCTCACCTTGAAGGAATTAGCATATAAGGTGAGTGTAGTCGATGGACAATATCAATGGAGCGTAATATGGATCATTAGCCTTGTAGAACTATGATATTGTAGGCCTTAGTATCTTTAGACTTAGACTCATCATCTTCATTACCGCATTCGTAACATGCCTCTTATCTTATCCCATATGGCTATTCATGGACATAGGCTCTTAGTTTTCCGGAAAGTAGGAAAGTCATGGAGAGGTAAGAAAAATACTATCATAGGAATCATATAAGGATCATTAACTTCGTAGGAATATCATATCATGAGCTTTATGACTTCTAGACTTAGATTCATTATCAACATCGTCATACTTGTAACGTGTCTCTTTTCTTTATCTTGTGATGCTCTTTATAATCACAGACTCATAGTTTCTGATACGTAGGGAAAATCATGAAGAAGGAAGGAATATCATATCATGGGATTCATGCCTTAGAAAGAAGGGACTAGCCTTACATACCTTTGTCGCTTACTAATGTGTCACTTGCTTGTTCTCCTTTAATGCCCACGTTTCTACCTTCAAGAGAAGTCGCATTAACATTAGTTAATAGGCTATAAGAACGTGTTACTATTTCTAGGGGAAATTGGGCAGCATTTCCTTTGTTTATACAACTTTTCCCATGTTCTATATCAACTTCCAAACGTTCATAACAATATTCACAATATCGCAAACAACAATCATCATTCATCTACATTTCCCACAACTCACCATTTTCCTTCAATTTCTTCACAATTATGATTATAGCTCACTATCGCGTTTTCTCATATATAATGCTTATTTCTTGGTCTAAACATCATTTACAACATATTCATAATCATGGCACATCAACATTTACGGTTCCATTCAACTACTATTCAATTATGACACTATTCTCCCATTTAAGACCCATTTTCCATGTCTTTCTACAACTCAAGCATCTTAGCTTTCCAATACCTTAAAAAATATGCTAAAGTCATAAAACTTACCTTAGATGGTGGTGGAACAAGCCTGGAGTGGAGTTCTTCCTCCTTCCTCAAAACCCTATTTTTCCTTCCTTGGAATTTCTTGGTTTGGATGAACTTCACTTGAGATTCACACACTTTGTTTCATGGATTTGGTTTTGTTGATCTTGATCTCCCTTTGATTCTCTTAAATTTTGTGGATGAAATGTTTGGATAAGTTCTAGAGGGTTCTTGAAGGTTGTAGATGAAATATGAATGAAAATGAATGAGAAGTCACTTATAATAATCACAAATCTGATTTTTAATGAACAGTCGTCGGGGTGTACAGTGGTCGTAAACCACAGTTTACGGACCGTATACTAGTTTACGGGCCGTATAACATGGTCGTATTTAAGCATATCAAAAACAGAAAGGTTTGCTAGAGGTCATGATGGTTTACGGCCACAGTTTACGGGCCGTATTTCAGTTTACGGTCCGTAAACTGGGTCGTATTTTACCATTTAAACTTTGGACAGAAAGTTGAAATTTTTGGAACGTTGGAGGACGATGTCAGTATACGGTCCGTAAATCACTTTACGGGTCGTATTCTGTTTTACGACCAATGTCTGAATTGAAATTCTACAACTTTCTTATTTCCAAAAATTCATGAATCGTCATTCCCTACTTAGTAAAACATCGTACACTCATACTCTTCGTTGGTCTATTCATTGTACGTTCACAGAGAAATTTATGAGGTGTAACATGACAAACTAAAGGCGGAGTCTGAATTGAAAAGGGTAAGAATAGAGCTGCACTGGCAACTACTGGCAAATCTCACAATTTAAACGCACAACAGAACCACAGGATTGGGATTTGACAGGACGGCTGAACAAAACGTGTCAGAAGAGGTATTGTGCACTTTATGTTGGGGCACTGCAGAATTGAATGCGCAGTGAACATGAGCTATAAGATGAAGAACCTAAAGATTGCAAAGAAGAACACCAAGTTAGTTAAGAAGAAAGCTACAGGTGTTGGAAATAGGTTCATGTGGACACTGTTCAAATGGATAAAGAGGGAATTGATCCATCCCATGATTGAAGAAAATGGACCCAAGCTTGCATGGTTGCCCAGAACAAACCAGGAAAGAGGAGCAGAAGAGCAAGCTATACGGATATACTAATAGTGCTTACTCATGATATGAAGAGAGAAAACATTGATAATTCTTCTTACTATCAAAATACAAGGAAGAAGATACTACAAAAAGAAAGTTATCCAAAGAAGAAGGCAGTTAGACAGGAGGAACTCGCATGAAACTGGTTTAGGAACATGCTCCTCATATTAAAAGCAGGCGGTCAAATAGGAACAGGTGTTGTACACTCTGGAGATGAAGTGCTAAAATTCAGGAAGTAAAATTGGAGGACACATTCATGGAAAAATAAAAACATGTGGTCAAGTGCATATGTGCAACATTAAAGAAGGGTTCTTACCGGGCTTATAAAAGGAAGATTATGCTAGCACTGGGAATGATTAAAGTTGCACATGTATCCCTCAAAATTAGCTAGGAAGGTTGTCACATACTGTTTGGTAGACAGAAGTAATTAAAATATTTCACTCAGTCTTGTACATTAAGTTGTACATCCTATACAAGGTAGGTTCATGATCTTGTAAATTCTAAACATGATGACTGTCACAGAAGCAGGCCTCAAATCAAAGATTGCAAATATGCTTAAGGTATGTTTTCGTTTCCCTACAGTCAATTATATACTTAGATCATGGAGCATGGTAGACAACTTGTTTTACCTACCCTAGTTATGTCTAGCCGCCTTAAAGAGTGCATTGAGAGGAGAAAAAGTGAGTCATGATGATAGCCCTGAAAAACACCCACAATCAAATCATGCTCTTCCCAAAAAGGGACTTTTCAGCTACCCACTACATAAACCGATATAGACTCATCCTCATCTCACTAATTTCATCTCATTTCTCTCTCACACATCAGAGTCATATGATTCTTTTTCCTGATTCACTCACAAACTTCGATCAGTATCCCACCTCCTCACACTCCCTTGATCACTCAAAATTAGAAAATACACTTCAATTCACCCTCACAAACACACCTTTCCCTGATGACCTAATGATTTTATTGACTGGAAAGATTAAGGGGGAAATAAAATTGGATGGAGCTCATAAAGAGGGGGAATATGTGAAAAATAATAAAACAGGGGATAGAATGAAGAAAACTGGTGGTACAACAACTTTTCAAGAAAATAAGTTGGTTGATACCCTAAGATCATCTAAAAAGGATTCATCTGAGCTATAACGAAATGGGAGCTATGGATTTAAAAGGATTCGTGGAAAAGTATGGATGGTTGAAACAGAGAAATTACCCCTCACCATCAAGAAAACAACTGCAATCCAGATCTTGGTCCTCATGAGTAAAACCGGTGGAAAAAGATGGTGGGTCTTCTTGAGGGGAAAAAGTGACTGTAGATGAAGATCTATCCAAGGGAAGGAAAACCATACGACAAAGAGATATCCTTGGCACAGCCCAACCGGAGGGCTATGACAGACACCCAGAAGCTGACCTCCTAGATGCCACAAAACATACATAACATATCTGCTCCTGCTCATTCTGGGCTACCTGAGGGTGCTCACAACATGATTTGCTGACGGATATATATCATAAACTGGAGAGTCACAGTCCTCAAAAAGATATATGTATACATGAATCACTAAACAGAACCGGGGTACGAGCTGACAAGGCTACCCGATAAAACTATGTAACCAAACGGGTACTAAGCGGGCCATACTATTTGACTGAGTACAAGCGCCTATGAGCCTCTACTGACATACTGGACATGCTGTGGACGGGACAGGGCCTCCGCCCTACCCATAACATCAGGACACATACCCGGTCTAGACGATAACTCCGACAAGAGAGGAGTGCTCCACTATCAAGCTGAAGAAGCAGCCTAAGGATTCGATCTGTCTTCCTGGCTATCTGAACCTGTGGGCATGAACGCAGCCCCCCCCCCTCCGCGTATAATAGGGGAGTCAGTACGGATAATGTACTGAGTATGTAAGGCATAAGAGTGACATATAAATAGGAGTCATGAAGACAATCTGAAAGTCATAAACTAAACTGACTGACTGAATACATTTGTATGTCTGACTGTTTGAACATATGTGTATGAATGCATCTATATGTCTGACTATCTAAACATATCTATATAAATGCATCTATATGTCTGACTATCTGAACATATCCGTATATCTCTGCTGACTGAAAATGCTTCTGAGGGAGAATGATATGCAATGCATAGGTCATAGTGACGAGAAATGTACGACCGGATCCATATCCCATCATCAAACAGGCCCTTTCGGGCATAATAGAATAATGGCCCCTTCGGGCATCATAATCATCATCACTATGCACCAGCTGATCAGGTGGTAATGTGTATATAACGCCTAGCCCTTTTCCCATACCCCATATATATATATATAACGCCTTCTAGTCACGGGTTAATATGCATATATGTAAATGCATCCAATGCATAAATGTGGACTATATATATATATATATATATATATATATATATATATATATATATATATATATATATATATATATATAACGCCTTCTAGTCACGGGTTAATATGCATATATGTAAATGCATGCAATGCATAAATGTGGACTAACATTATCATAATACAAACTCAGGACCCATGAACAGAAGGAACAATCATAACAAAGGGGTACAGGATCATCAAGAACAGGTATACTCATAATACTTCTAAGAGTTGAGTAATATGGAGACTCGAGTATTCATTGTCCGCTGATATCATAGGATCATGCCAAAAAGAAAGAAAGGGAAAGCCTTAACATAACTGAAAGCTTACTTCTCGACTTTCTAACTTACTTCTTGTCTTGCAATCTACATAAGATTATTCGTAGTCTCGTCATCTACATATAAAATCATTCATACTATTATTAGGCTTATCGTCATGTGCTTCCTCAAGCCTTCAAAGTAAATCCCTTAAAGTCTGCCGAAATTTGGGCAGTATCTCCCCTATTTATATCTCTAGCCCAAAATCACAATACCAACAACAACAACAATACTAACATCATTAACATCAAAATATGCCATAAAACATCCCACACAATGATTATCCAATTTCTTACACAATGATTATCCAATTTCTCAACCCATAACTTTATTATACGACCCTTTAATCACACTATCTTCGTGAATAAACCAAAAGTAACATTAATAAGGAGAGATTCATACCTTATTCTTGTTAAAACAGCAATATCTTCAATATCTACCTTGAATCCAAGCCCAAAATCCACCGCAAAATAATTCTATAACCGTAACTATGCGTACCCGAGCCTTTATTAGCCAAAAATCACTTTAAACCCTCACTTTTATGACATATTTTCCCCTATATGTGTGCTGGGCTGTAGGATCTATTTTTGGTGCAGAAAAATGGGGTCTTGACCCTTTTATAGGTGGGTAAATTTGGTGGCACTGTAGCAGTATTGTAGCCTTATGAGGTTCCAAATTTTCGACAAACTTATTTTTCGATTTGCTTGATCCCGGAACCTTTAGACGCTTGCTTAACACTTGGTAAGAGTATTCATTAACCTTATAAGGGTTCCATGACCTCTTCAAGCTTATGTTAGTTTACTCACAACGCACATGACGTGAAAATTTTTCGAGGTGTAACAATCCTCCTAACTGAAGCCACACCCTAGCTAGAAATCCATAGGATTAGGACCTCCATATTGGTTACATTCACCTTGAAGTGATTAGTCTCTCCCTAAAAGCTATCCTTGTACAAATCTTAGAAGTCCAATTCCATTGATCTGTTGTATATGGTTGTAACCAAGGGACTAGAATTGTACTTGTTGACATCAATGAAAAAAAAATTATTTCATATCTTACTAATTGTGCCTAAATTGTATGACATGAATGTTTTCGTGACTTAAACAAGTAAGGGTTTTTATCTGTGTATATGCGATAGCCCTAGAGGCCATGAGTTGAATATTGAATAAATATTACTAAGCTGAGGATTAACTTTTTAATGATGCCAAAAGGGGGAAGATTGAACTATGCTAACCCGCTTTATGACTTATATGCTAACATGATTAAATTTAAGTTTAAGTCGAAGATGTGAATGTTTGGAACTGGTAGAACAAATATGTTGATACATGGTACAATGAGCACAGAAAGACAGAGAGTTTGTCTTCATCAAAAAGGGCGGAATTTGTTGGCATTAGCTAGACTAATGCGTATGTGAGTTTTGATGATTAACAAAGTTTCATGATAAACAAAAGGCGAACAATGATTGATACCATGAAGAAGATAAACCAGGTCTAGATACATGTGAGAGTGCACACGAATGAATTGAACAAAGCTAAACATCTGGTTGAATGTAGCAGAAGCTCCAAATAAAGAGTAATGTCTAAATGAGAAAGAATGCAATGCACATGGAACTAGTCCAACAACCTAATCTACTGCAAAGAGATAGTTGCAAGCAATACACATGAATCAGGTTAACAAACATGTTCCATCAGATACAGACAAGTTGATAAGCACAGTCTAAAAGGAGAAAATGAGGTGACCTGGCCACAAAGTTGTTTAGTGTATATCATTTAATGAATATATGAATAGAACAACTAAACAAGGTAGCAAGGAAGAGAAGATGAGGAGAGTAGATGACTCAGGAAGAGGAGCAGTTTATTGAAAAAATAGAATAAATGTACAAAACATGTTCTACATCAAAGAATTATCAGATGCTTAAGGAGGAATGATCACATGTCATCAGGTGCAATGGATGAATGACATAGAAGCGAAGATATTGTATGAAGAAGAGCTTAAAGTGATCAGGGCTGAGTTGACCAATTGCAGACACAGAGCCATACATATATTTGAAACAGGTCTGACAACATGTTCCACCAATATCTCAAAAGCAGTTCAACGACAGAGGCGGAATGAAAGAGATTGGTGGAACGGGTATATGAACATGTGCCAACTCAATAATGCAGATATTCAGAGATGGACAAATAAGGTGGATGAGATAGGCTAGTGAACATGTTCTAAAAAAATACTACAGCAACAAGGATTTGTAGAAGAATTATGGTAAAGACTTGGCGGTCAAGTATAAAATATTCCTTGCCATATATGTCGAGATTCGTAAGCCTTCTACAAGGAAAAGAAGCCAACTCGACAAGGCAAGAATCCAAGTATAACACAAAACCTTACTGCGTGTTATGGTTCAGCAAGGAAAGGTTTTGCCACCGACCTGTGGAGCTTCAATTGTTATAAATACCCAAGTCTTACCAAGAAGAAGTTTGTGCACCCATAAAGAGAGAATTCAAAATATTGAGCGAGGAAAAGACATATCCAGAATATTCAAGAATTCAGGGTTGCGTCCCTAGTGCAAGAAGACAGATTGAAGGAACTGTTTTACTGTATAATGTTCTCCAGTTCACAAGTCTAGATATTTTGTATTAGGTTGCTATCAAGTAGTATCTTTATCATCTTATTAAGAAGCATAAAAGTAGATACAAAACATTGTAACATCAAGTAGGAGTTTACTACTTAAAGATAGCTTGCTATTCAGTGTTTGGATAGAAAGGCTGAGGTAGGAATTAGGTCGCAGAGTTTGTAACTTAATTTTCAGTTGACTCACAGTTGTAGTGGAGTTGATGAGGTAAATCCTACAGGTCTATAGGTCATGTTTTTTATTGTCCTTGTGAGCCGGATGGTCTTCACATAAAAATACTATGTCCTTTGCCTTCATATTTATTTTTATTCCGCAAACACGTTCGTAGAATAGGTTAGGTAACGTGTTCTGTCCATAGGCGAGTAATATACTTGGGGACTGACATCTAGGTAGTGAAAAGCTAACAACCTGGGTGGATACCGGTATATTTGTTTGGGAAATTGATGCAAGTTAGGATATTGTGAATGGGAAAGCATGATTGGCCAACGGGCATTATTTGTGGTGATAAATCTACTTAGGTTGTTATGGTTGTTGCTTATTTAGGCTAAGATGGCCATGTTTGACTATTGTGTGTAAGAATTAGTTTATTTGATCTTAAGTTTATATTATGTGACCGTGGTGTATATACATTCATCCCCTCTTTCATGACTCTGTTGACACTTGTTACCGTGCATTTTGTACCTATCCATGTATGCATACATAAACATATATATTCATTGTGATGCAAAAAATTATGAGATATGAGATGGTCTGTCATGGCCGGGAAAGAGGTAAAATTGATGTGTTTAAGCCCGAGGGGAAGTGGTTATGATGATATGTGTTGTGCTGATATGATATGATTGATATGGTTGTCACCCAGTCCGAGGGTACATGCCAAATGACGTTGAGAGGCATATGGACCTCGCGAGTCCCCCATGTATCATGTGTTACATCCCATATTTTCGTGCATTGGAAAGCGTGCGAGTTAAATGACACTACTAATGGAAACTTGATTATTCCCCAAGCTTATAGGTGATTAGAGTGATGGTACACATGCGTTGGAAATGTTAGAAGTTAAATAAATTGAAGAAAATAAGTTTCGTCGAGGTTCGAAATTTATTTGAATGAAATACAGTCCAAGCTATAATACCCTATATTTTTGGACCAGGAAATTGAACCGTCCAACATGAGCAATTTTATCGAGGCCGTAGGATTTGGTCATATTCAAGCATAAAAATCAAGAACTCGGTGTATACGAGGAATAAAGTCCCGAAATGATTTTAGACAAAAAAAAAATGTGACGGCAATGATTGAAAATAATATTTTTATGTGTGACAATGAGCTGTGGACTAATGCTATATCACATGAGTATAATAATGAGTATACAAGGACTGTTTAAGTGGGTTGAGATCAAGAAATTAAATATGTGTGTAATTATTTAAATGAAAAATTGTAGTGGAATAGAATAAATTGATTAAAATTGTTGGATAATATTTGTGGACATAATCCACGTGGGTAGTGATAAGTGGCATTCAAAAGTTGTGGATATGCACGCATAAGGTGTAGGTGAATCATCTCTTAATTATCCTATAAGAGCTACACGTGTAAGTGAAGGTGTCATCCTATATGTAGAGTCTATGATTTCAATTCTTGACTTTCCATAGATAAAAAGTACACAGCAACTTTTCTACATTCTTGTTGACGTTTTCTAAAAGAGATAATTAAGCAGCATATATATATTTGTAGCAACTAAAACGTGAAACTATATTTCATAGCAGTACGTATCGCAACGAAGTATTTCCATTGTTGGAAAAATGGAGAAATTAACGTGACAAAAATAATGAGCAGCAAGTCATTAGCGAGCAGCAACAATACACGCACATATATGTTTCCAATCGCCGGTAACGTGATTCTAACGTCGTGTTCCTTCGGATTCTAGCAAATCGGAGATTTCTTCAAAGAGAAGTAGTGTGAAAGAAGAGTAGTTCTTGACATACAAGGTAATAAATCCTCTCTTCTAGATGTATTTGATTTATCCAAGTCGTATCTACATTGCTAGATAAAAGAAATACGAAAATTATACCGAAAATCGGATAAATTGGTGTTGTAATTCGGTGGACTGTTTTGGGAGGTCGTTCTTACGAAATTATATGACTGTAAATTAATTGAATATCCTGGAGGTGTTGTTGTTATTGATGACATTGTTGAGAAATTTCGGAATAAAGATGGGTTTAAAACTATTGTTTAATTCACAAGCCGAGTTTGCCGCTCGTCACATTATTGTTTGAATTATTGAAATAATTTTTATGTGGTTGAGAGGATGGATCGATGGGATAAATTGTTGATGTTGTTAATATGGTTGTTGGTATTATTTTTGATGATTTGATCGAGTTGAATTCTCGGAGTTTGTTGAATTTATAAAGGAAATGTTGTCCGAATTTCTATAAATGACGTGCTAGTTTAGGGTTAGATTCCTAAGTACCTATAGCTAATGTTCGGTATCTACTGACGTTGTTGTAGATCCTGAGAAGCCCGAGACTTAAGTTTGGATTAGTTTAAGAAGCGGACAAGGTATGTAGAGCCTATCTTTCTTTCTTTTGGCATGACCTTTATGAAATGAACAAATGACATATATGTATGCTTCTAAAGGAAATTCTATTCTTAGAGCCACTAGGATGGCCGTTGTCTTTGATCTCCATAAATTATTCCAAATGGTTTGCTACGCATTTATGATGTTCGAAAGATTCTAGTTGGTATGTTTCCAAATGATGTCCGAAAAATATTTAATATGGCTAAAGTTTTGGATACATGTATTTTGATATGTACATATGACTCTAAGGCTCCATTTGATTTGCTCCATAGCGATAGTTGAAAGCTCCCTAATATGATTGTTACTTGGAATTTCCAAAAAGAGCTTCTGAAATGCTTTTAGAAAGTTTTGTACTTCAAAAGTTTGTAACTTTCGTATACTAACTCCGATTGACCCGAAACTGATTTCTGAGTCTTCGGATGTCGTAAATATATTTGTTCATCGAGTTTTGAAATTTATTTATTTATATGCATATGGTTTCCGCACTACTCCGCTCGTGCCTACTACTATGATATCGTTCGCCGGTTCCCGGGTCGGTTTTGTGATCGTGCGCACTATGTTATATTCGGCAATATGATGTGTTACGGTTCCCGAGACCTCGCCATAGGGCCGGGTACCGCTTATATACGGCGTTATGATGTGATATGGCATATGATATGTTCTGATGTTTGATATGATATGATGATATGATATGTTCGGGGATTGTACGGAGATTTGAAACCTTCTGGAGTATGATGTGTTGTGGCGCCAGTGACGGAGTGGCGACCACGTTCCTGAGCCTTATGCATGATTTTTATTTGCATTACTTATGTTTGTAAAACAGGTTTGATATACTGATTCTGTAACCGCTTTCCATACTCCTCATTTCAGTTCTGATTTGGATTACTGTACTTCCTGCTTTACATACTCAGTACATATTTCGTACTGACCCCCTTTCTTCGGGGGCTGCGTTTCATGCCCGCAGGTACAGACGTTCGTTCTGGTGACCCGCCAGTGTAGGGTACATTCTGCTATTTTGGAGTGCTCCTTTGACTCGGAGCTCATATTCTTGGTACAGATCTTTCATTGTATATGTCTCTGTATATATATGTATGACTATTTGGGTACGGCGGGGCCCTGTCCCGTCCTATGTTTCTGTTATGGTTTGTAGGGGCCTGTAGACATATATGTGGGTCATGGGTCGTGTTTGTTCGCTTGTGTTTGTGACTTATGCCTTAAGCAGTCCTGTTTGCTATTATGGCCAAAACGGCCCATATGTTGTATATGTATGTATATTCGGGCGATGTGTATTCCGCCCGCCTGCCGGCGTTTGTATGATATTGATGTACAGATGACTGCTTAAGATGATATATGTTTTTCAGTATCTGTTCAGAATAACGTATGTTAAATTTGAATAAGCCTTTGATATGTTTATTTGGTAAGCGAATGGGTTTGGGTGTCCAAATAGGGCACCAGTCGCGGCCCACGGGGTTGGGTCGTGACATCATGACTATAAGGCATGGCTTATAACATGTGTGTTCCAGGTATGAGATTTGGCCAGTGCATTGCATTCATACATTCACTCATTTGATCCATTGCATTCTCATATGATTATTTGATTATTCGTCGTATTATGTGAAGCATGACTAGGGGTTAAGATGTATATATGCATATAAAGATTAGTTGTATGGTTTCACTTGTTGTGTTTCTTTTCAATCTTTATATGCTTCATGTGTTATTCCTTCATTGTCGGCCTATGATACTTACGGATTACTAGTGGTTTGTACTCACCTATACTTGATGCACTTTTTTTGGTGCCGATACAGACCCGTGTTCCAGCTCCATGCCTCGTGGTTGATCCCGAGGTTATCTTATTTCAGATTCTTGGGTGAGCTTCAGTGGGACCCGCATACCTGGATCTATCTTAGGTTATTCTGTCCCTTTCATATCGAGAATTTTCTTTTATTTTTGTGTTGTCTAAGACTTGTATTTCTATCTAGAAGCTCTTGTACGAGGTAGACCGGGTTTTGGGTTGTATTTGACTAAGTTACATTCCGCACTTATATATTCATGTTGAGGCTGTTGGATAATGTTGCAAGCATAATTAACTCCTTACTTTACCTTATGAATGATTTGCTATTTCAGGGATGGTTCGCCTATCGGTAGGATAGTGTAGGTGCCATCATGACCCGCAAACTTGGCTCGTGACAAATAACATTAGGGGTAGTGGGAGCAGTGGCTAGTGCAGTTACTGGAGCAACTGAAACAACAGTAGGTGGGGCAGAGGCTGGTGCTTTAGTTAAGTAGGAATTTTTGGCTTAGTGGGGCAGCTCAACAAATTGATGGCTTAAAGCCAAATTTTAATATTAGGCCTTAATTTTTCTGTAAAAAACTTATGCCACCCTCCCCCACACACAATCTATTTACCTTTTGAGATAAAAAGTTGTTAATTACTTTTAATTATCTTCATTTTCAATTGATAATATAATTTTTCTTGGGACATCGTAGGTAAAATAAAATGTATAAAAAAGGCAATATTAACCTATGAAGTGAAACTACAAAACTATTCAAATCTAAGATGGTAAAAAGAGAATAGGAAGTTAGAATAATAGAACTCGATTCTTGATTTTGATAAATCTATATAAAAATAAAATGTCATTGTTTCAATTTACTTGCCACAATGCTTGAAATAACAGAAAAACATGTAATTTATGATGTCTAATGCACCAGAGTTCTTGTATTTGATAGAATAACTGCTTAGTTTCATGAATAAAAATATAAGTAAAATACATAATTTTCTTGTAAGGAAGAGAAGAAAAAAAGAGAAACATAATTTGAGTCATTTATTTCTATGTCAACTATAAATGACCTAAAAAATTATTCAGAAGTAAGTTAAGAAGTCAAATAAGTTATTCCCCTTCTCTAGATTTTTCACAATGGTTCTTTCAAAAAGAAACCCTTCTTATAAACTTTTTATTGTTTTTACACCATAGTAATTACTATTTTCTTTTCAAAAGCATAACATATAAACATGCTATTACAAGGAAGTTGGGACCTCCAAAACTTTGGGACCTAAGTCATAGGCCTTAGTAGCCTCCCCTACCAGCCGTCCCTATATGAATAACGAACATATATGTGACTATCGGGTGGTTATAGACTTACTAGAAATGATAAATGTGATGCTTTGCTTACCATATGTATGTTGTAATTATCTTAGCATACCATGTATGATTTGTTGATGAATTAAGTCTATTTACATGCTAGAAATGCATCATTTATCTTTGTACGCATTGACTCTCATATATTGAGTTATTTATTTTGATTTGTAATAATGTTATTCCATTATCCGCTCCTTGAATTATGATTTCTTTGATTGCAGAGCTGAGATACTGTCACGACCCATTTTAAGACCGTGCGGGCACCTACTTTTTCCACCTCGGTAGTCGAACCTTCTATTGAATAACACACCAATTAATCAAGGACAATAATTCTAACTAAAAGATATTTGGAAGTAACAGCGGAACATCATAATATATATTTAATAAACTCAAGTGTTCATACGATTACAACAATTAAATGATTACAGACTCTATCCAATTTCCTATGACCTGGTCTAGACTAGTACACGAGCGACTAATAATTCCAGATTACCACTACATTCTAAGACTCAACCTCCGTCCCGGAATGAAGTGGGAGGAGGCCTTCCAGATAGGCACCGCACATTTCCGCTCATCTCACAATCAACCACCTGAAACATTCTACATCCCAAAAGGGAGTAGCAAGTGCAATATCAGTACAATCCACGCGTACCAAGTAAGCATCATAGGCCGACAATGGTTAGTAAACACATATTAGTAACAGAATTCATAGATACACATGTTAATACTCAGAACAGTCATACGACTATCTACCACACATCCTAACATCAATAACCTTTAATCATTAACTTTCCTTTAACAATCACAAGTCAATTTTACAACAATTTCACATGATCATAAACTTATTCTACCATTCCTTTTTAGTCTAAGAGTCAACTCCTCATTATGACACCTTTTACCCTACATCACTTAGGCCACACATGTAACTGATCCTACGGACGATTAAAGGATTAGTTCAACAAGCACAACTGTTACTACGCCAAGCACACGTCATCGCCTAAGTAGAATATCTAATCCCAAATGTATCAAGGCTGAATATATTAAGTCCGAATCCAACATCACAATACAATACCAAAACATCAATAAATCATGGTGCAATGCAATGCAATAATGTATGGATGCAATGCAATGCCATGCAAATGTTGTGTAAACATGTACTCTGGACAAAAATATCAACATCTCGGTAGCACAACCCAGTGTGACTCGCGAAGTCTAAGTGCCACCCGTCTCGGACCTTTGCCCAATACACAGAAGGGACCCCGGATCCTTGCCCACAGGGGGTTCTCATCGGCACCACTCTAGGGGACCCGCGGAGTCCATGTACTCTCTCAAACAACAATTCCAAAACTAATATTAGATATCGGCCATCTCACGTCACTCCAGTAAAAGAGTCTTAACGAGTATCAATTTTACTCAATCAACGAATCCGGGATGAACATCGGACATCGACGCCATCTCACATCACTCAAGTAAAAGAGTTTTGATCAATTGTGATCAAAATATCATCAATGTGTCATGAACGGATGAGAATGCGTGCAATGCATATGTCAACATCAATAGTCTGATCAATATCACAAGTACCAAAAATCAGGTACGCCAACAATGTATCAATATCACAAATACCAACAATCGGGTACGCCAATAATATATCCGATCACAAATACCAACAGTGGGTATGCCAATAATATAACCAAATCACAAGTACCAACAGTGAGTATGCTCATAATATCGTAGTTAAGATGAGGCAAAAGAATCTACATCTATCAATAACTCATGGCATCAAGACAACACAATGGGACAACTAATCACAACATAACGGGATGACTAGTCCCAAACACACAATAGGTTAATCAAATCAATATACATTATTACGACCAGGAGCGGATGTAGGGCCAACCGAGGGTGTTCAGCTCGGCAAAATTTTATAGTGTACATATAGGGTAGATTTTTTGTGTTTATTTATATATATTATATTTTGAACACCCTAAATAAATGTAAAAGGTTAGCTCAAGCAGTCTAGGGTGTTCAAAATTGTCTCTGGTGTTATAGGTTCGATTCCCATCAACAACATTATTTTTTATATTTAGCTTTTATTATTTTTTCTAACCCCCTGAGTTAAAATCCTGGATCTGCCACTGATTACGACCTCCCTTAATCAGCCGATTAGCTTTGAATAAGTAATTCCACCTTCTTCTCACAACCATTTATCACAACTAAGTCTAGAACTCAATGTTACACCTCGCACTTTTAGAGCATGATCAAGCCACGTATTTCACCTTACTAATGGAGTATCGGAGACGTCCCATGAAGTTTTGAAAGATACAAGTCATGGAAAGTACGTAACAATGAAGTAAAGGATAAAATACGATCTCGTAAATCATAACCGGGAAGCACAACCTTGGAACCAAAGGACATGACCATTATCAAGTATAATAAATGATAAATATCATGTATGGAGAGTTTCAAAAGATTCCGAGACCAAGCAAATCGAAGAAAATAAGTTTGTCGAAAATTTGAAAAATTTTGCAGAATTTTGGACAGAAATTCGGAGTCAATTTTAGAGAAGTATATCTCCTAGTATATCAAGATTTTTGAAGTGAAACAACAGCCTAAATTGAAGTTTAGGACGTCTAGTTTCCAACGCAACAAACCGTTCATCAAAACGACATCGGAGTAGGGAGTTATAGGCATTTCAAGATAAGCCTGCAAGCTGCCAAAATGGCTCCCCGCGGGCCCCACTTGGAAAGTCGGTGGAACCGACTCTCAAGGGGTATAAATACCCTATTATTCCTTTTTTTTCATAATTTACACTTCTTTGAGTTCTAGACACATCCATACACTTCCCTTAAACACTTATAACCCCTTAAATTAAGAATTCAACAAGATTACACCAAACTAGTTCATGAAAAGTGATTGTTCTTGTTTCTACTTGATGTTGGGGTGAGTTTGGTCTTGAAGAAAGTTGGTGTGGCTAAAATTCTTCAAGTATAAGGTATGTTCTTCATCCTATCTCTTATGTTGAGTTGATTTGAAGGTTTAGCAAGTCTTAAAAGTGAAAATAGTTATGGAGGAAAGGTCATAAAGTGTTGTATTGCAGTTGTTGAGTTATGGACTGTTTTGAGCATGTTGTGGCCGTGTGGTTGGGTTAATTTCCATATGTATGGATGGTATCTAACGTTGCTGGTGTGTTAATGAGATTATTCTCCTTGATTGGGAAGAAAGGAAGTGTATATTGTTATTGTATGTTGATAAACATCGTGTGGGATGTTTTATGAAATATATTGGTATTGATGATGATGTTGTTGGTATTACTGTTGTTATTGTTTTTTTAGTTGTTGGTATTGTAATTTCGGGCTAGGGATATAAACAGGAGAGATGCTGCCCGAATTTTGGTAGATTCTAAAGGGGTTTAATTTGAAGACTTAAGATAAGCATATGACGATAAGCCTAACAGTAGTATGAATTCTCTTGAATGTAGATTTACGAGCTTGGAAGGATAAGCGTTAAGTAGTAGGAGACCAAAAAGGTATGTTAAGGCTAAGCCTTTCTTTCTAAAGGCATGATTCTTTTCTTATGAATCCACACATGCTTTCCATAACATCCTTATTCCCGAAAAGCTAGAAGTTTATGATTCTCAACGTTCTTATGATGTCAAAGATAGATGTGTTCTATGATAATAATGATGATGGTGATGATCCCGTTCTAGAGATTCCAAAGCTTATGGATTTGACACTATTATGAGATCATTGGGATTATTTCATGATTTTCTTAATTTTATTCATTATTGTTAATCTCACCTTATGATAGTTGTTCCATTAAGGTGAGATATAGCGACGATGATAATTCCATTTACAATGCTATCCAAGTTCATCGTTCTTGATACTCCCATGACACTATTGATCTCACTTTACGATAGTTGATCCTCTAAGGGAAGTTATGGTGATAATGATAATGATGATGAGGATGTGCTTTTATTTATGTATTCTTATATATGTATATATATAGTCATGTGTGACACCGAGTCCCGAAAGGGCCGGGTACAGATATGATCGAGTTTGAAAAGGGTCAGGTACAGATATGACCGAGTCCCGAAAGGGCCGTGTACAGATATGATCGAGTCCCGAAAGGGTCCTGTACAGATATTACCGAGTTCTATTATGGCCGGGTACTGATATTACTGAGCCTTATTATGGCCGGGTACCGATATTGTATAGGTATGTATGTGGATATATGAAATGTTTCTTCTAGAAAAAGGTTAAGTAAGCATGATGAATGTCTTAAGAGGTATTATGAGGTATAAGCGGTTCTTTTATCTTACGCTATTCTTCGTGATTTTATCATGTTACTATTCATGCCTTACATACTCAGTACATTGTTCGTACTGACGTCCTTTCTTGTCGACGCTGTGCTTATGCCCGCAGGTAAGCAGGGAGACGGATCAGACCCTAGGTGATCTATCTGCGATTGCACAGGAGCGCTCCATTTGCTTCAGAGCTGCAGTCTATTGATATTACTCTTTTGTGTATATACTTGGACATGGCGGAGTCCTGTCCCATCCTTATGAATTCTTGTATTCTATATAGAGGCTCGTAGACAGATGTACGTAGCTAGACGTTCCATATTGTTGTATAATATTTTGGCAGCCTTGTCGGCTTGTAATGATGAGCATAATTGTTGATAATTAAACAGAAATGTGCCACTATCTTGTGACATATGCCCTTACAGATTATGATACCAGTGATCTATCTTTATGGTCCACCTAGAAATGATTATGAGATGTATGTTTAAAGGTGCTCGGTGTGTTAGCTCCGGGTGCCCGTCATGACCCTCTGGTTGGGTCGTGACACTCAATCACAATCATTAGTACATTTTATCCAACCATTTATCAACTAGATTCATTATTAATGGCATAACACAACTAATCACATGTTGCGGACATCCTCATTGTGAGACATAGAAAACTAGGTATCACCCACTATTCCCAAGTCACATAAATCCACCGATATTCAAAACACCAAATCAAGTACTCTAAGGATCTACATGCCACAAGCCTGAACGTACAAATCGCACACAATACCATCCTAGGATTTCATCCCAACTCTCCAAATCCTACACATGCATTCTCTGTTCCTTCTAATACACGAATATATGAAACTAACCAGAGTCTACCAAAAGGGAAGTCGTAACCTACTTGGCAGCCGAACAGGTGCCACGAACCTACATCTTGTTTCGTATTTCGAAGTGTCTCCAAACAATTAAACTCTATCACATATGAATTCTATATAAGAAACCATGAATAATGATACCCATAATGACTATATTCTATTCGGGTAAAAAACCCACTCTTTAATTTAGGAAAACAGGACTCAAGGGCAAAACGGGAATTTTATGATCAAAATACCAAATTCAATATCAAAGGGTCAAAATTCATTACTTTAATCATAGGAATACTCAATTAATTCTCAAATCATCATTAATGTGAAAACCCCCCAAAATTGGGTCTACGAACCCTAACTTTAATCCCATAATTTTATCACTAAAATGGAAGAAACATGTTTGCATAGTTTATAATCATCAAATCCATGCTTAATGAAGCTAACCCAACCAATAATACAAGATTCTAATGCCAAGAACTCATTAGGGAGAAAACCCATAAAAACCCTTCTTTTAATCTTAAGCTTTTTTTTATGGAAAATAATCTAGCTAGTTTGTTCCCAACATATTCAAGCATATTCAACATTAATCTTACTATTTAGGAAGATTCTAGGAACAAAAATGATTTAGAACTTAACTCAAGAACCCATTTGAAGACCCATTAGATTATATGGATTCTAGATTATGCTAGATGATTAAGAGAGGTTAATGAAACCATAATACAGTAGGAATGTTACCTTAGGGAAGAAATCATTTGAAAACCCTCCAATTCGCCTCCATAAATCTCTCAAGTTGGAATAGAAATAATTACTAGGGATTTGGGGTTTTAAACTTATAAAAACTGCTCGTCGACCGCTCCAGCGGTCACCCTTACCGCTCTAGCGGTATTGCTCCAGCGGTACCGCCCCAGCGACTGTGCAGACCGCTACAGCGGTCAAGGCTAGGAACTCAACTTACCGCTGCAGCGGTAACCACACCGCTACAGTGGTGCCGCTACAGCGGTCCTGGTGCCGCTATAGCGGACACAAGACACTAGAAACGTTTCTCAAGTTTCACAATTTCATCCCGAAATCCGACAATCACCCGAGGCTCGAAACACACAAACCAAATATGCAGACATATATAAAAACGCGGTACGAACTCATCCATGGCCTTGGATTTCCCAACGGAGGTTTTGTTGACCAAGTCAACTCTAGGTCAAATGGTTTCCGCTTAAAGTCACATTTCTAAAGGGTGTTCCAAGACTCAAAACGATGCCTAGGAAGCCATGGCAACTATCTTCTCGGGTCCAAATAGTTCTAACGAGACTCGGGAACAGGTCAACGAGGACAAAAATGGAATAATCACGGTAACGACAAAACGGATCGTTAAAGATACATACGTTGGCATTAACAGTAATAGAAGTTTTCACAAAGTTTGCTCTCGCGATATGAGTTACTACTCCTTGATCACTTACACTGCCCCATAAACCTAACTGCATTTTTCAACTGAAATGGACTATTACTATTGCAATCACATTGTACATTCAAAGAAGTCATAGAAAGACATGATCCCATGACAATACTCGACATGTACCCCCTCTTCCAGGTTCATCAAAAGAAAAATGAAAATCAAAATTTGCTTAATCGGGTATCAAATGGGATCATCGAGCAAAATAAAACATCTTTCAAGAATATCAATATCGTCACATGAATCGTAAATGTAATTGAGAGTCTGGATTCATGTACATAGACGGGGACATTAATTCCTGTAATTTCTTGATTTGGGGTTGTTGAGTAAGTGAAATCATTGATATGCTAGTGTTGTGCGTATGTGGATATGAATCCATCCCTCATGAATTTCCAACTTGTACCTCCCTTGCGGTGTACATACTTGTATGATTTGTTGTGATAAAGCTGGTTCTTATTCTGATGAGATGATCGAGTAGGATTGTGGTTTGGGTACCTGATAAAGTGTCGTGAACGATTAAGTTTGAATCTTTACTATATTTCATGATTTACAATTGCTTTGAGGTAGTTGATTTGATTTGTTTACGTGTATCTTTCATGCTTTACCTATGATAGTGACTTATAGAGTTGTTTACTTGTAAGTTGTGTATTCCTTTTTGTTGTTCACTTATTGTATTCCAAGGTCAATTGAAACCATATGTTTTTATATAATGCTCACACTACTCTATTGAGGGAGGTCTTGATACTTGTTGAGTACTTTTCATACTCATCCCTCTCTTTTTCTACATTGTGTGTGCAATTTAAATCCGAGTACTAGTGCTTCGCACGACCGAGCTTTGGAGGTCGCTTGTCATTCCTGTGGTGAGCTGCCAAAAGATCGTGATAGCTTAGGATTGTATTTCTGTTAATTTCTTTCAGACAGATTTGTACTTATTTCAAACAAGTGTTGTACTCTACTCATAGATGCTCATGACTAGTATCATTTATTTCTGAAATACTTTTTTACAACAATAGTGTCCTGGCTAGTTTACACGCGCCTCAACTTATTTCACGGGGTATCTACTACCTGCCACCAACACGAGTACCGGGTAATTCTGTCCACTAAGGCATGGACAAATGAAAAAAATCACCGTGTATTTGTGTCTCCACTGAGGATTGAACTTGAGATTTCATGATTCTCGACCCACTTCATGAATTATTAGGCCACACCCCTGAGTGCCTGTTTCTGGAACGTATTTAGAATGCTTCCTCATTGTTTATCTATTAGACTTTGTTATATGATTTTTCCTATTTAGATTTCATTGTTTATCGTTGAAAATATATTAGGTATTTTGTTGAAATCCTTGGTTGGTCCGACTTATGGAATGTTGGCATCATGACTAAAGTTATTTTTGGTCGTGTCAAACTCTTTGTTGTATACTCCATCTGTTTTAATTTGTTTATCTGATTTTGATTTACCACCGAAGTTTAAAAAAGTAAAATTAAACTTTCAAATCATGTGGTCTTAAATTAAAGATATATAGTTTGTACCAAAATGCTCTTTAATCTTATGGTCTTAAATATGTCATGTAAAAAAAGTTGGAATTAAGGAGTTGCCAAAAATCGGAAAGAGACATTCTTTTTTAAGTTGACAAAAAAGGAAAGTAAAACAAACAAATTGAAACAGAGGGTAATTTTTTTTTAATTGTTTTTAGGGGTGTCAATGGTACGGTTCGGCAGTTATTTTATAAAATTTATACCATATCAATTTTTCGGTTAGTTGATTTTGTAGAACCAAAATTAGACTTTTCGAAACCGTCTCATCATCTCAGTTTCTCTTCAGTATTTGTACGGTTCGGCTAATTTTCGGTTTCTTTTAGGAAAAAAAAATCATGTTATAGTTGTTGACACCTAATTTTCACTGCGTAAAACGTATATTTTAATTTTTCATGTTTCCTGAGTCCAAGACGGAGCAAGGATGCCCTTAAAAATTAAAAAAAAAAAAAAATCCCAAAAAATTGACGTTTAATTAGTACTTTCATAAAATTAACAATTGCAAGAAATTACGAGTTATTTACTTTTACAAATTTAGTTTAAAAAGAAGATACGCATCCCGCTCCGTCTAGCTCGGAAAAATTGTTAATCAAGATAACATATGAATTACTTCTCATCTTGACCGCATTTTCACACTTTTAAATGTTCTCCGGAATTATATCAATATGAGACTTATTTAAAGACAATTTTCTAAATTCACGGGTTTTTAAATTTTTAATTAGCCTAAAATAACTATTTAGTTGGCCATACGTTGTTTGTATTATTTAGTTATTAATTGATTGAAATAGAGAGGGGCGGGGGGGGGGGGGGGGGGAGTTTAAAAATTAACTTTTAAAGTTTGAGGGGGATTTATAAAAGAAAAAAAAAAGGAGATGAAAGTTTGTAAAATAAAAACTTTCACCCCCCCCCCCCCCCGGTCTCTTATTTTCAGCCAAGCTGATCCTATGTTCTTCTTCAGGCGATAAAGAGGAACCTCTAGGGTTCCGCCCCCACGGCTGATTCCATGGCCTTTCTCACCGGATTTTTTAGGCGTTTTGTCCTAAATCACAAGTACAGGTTTATTTTCCTTTGAATATTATGTTACATACTCGATTGACTCATTTTTTGGGATGTTACCCAGGTTTTTCCTGTGATAGAGTTGCCATGGGCGGGACCTCGAGTCCTTAGCCATCTTGTGCACTCTATCACATGGAAGCAAACACCCATGGGGAAACTCTCTGATTTGGGTACGGTTTAAGGGTTTCTATCCTATCTTTGTAAGATTTTATCGTTAAAATTTGTTGTTATTTGTCCTATTTGATGACTAAGTATACTATTCTATTGATTTCGAATTTTACCAGATTTTTGCTTAAATTTCTTTTAGTACAATTAGCTGTATTTTGTTGTATTGTGTGATGTGTACCATTTCTGATTGGTCATGGTACTAATTGTGGTAATTGGTTGAAAATTTCTGTTGTCCTTTGAAAGAATTCGAATTGTTTGAATTTTAAGGTTGAGAATTTGAGAGAGAATCTGTGGAAAAGGATTTTTTACCCCCCTTTGCCCCTAAACCCTAGGGGATTACTTAAATAGCAGGCCATATGGCTGCTGGAAGGGATCTTCTTCTTTTTTTCGAAAAAAAATTCCTAAGTTGAAGCAATACTAAGTACCTAGCCTACAAAATACAATACATATACCTAAAGATACCATTGATATACTATATATACTTTTCATCAAAAAACCATAATAGAAATATACTACTATCTTTTATACATGGAGAATACATGAATTTTTGAAAAAGAAAAGGGGTTTGCCATCAAGGTGCTAACGGTTGGCGTTTGAAGTTTTGATTCCAATCCCCACTTTGATCTTTAGGTTGCCCCCTAAAAAGGTAATATCTCTATTCTATCCTATTTATATCCTACTCTACTTTACTTACATATATTAGTATGTATTTATGGCTGTTTCAGTTTGTTTTGATTACTGTTTCATAAATATCAAAGTTGATTATGGTGTGATGCTGTTGACATTATAAGGATTCATGGAACTCTAGTACTCATTATATAATGTGGTCACTTAAAAGTTAAAGAATGTAGAGAAAGGTGTGTCTTATGTCACATTGTTTTGTTCGATAGATTACAACTTGTTTGTGAGCTATTAAGTAAGATGTCCATGTTGTAATGTTGTTATTATTAATAGTGTATAGTGTTGACTAAAAGAAGTTGATGTTTTATATGGTCAAAGTTGTGAGGAAGGGCCTGTTTTAGTTTGTGATTGCTGTTTAAAGTATGAATGTGATATATGACTTGAAGGTTTTTGTGTTGTGCTGGAGGTTTTTTGAATGTTTTTTTTTTAGATTTGCTGCTGTTTCATTTGGTCTTTTTAACCTTTGTTCAAAGTTTTTGGTATATGAAGGATAAACACCTTGGTCTAAAAACTGTGTTGGAATTAAACTGGACTAGTTCTTTTTTGTTTGTTGTTGATGGCTGAAACTGGGCTTAAAAATGGCATAAGATGTTTTGAGAAGGTTTGAGAGTCTTTGGGAAACAACTAGATAAAAATGATTTTTTTTAATATAGGTAGTGTGTGCCTGAGCCTGTTTGTCTATTTCTATGAGTTCTTTTTGTTGGCTTTGAGACCAAGGTTGGGAACTTGATCTTGAAGTACCCTTTAAAGGTTGTTGTAAACTTGAAAATGATCTTGAAACCTGGGAATATGTCTTGTGTGATTATGTGTTGCCTTGTCTGTTTTGAACTAGAAAAGGCCTAAACTTCTGCTTGTGAAGTCTATTTGGAATCCATCCCCATAATCTAAGGTTGTTGTTTTCAATATCTGTCATGTGAACTTAAAAAAAATAGTTTTCAAACTCCTTTAAAACTGGTATGTTGAAGAAGATTTTTCTTTTCCTAAAAACTGTTGCTTGAACCTTTGGTGTTGGTATGAGAACTTTGCTAGTTCTGAGAATCTCCAAAAGATATTTTGACTTCCTTGTTCTTGACTTTGTGACTTTAAAAGATTAGGAAAGGAGTTTATTGTCTTGGGATTACTACTTGTTTCTCTTGTGCAGTGAATTGTCCCCTTTGAATTCTGTTAATTATTTGAAATCTAAAAATGGCTCTTTTGATCTTGCCTAGTTGGATTAGGAGACTGATAAATTGGATACTTGTTAAGATAAGGGCCTTAAAGAGTTGTGACTTATCTTGATAGTTTCCTTTTTTAGGAGGACCTAGAGGTCTGAACATGGTATGATTGTTGATCCTGATTTTTTCTGAAAACTTGTTAAGAGGGATAAGGAACAGGAGGTGTGAAGAGGTTGTTTTTCCTTGGCCTGTTTGTGATTTGCATTTTAGTAATTGTTCACAATTTTCCTGGTTTTCTTTGCCTAACATTATCATCTAATTGACTAAGTATAGGGGGTCTGTAACTAAAAATCGCTCAGGACTTTCTTTTCCTTTCTTCCTAGGTGTCTGATTTCTAAAACTTGTTTTCTTTGTCCCCTTCTTACTGCTTGAGTTATTCTATGCTTTGACAAACTAAGACTAAACTAAAAAGGGGGTTTAACATATACCTTCTTGTTTATCATATGGGCACTTGGCCATTTATGTGCATTATTCTTAGTTGTGTGTTTACTATAGATTGTCTATGTGATATCTACCTATATAATTGTCACCCCTGCCTGTTTTATTTGAACCAAAACATGCCTGATAGATGTGTTGAACCTAGGACTGTGTCATGAACCTATCCTCGTCATGGTTTAGGCTCTTTTGGGGTTTGTAATTGTTTCCATATGAGCTTTCTTATCATTTGTGACTTGCTATGGCCATAGTTGACTCATGCTTACACTCAGGATAGTTCTCATGCTCCCTCCTACCTTCTTGTGGACTTGTAGATTATGCTTTGGTTACCCTTTATGTGCTACTAGACCCTTTTTGATCCTATAATTGCATTGAACCTGTTTGTTTAAGTTCTGAGAGTAAGACTAAGTATAAATTATTAGTCCTGCCAATGTCTTCTATGAGACTGTTCATATGTTAAGATAATGCTTGTGCTCATTTGTAGACCTGTGATCTATGTTGCTTAATACTTGGACATGCTGAGTTAAAATTGACTTAGAAAACAGCTTTAGACCATTAACTTGCTTCTGTAACACCTTGTTTTACACAAGAATGGAATTGAAATGGTTCCTACCACTAGTTTAACTTGTTAACTGCCGAAATGAACTTTCAAAACCTGTTGAGTGTAACTTGGAGAAATTTAAAAATTGAAAAATATATTGAGAACCAACTAGTTTTGTCTCACTTTTGCTTGAATCTGCTCTCTGCCAGTCCTAATCCTAGGTGATAATTCATATACATGTCATTGTCTTGCTTTAAAAATTGCTTTAGCTTAGATCCTGTATAACTTTTTTGGTTTGGAATTGCTTGGTTTTCTTCCTATGCTAGTTGAATTACTTTGTGACATTCATGTTTTGAGTTTGCTGTTCATTAGTCTTGAAATTGTTGTTATAGCTAACTGTAGTTGTTTGTTTGGCCTTAATTAGTAGCTAAATGCCTAAGTTTGGAACTTATGGGATTTGCTGGGTAGAGTTGAAATCCCTTATGTGATCTGAGTTTGGTATTGGAGGATTTATATGTGTTGGGTATATAGTGTATATTGAGAGGTATAGAGGGTATGCCTTTCATGGGTTTTGTGTTATACCCCGCATTTTCAGAGCCTGAGCGTGACACGTGCTTCCTCAAACATTGACAATCACGTTGTTACTACATAATTTAAACTCACGTTGATAGTATTATATTTCGTATTTTTTTGTACGTCGGATTATTCGTAAGCGGAAGTGGGGCCCACATATCGATATTTTTTAGGAACACGTGACAAGTTATATGAATCACATATGTGAAGTTAAACACAACTCAAGAAGGACCCTTGAGCCAAATCAAAGTGGAAGTCCTCCAAACAAATATTTTTAAGTAACGTTTTCGGGTGATCTGACTTCGAGGGGCAAAAACGGTATTATAAGTTTGGAATTTGGAAACATACCAAGAAATAGAAGTTGTAGATAATTGAATTATATTTCCAACCATAGGTCTTGGGTCCACAGGCGACGTCGGGATAAGGAGATATGGACGTTTTAAGGCAGAAAGGTCAGTGGGCTAGGCCCAATCCGGGCCCAACCGGGTTAGGCCCATGACCCATGTTTATTTAAGTGATATATCAGCCTTTTCTCCTCATTTTTCAGAACAAAACACCTAGAAAATTCTGGAGAAAAAGAAAGAAGAGAGCTTAGAGAGAAAAGATCAATTTTGACCAAAATCTGAGCCCCGAATCCCGAAGCCCGTGAAGAGAAAAGTGTTCTATGTTGCGTTGCCTCCAATTTGAGCTAAAAATCAACCAAAAAGAAGGGGGTGGACGTGGTGGCTGCACACTTGAGGTAAGATTAAGGTTCCTTTTCATTGCTAATAAGTTTATTTAGAGTTCTACCGAACTAGAACGGAGAAAATAGTGTGACAAATTCGTTTGTTGGCATTGTGAATTATGGAATGAGATTTGAAGAGAATTTTGAATGAAAATAAATGTATTCAACTTGTAGAATGTGGAGGATGTCGTTATTGATGTTGTTAGTATTAATTTCGACTCCCTTACGGAAATAAAATTATTAAATAGTTATATCGCAAATTTGGTTGGTTGAGGAATTTAGAAAATAATGTGTAGGCTGTTTTATGGCATACGTTGGTATTGAAAATATTATGATTAATGTTGGTATTGTTGTTGTTGTTGTTGGTTGCTGAATTGAGAATTCGGGCTAGGCATATAAACAGGGGAGATACTGCCCGATTTTCGGCAGAATATAAAATAGTATGATTTGAAATATGGTACAAATGTGCGACGAAAAGGCTAACATTAGCATAAATTCCTTTTAAATGTAGACTTACAAGCTTGGACGAATAAGCGTAGCTTATAAGCGGTTGAACAGGTATGTAAGGCTTACCCTTTCTTTCTTTTGGCATGATCTTTATGAAACGAGCAAATGACGTATATGTATGATTTCAAAGAAATTTCCTATTCTTAGAGCCACTAGGATGACTAATATTTTTGACTTCCATAAGTTGTCTCATATGGTTTTGATGTATATCTATGATGTCCGAAGTTTGTTGATATGTTTCCAAATGGCATTTGAAAGATAATTGATATGAATAAAGTTTTGATTTTCAAATGCTAGCACGTTCGATTATTCCATCGAGTTTTTGATAAATTTTGATATGTGCATACGATTCCAAAAGCTCTATTTGATTTGATTCATAACGATATTCGAAAGGTACTTGACATGATTATGGCTTTGATTTTCCAAAAATGACTTCTGAAACGCTTGTAGAACGTTCTGTACTTCAAACGCTCATAACTTTCTTATACTAAGTCGGATTGACCCGAAACTTGTTTCTGAGCCTTCAGGGGTCGGTAAGTATACTTATCTATTGAGTCTCGATTTATGTGCATTTAGTTTCTCACTACTCTGCTCGTGTATGTGTCATTACCTCTTTCGCCGAGTCCCGGGCCGGTATATATCGTGCGCATGGTTCGCCGGGTCCCTTGCTTGAGGGCCGGGTGCCATATATGTATTCCGGAGTATGATGTGTTACGGTGTTATGATGTGTTCATGGTTCGCCGAACCATATATGTGTATATGTATATTCTGATCTTATGATGTGATATTATGATGTGTGACAAAGATTTCGGAGCAAACCTTCTGGAGTATGATGTGTGTGGCGCCAAAGGAAGGGTGGCGCCACGTTCCCCGGGTCCCGAAAGGGGCCGGATACCGTTCCTGGCATGCATGATTCGTGTTTCCAGTAAGTTGTTTTGATATTCTGCACATCGTGCTTATTGTCTGTACTAACCTTCTGCACGTGCCACAGTAATATGATATATGTATATGGATCGGGCTGCACGTTCCGCAGCAAATACATTTGTGGATCGGGCCGAACGTTCCTCGGCACTAATATGCTATGTATATGTGGATCGGGTCGTACGTTCCTCGGCGCTATTATGTTACATATGAATCAGTTATGTGTATGTGTATATGTATATGATGACATACGATGTTGGCACGCACGGTCTGTGTTTGGAAAGTACGCATTTTTGGCACTCTGGATGATCTGCTTATTTTCTGTACTCCTTCTGACACATGACATAGGTATACACGGTTTGCATTCTAAAAAAAAAGTATTTTGGTATTCTGAAAATGTACTTACTTTTGTACTGTTTGTTTCGATTATGGTTATGTTTTCTGTATTCCATGCTTTACATACTCAGTACATATTCCGTACTGACCCCCTTTTCTTCGGGGGCTGCGTTTCATGCCACGCAGGTACACCCAGATGAGTAAAGGACATTGCTAGAAGATGCTTCAGCTGGATTGGCAACTCCATTTGCTCCTGGAGTGTTGCCGAGTCAGAGTATATGTGCTATGATGTTTTGTTCGAAGTTAGAGACTTTGCAGACAGAGTCGTGGG
Source organism: Lycium barbarum (assembly GCF_019175385.1). Lineage (NCBI taxonomy): Eukaryota > Viridiplantae > Streptophyta > Magnoliopsida > Solanales > Solanaceae > Lycium > Lycium barbarum. The sequence goes on along the minus strand of NC_083337.1, from coordinate 123,950,750 downwards.
TATAGGATGTCAGTTTTGTAAGCGGCTCCATCAGCCGATGTGTCATTTTATGTTATGTTACAAATTCCGTGTGATTACAGATTTGACTTGTTTCTGAAAGTTTCCAAAAGCATTTATTATGTTTGTCATTTTCACTGATTACCAGAGTCAAATGATAAAAGAAAGATTTTGAAAGCTTACTATGTATTTCACTTTTATTTGATTTTAGAGTCCGAAGAGATTATGTATGTAATAAGAGTCTGTGGGTTCGCTCGGCTCCGGGTATGGGGTTGGGTGCCTATCACACCCTAGGGAGATTAGGGTGTGACATTTTGCTCTCTATCTGAGTAAGTATATCAGTGGTATACTATGTATACCACAGTTTGACACTTAGAAAAATTTGAGAAGATGATAGCTTAGGCTTGTTATTGGGCCTATTGTCCCCATCTCTAAAAACTTGGGTTGCACTTCTTTTGGTCCTTTATGCCTCCTTACTTGTTCTTGTATTCAGCCTTTGGGCTCTGTCTTGGGCCTTTTGTTTATGATGTTATTTACAGTTTTGGTTATTAATAAATATGGGCTCGGCCCAAGTCGATGTGATTAATCTTTTGGCTTTATAATTTATTTTAGCTCTTAGCTATGTTAAGTAATATACTAATATTGTGCATACCCATTTGTATTCTTGTCCACCCAAACTCGTTGGTGAGCTCCCACGGGGCCCACTAACGTATCTAGATCGAGTCGAACAAATTCGGAGCAAAATGGAGCATACGTATGGACTTAGGGACCAACTTCCATAATATCTTTGTTTGGGCTTGGTCGGCCCAAAATCTTTACTCTTTACTTTATGCAATTTAAATTCATATTTGTGCCTTTGAATTCAATATGTTGGAACCCTTATATGATTGTCATACAATTTAGAATCGCTAAAACTGATCTCTTTTACTAAATTCAACTCGTGTATAAAAATAAAATTTGAGAAGATTATAGCTTAGGCTTGTTATTGGGCCTATTGTCCCCATCTCTAAAAACTTGGGTTGCACTTCTTTTGGTCCTTTATGCCTCCTTACCTGTTCTTGTATTCAGCCTTTGGGCTCTGTCTTGGGCCTTTCGTTTATGATGTTATTTACAGTTTTGGTTATTAATAAATATGGGCTCGGCCCAAGTCGATGTGATTAATCTTTTGGCTTTATAATTTATTTTAGCTCTTAGCTATGTTAAGTAATATACTAATATTGTGCATACCTGTTTGTATTCTTGTCCACCCAAACTCGTTGGTGAGCTCCCACGGGGTCCACTAACGTATCTAGATCGAGTCGAACAAATTCGGAGCAAAATGGAGCATACATATGGACTTAGGGACAACTTCCATAATATCTTTGTTTGGGCTTGGTCGGCCCAAAATCTTTACTCTTTACTTTATGCAATTTAAATTCATATTTGTGCCTTTAAATTCAATATGTTGGAACCCTTATATGATTGTCATACAATTTAGAGTTGCTAAAACTGATCTCTTTTACTAAATTCAACTCGTGTATAAAAATAAAAATAAAAACGGATTGAGAGACTGTTTTGGACTCGGAATGCTGGACTTGGAAAATTACTGGACTGAATTGACACTATTGAAACTTTGAGGGACTGAACTGCCTGAGACCATTTTGGATTGTTTTAAAACTTATGGACTGATTTTGAACGTTCAAGACTTGTGTAAATAAATATGCATAAAAATGGATTAAAATCTTGCTAAATAAAGAGTATGATTGATAGGTTAAAGTATATAACATATTATAATCAATTACGGTATATATAGTATGTTAAAGCTATTTTCATAAACTTAAACACTTTTTTCCAAAAATCTTTTCGGGTGGACTTACGTGGAGTCCTACCTACTCTAAGAGCCTTCAGGTATTAGCTTAGGTGTTCAAGTTCGACACCCATGCTCAATTTTGAGCAGAATTATACTTCGACGATTTCTTAAAAACGAATTTCTTGCATGTAAATGACACCCTTTTTATTGCGGAAATCTAGACTTAAACAATTTTTGTCCAAAACAATTTATAATCATAAGGTAAACTATTAGAACTCGTAGGTAAACCGCAATTGAGTGGATCCTTAATACTGGGGTGCCTAACACCTTCCCTGAGGAATCACCAGAACCCTTACCCAGACTTTGGTAGATTAGGTTTCTTTTTAAATAATAGTTTTAAATGAACCCTTTTCGAACTGGTTTTTCTAATTTCATAAAAATTAGGTGGCGACTCTAAAATGTGTAGTTTAGAGCTCCATTAAGTGGTTGGCGGGTTTTTCCGACTTTCCCGGTACGATTCACAGCCGTACTTCCTCGGGACACCTCCCTCTTTTATGAGGTATATGCGAGTCGGTTAAACTTAGAATTCCCAACGCCCGCTACAATAGTCACTAGTAAAAGTTAAAGACACAATATCAAAGACTTTGGTAAAAACTCTCTAGACATTTTTACTATTTAAAGGTTGATGAATCAAGAAAACATGAAAAACGATAAGAATAAAGATTGATCTCACTATTTTACGATAGTGTAAAACAATGTTAAGCAAAGAGAAAAGGTATAATTTAGGTCGCACGAGAGGCAAAAATCAATCAAGATGAGACTCAAGAACGGAGTCTACTAAGATTAAGTATCCAATAAAATAAATTTAAAATCATACGAGAAGAAAGATATCTAATACTTTGTAGCTTTCTATCTAAGATTGTTGGAATACTTTGTAGCTTACAAGCTAGTTACTACTTGAGATGCTAGAACTAGTTTAATTTCAATAGGAGTAATATAATAGATTTAGCGTTGGAACTTTATGTGTTAGTTATGTTACCGACTTGTAGTAGTTTCATCATCGCGAACCCAAGGTGAAAATTTTAATATTTTATTATATTTAAATTTAATATATAAAATATATTTTACACATATAAACTTATACGGTTTGGTATTTTTTCAGTTTATTTTTATAAAATTAAAAACCAACCTAACTATTCGGTATGGTTATAAATTTATATAAAAAATTTCGATTTTATTAAAAACCCTAAAAATCAGCTCGGTACGATACGATTCGGTCGGTTAAGTCGGTTTTTTGAAAGTTGACTCCCTAATTGTTTTTGCTAATTTTAGCATATAGTTGGAGATAAACTAAACGGGTTACACATTTGTATTATTACAATATATATTTTAATTTATAAAAGTTTGAAGGAAATTTTAGCCCCCATCCCCGGGGTTAATTTTGGAATATCATGGTAATAAGGGCATATTTGGAAATGTATGACTAGGGTTTTAGGCACCGTTTTATAAACCACCATAACAAGTCTCCCTCTAGTAGGCAAAAGCGGCGACAAAACTTGGGATCTCACTACTCCAAGCCCCAAACATGGTACAATTTTCTCCTCTCCTTTTCATCTTTAATGTTACTAGATGATAACTGCATAACTTGATTTTTCTATTGTGGTACATCTTTATTAGTTAATGTAAGCCTTGGGAAATTACTGCAACGCAAAACATTATATGATGATTGTTTCAATTTTTTATCCTTTGACAAGTACTATGGTTTATGTAAATTTAAAGGAAAATATATTGTTGTTATTCAGCTTGGGATAGTGTTAGTTGTATGTTTCTTTCTTTTTGCTGATATATTTTAAATAATGATGAATGAGAAAGTAATTTTTTCTGCATCCACAGTAGACAGGATTTTGTTCGTGTTTTAATCCACACGCGCTATGTGTACCAAATGCATACATTTATGTTATCTTCTACTACTAGTTTTACAAGACCTTAACATTTAACCTAAGTTTTGATAGGCGAAAATGCGACACTTGAAAATTGGTGAACAGTTATCATTAAGGAAAGAATGAGGAACAATAAATTATAAACACTATATAACTCATTGATATAGCACTTTTAACTGCCTACTATTATTACTCGTAGACACTTAATCCCTCTTTCATGGCCACATATCTTTCCAGCTAAGGAATGGAAAATCTTTCTCCTCTTACATGAATCCAATTTTCATTTCATCCGGGAAAAACTATCTTTTTCTCAACAAAGTCTTTGTCATTTGATCCAATAGCGTTTCATTAGATAGGAACAGATTTGATCTGATAACTCTCGGATAGAGAAGTGTCTGTTTATTTACTTCTGTTAGCTGGAAAGTTGGCAAATATTTTTCTTTACCTCCTAGCTTCTTGCACCATAGAGTTAGATGAAAAGCAAGCAATTTGATAAGTCTATTAGATGATGCGATTCATTGTTTTGTTTGTTCCTTCCTGGACTAGATTGATTGAGTGTTAGTAAATGCTTTGGCTAGATGAGACTATGATCCTTCTGAATGCTCCATTTTGCTGTTTCTTTTCTTTTTATCCGCTCTAAGAATGCGAACTAATAACCAAATGATTTATTACCAGCCGAAGCAAATACACGAGATCAAGGATTTCCTTCTCACTGCTAGAAGGAAGGATGCTCGGTCAGTGAAGATCAAGAAGAACAAGGATATGGTCAAGTTCAAGGTTCGCTGCTCCAAATATCTCTACACACTTTGTGTGCCCGACTTCGAGAAGGCTGACAAATTGAAGCAATCGCTTCCCCCAGGTGAGCATTTCTTTATTGCTAACGTCGCGCTATTTTATTTTGATATTCTCAATGCCTCTGCCTTGTGCTATATGGCAAGTTACTTCGCTTGAGATTTATGGTACATTCTATTCGCGGGCACCTGATTTTCATGAGCTTAATAGTGTTGGATTATTTTTTGGCTTGTAGGTTTGAGTGTGCAAGACCTCTGAAGATGGAAAGCGGCAAATCTTTTTCCTTATAAGTTATTAGACAATGGAGAAATTTGAAAGAACTCCTATGTTTGTTGTTCCTTCATATTTTCTTGCCTTTCTTACGGTGGCTTTAGTATCGAGCATTTAGACATTAATATGAACCCTTGTTTTGTCAAATGAATTTTGATTGTTAGATGGCAAGGTATCCTAACCTTTTCTCATTGCGCTCTATAGGGAATTCTCATAACCTTTTATTTCTTGACGAATGAGGAAATGTCAACATCCTTGACTTGCTGATGTGCATCACCGTTCTCTTTGCCGTTTTCTTTTTCCCCTTTGTAGAAAAGAGGCGTTAGTAGGATTTTCCGCGAAGCGCTTAACTTTTTGGCCATGTGTTTAACATTTAGAACAATCTGATACTTGCAAAATAGTATGATTTAGTTTTGGGTCTTTTTTTTTTTTAAAAAAAATTAGCTCAACCGTGATGGATTGTCACTTTGGGTGTGCCACCACGAATTCAAATTCAGGATTTCCAAATTGAAATGCTAACACACCCATAGTTGGTGGGCATATATCTTCATGTGAATTCATGACAAAAACACCCATGTTGGGTTTCATTTCATGATACCACATTGTGGTTAATTTCGGGTCCTAATTTTAATTTTTCTCCGTCATGTTACGGTAACCCTTAAGGAAAATGAGTTGGTCAGATTAATGCTAAAAGAGCATTTTAGTACTCAATTAATTCAATAAAGCCTTTGCAGTAGATCTTGGTCCAGAATTCTAGATTTTCCCAGCGTATAAGATGTAATAAAGGGGGTATGTATTGTATGGAAGATAAGGGTATGCGTGTAATATGGTGATCATATTGGAAATTGGAATACTACATCACGTATCCGCCCCTTTTAAAATTATATATTGAAATCCTAATTCGATTGGGATGACGACTACGTATATTACTCATTTCATTTTAAGACAAACTAACTTACCTTGGGAAGCAAATTACTAAGAGCCACCACGATCTCACATTTATATCTGTACGGGTAAACTGGTTTGATTGCGTTTATTGATCTCGTGTTTTTAATTTGTTCTATTACTAACTAGGCGTGCACTGATTTAGAAAAGATCGTCTTTTGGGGCCAATTTTCCTACATGTGATCTTAGCTCTACTTTAAACACATCGTACTGTGACATGTATGCAGCGGCACCTGTGAACCTTTCGGTGGTAGAATAAATAATTAACTATACTGTAGTGTACAAATTACAAAGAGCCCGTTTGGATAAGTCATTTTTTATCTTATTTGAGTGTTTGATAAAATAAAAAATAGCTTAAATTAAATTAAAAAGTGTTTAAAATCAATCAAAACCAAGAAGTTGCTCAACCCCCTTTTTTTTTTTGGCTTAAAAGACATTTTGATTTGACAAACAACTTTACCCTTTTATCCCTCATATTTTATATTAATTCCAATACCACCCTTAATTCTAAAAATCCTTTAAGCACTATTATCACGTAACTACTTATTTATAAAATTACTTTCAGCACTTAAAAAGTACTTTAAACATTATACTTAAAAGTCTTTTTTTTCAGCTAATCCAAACGGGCTCAAAATCATTTAAGAACTTCTATTAAGTTCCTAACTGGATATTGAATGCGGTCAGAAAATCTGTATCAGGTTTCAGAATGTACACTTTGACATCAACTGATCAACACACATTTTGAGCAGCTCACCTTTGCCCTCCGCGAGCAATAGCCAGGCATTCAATTTGAAAATTTGCTATAAAATGTCAAACACAAAACAGGTTAACATTAATAAACAAGTCCAGTCGGAGATTGCAACAGTATTGACTACAAGATATAACAGAAAGGTATAATAAAGTGAATTGGAAAACAATTTTATTAAAATATACATTTGCCCTCAAAATAGAAGCACCGAAACTCACTTAAGTACATGGGAGCAGTCTAGTATATGATACACACATGACATGATGGCATTGAGGCAACAATCATTTTGAGAAAAGAATGCAAGGATTGCTAGAGAGAAAATCAACTACCTAGTTTGAAAGCATCAACGAAGAGACCTAGAATAACACCTGCTTTCCAGTAGTTCACCATCGAAACCAGAGATTGCAACCTCTTGGACAGAAGAGAAGGAGGCTTTTTATACATAAGCATTCCAATTCCCTCAATTGCAGCTACGACGACTCCTGCCACTAACACATCCCAATCACCAGTCTGTCCTAGGATTGTAGCCAAGGCATTTGCCGTATAAAAACCTAAGAGAAGCAGAAATACTTTCATAGGAAAATTTTGTCGAGCTGAATTAAGCTTCTCCAACAACTGCCTGCCTCCAGCACCTACTATCCTCCCCAAACGAGTTCCACCTAGATCACGACCATCACCGTTGAGGCCATCTTGATCGTCACTACTGGGAAGTCTCCCTGTATCTAAAGCAAATGCTATTCTTGAACCACGTCTTCTTGTCCGGGACCTGTTTTTACAAAACAAAGGTCTGTTTAACCATGCAAAAATGAATATTTTTACAAAATACTAGGATTAATAAATAAATAACTATTTTTACCACAAACGTGTCTTGTTGATTATCTCTGTCTCGGTCCTCTTGACTTAGTAAAGCGCGATCTCTCACTCTCAATTTCTCGAGCACACACACTTCCAGCATATTATTGACATTGTTTCAGACAGAAATTTATTGTTTATTGGAGAAAAGCAACGCCATAGTACTTATTAAAGTAAGCCTTCATATTGATTGAGGTCTCATTCAATCTCATACAGGCTAAACTTTAAACAGACTTTCAGAGCATAGACAGCGTTAGTTAATTAAAGTAGCACAGGCAAACACTAGCACCGTGTTGGACGCCAACACAGATAGGTTGTTTTTTATCGTTGAAAAGGTAATGATTGTATTCACAAAACAGCTTAAGGGGAGTGCTGTAAAAAACCAAAAGTATGACGCTCTGCTAAACTTAGACTCTACGAAGTCTAATAAAGTTTCTGTTTCGTTAACATATTCCAGTTTACACCACGAATGCAGTAACAAAAGATAATCTAACCGTACAAGCTGTTGAAAGTTTTCAAAGTTGCTCCTCAAGTTTTAGATAAATTGCTTCAGAAGGGGTGCAGAAAAAGGGGAATTCTCAGTCAAATCTTGCTATAGAATTATGTCCAAGGAAGACCAACTCCAACATATAAAGCCATGACCCTGGAAACTCATCTTGACAAATTCTTTGTAAATCTGGGGAATATGGCAGTAGTAAAGCACAAAAATATATAAATTTACAAATATTAAAAATTTATATACTGCTACTCTCCATGGATAATATAGATTCTAACAAAAACAATACATTCAAGTAATTCAATATCTTAACATAGATTGAATAATCATCCATGTCTACAATACTGAAAGAGCAAAAATACACAACACAGATATCTAAATCTATGAGCAACTTCTCCTCTTCTTTCTGATTTGAGACTTGATCCAGTAAAAGAGAATAGATATTCCATTTTTTACATTTGGGCGTGTCACAAAAAGCCTCACTTATTACTTCAACTTCTTGTTTTTCTATACCTAAGGGAAAAATCTGAACGAAATTATAAAAAATGGGAATGCAATATTCAAATTGGTTTCTTGTTAAGCAACATGAGTTTTGTCTCTCAAAAAGCTATAATACAAGTGTCCAAATTTTAAAACATTAAGCAAATAATCAGAACACGACTTTATGTTGGCATCAGAGACCTATCCAGTGGTAATCAAATGGTTCGGATTCATACTCGAGTATAAGTCAAATTCATTATCAAGAAATTTGTTATTGTGCCTCCACGCAGCAATTTATGTGAAGATGCACAAAAACAATTTTGGTATGGGATTAAGGTGTAGTTGATTGAAATTAATGAAAGACTAACTAATGCACAGATATGTCCACACACACAAAGTTGGAAGTGCCAAGTTACAAGCTTGCAGCTTTTATGAGTATGACAAATGTGTTTTTAATCATTCTACAAAAAGACCAAGGGTCCAGGCGACAAAAAGATAGGTTTGGACACTAGTAAAAACTATATAGTGCTTTGAGAAAATCACTGTGAAAATTTTTTGTTAGGCTGTTGATAAAAAATCCTAATACTTCTAAGCCCAGAGCAAAAATCTCCCCTGAGTCACTTACTTAACCCTATGCCTACCATAGCTAGAGACAGTTTGTACAGTGTCTACCTCCAGCAACAGCAAGGTGGAAAAGGAAGGGGCTCTCCCCTTCACCATCTTTTGGCCAAAAAGCGGGGATTGAAAGAGCACAAGTACCTTCAAACTTCTTCAATTAAGAGCATTGATTGCAGAATTTACATCCAGTTCTTCTCTCAATGTCAAATAACAACACATAGTTACGCCTTAAAAAACTAGTTTAATCCCATAAAGGGTCTTATTGCACATCCAGAAATGCAACTGACATTGTTCTGAGCAGCAAAAGTTTAAACCACAAAAGAAATTAGTTTTCAGAAACTAAAATCATGTAAATATTTAGATGATTCAAAACTAACATTTTGAATGTTACCTAATATTAAGAGATGGCATACATTTTACACCAAACTTTGAAATTTGTTCAGTTACTTCTGGTCTTTTGGAGAAATCCAGGATAGGTGAACTTCTTGAAACTACAAATAATTGTCCAAAGCTTTCATTATCGGCTGCTGGCAAAGACTGCAACATGATTGAAGCCATAAACTGCAAAGCATACAAAAGAAGCAATCAGAAATCGACTTAATGATACAACAAAGCGAAAAGAGAGAAGGGGTCATGAAAAAATCAGTGTGATCCCTGTATGTATATAACATTCAAAGTTTTCAAAGTAAAAGGCCTACTGCAGACATCTCAGGGCTCAAAATACACACTTTATCAAACTGTCGAACTATATGCAGGATCTCAAACTAGATAAAGCACTCTTGAAGGTATTTCCAGCAAATACAAGCACTCTTCAAGTCATCATTCAGCAAAGAAAAAAGTAGCTAGGTCAGGTTTTATTTACATATTGAAGGCGCTGCTTTCAATTTGCCTACCAAACTTAAGCATTCTCATGCTTGTACCACCCTGATTAGCAACTTGGTCTCTATATTTGATAGACAAGTATCTGTGAACCAAAATATTTTTCAGAAGGAAATCTCTGCTACCATTTCATGCAAGAGTCATACATAGAAGGGAAAGCTTTAAATTTCCCCAGTAAGTGGCTCTGTCATAAGTGCCTTAGTGCAGATTTTTTATAATGAAATAAATAACTTATCCAGAGAATCAAAAGTGGTTCATTCGCAACTACTCTGCATTCTGTATTTAATCTATTTGTTTTTCTTTTTATTTTTCTGATAAATCATATATAGCTACAACCCGCTGACGCTATTTTACAAAGGCACAATGTGGCAACATACATCAAGCCCATAAATCTGAGGCATAATCACAATATTGTAGTAGATGGTTTATAACCTCCCCATACTTTTTACACAAGCAACACCAGCTGACCAGAATATACATTCTCTTTCTTAAAATATCTATGGTCAGAATGGCTCTCCATGCAGAACACCACATCAAGAATGCACCTTCTTTGGAGTCCTATATCTCCATAATGCTTTTCAAATAGGTCTAATATTTCCTCTGCTGAGGGTCTATCGAAACAGCCTCTCTACCTCACAAAGGTAGGGGTAAGGTTTGCGTACATCCTATCCTACCCTCCCCAGACGTCACTTGTGGGATTACATTGGGTATGTTGTTGTTGTCTATTATTTCCTCTGGCGCTTAGATGACTAAATTATGATTGTACAGGATCGCTACGAACTGCAACTCTTCTGCTCCATCTCATAAGATTGCATTCAGTCTTAAAAACTTTCTTCATCTAAAAGTTAAAATTTGCAAGCTCCCCATTTGACAACTGTTCACTAAATTTCTTCCACTAGAAAATCTTCCTTTTCCTAAAAAATTTTTGAAGTTCAGCCTTGGATACCTCTACCCAACTATGGCATATTGGAATAGATCACCTAGCTTTGTTTGCTTTGCTGAATTCGAACCCTGGTCTTCCATAGGGGCGGAGCCAGATAGAAGCAAGGGGGTTCATCGGCAGAAAATTACATTGTATATACAAGTTATAATTATTTTTTATGTATATATAATAGGTGTTGAATCCCCTTGGCTTGTTCGTCCGTATACTTCATTATATTTTGAACCCCCTTACTAAAATCCTGACTCGACCACTGTTCTTCCATGGTTTTCATTAACACATGACAAACCCATTTGCAATTGACAATTAAATCAGCAAGCGTCTACTACTCCTCCTTTATTCACAGGATAAATTCAGCTAAAACTATAAAAAAATCAATTTCAAGTTGCACAATACTGGAAAATATTAAAATAACTTTATTAGATGCTGCACGAAAGGACCCATAATTTACAACATTCGAAATTGGAACAAAAGCATAGTATAATTGTGATTTCGTGTGCGAAGTGGGAGGTTACCTTAAGAAATCTTTGCTTCAGCAAATCCACAACAAGTAACTGTCGATCTTTTCCCAATGCATCTACAGAAAGATGAAAAAACTCTATTTGTGTTTATAGGATAGATAAAGATTGTGGTTTATGGGTATGTCGGAGAATGGTAGTGACAAGTACGGCCGAGCATCTGAGAAAATGCCTACTGATATTTTATGACTAAAATGCTCACTTATTGGGAACTAGGTTCAAAATAGTCCCTAGTGTATGACTTTACTAGGTTTGGTCCTTTAGGTTTATTAAAAATGAGCACTTTGGATCTCCGTCAATAATTACCAAATTTTGATAATTAAATTGCATGAATTGTGAAAATAGATAATATTTTGGTGGAAAATCACATTTGGAAGTAAAATCTTTTGCAATTTTTTTTTTAATCTATATATGGAGTCTGGTGCAACTATCTGAGGTATAATTTCTGTTAATTTTATCTACTTTATTGCGTTTGGTATAGCTTCTTTTATGTTGCAATTTTTGGGATCTTGATGGAGATTTCTGGTGTTCTTGATTGTATCTTTTTTTCCCCACAATTCCGATTAAATTCAATAATCAGAATTTGAAAAATATCTTACAAAGACTAAAAGTGCTCACATTTAATAAACTTAAAAGATCAAAACTGCTCAGCTAATACTTAGGGATTACTTGGAACTTATTGTCAAAGATAGTGGACCTTTTTTGTCATTTTCTGGAAAACTGAACCTGGAAAATTGGAAGGAATTTATTTAATAAAGAAATAATGAGTTCCAAGTCAACCGGTAAATTTCCAAAAGTCTGATATTTATTTTAGTCACAACACTAATAAAGGTGTGAAAAAAGAGATTGAGGATATCCTTCATGTTGAGGAGGTGGATACTCGTGGAAAGTATCTTGTCTTGCTGATAGTGGTTGCAACAAGCAAAAAAACAGTCTTTATTTATATTCAAGAGAGAGTAATCTCAAAAATGAGTAACTGGAAGTGTACTAGTCCCTTCCTAGTCTTGCTCAAAACTGTAGCTCAATCAATTTCAACTTATTTGATGAATATGTTCTTGATACCCAGTAATATGTGTGCACCTATTGAGCGAGCCATGAATGGATTTTAATTTTGTCAAAATCGAGAATAGGAAAAAATGTGAGATTAGGTGGATATCTTGGCAGAAAATGTGTGTCCGTAAAGAAGATGGGGCGTTTGGGCTTTCGAGAGATCCAACGCTTTAATCTCGCACTGCTCGTGAAAACAGGATGAAATCTTTTGACTAGACCTAAGGCTCTTGTGAGTAAGATTTTTCAAGCTCGGTACTATCATAAATTAAATTTTCTTCACGTAAGGCGAGCTTCCAATCCTAATTTTTTTTATGGGCAGATGTGTGTGAAGGGAAACAATTATTAACCAAGGATGTCTTCGACGTATTGGTGATAGGAAGACAGTGAGGGTTTATGTTGACCCATGGTTGTCTAAGGATGATTTTCGTTATGTTGAAAGCTTATTTTTCTTGAAAGCGACAATTTGTTTGTACTGATCTGGTGAAACAAGATGTACAAGAATGGAATTGGGATTCGCTGCATACCCTCTTTGATGCCTGCGAGATAGAGGCAACTAGACAATTTCTCTTGAATATTAGGCTCCGTGGAGATACGTGGATGTGAAAATGGGATAACGAAGGATTATACTCCGTGAAGAGTGGATGTCGTCTCCTTTATAATCAAAATATTGCACCGAACCAATAGTAACAACAACGTTGTAAGTTCATTTGGAGCCTCTCATTATCTCCTAAAGTGCTTAAGGTTTATCTTCAATTGATGTTTTCTTTACCTTTCAAAGATGAATTTTTGTCTCATACAACTCGGGCCGAAGACTGGGGGAAGCTTAGAAGAGATGGGAAAACCTAGCAGTTGCCGGTTGGGGTGGGGATAAGCTTACTTCTTCATAAGCCTATCCCCCCAAAAAAATCGACCTTGTAGCTCTAGCGCTTTGTGTTCTTTCTATTTCATTCCGGGATAGGCGGCTAATACTAAAATAATTTGGGAAGTAGTTGTCGTCTGACCAATCGACTCGGACCAGACCGCCCATGCCTGACGACTATAAAGGAAGCAGCTGGCTGCAGTCTCTAAGCCCGCAAGCCAAAAGTTTAACTTGAACCTACCTTTGCTAAGAGAAGAAAGAGAAAGAGAAAGACAGATAGCAGAAAGAAATCCTTCCAACCGCGGAATTGAACCTTTATCTGGAGAGCCTTCAGAAATATTTTACCTATATGTGAGAGCCTTTTAAAGAACAAATGTGTAGCTAGTTCAATCTACCCTCGATGTTTGCAAGCACCAGAGACTATAAAACATTGCTTGGTAGAATGTCATTTTGCAAAACAATGTTGGATTCAATCAAATTTTGGTTGGCATGGTTTAACACGTAACTTTATGGAGAGGTTTGAGGAGCAGAGAGTGATGAATGTTAAAACAAGAATGGATAAAGCAGTCATGATTTTGTGGAGCTTGTGGGAAGCGAAAAATAATCTATGCTGGAATAACAAGCAGAGTGCGCCCACTGCCACTTTGTATCATGCAAAGAAGGATTGGAGGAACGCCAATTTGAGGGACAAGATGTTTACTGCTGGCGTGAATACTATGACTACTAAATCCTCCGCTGTCCACAATCAAATGTAATATTGCGGGTGTTGACACCTAATTTTTTCCCTCAAATAATTTTATTTAATTATTCAAAGTTCTTGAGTCACAAACGGAGTGAAATAAACATTTTACAAGTCGAAAATGATTTTACAAAATTATTCCGGTGACATTTTACCATTTCATTTGGCAAAAATATCATCAAGTATATTATTGTATATCATTTTGTATACTTGGCATATATTTAAGGATTTTAAGCATATTTATCAAATTTAAATCCAAAACAGCAAGAACAATTATCTAATTAATTGTGTAAACTATTAATGATCAATTGATAAATGGTTTACTCCATTAAAATCGAGAAACTTGATTAATTGAATAAATAATCAATTACATCTCAATTTTTTAGTTCATTTAGCTTTAACCGCAATTACTTTTAAAATCAGCTAAAATTTAAATTGTCAATGTGTTGATTATGGTCATCATTGAAATGAGCAATTTATTTCTACACTATAAATTGGGCTATACTTGAAACGACTAGTTGTTTTCTAGATGACCCTAATTGAAATGATTTGTTTATAGTTTCATTTTTTGAAATTTGTAACCACATTTGCACAATTTAACCATTGTTTCTTTTTAATTTGGCTAATTCAACGGAATTGGGTCAGGTCCACTTTAGGCGACCTGGCCCACCTTCCCCTTTACTTCAACCAAAATGTACCAAAAACACCTTATTTTCACTCTTTGTTGAAAAGGTTAAGAAACCCTAGCCGAGCTTGAACCCCTCTCTCTCTTCATCACCAATGCCGGATATGGCAAAATACAGTGGTCTTCAACTTTTACAGACCATGTATGGTTGTTACGCCCCAAAACCCACCCTAGGTGTAACAGGCATCTGATGCTATGAACAACACCGGAAGCACCTTATAAAATTATACACGTCAAATCTTTTTCGATGATCTTTTAACAGTTATATCAATACGTTATAAATAGCTAACTAACTCATGATCACCATCAAATAATAAAATCAGCGGAATTCTGTCATAAATGTATCATTATAAAACGTAGAAACACCTAAAGAGTCAAACAATGACTTCAACTACTACCCACAGAAATAACGTCCGTCTATGGAGCCTCTAAGATAATAAATAAAACATAATAGCCTCTAAGATGATAAATAATACATAATCTAATTTCAGGAACAAGCATGTGGGCTCACCAAATAGTCCAGAAAGTAGTAAGCTCTCTTAATCCGCGCGCGTATCACGAACTTGCTCGTCAACATTACCTAACACACCATAAAAACAACAATGGTATGCATGAGTACTGGATACTCAGTGAATGTCTCCGGGACAATAGTTAAATAACAAAATAATATAATAAGGATCAGTAAAACGGTGTCAATAAAAGCAGTTTAAATTCAGAGATAGAATAAATCACCAAACTAGTAACACTATTAATGAAAACCGTTAAAGAAGAAATAAATCAATTTCAACTCGTTATGTCATTTATCATATTTAAGTTTTTCAATCATGAATTCAAGATCATCAACAAGCCACTCACAGACAACCAAAGTATAATACATGCCGATACATGCCCAAATCAACGTAAAGAGGGACTGCCACTTAAGGTTCCCTAAACTGCATAGAAGCACCACATCAGGGTTATCAACCCTAATGGCTACCCTTACTCCCGAATAGCTAGGTAGAGACCACACCGGGATTGCGAATTCTCGATGGCCATTCTTCCTCTCGAATGGCTAGGCTAACTCCACTATCATCTATAGTGACTACCCTTCCTCCCGAGTAGCTAGGCCAAACACAAACAATATAAATCATGGCAAAAGAGCTAAATCACCATCCTAGCATAGAAGCCGAATCACTTAAATCATGGCATGGAAGCCGAATCACAAGTCATATCATGATAGTCACATTATTTGTTTTCATCATCCCATTATAGGGGTACATCAAGTCATTTCAGTTTTGGAAACCGAGTTCACTTCTTTAAACAAGTTTCAAGTTCAACACAATCCATTATAGAGCACTCACATAAGATAGTCAAGCTTTTCAATTATTAAGTTTAAACATCCCTTATGGGTTAATTCAAGTTCAAATACCAAAGCTTTATACCTTCATCTTCAATCATCCTTTAGAGAGGAAATAGTCATGAATACATATATATAATATAATACAAAACAGGTTAATGTGGGCTTGTCCCTCACGCACACAAACCACAACCAAAGTCACAAAAATCGTTTAAAAGAGTATGTTAAAAAAGAGACATACCTCTAATCCCGTTATAAGCTAGAAAGAGGATTACTTCCAAGTTAAAAAATCACACTACAATGGTTATTAATAACAAAGTTTAGAACTTTAACCAATTCTAGGAATTTCTACCGTTATTCGAAAAACTAGGGTTTTTCTAGCCTTAATACTTGTTCTTGAATCGTATGTGAATCATTAGTGAATTCTAATGTTGAAGTATGGTCTACACCAATACAAAAGTTATTACTAAACTCAGAAAATCAAAATTATTACCTCTTAGATGAACTCCACACGCCCTTATCTCCTTCTTCTTGAGTTTTCAAGAATCTAGGGTTTAGAGAGATGAACTAGTGTCAAGAAGAGGTGAATTTAGTGTAGAATCGATGTAGATAGAGTAGGAACTCACCTTATAGGTTTGGGGAGGCCTTAGGGTTGATTTTCATTATTAGAGATGTTTAGGAACTAACCCCAAGGTTAAATATAAGAAAGAAATGCAAAACCCGACTTTTGACCCGAAAATCGTTGTTTCCGCGAAGGCCCCGCGATGCGTGGCATCATGGGGCCCCCTGCAGACCTGAGATTCGGAAAGGGTGTTTTTTTGCATTTGTTCTGCTATCGGGGCCTTCGCACGCGCCTTCATGCGCGCGAAGCTTGGCCATCGCGCGGCTCGTGTCAGTTTCTGTGCAGTGTTCGGTAAAATGGACATAAATTCTTGTACAGAGCTCTGTAAAGTCTCTATAATATATCGTTCGAAAGTTATTTCAAATACCTACAACTTTCATATTTTGAATTTTCCCAAATTCCCAACTAAAATACCCAAAAACTAGCCATAAGTACAGACTGTTTCAGACTTAGTGAATTTAGAAGGCCTTAGGAACTTCACTTTTCGGTTTGACTTCAAAATGACTGTTTATCACCCAAATGGATTCATATAGCTAAAGTATCATCTTAATACTAGTTTTTACACGTACACACCTAGCTTAGGTTTACGGGATGTTACAATGGTCATTTGAGGAAATAACATTTAATGGGCCGTCCTATCTCCACTGTATTCAACGATGAA
The DNA here is from genome assembly GCF_019175385.1 of Lycium barbarum. Lineage (NCBI taxonomy): Eukaryota > Viridiplantae > Streptophyta > Magnoliopsida > Solanales > Solanaceae > Lycium > Lycium barbarum. The sequence continues at coordinate 123,933,534 of NC_083337.1, read as the reverse complement.
GAGGCAAGGTTGCCTCTTTTACTTGCTTTTTTTGCTTTCTCTTAATCATTTTTGTCCATTTGTGAATTCAAATACTAAAATTTCATTGGTTTTCATCTCATTGAGAGGGAAATTCAAGAGGAATTCCCCCCAAATGTGTTTGTCTGTAATGACCTGCTAGGTCGTTATTGGGGGTGACTTAGAAAACTAGACCTCCATTGAGAATTCTGAGGCCGCGAGTGAGTTCTTAGTGTGTTTTTATGTATGTGTGCATGTTTTGTTTGCGTTTGTAGAGCGTTGGATTGGTGTTAGAATTTTTGGGTGAAAAACTAGTGGAAAACCCCGAGCTACTAGTCAAAATGGACCGCTGTAGCATGTGAGGGACCGTTGTATCTGGTCTATCATAGCGGGGCTAGGCTCGCTGCTGTAGGGAGCCGAGGATTAAATAAGGTCCGCCATAGCGGGAGGTTTCCCGCTATAACGAGACCGCTGCAGTGAGACATCGACCGCTACAGCGGTCGACGGGAGGTAAAATCAGCGTTTTATATTCTTTATTCCGAATCCATTCCCACACAACTCCAAAATAGTTTCCAAGAACTCCTGTGGCGAAATTCTAAGGCTAGGGCTAAAATACTCTTGAAAGGTAGTCTCAACCTTTCACTTTGTTCATTCCATCATATTGCCAGGTTCCATGTTTAGTTAATTGTTCTTTGATGGTGAATGAAAGGATAGTACCCTAGAAGTTGTGAACCCTAGAATAAATGAATGGGTTATTGATTTTATTATTGTTTGATCATCTAGGAGTATAGATTATCACTTCCTAAGATGAGAATTCGATTATTAAATGATGAGAATGATGTATTGAGACTTAGTGTTTCATAAAGAAGGTAACTTTAGCATAAAAACTACTTGTAAAAGGGTTGAATTGATTAGAAAACCCATGAACAGATATAATATAATTATTGGGATTAATATTAGTATGAATTCACTCTTAGTGATAGTTCACCCATTTGAAAAAGGGTAGAAGTAGTTGGGTTCTTGTTATATCCCGTACTTTCGAGTGTTCGGGAAAATTTGAAATGATTTTGATTTGTAAGGAATGAGACTATATGTTGATTTGAATTCACACGTGTGTGTTGTTCATGAAAAATATTGGTTTGGAAATGCGGAGGAAGGCCAAGGGCACAATTGGAATTTCGAAAATTTGTTTCGGGAATTTCAAAACGAGAATTATAAGTCATTGGGCTAAAAAAAAAGGAAATTAAGGCCCAATTTTAAAGGGGTGGCCGGCCAAGTGCCATGGCCCAAACCCATTTAATTAATCATGTGATTAATTATATAAGAGGGGGGAGTCTTCAAGAAGTTTCAAGAAAGCTTGAGAAAAAGAAAAGAAAGAACAAGGAGAAAAGCACCATGGCCATTTCGGCCAAGGTGGGGGAATTTTACCCCCATGAAATCTTGTTCTAAAAATTATTTTCTTGTTGTATTTCCTCTAATTCAAGGGTCCTCTACAACATGGTATAGTTGTTTCGGAAGATAGGTCGTCCGTTTCATCGTTTCCGCATTCGAGTCAAGTGAAGAGGTTGAAGAATAAAGGTAAGAATTAATCCCCTTTTGTATGGTATGAAAGCTTTGTTCATGTTGTGGGATGTAGGAAAGGCTAAAACTCTTGAGAATATGGAAGTTTGCATGGTATTTGTATGTATGTATGGGTGGTCGTGTGTATGTGTTGGTGTATGGACAAAGATGAATTAATTTTATGTAGTATTCTAGTTGTGGTTGTTGTGAATTCTATGTTGGAAGTGAAAGATTAATGGTTTGGGTTGAGGTTGGAAATATTGGTATGTGGTCGAATGTATATGTATGTGTGTATAAGAATGAACCAATTGTATTCATGATGTTAATTGTGTTGTAACTGCAATATGGTGTAAACGGAAGAATACTAGCTCACATTTGTATGAGAATTGGTTGTTAAGTTGTTGTAGGTAGGTTAGTAATTTTATGATAAAATTATGTAAATGTGGAAATGAAGTTGTTAAGGTGCATATTATGATGATTGTTGATGGAATTGGAAGATGGAAACATGCTATGAATATGTATGTTAAAGATCAGAAGTTTTGGATGCATTATGGCTTTGGTGGAAAGTTCGTATATTTTGTATATTTCGTGAATATTTTGTAGAAATGGTATGAAATGTTTCCAAATGGTATTGCAATGATTTTGATTAGTAAGGAATATGAAAACATTGAAATTGGTTTGGGAATGTGAAGTTGGAATGGAAGTTGTTGGACTATGTGGAAAACAAGACTAGTTGTGTTGTATTGTGTGTTATAGTGCTTGTTGTTGTTGTTAGTGTTGTTGTGGGATTGTTGTTGATCATTCTGGCCGAGTTGAATTCTCGGGGGTGCTATATGTATAGGGGAAATGCTGCCCAAATCTCTGTAGAAAAGTGTTGTTTCAAGATTTAAGTCTTAAAGTCTTATGGTTGACAATTGGTAAACATGACCATTTGTAGATTTCGGGCGAAACGGAAACTGAACCTGGACGAGCGTAAGGCGTAACTAAGGTATGTAAAGCCTTCCCCTTCATTCTTTGGCATGTCCTAGACATACTAGGTTGAGATTTGAGCCTCGGGGGCAATTCTGCTCATAGAAATCCGAGATTGATTTTTGGTACTATTCATTCAATGCAATTGAACTACAAAAGGTGCATTTTGTTAGAAAAATGGTTAAGCATCCGTAACTTTCACAAATGTAATCCGATCGCTCTGAAACTTTCCTGGGTGACTCCGTAGAGTATAATGTGCGTGATTCATGTCTGCCACCTCGACTTGACCCGAGGTGGGCCCGCTATCCCCGACTTCTCTTCTATGGTCCTGTTTGTTTCATTCTTGTACGATAAGTCAAGGGAACTTATGGTTATTGTTCCGACTACTAAACGGGAGTTATTTTAACTATTCTGAGTTTGATTTAATGTTTATTGAAACGATTGTGGAGACAGAAACCTTGATATCTTCGGAATGGCTTTAGCCAGCTCACTTTTGTCCGGAGCTCACAGGTAGCTCCTGGTTATTATGCTGTTCACTATACGATAGGTGCTATGACCACATTTATGAGCCTTATAAAATATTTTTGACATCTAAACCGTTTTGAAAATCTTACCCTGATAATTTGGATAAACTACTTATCTTCTGTATTTTCTGATATACGATTTTGGCATACCTGAATCTTGTGTGACGCATGATCCTGGCACGTGTGATTTATGTTTGGGAAGTAGTGATTTGGTATCCTGTATGGTTATTTTCTATTTTACCGAGTCCCGGGCCGGTTATGTGAATATGCGCATATGTGATATTGGCCGCTGGACCCTCGACCGTGGCGTGTCCGACATTGACTGTTGGACCTTTGACCGCGTCATGCCGGACGTGTGGCATTGACTGCTGGACCCTTGACCGCGTCTGCCGCACTTGCGATTATGCCCGACATAGATCGCTGGACCCTTGACCGCGGTATGTCGAAATTGTGGTAGTGACCGCTGGATACTTGACCGCGGTATGTATGATTGTGACCGCTGGACCCTTGGCGGCGGTATGTGTGATAATGACCGCTGGGTACTTGGCCGCGGTATGCGTGATGGCGACCGCTGGACTTATGGCCGCGGTAAGTGTGCGTTTGATTCTTTTGTATGCATGAAACAAAAATGATTTTCAAAAGAAAGTAAAGCATTTTGGCATTCTAATTGTCGTATTCGTCAGCCGGAACCTCTTGTGTGTGACTTGCACGTCAGAGGTTACATTGTGGCATCCTGGTTATTCGTGCACACTCCGTTGCACTGTCTACTGCGCCCCTCATTAAAGGGCCGAAACCTTATATAAATGTATATTATCTGTACTCGTGTAAGTTATGATTCTGTATGCATGGTTCTGCCTGTTACACTTCTAGACAGTTGATTCAGAGAATGATTCTGTCGGTGTTGCTTCTGTATGACTGAGCCGGACTATGATTCAGTCGGCTATAGTTCTGCACCCCTAGCTTTGGTTGCGGGTATGTCAGTCGCACTCTGTGCCCCGATCCGCACGATGATCCTGTCAGTTAAGCTCTGTGCCTCTGTTTCATATCACGATTCAGACGGCTACACCCCGTGCTTATGATATATGTCGTGGTCCTGCCCACACACTCTGTATTTCTGTTTCGGACTCGGGTCCGATCCTACCTGTTGTACTTCTATACTTCTGGCTCGGGTTTTGATTATATTGTTACATTGTCGCTTTGCATACTCGGTACATTTCCTTACTGACCCCCTGTTCTTCGGGGGCTGCGTTTCATGCCGCGCAGGTACTCCCAGTTGAGGTGAGGACAGATGGAAGATATCCCAGCACAGATGGCAAGCTCCATTTGTTCCCGGAGTGCTGCCGAGTTAGAGTCTGTATGTTATGCGCTCGGAATCTGGTTAGAGACTTTGCAGACAGTGTTGTGGGTGTTGGTTGTCGGTCTGTGTATGTAATGAATTTTGTATGTTCACAAATTTGTTCGGCCTGAGGGCCACGAGAAAGAATTTTTCTGAAAGAAAAGTTTTGCTATGTACTTTATTATTTGATTTAAAAAAAAAATATGACGTGATTTTATGTGCACCAAGAGTCTGAGGGTTCGCTCGGCCCTAAGTAAGGGTCGGGTGCCCATCACACCCTAGTGAGGTCGGGGTGTGACAGAGTGGTATCAGAGCAGGTCTGTCCTAGGGGTTGTCTGCAAAGTCGTGTCCGGTAGAGTGTTGTTTATGGTGTGTTGCGCGCCACATTTATAAACAGGAGACTACGGGGCATCTAGGGATTGTTGATCTTCTTTGAATCTTGGACCGTGCGATAGAGCCAGCTGTAGGAAGTGAATTCCTTGTACTAACTCTTGATTTCAGCTGGAGGACGGTATCGACGTAAAACAACGACTGATGATATTGCAAGTGACACAATACACAGATGAGAAATGGTATGGAAGACGTATGCCGGGTGAGGCGTTTGAAGTATGATTGAAACGTAAGGTTGAAAACGAAAAGGAAAGTAAACAGGAAAGTACAATAGGCGCAGTTTGAGTTGGGCATGTGAGGTAAGCCTCGACATCTTTATACCTTCATTTGAAATTGTTAGCCCTGTGCGGCTATGATGTGATATGATGTGATGTATGCGTACGTATATGTGTTGGCCCTGTGAGGCGTGGTTGGTATTTCCTGTGAACAGGTTTTGCGATAGTGAGAAATACAGAGGAACCTCTGCCCAAATGTTTCTAGAAATCCGAAGAGGAAAATGAGGTATAAATTCTTGACAAGCCTTGAAGATCGATATCGATGGGGCAAGAATAAAATGCCTAACGACCAAGTTTCCTCTAATTGGAAGAATGCAAAGTGTATGACGGGTCGTTGAGGATTGAGTGATTCGCTCAAGACTCAGAATTTTGTATGTGTGCGTAACGGTAAACATTGGGGATTTACAGGGGACGACCCGGTAACCAGAAAAGTAAAGGAATCCCCTCTAGATCGGGGTGGGACCCGCTACGAGAACGTTTTGAAAGCTGTTAAGACCCCGACTTGCCTTAAATTATGCGACAAAGGTCGTGTGGGGCAGTCGACGTAATTATGTCGGCATTAACGTGTCAAAAATGTGTAGAAGTTACGAAGTTAAACGTGCTAGTGCCAGAGCAATTTTGGGATGGGTGACCCCCCTGGGAAGTATACCAAAATTTTCTCCAATGAAGAAAAACGAAAGACAAATAGGAAATCTGGGGTAACCCAAAGGAAATTGGAATGTACTGAACGATCGAAAACCATGAATAGGCCGGGTAGGCCAAGGCAGACTCGGCTGCTGAAAGAGAAAGGAAACGCAATGCAGCTCTGGAATCAGAGTAAGTCTGAATAAGCGTTTGGAAATGTTTTATGAATAAAATGGCAGTGAATCCATAGATAGGCATGTGATGCCTCGTTCGTGACTGTGCCGATCTGTAGTGGGCCCCGGTGGCCATTGTTACGATATCTGAAGGGTGTTAGCTAAACAAAATTCGGGAGACAAGAAAAAGGTGATGTAGAGATGTTATGAAGTAAACGAATACTGAACTCGTTACAATAAAGGTAGAAGCTTCCGATACGACGATATCAATGGGAAAGAGGAAAGTAAGTAAGCGGAAGAAAAAGAGACAGCAACGGCAACTTTTGGGAATCTTCGGAGGAAAGACGGGTACCTCCTCGGATGTAAGAAAAGACCCCATAAGGTCAGTTTAACATTCGAGGACGAATGTTCTAAAGGGAGGGAGGATGTTATATCCCGTACTTTCGAGTGTTCGGGAAAATTTGAAATGATTTTGATTTGTAAGGAATGAGACTATATGTTGATTTGAATTCACACGTGTGTGTTGTTCATGAAAAATATTGGTTTGGAAACGCGGAGGAAGGCCAAGGGCACAATTGGAATTTCAAAAATTTATTTCGGGAATTTCAAAACGAGAATTATAAGTCATTGGGCTAAAAAAAAAAGGAAATTAAGGCCCAATTTTAAAGGGGTGGCCGGCCAAGTGCCATGGCCCAAACCCATTTAATTAATCATGTGATTAATTATATAAGAGGGGGGAGTCTTCAAGAAGTTTCAAGAAAGCTTGAGAAAAAGAAAAGAAAGAACAAGGAGAAAAGCACCATGGCCATTTCGGCCAAGGTGGGGGAATTTTACCCCCATGAAATCTTGTTCTAAAAATTATTTTCTTGTTGTATTTCCTCTAATTCAAGGGTCCTCTACAACATGGTATAGTTGTTTCGGAAGATAGGTCGTCCGTTTCATCGTTTCCGCATTCGAGTCAAGTGAAGAGGTTGAAGAAGAAAGGTAAGAATTAATCCCCTTTTGTATGGTATGAAAGCTTTGTTCATGTTGTGGGATGTAGGAAAGGCTAAAACTCTTGAGAATATGGAAGTTTGCATGGTATTTGTATGTATGTATGGGTGGCCGTGTGTATGTGTTGGTGTATGGACAAAGATGAATTAATTTTATGTAGTATTCTAGTTGTGGTTGTTGTGAATTCTATGTTGGAAGTGAAAGATTAATGGTTTGGGTTGAGGTTGGAAATATTGGTATGTGGCCGAATGTATATGTATGTGTGTATAAGAATGAACCAATTGTATTCATGATGTTAATTGTGTTGTAACTGCAATATGGTGTAAACGGAAGAATACTAGCTCACATTTGTATGAGAATTGGTTGTTAAGTTGTTGTAGGTAGGTTAGTAATTTTATGATAAAATTATGTAAATGTGGAAATGAAGTTGTTAAGGTGCATATTATGATGATTGTTGATGGAATTGGAAGATGGAAACATGCTATGAATATGTATGTTAAAGATCAGAAGTTTTGGATGCATTATGGCTTTGGCGGAAAATTCGTATATTTTGTATATTTCGTGAATATTTTGTAGAAATGGTATGAAATGTTTCCAAATGGTATTGCAATGATTTTGATTAGTAAGGAATATGAAAACATTGAAATTGGTTTGGGAATGTGAAGTTGGAATGGAAGTTGTTGGACTATGTGGAAAACAAGACTAGTTGTGTTGTATTGTGTGTTATAGTGCTTGTTGTTGTTGTTAGTGTTGTTGTGGGATTGTTGTTGATCATTCTGGCCGAGTTGAATTCTCGGGGGTGCTATATGTATAGGGGAAATGCTGCCCAAATCTCTGTAGAAAAGTGTTGTTTCAAGATTTAAGTCTTAAAGTCTTATGGTTGACAATTGGTAAACATGACCATTTGTAGATTTCGGGCGAAACGGAAACTGAACCTGGACGAGCGTAAGGCGCAACTAAGGTATGTAAAGCCTTCCCCTTCATTCTTTGGCATGTCCTAGACATACTAGGTTGAGATTTGAGCCTCGGGGGCAATTCTGCTCATAGAAATCCGAGATTGATTTTTGGTACTATTCATTCAATGCAATTGAACTACAAAAGGTGCATTTTGTTAGAAAAATGGTTAAGCATCCGTAACTTTCACAAATGTAATCCGATCGCTCTGAAACTTTCCTGGGTGACTCCGTAGAGTATAATGTGCGTGATTCATGTCTGCCACCTCGACTTGACCCGAGGTGGGCCCGCTATCCCCGACTTCTCTTCTATGGTCCTGTTTGTTTCATTCTTGTACGATAAGTCAAGGGAACTTATGGTTATTGTTCCGACTACTAAACGGGAGTTATTTTAACTATTCTGAGTTTGATTTAATGTTTATTGAAACGATTGTGGAGACAGAAACCTTGATATCTTCGGAATGGCTTTAGCCATCTCACTTTTGTCCGGAGCTCACACGTAGCTCCTGGTTATTATGCTGTTCACTATACGATAGGTGCTATGACCACCTTTATGAGCCTTATAAAATATTTTTGACATCTAAACCGTTTTGAAAATCTTACCCTGATAATTTGGATAAACTACTTATCTTCTGTATTTTCTGATATACGATTTTGGCATACCTGAATCTTGTGTGACGCATGATCCTGACACGTGTGATTTATGTTTGGGAAGTAGTGATTTGGTATCCTGTATGGTTATTTTTTATTTTACCGAGTCCCGGGCCGGTTATGTGAATATGCGCATATGTGATATTGGCCGCTGGACCCTCGACCGTGGCGTGTCCGACATTGACTGTTGGACCTTTGACCGCGTCATGCCGGACGTGTGGCATTGACTGCTGGACCCTTGACCGCGTCTGCCGCACTTGCGATTATGCCCGACATAGATCGCTGGACCCTTGACCGCGGTATGTCGAAATTGTGGTAGTGACCGCTGGATACTTGACCGCGGTATGTATGATTGTGACCGCTGGACCCTTGGCGGCGGTATGTGTGATAATGACCGCTGGGTACTTGGCCGCGGTATGCGTGATGGCGACCGCTGGACTTATGGCCGCGGTAAGTGTGCGTTTGATTCTTTTGTATGCATGAAACAAAAATGATTTTCAAAAGAAAGTAAAGCATTTTGGCATTCAAATTGCCGTATTCGTCAGCCGGAACCTCTTGTGTGTGACTTGCACGTCAGAGGTGACATTTGGGCATCCTGGTTATTCGTGCACACTCCGTTGCACTGTCTACTGCGCCCCTCATTAAAGGGCCGAAACCTGATATAAATGTATATTATCTGTACTCGTGTAAGTTATGATTCTGTATGCATGGTTCTGCCTGTTACACTTCTAGCCAGTTGATTCAGAGAATGATTCTGTCGGTGTTGCTTCTGTATGACTGAGCCGGACTATGATTCAGTCGGCTATAGTTCTGCACCCCTAGCTTTGGTTGCGGGTATGTCAGTCGCACTCTGTGCCCCGATCCGCACGATGATCCTAAATGCCCTGTAGCCTCCTGTTTATAAGTGTGGCGCGCTACACACCCATAAACAAGACTCTACTGGACACGGCTCGTAGACAAACTCGTAGGACCGAACTGCTCTGATACCACTTCTGTCACGACCCGACTAGGGGCCGTGACGAGTACCCGCTACTTGTACCGAGCACCTCTTATTTTTCTTGTTACCTTTACCTCTTAGCAAGCCGTATAAACAGTGCCATGTTTTTTTTTTTCAACATTAATGAACATTAACATTAGCAGCGTCATTATGAATATAGACTAGTAAACTTCGTTATCACTTTATACAACAACCATGCCAAAACACCATATATCTAACCGTACCTGACTGACTGTACATATCTGTCTACGAGCCTCTAGACATAGTACACTTATACATAGAAAGGGTCGAGTACTGTCGTGCCCGAAAATACATACACAAAATAGTACCACGAAAGTGGGGCTCCGGAACAACTGGAGCGCTGTCAACACTGCTGGTAAGGCTTCTAAGGATCAAATCCGCCTGTCTGCTGACCTGCGCGGCATGAAACACAGCGTCCACAAGAAGGGACGTCAGTACGAATAGTGTACCGAGTATGTAAGGCATGAATAGTAGCATACGGAAAGTATAAAACGGAAATAACGACATAAGAGAATAATAGCACATGTCCTGAGGTAGAAACATAACCTGTATATATTTATACCCTTGGCAGGTGCTATGCGTACTTAGCTTTCCTATAAGAATCTTTCCTTGTTCATATACATATACATATAAAATAGGACATCTCATATTGCCGAGGCGTCGGCAGCCGATCCATTTAACCATAAATATACACATCCCGCGTCCGGGCATCCCGCGTCCGGGCATCCCGCGTCCGGGACGATATCATATCATGTAATGCCAACTGATCAGGTGGATATGCGTTCATAACGCTCTGCCCTTACCTCCATTTCCCCCGTATACATATGCATATATCATGTACATATATCAACGTCTATAGCGCTCTAGCTCTTTTATCATATACATATACGTGTGTCATGTAGGTACATCAGCGTCTATAGCGCTCTGGTGCTTTTATCATGTGCATATTTTAAAAATATATACGCATATCCTACATACATTTACATGTCTTATATGCATTTACGTATCCTATAAACATATATCTCATATGCACGCAGGAGAGCCCAAAGAAGCATCATGTAGTCATCGGAGTGACGTAAAGTCGGTAACCTCCGATTACATTATAGAATACTCGTGATCGCTTTGTCTCACCTTGAAGGAACGAGTATTTTAAGGTGAGACTATCAACGGGGAATAATATTAAAGTAAACGTAGAATGAAATCGGGGCATCATAGATGACAGTTCATAGACTTTGAAATCTTTTAGAAAATAAAGTCATAGCTAGGAAATATAAATAATATTCAAAAATTAGTTTATCATTTTCATGTTTACATAAGATACTTAGCTTAGTCATCTTAGTCATAGAGTCGTTCCGGTAGTACGTATCATAGGCATATTCTCTTATCTAACATCATTGTTATCATTATCGTCATGGAAGTGCCCTCGTTAGAGGAGTCATAGTATTTATCATTTGGTAACGAAATCGGGATCAAAGGTTCCATTTGGATTCACTTCAAGTAAGTCAAGCAAGACTGTAAGGAAAGAAATCCGAGAGTAGCGGGCCCACCTCGGGCCGGATGGGGTGACGTATATGATTTACATATATTACGTGTCATGTCATTACTTGTGAGGGTCCTAGGGTAATCGGGTCCCACTTATGCAAGTTCTAGGGGTTTAAGAGGTCTTTCCATCATTTGCACACTTTCTAGTTCAATTCTATTGAACAAAAAGTGGAAAACTTTGGATGCGGATTCCGGGGAAGAGAGTTGTCCCCGAGGCGCGTACCCAACTTATTACGTCTAAGACATGCCATAGAAAGAAGGGTGAAACCTTACATACCTCTTTCCGCTTCTTTTGCTATTCCGAATTCACGTTGCAATCTCGTCAAAATCTGCAAATTGGTCATGTTTACCAAAACTCTTATTAGGATACTTAGAGTTGAATTCTTAAGGAGACATTTGGCTACCGAAATTTCGGCAGCACTTCCCCTATAAATACTCCATCCCACCAAGTTCAACTTGGCTAATTTCAATCCACAACAATCCCGGGAATTCAAACCCGGCCAAAATATCAACCACAATTCCAACAACAACAATACTAACAACTTCCATATTCAATCAACTTACTACTTCTTCCAAAAACTTTCTAACTTTAATGAAAACAATCACAACCTCATGATCTATATTCCAACAACATCATACTAACCACATTACCTTCCATGCATGCAAGAACATTACATTCAATTCACATAACTTCTAAAACAAACCTCCACCTACTTCAACTTCACAAGATTATTATGCATTCATTAGCAATCTAGCATCCACAATTCAACTACAACCAAAACATTAAATAGAATTGACTCCTTTTCTTCCATATTACTCTACAACTACACGGCCAACATCAAGCATACACACTACAACCTCTCCAAATTTATTCAACTTCCATTTTCCACATATCATTCACAACTATAACAACCAAACACTAGATAAATTAATTAAAACACAATTTCTACACACATATACATGTTCCATACCTCACGGCCACACCCCTATTTTTATCTCTTTCATGAATTTCATCCATTTTAACATACTACAACACATATAAACCATTCATAACACATAAAGAAAGATCAAAACTCACCTTTCTTCTTCAACTTCTCACTTGACTACAACTTGGCAACTTGTATGATTTTGAATCTTTCTTGCTCCAACAACAACTCCACCTTGTTAAGCACCCTTTACTTGGTAGGGATTGATTTTTGAAGAATTTTTATCAATTTTTCTCATGGACTTTCTCTATGGCCGAAATGGCCTTAAGCTTTTCTCTCTTCTTTCTCTTGTTCTTCTTTTCTTGAAACCTCTAGAACTTATTGTGATAAGGATGACTTAGTCATCCTTTTATTGACCAAAGTTTATTTAATATTAGCTTGGGCCATAACCATGGCCGGTTGGGCCTCAAAAATTTGGGCCTTATTATTTGTTTGTTGATTGTTTTGGGCCAACTCGGTTTGGTCCCGAGTTGGGCCTAGCCCACTGACCTTTCGACCTTAAAACGTTCATATCTCCTTGTACCGATGTCACCTAGGGACCCACGACCTATGGTTGGAAAGCTAATTCAATTATCGACAACTTCTATTTCTTGGTATTTTTCCAAATTCCAAACTTATAATACCGTTTGTTCCCCTTGAAGTCAGATCACCCGAAAACGTTTTCTTAAAAATATTCGTTTGGAGGACTTCCACTTTGATTTGGCCCAAGGGTCCTTCTTGAGTTGTGTTTAACTTCTCATATGTGATTCATATGAATTTTCAGATGTCCCAAAAAAAATCTCGATGTGTGGGTCCCACCTCAGCAAATAATCTGACGTTAAAAAAATACAAGATATAACAGATAAAATACGGTAATGAAACAAGACAGTCTAGAAGATGTATAATGAAAGTCATAACACGAAGACAATCAATATGCAATGCATGATAAAAACCATCTGTCATATCCAATATATATATATAACGTACCCGGCACTAGTGGGACTCCGTGAGATATCGTACCTGGCCCTTTCGGGACTCGCTATATAAGCATCATCATCTTTATACCCTCCTGTGTCCGGGGAAACTTCATATCATTATCATAACGTACCCGGCCCCTTTTCGGGACTCGGTAAACATACCCAACTGATCAGCGATTGTACATCTACGTGACGTACCCGGCCACTATAGCGCGACTCGGTAAGTAAAATAGTGCAAATAGAGTATATATATATATATATATATATATATATGCATGCAGAGTTCAAGAAATAGACATAGGCCTTTTGGAGTGATGTAAGGTCGTGACCTCCGAATTAGTTATGGAATGTATATCGAGGCCAAAAGGACAATCAATAATAGTTATGATATCAATAAACAAGCATAAGAATTATACGTGACATTTTGTGGAACTTAATGAGGGTCAAGGAATGCGCACTAACGGACTTTTAGCCTTAATCAATAAGCTTTTTTAGAGAAAATCATGTAAAATATACTCTTCGATAAAATCAGTAAATCTTGTAAAACATGGCTTTTTCATAAAATCCAGCTTTTTTTATAAAAACGTATCCTTTCTTTGTAAAACTTCGGACGGTTCGAATGGAGGAGCATGTACACTAAATATCTCTAAGACTCGTGCCAAGGAAATGAGGATAGCTAAACCTTACATACCTGTCTCTGCTGCCTTGCTAATCCGACTTACTCCCTTATTCTACTGCTCGTCCCTTCGTCCCGAAACCTATATCGACAAATACTTCCTTTAGTCAATTTCGTAGATCCAACTTATCCAAATCCAGTAGTCTAGTAGAGTTCGATTTATAGAAAATTCGGCAGCACTTTCTTTGTTTTTGTTATATCCCGGCATGTGTCAGATAGCCGTAATATCAATAACAATAACAACCATAAAAAACAACAACAACAATACTCAAGAATCAACATCCACAACCTCCATTCAAACCAATATTCATGTAAATCCACCCGTAACACCTACAACGAGGATAATCTCACTTTTCTGATCAATTCAACTTAATATGCGATAATCTAGCGAGTATTACTACGGATTAACTCAATTACCAAAGAAGGAGCGGGAGTTACCTTAATTTTTCTTGGAAACTTCAAGGACCAGATTGCATAGAGGGGTTCTGCCTCCTCCTACGACACCACGATGGAAAAGTCAAGGTCTACGAAGTGTTACGCTCCTCCCGTGCCTTAATCTCTACTAGATCTTACCAAAATTTGTGCCAAAATACCACTAATCTCTCTAAGGTTTGCTTATGGATGTAAATATGATGTTTTGGGGGTGAAATAGTGAGTTAGTGGGGTATTTATATGTGTGTGGATCGGGTTTGGCTTAATGGGCCGAAATTAGTGGGCTTTTAACTGGTTTCTAGAATTTTCGCGTAGGTTCGCGGGCTTCTGGCAGTTCGTTTTAAAATAGTCATAACTTCCTACTCCGATGTCGTATTGACAAACAGTTTGTTGTGTTGGAAACTAGACTCGACGAACTTCATTTTAGGCTGTTGAATCACCTCAAAAATCCTTGTATGTTAAAAGTTATACTCCCATCTATGTTGACCAAAATTTGCTTCCGAAATTTCACCAACTTCTTCCAAAATCCCATTAACTTTCTTTTCTTATATCCGCTTGATCCCGTAACCTTCTGAAACTTCCCATACATGATATTTATCATTAATTATACTTGATAAGGGTCATGTCCCCTGGTTCCAAGGTTGTCCTTCCCGGTTACGACTTACAAGATCATAATTCATCCTTTACTTCATTGTTACGTACTTCCCATGGCTTGTACCTTTGAAGACTTCACGGGACGTCTCTGATATTCCATTAATATGGTGAACTATGTGGTGTGCTCATGCTCCGAGAGGGCAGGGTGTAACATTCTCCCCCTTAAGGACATTCGTCCTCGAATGTTAACAGTTGAAGGGTTTCCTCACTTGTTGGGTCCGTTCTCTCAGGATTTCGATATCATTACACGGGGAAGAAGCTATATTGGACTTAAGCGTGCTTGTATACACCAACACTTCTCCTAAAGGCTTCCTCAACTGAGTATCTCTTGAATCTAGATCCTTCTTTCATCGCTCCTTACATCCTACGTCTTTTCCTCTAGCTACTACCTTCCGACCAGCTATAACCACTGAGTCTACTTCGTTGTCATGTGTGGATGGCCTCAAGTACCTTCGGCTATCCCGAACCAACCTTTCTTTCTCTGTCCGCATAAACACCTCATTTGTCACTTTTATCCTTTCTGATTTGCTTGGATTTATCATGCACATGGCATGTTATGTAGTGTATACCTGTACTTCTATAAGCCCTTGAAAGTATGGGGCCCCCTCTTATTATGGTCCGTCGTACTATGGTATACTGTTGATAATGTCCGTAGTTGCTTCGCCTGCCCCTAAACATACATTCTTGTCTTAATTGCCACCCAAGTTATCTTTGCGAGCAAGGCCTTTATAACTCGACACTTCATCTCCCATATACGAACTCTTGTTGTCCTTTTTGTTGATTAACTACGGGGTGCCGCTGTATACTTGAACCTGACGTCCTTCTTTTCTTCGTCTTCTAAACTTGTATTTAGTTTCCGCTAATTCCTCTATCTATCTTGTTGATAATCTGCCTCCAAGAGTCCCTTTCTTCCTTGTCTGCATCCTTGCGCATAGATGGAAAAGGCTGATGATAAATGGACTTACTCGGTTATCCTCAGAGTCTTCCCCGACCTTCTTTTGTCCTTATTTTTACCTTTTAATCCTTTATTACTGCCTGTTGTCACTGAGTTAGTGTGGTATGGGGTACTCTTTCCTTGGTGCATTGGCCTCCTGGCTGCCTTCGGAGTCCTCATGACTATCCTTAATTCTTACAACAACGTTCCCAACTTTCATACCTTTACATTAATCTTGCATATTTACTCGAAAAGTTTCTTCCCTCGTCCTTTATCTAATATCTTCCCTCGAGGGTGCCGACAATGCTTGGCCTGCTCTTGGTGACAAAGTTACGATATGGTTCTTGGATATGGTTAATACTTGGGAAATTCTGTTTCTAGTTCTTCCAATCCTTTGGCTGCTGATGGCATCTACTTACTATCGTTCTCGTCTTAGGCCCTTTTTGCATTAATAGTCCTTCGTGCGACACCTTCTTAATGGCCATAGGTTTTACGCTTACCCCATTCCTTGCGGTTATGGACTTCGACTTCATGCCTGTCTTACTCTAATGTCTCAATCTTTGGTTATTTTGTCATTGCCCGCTTCCTTTTATCTGATCATTTGTCCTTACCATACTATTCCTCGAGTGAGCTCAATTCTTAGGCGACGGTGTTACTTGGGATTTGGGGGGGGGGGGGCATTCCATTGTTGCCCTAATCATCCTATTGTCACTGCTCTTGACAATGATTAGTCGTACTCCCTTTGTCTCATACCTTACTCATCCTTGCTTGTCCTGGAATTCGGTGATCCGTACAGTAGCTTATACCTGTGTCCATGGTCATTTACCAGATCACATTGCAATTGCATCATACCTGTCTCCAGTATCTTCTGCTTATGATGTTTTCGGATTGCGTCTCTACCTCTTAGTTACGGGAGATACCTCTCCACTTTTTGACTATGTCTAGGTCCTTTCCCGATATCCGTTTTACTTCCATTATCCATATTGCGTCTCTTTCGGATGGTTACCTTACCTTTATATTCTTCCCTTCCTATTCCTTTCTCCCCCCCCCCCCCTTTATAGGGGTGTCCGTACCTTTCTTTACTAATCCATACTTGAATTCCACCAGCTAACCAAAACTACCTATATGGCTTACCCTCGCATAGGGCGCTCATTACCTGCTGCACTTAGCTTGTCCCTTGCTCCCGTGGCGACTGACCGACATACCCAGTCGTCAGGTGGAATACCTTGCAGCAGATAGGGGTATTACCTGAGCCGGCGTATCGTTTTAAGGCCCTTCCAATCTCATCCAACTGTGCTGACCCTCTCTTTTAACCTATACCTTGTTCGTGTTCTGAGCACGCGTCCTTTACTTTCATCTCCTTCTCGAATCTTCTTTAGCAAAGAATAGAACTTGAGGAATACCGAAGCCTTTGTCACATGTTTGAGTCCTTTCTTCATTCCTGGCTGACTGATTGGGGCTCTCAACATTGTTTCGGAATAGAAGTTAGATTCCATTCGCGTGTTACTTACTTTCCCTTGGAAATATTCTTATCCCTTACCGCGGCTGAAATATGTTGAGTCGCTTCAAAAGATTCTGTAGAAAAACCAATAAGTCTTGAGTCACGCTCCCATTCGTATTGCTACCCGTAATGTAGTCCTTAACCAATATTTTCCAAGAATGTCATGGAATACTTCCTTACACTTCGCCTCTCTGCTACCAACGTCGTATAACACCTTATGTTTGGAATAGCTTGAGCGGTTCTCTTGATCAACTTTGACCTTTAATACCTTTGTCCATAGTTTCCCCCTTGACACGATTAGGGTCTTATCCGTAGAATTCCCATCGTGTTTTCCTGGTGTGGCCTTTTTAGCTTTCTTCTCGTTGTAACCTTAATTCGTGGGTTGGCGGTCTCTAATACACTTGTTATAGTCAGATCTATGGTTGAATACTCCTCGAGTTAAAGTGTCTTACCTTGTTGCTGATCCATGCTTGATTCCCTTTGCGATAATCCTGGTCTTGTCCCGCTATTTCCAAGATACTTGTTCGAAGGCTGGAGCTTTCTCAGAGCGCGGTTGACCTGGAAGTCCTTCTACTTTGCCTTCTGACGTCAAATCTCTCAACTAAATCCCTTCTCTGCTGTCTTACTCTCCTGCTCTGGGTTTTAGAGTGTTCCGTTGTCCGGTTATCTGCGACCACTATCTTGTTTCTGCCTAGGCTTGCATACACTTC
Source organism: Lycium barbarum (assembly GCF_019175385.1). Lineage (NCBI taxonomy): Eukaryota > Viridiplantae > Streptophyta > Magnoliopsida > Solanales > Solanaceae > Lycium > Lycium barbarum. Next base: position 123,915,680 of record NC_083337.1, on the reverse strand, counting down.
GCTCTTTTCTTCCAGATTGTGGAACTCCATCCCTCTTCATGTTGGTCGATTCCCAAAATTCTCTGAGGTAGGTCTAAGGTGGTTAAGATCCTCGTATTCTTGTACGTCATTCATATACATTACTTGGGCGTTTACTAAGACGAATGCATGCCTGCACATGATCTTCGCTTTACTTAACGATATCTACACTCAATATGCTTTATTGATCTGAATTTGTTTTTTAGTTCCTCGGGGCTTCCTCCAATGCTTACTAATATTTCCCTACTGCCTGGCAGAGTTGCAAATCCCAGAATCATGAGGTCACTTTCCTGATAGGATGAATCTTCTTGTATTTGTCTTCTTACGGCGTTAGTCCTTACTCGCTTCACTCCCGTAGCCAGTGCTTTTCCTTTGAGTCGGATGTCGTGGTCGCCTTGTGACTTCTAGTGTTGCCCTCGTAATTTACTTAATCCTGCACTATGCTTCCTTATTGCGGTTACATTTTCCAACCTGCTCAACCCTTCATTATTCGGGATTTCCTATCCTTGGCGCATTTCAGTCCTTTCCGCCTTTACCTCTATGTACTTTCTTTTATGCTCATTTATCCTTGATGCTTATTTGGCTTATCTATTAGCTCTTTCATCTCACGGTCTCTCCAATTCTTGCTCAATATACCCTCCGTGTCCTAGCTCCCAGTTGTCTTTATTCATCTTTGCCTACTCAAGTCATCCTGACTTTCCATTTGGTTTACATGTTATCCTGAGGTAGTTTCGTGTCGTATCTTCCCACCATCCGCCTTACTTGTCTCAAATGGCGATTCATTTTGCTGATTTCTCGGCCTGAAGATGAATACTACATGTCCTTTATGTCGGTAGCTCAGTCTTTTTACCCATTTGTCTATTAACTTGGGGTTTGATTAGAACTATGGGCAAATTCTCTGATCATATGTCGTTAAGAAGAGGGTGAAATAGGGTAACTGGCGACTAAGGCCCAATCCTTATTCACTTAATACCCGACATCACAGTTCTTGTCATACCGACCTTAATCCCCCTTTTCAGGAACCAATTCCTTCGAATTTTTCTTTTTCATATACCATATTATAGATAATCAAACTAACTTGTGCACATATACAACACATATGATATCAATAGGGTGCTAATATACATGTCAGCCGCCTACGCGGGTCCTACACACGGGAGCTCTGGTCAGATACCTCTCGAAGTAGAGCTCTCTTAGCCTCCTCTTCTGCTCTATCCCTCTCTGTCGATCTATCCTCTTCCTCCTCCTTCGGAACATATCTCACCACATACACTGGGGACCCCTGGTTCACAGATGCCCAAGACTGGGGGCTATCGGGCTCAGTAATGCTCACAGCTGTGGCCTGCCTCACATAATACTGAACCATAGAGGAAGCCGGATGTGACAATCCCTAGAATAGCTCTAGCTGCCCCCATCCTCCAGAGTACTCCTCCTGCTCCTCTAGCGTCTCCTCGGGCTCTATCGGGATCCAATAGGAACCCTCATATGGGTGCTCCTCTATCGGAGTCGGATGCTCAGAAGGGTCTAGCTCTGGAACGATCTCAGAAGGGTTTGACTCCATGAATGTCGGAGCCTCAGGGGGAGCCTATGAGGGAATGAACTCGGAAGGGTCTAACTCTATATAAGAGCTAACACTCCGTCTCCCCTCATCTGCCGCTATCTGATCTGCAGGGACACGTGGTGCTGGTCCTCCATCCACCCTTGGGGCGGTCCTCTCACTCCTATTTGTTGAAATCGGAGTCTCCGTCGACATAACTGCGGTAGAAACGTGGGTCAAAATAGAAAGTGAGAACCCTACGTATGGCTCTAACGCACGATCTAGATCAAGAAGAAGAGGAAACATTTCTAAATGCCCAGAAGCCTCCTATTTATAAGTATGGCGCGCTTCATACCGATAAACAGGACTCTACTAGACACGGCTCGTAGATACCCCTAGGACTGACCCGCTATGATACCACTTTGTCACACCCCCGCCGAGAGGTGTGACAGGGCACTCGACCCCTCGGCCGAAATGTTGGTTGAGCTAACCTGAACTAGATAACATAATCATGATGGACTTGGAATAACTTAGCATAAAGACCTTAGCGGCACCTGCATTCAGCAAAACCCAAACCAAACAGTAGATAATATCACCTACATATACACATAATCACCGTACGTATGCCGACGAGGCCTCCACTAAGCAATATCATAAGTCAGTAGGCCCGTTTAATAGAACATCATTCTCACGACCAACACCAACACACTACACAGGGTCTACGAGCCTCTAAGAGTAGAAGACATCATCCTCATAAAAGGTCGGGACTACACATCCACCGACGTATCCAAAACATATACAGTAACCATGCAGTCATAATTATATACCAAAACAGGCAAGTCCGGATGAATGGCACTTGCTGACCCACTGACGATGCTCTTCTCAAGGCGCATTTTTAGTAAACCTGTCCTGACCTGCAGCATGAGACACATGTCCCAAAATGGAACATTCAGTACAGAAAATATATACTGAGTATGTAAGGCAAGATGAAAGACGGTAATGAAACGAGACAGTCCAGAAGATATATAATGAAAGTCATAACCCGAAGACAATCAATATGCAGTGCATGATAAAAACCACCTGTCATATATATATATATATAACATACCAGTCCCTAGTGGGACTCGGTGAGATATCGTACCCGGCCCTTTCGAGACTCGGTATATAAGCGTCATCATTTTCATACCCTCCCGCGTCCAGGAAAACTTCATATCATCATCATCATCATCATCATCATCATAACATACCCGACCCTTTTAGGGACTCAGTAAACATACCCAACTGATCAGGGGTTGCACATCTACGTGCCGTACCCGACCAACTATAGCGCGGCTCGATAAGTAAAATAGTGCAAATATATAAATGCATGCAGAGTTCAAAAAATAGACATGGGCCTTTTAGAGTGACATAAGGTCGTGACCTCCGAATTAGTTATGGAATGTATATCGAGGCCAAAAGGACAATCAATAATAGTTATGATATCAATAAACAAGCATAAGGATTATACGTGACATTTTGTGGAATTTAACGAGGGTCAAGGAATGCGCACTAACTGACTTTTAGTCATAATCAATAAACTCTTTTAGAGAAAATCGTATAAAATATACTTTTCCATAAAATCGTTAAATCTCGTAAAACATGGCTTTTTCTCAAAATCCAACTTTCTTATAAAAACATATACTTTCTTTGTATAACTTCTGACGGTTCGAATGGAGGAGCATGCACGCTAAATAGCTCTAAGACTCATGCCAAGGAAATGAGGATAGCTAAACCTTACGTACCTCTCTCTGCTGCCTTGCTAATCCTGACTTGCTCCCTTATTTCACCGCTCGTCCCTTCGTCCCGAAACCTATATCGACAAATACTTCCTTTAGTCAACTTCGTAGATTCAGCTTATCCCAATCCTATAGTCTTGAAGAGTTTGATTTACGGAAATTTCGATAGCACTCCCTTTGTTTTTGTCATATCCCGACATATGTCAGATAGCCATAATATCAATAACAACAACAACCATCAACAACAACAACAATACTCAAGAATCAACATCCACAACCTCCATTCAAACCAATATTCATGTCAATCCACCTGTAACACCCACAACGAGGATAGTCTCACTTTTCCGATCAATTCAACTTTATATGCGATAATCTAGCTAGTATTACTACGGATTAACTTAATTACCAAAGACGGAGCGGGATTTACCATAATTTGTCTTGGAAACGTCAAGGACCAGATTGCATGGAAGGGTTCCGCCTCCTCCTACGACACCACGATGGAAAAGCCGAGGTCTACAAAGCATTACGGCTCGCCTCCTCCTATGACGGTACGATGGAAAAGTCGAGGTCTATGAAGCGTTACGCACCTCTCGAGCCTTAATCTCCACTAGATCTTACCAAAATATGTGCCAAAATAACGCTAATCTAAGGTTTGTTTATGGATGTAAATCTGATGTTTTGGGGGTGAAATGGGTGAAATGGTGAGTTAGTGGGGTGTTTATATGTGTGTGGATCGGGTTTGGCTTAATTGGCCGAAATTAGTGGGCTTTTAACTGGTTTCTAGAATTTTTGCGTAGGTTCGCGGGGTTCTGGCAGTTCGTTTTTAAATGCTTATAACTTCCTGCTCCGATATCGTATTGACAAACGGTTTGTTGCGTTGGAAACTAGACGCCACGAACTTCATTTTAGGATATTGAATTACCTCAAAAATCCTTGTATGCTAAAAGTTACACTCCCACCTAGTTGGACCAAAATTTGCTTCCGAAATTTCACCAACTTTCTTTTCTTTTATCCGCTTGATCCCAGAACCTTCCGAAACTTCCCATGCATGATATTTATCATTAATTATACTTGATAAGGGTCATTTCCCCTGGTTCCAAGATTGTCCTTCCCGGTTACGACTTACGAGATCATAATTCATCATTTACTTCATTGTTACGTACTTTCCATGGCTTGTATCTTTCAAGACTTCTCAGGACGTCTCTGATATTTCATTAATGTAGTAAAATACGTGGTGTGCTCATGCTCCGAGAGGGTGGGGTGTAACAAAAATCTGATCGGTGAAGCCTTAGGCCCTTAATGACGTAGAAACTATTTAGTGAGCTTGTGGATTAGGATGATTTGACCTAGGTTCGAATGATGTAATTGACATGAGAATAATATTACTTGCATATGTTATCTTGGACACATAAGCTGGATAAGTAAAAAATGAATAAATTGAGGTTGTTCTTGTGATAAAGGGTCTGTGTTCTGTTGGATGGTTAAAATGTGAAGGTGTTGGCTCTGCCAACCCCCATAATCTTGCATAAAATGTGTACTGTCTGGACTTCCAAGTTTCCCTCTTTTCTTTCAAGTTGCTTGTGCTCAACTAAGACTATGCCATCTTATGGATAACTGTCCTGCTACCTATTTGTTGTGCATAAGTTTTATACAATAGTTATATGTTACTGGTATCATGCACAAGGCTGTGGAGTCTGAGTTTCTTTACACGATTCATGTCTGTGTCTTGAAAACTGGAAGTAATAACATTACCTTTATATTCTTAAGTTGCTTATGAGTTTAAATAGATATAGTAAGAGTAAATTCTGTATATTTTGAGTATATGGGACATATATGTTGAGTGCATGGTGATGTGTGTATCCTGTTATATTTGAATGAATACTAGGTTGTTTTGGTATGAATAAATGAGTGTTCTATGTTCAAACCTTTCTTCTTCTCCTTTCTTGAAGCTGGTAAGTCATGGTATACTGAGGGATATACATAAATGTACCTTCAAGTATGCCTTTGGGAAACAAAGAGTTTGTATCAAGTACATCCGAAGTATATCATGATAAATCAAATGATTTTCTATCACTGTTGGGTTAGGCTTGTCGGTTTTTACTTTGTTTCGATTTCCTCGTGCGAAGCAATAAGTTTGTGACCCAAATGTTCACCCTCTCGTGTGTAAATTTTATGAAATTGGGTCTGTTTGCGCATGATTATCTACTGTTGGGCTCGATATACTCCCGTGATGGCCTATACCTATTTTGAATGGCATATAAATGTCCAACATGCGTATGTAATGGTAATCATGTCTAAGTGTTATATTTGTACAAAATTCCTTGAGTAGTTGTTAATCCGTATAGATGCCTTCTAACCGTATTCTTTTTTTCCCCTCTCCTCTTTGCATGAACCCGTGGCGTCTAGGCCCATTGCCCCAAAAATGCATGTCCACCATTTCTATCTGGGCCTGAGGCCCAATATTGCATAAATCGAGTCCAAAAAACAGATGTGAAGGCCCAACCATAGGTGAAAATAGTTTCTGTATGTCTTTATTGTTTTAGGTGGTGTTTGGATGATGAATAGGGTAGGGCGATCGGGTAGGTGAAATGATTCATTTGTTTTAGATATTGAGGGCCCCAAAGTCCACTTGTCACATCATGAGCTCCTCACACAAGTATTACATGGTATACCTCACACAATAATTTTTTTCATTATCTAGACACAAAAAGACGTACATATGTTTTTTTTAATCAAAGCACAAGCCATCAAACTTGTGTAGTATTATTTCAAAATCAAAGTATTTACACACAGAAAGTGGAAATAAAGAGAATAAAGAAAAACAATGTAGAAATCTAATCTAGACTACTATATGTAATGTTACAGAATCAAATGAAACCTAAGCTACAACTAAATGTTGGAACTTCTACATCTTTGGTTTGTTGTCATCATTAGACACCTCAAGCTCTCACCAGGTGCTACGAAATCAAATCCAGTTGACAAATCAAGCAAAAACAAGTTTCATTTTTCCAAGCTGCAGCTTCAACAATTCTGTGTATCCTCTACAACTATGTAACCATCTAGCCTTGTTTTCCTTGAGTGCAGATCCTGTATAGCCTCTGTGTGTATCATCTATTATTTTCCTTCTTAGGACAGCTTTAGTTGATTACAAACTCCTGCATATTAGTATTGTTATCACACATTTTGCTATGTTGTGTGACTACTGAGTGTTTGAAGTCAGACTCTGATCAATCTGGTTCTCTAGGTCTATATGCTGAGTATCTGAAGTGTGGCATATTGCTTTTATCATTGTTAAGTTTCCTCCTTACCTGAATTGGTAGTTCTTGATAATTGTTTATTTATTGTACCTGCAAAATAAAAAATCATGTTAGCTAAATAATCTGTCAATGCATTGCCTTCCCTAAGGATGTGAGCAATCTGCACACGGCCTCCTTCTGTCCATCTCCTTATCCTTCTCACCATTAGTCTCACATTCCATGGAATGTCCCATCTCCCCTCTAATATGTTCACCATGGTTAATGAGTCTGTCTCAATAATCACAGGTTGCAGATTGTCTGACATGCAACAATCAACATCCTATATAGTAACAACTTCTGCATAAATATTAGTGGTGTATGCTAACCTCCTAGCACTAGCAAACACCACATCTTCTTCATTGTTTCTCACATAAAAGGCTACTGAACTTGCACTTGGATTTCCCTTTGAAGCACCCATCTGTATTACATTTATACCATCCTACTATTGGATATCTCCATTGTACCCTCCTAATCTTTATAACTGGCTTATTATCCTTCTAAAAATTGCACCAACTGATCTTATGGTATATTCTTCAGCCAAGGATACCTTGTCACAGCCAAAATGATATAGGTTCTGATTAATGTAATATATGACTTTGTTCTTTCTCATTAACTCACCATGGGCTCTTGCATTTCTCCTCTTCCATAATTGCCAATAAATAAAAGCAGAAGCAGCTTGTACGATTTCCTCTAATTGTAATCTACCTATTTTCTAGTAGAAATCACCTCAGCAACCTTCAGGTCATTCCCACTTTTCTCATTCTCAACCTCAATCCCTTTAACACTTTTTAACACTCTTTACCTGCTCTTCCTTATTTAGAGAAACATAAAAAATGCCTTCATTGTGCCCCTCATTACATTCTTTGTTCTCCTCTGTCCCATTCTTGCATTCTTCACTATGTTTTGGTATATCATCTATTTCCTTGCTAATATCTGCTACCCTTTTCGATGCCATAATATTTGTAACAGAATTATTGTCATCTTTCTCAATACAAGCATTTAGCACTTCAAAGTTATTTTGTATGGTAATTCTATCTTCCTTCTCTTTGCTATTCCTATCCACCTTATTCTTCTTAAGTTCTCCCTCCTTCTTTCCCTTTCCCTTGTTATTGTTACCGGGATAAGTCACAACTGCCTCCCTATATAGAACTTTGGGCATGTAACCTTGAATTGGATATCTCCATCCTCTATATCTATTCTGCCTTCCATGTTGCTGATAAGTACTAGCAGTGGGTGCAACAATAGGTGTAGCCACAATTGTAGTTGCAGCCACAGGTGAACTATCCGCGTTCTCCTGATCCTTTTCTTCTTTCTTTTTGCCTGCACATAAATCGGAATGCAACACTCGATATTCCTTCTTTGCATGACCTTGTAATTTGCATTGTATACAATATTTAGAAAGGTGATCATACTGAATTTTGACCTTCACTACATTTACCTTCTTTGTTTTCTCATCTTAAATCTCCATCATTACAAACTTAGGAAGCTTTGCTAACAAATCCAGTTGTAGCTTCACCCTTGTATAATTTGGTTGAGTTCTATTGATTGTTGCCATGTCAAGTTGTATTGGCTTTCCTACTGCTGATGCTAATGTAAACAAGGATTATTTCACAAAGTATGTAGGTAACATATTTGGGAAAGAAATCCATGCCATGGCTATAGAGGTTTTAGCACCCACCTTGAAATTAGAATCATAAATTAATGGTCTCATTTGATTCGTAAATCCAGCCCTAAGCACTCTTAGAAGATATATTAATGAAGTCTTCCATTAATGTACACCATATTAACACATGCTGATCTCTTAAAAACCAACAATATATTTACCCTTCGCACCACATTGTTGAGGAATGATATCCTTCAATTCTTCCATTTCAGGCCAACCATATGAGAACTGACCAATGATTGCATGTTGTAAGTTTTCCAACATCTCCATTCTAGACTCTTTTGATGATGTCCATCTCACCACATGTATTCCATCAATGTACATTAACTCCTTCATAGGGATAGGATCACATGTGGGGTTGTAATTAAGGGCAAAACTTTGTGTAAGTGTTTGAAAATAGTTTGGAGTAGGGTTTGTATTGAAGGAAAGATTCGGGCCAGTTTGCCGGGGTTTGGGATATTTCGGGTGTGTTAGGGGAGGATAGTCGTCTTGATAGTTGGTAGAAGGAGGCTGGTCAGCCGCCGGTGATGGTTGACTAGTGGCCGAAGCGGCCATAATTATAGAAAATAGGGTTTTAGGCTAGGGTTTGCATGGGAAATTTAGGATAGAGAAAGGAGCTTTTTTATTTATCTGTTTAGTCGTACATATGTTAGTCAAGGCCAAGAGTTTATTCACTCTGTATATGTAGTATTTAAGTGCCATAATAGATAACAGATATAGTAATGACACATTGACACTTAATGCCAACTAGATTTAATTAACTTAGCGTAATGACTTTCTTCTCCGTAAAGAATACAATATCCTATCAGCAAAGGAATTTTATCCATTTGTATAAAATAAATGATCGTTAAGAAAATAATAAGAAAGATGGAATCTCCTGAATCGCAATTCACTTCTATTTTCTCTCCATTTTCCTTAGACAACCCACCTCACAGCAACGACTTTTACCCTAAAAACGAGTGCAGTTAAATTTGTTTGTGGTCTAAATGATCCGTGATTTGATTTATTATAAACAGTGAATAAAAATGTTAATAATGACTAGAGAAATAACATGAATAAATCAGTAAATAATTATAAGCAACAATGAATTAAATAAGCTTGGGCTTTGTTGATTCTTAGAGAGAATCCTTTGATAGGTTTTCCTCCGGTGAAACTGTTGTATGCTTTGGCCTTGCAGAATTAATGTTAAATCGGTACAAAATAATGATAATGTAAGCTTAATTGCGAAAGATTGAATAGTATGAATGTGTGTAAGTAGCTGTTCTTCGATGATATTTTTAAAGGCCTTTAAGCTCCTTTTTATAGTATAAATACATCAGCACTTAAGATGTGATTAAATTCTAATAATGAGTAATAACAAACAATAAAAGCTACTTTTAATTCTAAACCGTAACGTTTGCTTCGAACCCGGACCAATCACACAACGTTCATCTTTGATTAATAATCCGAGACAATTGCCTTGGTTGGTTTGCTCCGAGTTTATCCGGGGTCTCTCATTGTAATTAACTTAAACGACTAAGAAGCATTTCACCTTCAACTACCACATGTTCCTTTCTCATCATGCCATGTGTCAACTATATTTTTTCATGTTTACAGAAGTCCCCCTACTCTTCGGTGGAGAGAAACGACACCGGCGAGTGGATTCAAAACGTCACTGGACCTATCTCCACTTAATGGCAGGAAAATGAATCATCCTGACGGTTCATCCAAAAAGGCAACCGTCAAATTTGAATTCAATGCTCTTACTATGAATTGTCGGCAACCTTCAATCACGATGACTGACATAAAGCTACCGTTCCTGGAAAGTTGTGCCCCTTTGAATATCAAATGCTTCGTTTCCCTCAATTAAGTGTATATAAGGCAAGAGATCAAGCCCAAATTTTACCAAATCTTTCCTTTCCTTAAACGAGAGAAAATCTCTCTTGAAATCTTCCTTATCTTTATATTTTCCTTTCTCACAAAGATTCTAGCTATATCTACATCTTTATCTCCTAATAGTTCTTCTCAAAACAACACTCCATCACTTAGACGTCTTTTTGGGAAAGCCCCAATCTCACGAACAAGCCAAGAAGTTGATCTTAATTCCTTTGTCGCCAATATCCTCCCTGCTGGGGTTAAGTTTCTTGATGATTTTAGCACTATCGACCGCTATCAATCTGTCGAAGAAATTGAATCCTTTATAACTGCTAATACTATTCCCAAAGTTCGAGAGGACTGAAACTTCACTCCCAAAGTTGAAATTTCTGTTGCTAATTCTGAAGCTAGGATGAACGATCACTTCGAAGGTTTCTCCATGGCTTACACCTATCCTTTTGCGATAGGTTTCCAAATTATTGAAGACTTTTGCCGTCAACTAAGCTGGTGTTGCGTTTGTTTTCCGACGAGGGTTGGTTCATCTGTATCCTCGTGGAAGACGCTGCTTGGTCAATCCGGAGGATGATTGTGACTGAGGATGGCTTCATAGATCCGTGATGATTTGGAATCGTCACCTTCACCGTTCCGCACCCGGGCCATTTTCGGAGGCATAGAACAATACTCGTAAGCCCTTTATTGGAATTCCCCTTTCTTCTCTTTTTATAATGCCGATTTTCGATTTGCTTATTCCTTTCTTCGTATCCATGCTACTTTATAGAGGTTCCTGTTGAGCCTGAACTTTTAGTCTAGATTTTTGAATGGGTCGTTGCACTGCTACGGGCTACTCCCAAGATTTTTGATGATGATAAGCACCATCAAGTTGGCAGCCCCCAGGAACCTTTTTCTGATGGTTCCACCAACTTATCCGAGGAGCCCAGGGTTTCTCCTGGTGAATTGCGTCCAGAGCGCCTTGTTGCCCTAGTTTGTGGACCGTCACAGAGGAGCTTCATTCTGTTGGTTGAAGCTGGAACTTAAGGCTCATCTCCACGTCTATAACCTCTAGTTGCCAGCTTGGAAACTTCACTAGCTCAACTAGCCAATATGTTTCTTCAAGTACCTATTCTGTCTTCCTTGTAAATTCACTCACAAGTCCCCGGTGTTCACAGTTGACTCTCTTGTTTTTCCTCTATCAAGGTCATGTGGCTGCCACCTCTACTGCCAAATTTGCATGATCAATTTCTCCATCCCGTGCCGAAGTCAAGCTTTAGGAAGACAACAACTGTTTAAGGGCTGAGGTTGAAAGGCCGCAGACCGAGATTCAATGTTCTGATTCTCTCCAGGACTCTTTAGGAATGCACTTGGAAGAAGCGGCTAATTCACTTAGGAACTGGGAGAATTCTCTTCAGATTCTGACTTCCTCATATGTAGGTCTTCAGAATAAAGCTGTCAGGTTTGAGGAGGATTTGAACAACATCCTTGGCAGGGTTTTTAGTGTTGATGTTTCCCAGGAACGCCTTCGACCCCCATGCAAAAAATTACAGCTCTGTCGTGATTTGTCCATTCTAAAAACTCAGAGGGATACAGTCTCCCGTTTATTCACCATAGCTACTTCTATTCCTCAGTCTTTTTACCTTAATGGAATATGAAGGCGAGGTTGCTGGGCAGCAGCCAAAGAAGAGATCGTTTAAGAAGCTAAACTTTAGCTTCTTGATGCTTTTCTGTCACGACCCCAACTGGCGAGTCATGCGGGCACCTACCATATTACTAGCTAGCAGGCGAACCCTTACCAACCATCCAAATGCCCATCTATTTTATAATAAACAATTTCTTAAAAATCACAAGGATTAAAGTAAAATCTCACACAGACTCTGTTTTAAATACAATAAAACTGTAAAGAACTTCCCGGGATCTAATCTAGACAGGTACAAGAGCACCTACGACACAAGAAAAATGAAATAAATGACCCAGTCTCTGCCTGGACTGAGATGAGTGAGACTGTAGGAGAATGCCTGGTAATCCACACGAAGAAACTTCAACTTAAACCTGCAACATACCTACACCTAAAAAGGATGTAGCAAGAGTAGTATAAGTACACCACACGTACTGGTAAGCATCATAGGTTGACTAAGATTAGTTCACGCAACACAATATAAAGTCAATAAGATAAGCAGATAAGTCAAAGGCTCTCAGGACTCTCAATATAGTTTCCCTCACTGGCACTATCTTACCTCTCTACTCCAGCTATTCACTTTTTTTTTATTCCCAACGAATTACCTGCTTTCTAATTAATCATTACATGTCCCCTTCCCTTAATCCAATTAAATGAATCTCGTCTTCACATTCACCCTACCCTCTAATTCCTACTTTTTAGCCGTAGAGTTTGTCAACTCAATTTACTTACTCCAATGTGATGCACCCAGGGAACAATTTACCATCTGGAATCTGCTCTTACACTTATCCTCATAATAGCCACCACCCCACACAATCTCAATGAAATCATAGAAAATGCACAATGTAATATAACAGGCTGGCAGTACACACATGTAGAATGTAGAAATATGAGGTGTAATGCAATATAGATGCGATGCAAGGGCCCAACCACGCTGTACATACATGCTAACAGATGTCATTGCTCAGTAGTCATGACCTGCAAGGGACCCATGGTGTCCATGTACTACTCATTCCGGATACTCATCAGACCCGAGCCATAAATCCTCCGCTCCGAAAAGAACCTTGGACACGGATCCACATCATACATATTTCTCATATTCAACCCAACCGGCCATATGACTAGATAACATAATTGGCCCATACTCAGACTTTCCCACTCCTTGTATTTCCTCATAACCATATGCAATGTATGCAATGATGCAAATGAATCAACAATCATGAATCATGCCCTTGATGGGTATAGTACTATCACGATTTTCTTTAGTCATCCCAATACAAACCTCTTGTTAGCAAGAATGAAAATCATATGAATATTTCAATATACTTGAAAATTCCTAGGAATGCATAATCTAAACAACGAAGTACCCCTTCTAGCCATGATGCAAAATCCATTCCCATTCCGTAACACATACCACTTAACGATGATAGCACTCAACACTCAAATAAATATTCATTATTACCCTAGCTACTACTTACACATAGTTTTCGTTAAGTTTTCAAATAGGTCCATCCTAACTTTGTGTCCGAAGACCAAATCATGCAATCTCTCATCAACTCTAAAAGTATATACGATTCACTAATCAAAGTCTAACTTAAGTAAACCATAACCTACCTCAGTGACGAATAGCTATTTGAATTTCCATGAATTGCCCGCCTTACTAGCTTTTACCCGAATCCATGAGAGATGATAGTCGTGAGGAACGCTATGGAGGAAGTAGAAAGAGTCTTTTTTCTTGGTGTCAAGGGTTTTTCCTTCTTGTGGAAACCTAATAGCAGCCTTGGAGAGTCTTTTATTAAAAGGGAGGGAGAAAAATAAACTAAGTGACCAAAACACGGCCACTGCCCCGCCTCGACCGCTGCGGCAGTCGATATTCGCCTATAGAGGGATCGCAATGGTTGTCCCTTGACCGTTATAGCGGTCTGCTTCCTTCCCTGGGCCCACGACTTCTAACTCTATCCGAAGTTGATTTTTTCCACTATTAATCCTTAAACCACCCTATAAGGCTCATTATTTACGATCGTAAACCTAGATTGGGCATGGGTTCGCGAATTGTTAAATAACGACCGGACGGGTTGTTAGTTTTTCTTGACGGTCTACTGATAGACTGTCCAAGTTGTTCCGGAGGGGTTTGAAGAGGAAGCTCGTAGGCTAACTGTAACTACCCTTCCGGTCGCTATGGGAAATTATGAATCCATTGGGAATTTTGGGGCCACAGGTGGATTCGTAGGACGTCTTTTTGTATGTGTCCATATTTTATGTTGTGTGTTTGAGGCCTTGAATAAAGTATGGGGTGATAGGGGGAAAACTGGATAAAATCGAGCTTACTGCCCAAAACGAGCCGCTGTGGCGGTAGGAGTGCCGATGCGGTGGTACCACTGCCAGCGGCCATCCATTTTCCTTGGTGGCCGCTGTAGCGGGCAATGTACCGCTATAGCGGTACCACTATAGAGGTAGATGGACCGCCATAGCGGTCACATCAATTTTGTTTTGGGCTGCTATAGCAGTCACCTGACCGCTATAGCGGTACCGCTACAGCGGCGTGATGACCGCTGCTGTAGCAGTCGACGTAAAATAGTAGCCTGAATTTTATATACTCAGTTTTATTTTCTCTTTTCATAAAACCCCAACACACTTCCCAACAAGCACCACAGAGAATTTTCAAGCTAGGGCAAGATAACTTTGAGAGGTAAGTTCCATTGCTTTCCATGCTATCATTCCATTCTCCTTTATTATTCTAATCATCTTCATAGGTCTTTAATGGAGGAATTGAAGTAGAAACCCTAGGATGTCAATAAACCTTCTAAACTTGATGGGTTATGGTCATTATCACTTAGTTATCTTTTAATGTATTATTTAGTTGCTATTTGTCATAAATTGAACATTTAGAATCATTAACTAAGTGATTAGAGACCTAGGGTTCTATAAAAATGGTGTCTTTGCCATAGATACTGCTTGTAATGGGAATATTTGATAGAATGTTGTATAAATGGATGATGGTAAATGAATACTAGGGGCCTTGATAGATTATTTATCACCTAGAAAATCATCCACCCTTAGATTGGGGAAAGCGAAAGGTATTCTTGCTTTGGTGTTTGTAAATTGAGTAATGTGACTCATTGGGCCTTCTATTTCTAGATCGCGAATGTACTGAGGCGTTAAGGAAAGAAAAGGCTGTAGTAGAGTAACTTGCGTCGTTCCGGCTCTACATTGAGGTAGGTTACAGTCTACTTGAGTTAGACTTTAGGTAGTTGATTGTATGCTTTGTGAATTCTATAGGAGAAAGCATGTCCAGTTTTCATGCATGATATTGTGTGACTAAACTCCTATGTGACTTGTGATTGAGTGATTGTCTGGGCTTCGTGCTACTATTCCTTTGCGTTGATTCTGCAGTGGATGTTTTGTGATGAAAAGATGATATGATCTTCTCGATGATATTGTGACATGAAATGATGAGTTGAGTAATGTTATTGAGGAGGTAAGAAACACTGTTCTGTACGAGGTATGGAAAGACACATATATGACCTAGATTATGAGCTTCTGGTCCGAGGATAGTTTCGGAAACAAGAGGTACATTAATATGTCCTGCGTCCGAGGTTCATTCCGAGCGGAGGTTTATGCTCGGATCCGAGGAGTGGATCCAGAACGGGTGGTACATAGACACCATGGGTCCCCTGCAGGTCATGACTACTAAGCTATGACATCAGATAACTTGTGTGTACGGCGAGTGAGGTTATTGTGGTAAATTTATTTCCGTTGTGGCTTACGTGATTGTGATGCTTGACATCTTGGTGATTTTATTGTGATTGTCCTTGGTTGCCTTGCTGTGATTTATTAATATTCATGTCTGTTGACTGGCTTGTTTCATTCGATTGATTTTATGAAATATGCATGATACTATTCTTAGTCGGCCTTTGATATCTACCGGTACATAGTTTGTACTGATACTACCTTGCTGCATTCCTTTGAGTGCAGATTGTGACACAGAGACCAATGCTCGTCCTCACATCTAGCGTAGAGGATATTTTGTGACAGATTTTAGGGTGAGCTTCTTTCCATGCCAGGCCGCCCGAAGATCTTCTTGCTATGATGTCTTTTCGTACTCTGGACATTATGGATTGCTTATTTCTTAGACTTCAGTTCTTAGACATGTTTTAGATTAGAGTCCTGTACGATGACTTTCAGATTTTGGCGATTATAATAGTTAGAACTTTTGCACTTATTTAAGCATTTATGGCATGATTTACTTTGTTCTTTTGATGTTAAATGAGTAATAATTGTTTAGCTTGGTTAATATGTCTTGTATGTTGGTTCGCCCACTAGGATTTAGATGGGTGCCAGTCATGGCGCGTTGGGTCGTGACAGAGTTAGTATCAGAGCCTTAGGTTCATCAATCGCATCATACAAGGACATGTCTAGTAGAGTCTTGTAGATCGGTACGGAGACGTCTGTACTTATTTTCGAGAGGCTACCGGACACTAGGAAAACTCCCTTTTTTTTCTTCTTTCGTGCTATTTGATTCTAATTGGTAACTGCTGATTCAAATTGGTATCTGACTATCTTTCATTCTCTCGTAGATAGAGAGAACACGCGCGACAACAACTAAAGGTACAGGTGGAGGCAGAGGAGCTAGCAGAGGGGCGGCCCCAGCTGGGGGCGACATCCCAGTGGTTGACCCCGTGCATCCTGTGGTTCCTAACGAGTCAGCAGGAGATGCAGCCGCACCAGCTAAGCCAGCAGCAGTACCAGTTCCACCAAGAGCTGTAGCTGCTCAGGGTATACCAGATGCTATGGCACAGGTGCTGCATTGGTTGCATGGTGTCACGACCCAACCAGAGGGTCATGACGGGCACCCAGAGCTAACACACCGAGCTCCTCTAAACATGCATCTCATAATCATTCCTGGGTGGACTATAAAGATAGCTCATGGATATAATAATCTGTAAGGACATATATCATACCATAAAGACGCATCTCTATATTATCTTCAACAATTATGTCCATCATCACCAGCCGACAAGGCTACTAAAATACTATACAACAATATAAACCAGTAGGGTTATGAAACATCTAATTGTACACATATGTCTACGAGCCTCTACATAGAATACAAGTAACCATGAAGACCGATACCAATAGATTGCAGCTCTGAAGTAAGTGAAGTGCTCCTGAGAATCCGCTGATGAAGCTCCTATGGGTCAGATCCGTCTACCTGTCTACCTGCGGGCATGAACGCAGCGTCCACAAGAAGGGACGTCAGTACAAGCAATGTATTGAGTATGTAAGGCATGAATAGTAACATGATAAAAGCAGGAAGAATAGTGTAAGATAAAAGAACCATTTATACCTCATGATACCTTTTAAGACATTCATCATGCCTACCTAACCTTTTTCTAGAAGAAACATTTCATATATCCACATACGTACCCATACAATACAATACAATACAATATAACACAATATCATACCCGGCCATATATGCTCGGTATTATCCGTACCCGACCATAGTAAGGTTCGGTAATATCCGTACCCGGCCATAATAAGGCTCGGTCATATCCGTAACCGGCCCTTTCAGGACTCGATCATATCCGTACCCGGCCCTTTGGGGACTCGATCGTATCCGTACCCGACCCTTTCGAGACTCGGTCATATATGACTATATATATACATACATACATAAGAGTACATAAATAAAAGCACATCATCATTATCACTATATCTTTCCTTAGAGGATCAACTATTGTAAGATGCGATCAATATTGTCATGAGAGCATCAAGACTGATGAACTTGGATAGCATTGGAAATGGAATTATCGTCATCGCTATATCTCACCTCGAAGGAAGAAGTATTATGAGGTGAGGTCAACAACAATGGATAAAATTAAGGAAATCGTGAAGTAAGCTCAATAATCAAAACAACATCAATTCTATAAGCTTTGAAATCTCTAGAAATATGATCATCTTTATCCTTATTATCATCGTAGAAAACATCTATCTTTAGCATCATAAGAACTTAGAGAATTACGAACTTCTAACTTTTGAAAATAAGGATATTATGTAAAACATGTATGGATTCATAGGAAAAGAATCATGCCTTTAGAAAGAAAGGGACTAGCCTTAACATACCTTTCGGTCTACTTAGCCACACAACGTTTATCCTTCCAAGCTCCTAAATCTACATATAAACCATTCATATTATTATTAGGCTCAATGTCATACGCTCATCTTAAGCCTTCAATTTAATTCCGTTTAGAATATACCGAAATTCGGGCAGCATCTCCCCTATTTATATGCCTAGCCCAAAATCACAATACAACAACCAACAACAACAACAACAACAACAACAACAACAACAACACCAACATCACAACAATATTATCAACACCAATAGGCTCCATAAAACATTCCACACGATATTTTTCAAATTTCTCAACTAACCATAACTATATCCACAATACCATAATGAAAGAATTATATTCAATTTAATCTCAAATTAAACCAAAATCTCCTTTCAAATTCATTCCATAGTCTTCATCTTCACTTTAATAAGTTGCAACTTCTCTACTATGATTCTCTTATTTTATAGGACTTGCTAAACCTTCAAATCAACTTAATCATGAGAAATAGGATGGAGAACATAGAACTTCATCCCACTCAACTTCCTTCAAAACCAAATTCATCACAACATTAAGTAGAGACAAAAACAATCCTTCTCCATGAATTAGCTTTGGGTTTTGGAGTTTGATCCTCTTTTGTGATGGTATAGAATGTTTTGGAATGATGGAGAACCTTCAAGAACACTCTTATAATGGAGAGATAGGTGTGGGAAATTCTAGAGGGGTGTAGAGATGTTAAGAGATCTCTAGAGGGTTGTCGATTGTTGTAGAACCTTCAAGAATTCTCAATAGCTCTCTTATTGTGGAGAGATAAGTGTGGAGGGATCTACAGAAGGGTGGAGATAAGAAATGGTGAGAAATTTAGTGATTTAGATGACTTAAAGGGATATATATAGCAGCCCAATTCGGGCTGGACTAGTGGGGCGAATTTAGTGGACCTTTTAAGAGGTTTCTAGAATTTTCGCGTAGATTCGCGGCTTCTGGCAGTCCGTTTTAAAATGCCCATAACTCCCAACGGTTTGTTGCGCTGCTATATATATCCCTTTAAGTCATTTTAAGAACAAGACCCTAAGCTGCCTAAGTGGATCCGCGGGCCCCACATAGGAAGGTCGGTGGAACTGACCTAGGGGGGATATAAATACCCCCATCAACTCGTTTTTTTCATCAAATTAACATTCCAAAAGTTCCTAGAATTCTCTCAAAACATCTCCCAAACATTATAGTCCGATAAATCAAGAAATTGACAAGATTACGCCAAACTAGTCCGTGAAAAGTGATTGTTCTTGCTTCTACTTAAGCTCGGTGTTGGAAAAGGTTGACGTGGCTGAGTTTTTTTTCAAGTATAAGGTATGTTATTTATCCCATCTTTTATGTTGAGTTTATTTGAAGGTCTAGCAAGCCTTAAAAATAAAAATAGTTATGGAGAAAAGGTCATAAAGTGTTGTGTTGTAGTTGTCGTGTTTATGGGTTGTTTTGAACATGTTGTGGCCGTGTGGATGGACTGATTTATGCATATCAAAACGGTATCTGACATTGTTGGTGTGTTGATGGGACTATACTCCTTGATTGGCATGGAAGAAAGTGCATATTGTTGTTGTATGTTGAAAAACGTCGTGTGGGATGTTTATGGTATGTTGGTACGAATAATCGTGTTGTTGATGTTGGTATTATTGTTGTTGCTGATTGGTTGCCGAATTGTAATCTCGGGCTAGGCATATAAACAGGGGAGATGCTGCCCGATTTTCGGCAGAATATAGAATAGTAAAAATTTGAAACTCGAAATAAGCGTGTGATATGGAGACTAATGTAGTGCTAACCCTCTCGAATGTAGATTTACGAGCTCGGACGAATAAGCGTAGCTAATAGGAGGTTGAACAGGTATGTAAGGCTTACCTTTTCTTTCTATGGCATGTCCTAGAGCTAAGTAAGATATGACACGCACCTTGGGGTAACTCTATTCTTTAATTCCGAGCTTGTTTATGATTCTTATTCGCTTCTTGATATGAGCATGCTTAGTATGGTCGAGCTTATTGTATGATGGAATAGCGAGCAAAGCATAAAGAGTTTTTGTTTCTAAAAGGGTCCTATAAGGATTGATGCCCTTAACTTTCATAGACGGTCTCAGATTGTTTTGAAACGTTCGCAGAGGTTTTTATAATGAATAACGTCCATAACTTTCATATGCTAACTCGGATTGCTTTGAAACGTTCATAAAGGTTTCTGTAATGAATAACGTCCATAACTTTCTTATGCTAACTCGGATTGACTCGAGACGTGTTTATGATCCTTCAAGTATCAATTAGTGTACTTACCTATTGAGTCCTAAAAACTGATTTATATGCATACGGTTTTACTAATGATTTTGAGAAAATTAGTTTTATACTAAAGGAAACATAAAGTTAGACTTTCAAAACCACTCCGAATGGGGTGCGAGATTTTACTATTTAGACTTTCAAAACCACTCCGAAGGGGGTGCGAGATTTTACTATTTAGACTTTCAAAATCACTTCGAAGGGGGTGCGAGATTTTACTATTTAGACTTTCAAAACCACTCCGAAGGGGTGCGAGATTTTACTATTTAAACTTTCAAAACCACTCTGAAGGGGGTGCGAGATTTACTATTTAGACTTTCAAAACCTGCCCGAAGGGGCCATCATTATTATTAAGCCGGAAGTGGCTGCCCGAAGGGGCCATCATTATTATTAAGCCGGAAGCGGCTGCCCGAAGGGGCCATCATCATTATTAAGCCGGAAGCGGCTGCCCGAAGGGGCCATCATCATTATTAAGCCGGAAGCGGCTGCCCGAAGGGGCCATCATCATTATTAAGCCGGAAGCGGCTGCCCGAAGGGGCCATCATCATTATTGAGCCGGAAGCGGCTGCCCGAAGGGGCCATCATTGTTATTGAGCCGGAAACGGCTGCCCGAAGGGGCCATCATTGTTATTGAGCCGGAAGCGGCTGCCCGAAGGGGCCATCATTACTATGCCGGAAGCGGCCGTCCGAAGGGACCATTTTGTTAACATGTCGGAAGCGGCACATGTGTTAGATTGCATTATTTACTTAAAGAATGTGTGTTAGATTGCATTATTTACTTAAATAATGTTGGTTGGATTGCATTATTTACTTAAAGATTGTTTTGAAGACCTCGTGTATACATTTATGTTTCTTCCAGCGAAGGCTGCAGGTATTGAGTTTGATTGTGATTTCTTCCCTCCTAAATCAAGTTATGGTTATGATTTGTTACCACCTTACATACTCAGTACATTGTCCGTACTAACGTCCTTTTGCCTGGGGACGCTGCATTCATCCCCGCAGCCCCAGATTGTTTGGCAGGTTGAGTATACAGCTATGATGCTCTGACATCTGCTGGGATTGGCAAGTTCCACCTCATCCTGGAGCTGTGCTGAGTCATGTCTAGATACGCGTGATTATGGGTATGTTAGGGCCCTGTCCTGACTCATAATGTTCAGTTTACTTCTTAGAGACTTCTGCAGACAGTGTCCTGTGGTATGTTTGTCGAGATGTCGACAAAACGATGTCAGGCGAATCATTTGTAGATTTTAAAAGAGTATGTATTTTAGATGATTTCAATTGATTTAAAGTACTTAATTGATTCAAAGTTTTCATAATCATTATAAAGATAATGATCTCTATGTGAAAAAGTTTCATGTTTTTAAAAGTTTTTAAAATGACAGGTTTTGATAGAGCAAATGTTTAAGGGTTCGCTCGACTCTGATGAGAGTCGGGTGCCCGTCATGCCCTACCATTTCTAGGGTGTGACACATCAGGGGCAAATTATCAGGCTTCCGGTCAGCATGGAGGCTACACTACCTCATCAGCTTCTGTTCATCAACCTACACTAGACCGTGCTTGCTTTGAGTGTGGTGAGATAGGGCGTATCAAGAGGTATTGCCCCAGACTTAGAAAAAATGGGCATGGGACTTAGTATCAGGCTCCCCGAGCTCCATTTGCACTAGATCGAGGGGGTAAAGATCGCGCACCGGCAGGGCAGGGCGGCCACACCGCGGGTAGGGGTGGTGCCCAGCCTACCGAGGCGATCCCCAGACAGGTAGAGGTGGACAACAGCTCGGCAGGGGCGGGGCTCAGACTGGTAATGGTAATCGCGGTGGTTCATAGATGACAGGAGGGCGCGGTCATTTATACGCTTTCCCAGGTAGACCCGAGGCTGAGGCCTCTGATGCAATTATCACAGGTACTATCTCCGTTTATAATCGTATGGCTTCTGTTTTGTTTGATCCGGGATCTATCCGGGCGCTACTTTTTCCTATGTATCTACCTATTTTGCTGTGGGTCTGGATATGATGTGTGATACCCTTGACACCCTTATTTATGTATCTACTCTTTTTGGGGATTCTATGGTGGTAGATAGCGTCTTCCCTTCGTGTGTGATTTCTTTCATGGGGTATAGTACTTAGGCGGATTTGATAATCTTAGACATGGTACACTTCGATGTTATTTTGGGTATGAGTTGGTTTTCCCCGCATTATACTATTCTTGATAGCCATGCTAAGATTGTTACATTAGCCATGTTCGGGGCGCCTAGACTCGAGTGAAAGGGTAACCTTAGTCCCCTCTCTAAGAAAGTAATATTCTCTGTTCATGCTAAGAAGCTAGTAGAGAAGGTTTGTTTAACTTATCTGGCACATATCCGTGATACCAGTGTAGATACTCTATCCCTTGATTTAGTCCCAGTGGTACGCAAGTTTGCAGATGTGTTCCCCGCGGACTTGCTTGGAATGCCACCGGATTGTGACATTGACGTAAGGATTGATTTAGACCCAGGGACTCATCCTATCTCTATTCCACCTTATAGGATGGCGCCAGCGAAACTCAGGGAACTGAAAGAGCAGTTGCAAGATCTTCTAAGTAAGGGTTTATTCGCCCGAGTGCCGCTCTGTGGGGTGCTCTTGTGTTGTTTGTTAAGAAAAAGGATGGGTCTATGCGTATGTGTATCGATTACCGTCAGCTGAATAAGGTAACTGTCCGAAACAAGTATCCCATCTCCCGTATTGATGACTTGTTTGACCAGTTACAGGGAGGTTCTATGTTCTTTAAGATCAATTTGAGGTTAGGGTACTACCATTTGAAGATTCGGGGATGTTCCCAAAACGAATTTTCGGACCAGGTATGGGCACTATGAGTTCTTAGTTATGTCTTTTGGGCTTACAAACGCCCCAGCTGTGTTCGTAGATTTGATGAACAGTGTGTTTAAGCCCTATTTAGACTCATTCGCAATAGTGTTCATTGATGATATCCTGGTATACTCTAGAAGTAAGGAAGAACATGAGAAATATTTAAGGATTGCTCTTGGGGTATTGCAAAAGAAGGAGTTGTATGCCAAATACCCAAGTGTGAATTCCGGTTATCTTCTGTGTTGTTCTTGGGGCACGTTATTTCGAAAGATGGTATTATGGTGGATCCTTAGAAAATTCAGGCAGTCAGGGAATGGGATAGGCCCACATCAATAACTGAGATCCTAGTTTTATGGGTCTAGCTAACTACTATCATCAGTTTGTGAAAGGGTTTGCCTCTATTGCTTCTCATTTGACCCATTTGACTTAGAAAGAGGCACCGTTTCAGTGGTCTGACGAGGGTGAAGAGAGCTTTCAAAATCTCAAAACATTGTTAACCACATCACCGATTCTAGCATTGCCCGCGGAGGGCAAGGATTTTATTATTTACTGTGATGCTTCACGTTCTGGTTTGGGTGCTATTTCAATGCAGGAAAAGAATATGATTGCTTATGCTTCTCGGCAGTTGAAGGTGCATGAGAAGAACTATCCTACTCGTGATCTAGAGTTGGCAGCGGTGGTGTTTGCGTTGAAAATTTTGAGGCACTACTTGTATGGTGTCCATTGTAAGGTGTACATAGACCATCGCAGTTTGCAGCATGTGTTCACTCAGAAGGATCTGAACTCTAGACAGCGGAGATGCATGGAACTGCTGAATGACTATGACATCACCATTTTGTACCACCCTGGTAAGGCTAGCTGATGCGTTGAGCAGGAAGTCGGCTAGTATGGGAAGTCTGGCTCATTTGATTTCTTCTGAGCATCCTTGGCTAGAGAGGTTCAAACTCTGGCTAGCAGTTTTATGAGACTGGATATTTTTAACACAGGTAAAATGTTGGTTTGTGTAGAGGCTCGGTCATTATTTTTAGAGCATATTAAAGCTAAGCAGTTTGAAAATGCTAAGCTATGTAAAATACGTGATAAGGTGTTGTGTGGTGAGGCCAAAAAGGCCGTGATTGATGAGGAGGGCGTGCTACGAATCAAAGGGCGAGTGTGTGTGCCACGTGTGAGCGATTTGATTAAGATCGTTCTGACAGAGGCTCATAGCTCGAGGTATTCTATTCATCCTGGTGTCACTAAGATGTATCATGATTTGAGGCAACATTACTGGTGGACTGGGATGAAGCGTGATATAGTAGAGTTCGTTGCTCAGTGTCTGAATTGCCAACAGGTGAAGTATGAACATCATAAACCTGGGGGTACACTGCAGAGGATGCCCATTCCTGAGTGAAAGTGGGAAAGAATAGCCATGGATTTTGTAGTGGGTCTTCCGAAGACGCTAGAGAAGTTTGACTCTATCTAGGTTACTGTTGATATGTTGACTAAGTCTGCCCACATTATCCCGGTGAAGATAACTTATGATGCGGAGAAATTGGCAAAAGTCTACATTCGTGAGGTACTTAAGACTTCACGGGGTTCCTATCTCCATTGTGTCCGACAGGGGCACCACTTTTACATCCAGGTTTTGGCAATGCTTGCATGAGGAGTTCGGTACGAAGTTAGATCTTAGCATAGCCTTTCACCCTCAGACTGACGGGCAGTCTGAGCGGACTGTTCAGGTTCTTGAGAATATGCTTCGTGCGTGTGTGATAGATTTCGGTGGGCATTGGGATCAGTTCTTGCCCTTAGCCGAATTTTCTTACAATAATAGCTCTCAGTCGAGTATTGATATGGCCCCATTTGAGGCATTGTATGAAAGAAGGTGTAGGTTTCCTATTAGATGGTTTGATGCATTCGAGTTGAGGCAGTGCGATATTGACCTTCTGAGGGAGTCCCTAGAAAAAATGAAGATGATTCAAGCCAAGCTTTTGGCAGTCCAGAGTACGCAGAAGGAGTATGCGGACTGCAAGGCCCGAGATCTTGAGTTTGAGGAAGGAGAGCAAGTGCTGTTAAAAGTCTCACCCATGAAAGGTGTGATGAGGTTTAGGAAGAAGGGCAAGCTCAGCTCGAGGTACATTGGTCCGTTTGAGATTCTCAAACGTGTGGGAGAGGTGGCTTATAAGTTGGCTTTACCTCCGGGTCTATCAGGTGTTCATCCGGTGTTTCATGTGTCGATGTTGAAGAGGTACCACGACGATGGTTCCGACATCATCCATTGGGATTCGATCTGTTAGATGAGAATTCATCGTATGAGGAAGAGTTTGTTGCTATCTTAGACAAAGATGTTGACAAGTTGAGGTCCAAGGAAATAGCTTCTGTGATGGTTCAGTAGAAGAATCGCCCAGTGAAAGAAGCTCCACGGGAAACAGAATCTGATATGCGTAGCAAATACCCTCAGCTTTTTGCCGAGTCAAGTAACTCCTCCCTAGATTCTCATCCTTGCCCGTTCGGGGATGAATGGTGTTTTAATTGGTATCTGGTGTAACGACCCTTCCGGTCGTTATGGGAAATTAGGACTCCGTTGGGAATTTAGAGGCCGCGAGTGGATTCGTAAGGCTTCTTTTTTGTATGTGTGCATGTTTTATGTTGTGTTTTTGAGGCTTTGAATGAACTGTGGGGTGATATGGGGAAAAATTGGACAAAATCGAGCTCACTGCCCAAAATGAGCCGCTGTGGCGGTAGGAGTACCGCTGCGGCGGTACCGCGATGGCAATACTCTGAGCGTTGCCAACGGCCATCCATTTTCCTTGGTGGCCGCTGTAGAGGGTAATGTACCACCATGGCGGTACTGCTATAGCAGTAGGTGGACCGCCATAGCAGTCACAACGACTTTGTTGTGGGCCGCTATAGCGATCACTTGACCGCTATAGCGGTACCGCTGCAGCGACGTGATGACCTTTGTAGCGGTCGATGTAAAACAGTAGCCCGAATTTTATATACTCAGTTTTATTTTCTCGTTTCATAAAATCCCACCACACTTCCCAACAAGCACCACAGAGAATTTTCAAGCTAGGGCAAGATAACTTTGAGAGGTAAGTTCCATTGCTTTCCATGCTATCATTTCATTATCCTGTATTATTCTAATCATTTTCATGGGTCTTTAATGGAGAAATTGAAGTAGAAACCCTAGGATGTCAATAAACCTTCCAAACTTGATGGGTTATGGTCATTATCACTTAATTATCTTTTAATGTATTATTTAGTTGCTATTTGTCATAAATTGAACATTTAGAATCATTAACTAAGTGATTGGAGACCTAGGGTTCTATAAAAATGGTGTCTTTGCCATAGAAACTACTTGTAATGGGAATATTTGATAGAATGTTGTATAAATGGATGATGGTAAATGAATACTAGGGGCCTTGATAGATTGTTTATCACGTAGAAAATCATCCACCCTTAGATTAGGGAAAGGGAAGGGTATTCTTGCTTTGGTGTTTGTAAATTGAGCAATATGACTCATTGGGCCTTCTATTTCTAGACCATGAAAGTACTGAGGCATTAAGGAAAGGAAAGGTTGTAGTAGAGTAACTTGCATCATTCCAGCTCTACATTGAGGTAGGTTACCGTTTACTTGAGTTAGACTTTGGTCAGTTGATTGTAAGCTTTGTGAATTCTATAGGAGAAAGCATGTCTAGTTTTCATGCATGATATTGTGTGACTAAACTCCTATGTGACTTGTGATTGAGTGATTGTGTGGGCTTCGTACCACTATTCCTGTGCGTTGATTCTGCAGTAGATGTTTGGTGGTGGGAAGCCAATATGATTTTCTCGATGGTATTGTGACATGAAATGATGAGTTTAGTAATGATATTGAGGAGGTAAGAAACAATGTTCTGTAAGAGGTATGGAAAGGCACATATGTGACTTAGATTATGAGCTCATGGTCCGAGAATAGTTCTAGAAACAAGAGGTACATTAATATGTCCCGCGTCCGAGGTTCGTTCTGGAGCTAAGGTTTATGCTCTGGTCCAAAGAGTGGATCCAGAACGGGTGGTACATGGACGCCATTGGTCCTCTACAGGTCATGACTACTGAGCTATGACAGATAACATGTGTGTACAGCGAGTGAGGTTATTGTGGTAAATTTATTTCCGTTGTGGCTTATGTGATTGTGATTCTTGACATCTTGGTAATTTGATTGTGATTGTCCTTGGTTGACTTGCTGTGATTTATTGATATTCATGTCTGTTGACTGATACCTACCGATACATAGTGTTTGTACTGATACTACCTTGTTGCATTCTTTTGAGTGCAGATTGTGATACAGAGACCACTGCTCGTCCTCACATCTAGCGTGGAGGATATTTGTTGACAGATTTTGGGGTGAGCTTCTTACTGTGCCAGGCTGCCCGAAGATCTTCTTGCTATGATGTCTTTTCGTACTCTGGACATTATGGATTACTTGTTTCTTAGACTTCAGTTCTTAGACATGTTTTAGATTAGAGTCCTGTACGATGGCTTTCAGATTTTGGGGATTATAATAGTTAGAACTTCCGCACTTATTTAAGCATTTATGGCATGATTTACTTTGTTCTTTTGATGTTAAATGTGTAATAATTGTTTAGCTTGGTTAATATAAAACCAGATTGAATGGATAGGTGTCTTGTATGTTGGTTCGCCCACTAGGATTTAGATGGTTGCCAGTCATGGTGGGTTGGGTTGTGACACTAACTCTACTGTAACCATATAGAAAGAGTTTTTACTGTAGGAAGTGTTTTTACTGCAATTTTTATGAGAACAGTAGATGCTTTGAGTGACGATTAGTTTGCGACTAATAACTAGCTGAAACATTATAACCCTTTCAGTTTTTGTACGTACCTTGGGATTTTTGTCGTACCTTTTTAATTTCCCAACATGTATTCCTAACTTATAATTCAATAAACATGGCTCTTCATTCCACTTTATTGTCACACTTATTTTATCAATTCTGTAAACTATTTCCTATTCTAATGTACGATAAAATAAAGATACGAGAATAATCAAGACTTACGCGGATGCATTGCTCCTGAAATCGACTAAACTCTTGAATCTTCTATTCTAATGTAAGACAAAATAAAAGTATGAGAATAATCAAATAAAATCCTCCATACTTACTTTGAAAGTGGCATATATGCGATTTAGGCACACTTTTACTGCACTTGGGCAGGTAATTTTCGAGTTTGTTTGTTTTTTTTCCCGAGTTATCTTATTATCATCCTGGCTAAATACCTCCACAGGGATAATAATTTCCGCAGGTTTAAATATTACAATACTTAATGTTCTTAGGTTAAAATACCTTTGAATTTGATTATCTTGGGTTTGGATAATTCTGAATTTGGTTATCTCGAGTTTAAATACCTCTGAATTTGATTTATTGGTTGGGAATGATACTTCCGACTCAATTTTCTTTTCATGAATAAGGCCTTATAATTATGCTGATGAATTAGATTTCTCTAATTTATTTGAGCATTATTTGCTTAAGTGCAAACTGTTGACACCTAATTTTTGACCTCCCATAATTTATTTTAATTGTTCAGAGTCCTTGGATGTCAAATGGAGTAAAATATGTATTTTCACGCAAATAAAAATGATTTTATAAAATTATCTGGATAATATTTTGCCATTTCATTTGGCAAAATAGTACTAGAAATTATTTAGAAATTAATTTACATATTTTCGCAATAATTATGAGATATTTGCTAAATTTAATTAAGGGAATAATTTTAAAAAATTATTTATTTGAATGTTTAAATTATCAGATATCAATTAGCAAGAAATTTACTCCGTTTAATTCAAGAAATCTGATTAATTAAAGGAATTAATCATTTTACCCTCAAACTCTCAATTTTGTGCATTCAGTGTGAATTTCTACAATTTATTAGAATTAATCATAATTAATAGTGTTTAATCCCATAAATTGTTTATTATATGGCTGATTGTGGCTACAATTGGAATAATCAATTGTTGGTTGAATTTGGCCTTAATTGAAATAGATAATTGGCATGGGCTAAAGTTGATAAGGTCATTATTGTAAAATTATATTTAATTAACTAGCCCTGGCCCTAATTAAAATAGCAAAATTCATGGTTTAAGTTTAGTTGAGGCCATTTAGTGCAAAATTAGTTTTTAATTGCTTAATTATGTTAATTATGGTCATAATTGAGATAACCAATTCTATGGTTTAAAGTAAATTAAGGTTATATTCGCAAATTTAAACTCTTTTACATAATGGTCTTTGTTTATTAGTTTTTTTTTAAGTGGTCAGTTAATTATGTGGGGCCATAATTGAGGGGTTTAAATTAATTGACTTACTTAAACATAGCCATTTATTAAATTTGTGTCAACTCCTTCCTATGTATATACACCTATATGCACAAATATACATGTATATAGGTGTATATATATACACTGCCCTCTCTATTCTTTTAAAGCAGGCCAGGCCCAGTCCATTAATGGACCGACCCAGGCCAATCATCAGTTATTACAGGCCAAACGCACCCCAAGTCTTTAATTTTGAAAGACTAGTGTTTGGGTCTCAAACCCTAGTGCCGCCTTCACTCTTTTTCTCTCTCATCGAGTCACTATGCCAGAAACGACAAGATTTGCGGGTTCGCGATGCACCTGTGGACTTGTATGGTCGAAAATGCAAGAGCATTTATATCTCTGCCATTTTTCAACCAAAACCACCACGATTCAACCCAAACACGGTATAATCCCCTCTCTTTTCTTCACTTTTTGCAACAGTCATATGGCTGAAAAACTTTAATTATTTTTGTTTTCACTTGGTTTGAATACTGAATTCCTATTGGTTCATGATGAGACAAGAGGATTGACCCATTGTTGGGTCAAATCCAACCGTTTATGAGGTTTTAAGATTGAATCTCAACCTTTGAACGTTGTGTGAGGAAACAATCCTAAAAAAATTGGATTTCTACCACATCGGTCCTAACTAGAGTTTCGAGATTTTTTGGGGTCTATAAATTGAACCCCCAAATCACATTATTTGTGGGGGGAGCAACTGAAAATATCACTTGCATACTCAAAAACTGAAAATACCTAGGGTTTCTAGAATTTTGCTTAAGACCTTTAATTTTATTGATAAGTTTAAGTTTTAAAGTTTTTGTTCATGTTTGCTGAGTGTGTGGTTGACTGTTGGAGTGTAGAAAAAAGATCTTCAAGTCCAAATCTCGACAAAGGCTGCACTCACAAGAGGTAAACTCCCCTCCTTTAGTATTTTTAGCATTTTATCTGTATTTTCTGTTCATGTGTATTAAGTGGATTAGTATAGTTATGATATTTCTTAGCTTAAATTAGACTTATATGTGTTAAATACTAGTCCTATCTGGTTATGCTTTCCTAATTGCTTACTTACCGTGGCGTACGCAGGATGTTTCGCCATCGGTGTCACCTTTTAAAATGAGAAACAATAAATAGAATAATGTAACACCATATGAAAAAAAAATGAACAAAATATATATAAATAAAACACAATTCGGTACATTACTATAACACTTTTGTTTTGGAAATTTACTTTTCTCTTTTGAAATAAATTCAAAAAAAAAAAACTCATTAGAAATAATATTAAATACTTAATCAAAGTGATTTTGTACCACTAATTTGAGTTTGGACAAATTGGTTAACGTTTTGTTAACTTTCAAGATGTCAAGGGTTCGAACTCAAGCATGTATCATTTGTAGAGAGGGAGCAAAACCTTAAATAAAAGAAAATGTGATGCTATATTGTTTCGAACTCGCATCCTCATTACTCAAACAATTGAGGCGCCCAACCAGTTTGGCTATGCGTCCCTATATGTCAAGGGGTGTCACCTTATATCATATATCCTCATTTTTGTTTTGTCTTTTAATTATTTATTAAATATTTAGTAAAATTTTCTGATGAAGCAGTGTCACGTGACACCCCTCAGCCTTAGGTAGATCCGCCCCTGCTTACTTAGTCATGTTTAAAGAATTTTTAATTCCTGTTTATGTGCTATTATTAGCTTAGGTCTTGTTCAGTTAAGTTTCAGCATGTTGAATGATTAGCTTAATCAACATTTGTGCCTGTTTTAGCTCTTGATTAGTTCAAGTCCTATTTATCTACAACTTTCTTCTGTGTGCTTAATAATTCAACTTCTATTGTGTTGAAAACATGGTACTAGTAGTTCTAAATCATGTTTAATACTATCATTTAGGCTCTATCTATGATCTTAAATTCATTAGTATAGACTGTGTTACATGCCTAAATGATCAACATTAGTGTTCCATTTATTAGTAACTCATGTAAGTTGGATTAATGATAGTTAAAAGGACTATGGGCATCATGTGACTAGTATAGGGTCTATGTTTGCTAATGGATTAGATGGTTGGAAAAGATAGTGTATGTTTCTGCCTAATTTGAGTTTAAATTTGAAATTATTTAACTGATAATGGCATATTATATGTTTAAATGTAACAAGATTATTTATGTAGCGTAAAACGAGGTCTGAGTCATCTAGATTTGATCTAATATCTTATTAGGTGTGCTTTATGATTATTTGAATAAAAATGCTTAAGTTTGGCCATATGTTAGTATGATAAGCCTGTTTCAAGCTTAGATATGGAGGATGTTAGCTTGAGAATTTGGTATACATGTCTAAACTGTGCTGAATATAATAAAATGAGATGGTCACCTATGTTTGAATATGATATGCCTTCTCTGTGTTGGTTAAATGTGTCTGTTTGTCAAAATAAATGCCTTTGTTCCATGTTGCTACTTGGTTTGGTTCTGCTTGAGTCTGAAAATTACTCTATTAAATATGGTGACATGATCCCATATCAAATATTGTAATGGCTCTGTATTTACAAAGTAGTAGAGGAGTTTAGACTTGTATATAGGCTCAGACCCTAAGACATTGTCCAATTGATCTTCAGGACTTTAAGTGGCATGCTCTTAATAGTATACATGTCCCTTGATTACATGATATTGTAACACTTGTTTCTGTTAGCTTGTCCCTTATGTGAGATCAAAATGCTTACCAATTGGAAAGAAAATGTAGAAAGTTGTGCCTTTGTTTGTCTGCATATATTCAGTAACTATCATACTTGCCTTTCTTGATCAATCCCCTACTGTAATATGCTTTACCTAATGTTGTTTTATATCTGGTTGCCTTTACAAATATGTTTGCATTAGCTAAAACCTAAGTGTGAAACCCAATGTGGTAATTTGATCTGTTAAGAGAGGAATGATAAGAGGTTTTCACTTGAGAAGTGATTAACCATGGGTGTGACTTACCTAGTGTAACGGTTCGCTTTTTACGCGGTGTTAAGGCATAAAAGGCTACTAAGAACTCGCTGGTGCTCTTTCGGGCTTTGTTTTAAAAGAGTCGCTATCTAATTTTTAGGAAATTAGGAAAACCAGTTTTAAAGGGTTTATTCAAATACCATAAAAAAACTTCGTAATCCAGAGTTCTAGGTAAGGGTTCTGATGATCTCCCGGGGAAGGTGTTAGGCAGCCCAGTATTAAGGATTCGTACTATATAGTTGACCTTCGAATTCCAAAGTATGCGTATTTGCCTGAAGTGTCTATTTAGTGCTTATTCTCTCGAAAAGAAACTGTCATTTTGTAAATTGCATATCGTTTTTTGGAAAGAATTTGAATATGTGCCCCTTATATACAGGGTGTTGTAGTTTTCCGATTTACAATATCCGTATATAAATGGTCTCATTTTATATACAAGGAGTATAGTTATTTCATAAATGAAGGGAAAAGAGAGGTTTTGGTTTTTATAGAATTAATTTTATGTCATACTCACACTTTGGCTCGTGTCGATCCATTTCAGTACGTTCAGTCTTATCTGGAACTTCAGATTACGATTTTGGTTTTTTATGTTATAAAGAGCGTTTTATGTGTCCAAAGGAGTATACCTTGGCTATATATACTCGTCTTTTTGGCCTTTTTCTTGGCCCAAAACTGCAAACATAGGCAAAGGCTTGGTTTTGTTTTAATTTAGAAACATTGAGTTGTAACATATTTCTTTATCAAATCCGGTCCCTGTCCATTTTTAAAAGGTTTAAGTATGGAATTGGTCCATTGTAGCGGTTTGCTTTTACGCGGGTTTAGGGCATAAAAGGCTACTACGAACTCGTGGGTGCTCTTTCGGACTTTGTTTTGAAAAAGAGTTGCCACCTAATTTTTAGGAAATTAAGAAAACCAATTGTGAAGGGTTTATTCAAATACTGTAAAAAAACCTTTGTAATTCAGAGTTCTAAGTAAGAGTTCTGATGATCCCTTGGGGAAGGTGTTAGGCACCCCTGTATTAAGGATACGTACTATACGATTGACCTTCGAATTCCAGTGTATGAGTATTTGCTTAAACTGCTTATTTTGTGTTTATTTTCCCGCGAAAAAAGTGTCATCAGAGAATGTTTTTTGAATATATTCCCTTTATATAGGGTATCGTAGTTCCGGATTTATAACATCCGTTTATAAATAGCCTCCTTTTATGTATAAGGTGTATATGTTTATAAAAGAAAGTGTAAAGCAAAGTCTTGGTTTATAAATTAAGTCCATATTATACTCATACACTTGGCTCGGGTTAGTTCGTATTGGTACGTTCAGTCTTATCAGGAACTTTATATAACAAATTGGTTTTTATACGTTAAAAAGGGCGCCATTTACATTTAAACGAGTATATCTCGTCTGAAAATGTCCATCGTTTGAGCCTGTCCTTGGGCCAAAAGACCACGTCTTACGCCAAATTCATTTGTTTATTAGAAAACGAATATTACGACTTTGTAAAATCTGGGTTTTAGTTTAGTTTTAGAACATGGTCCAAATCTGTCAAAGGTTTAACGTTTTATCAATGACAAATTGTATAAGTCAAAAGCCAATTGTGCTAAATTTGTTTACTTAGAGCTAATTTTGGAAAGCAGTTTGGATTAATAATTAAGTTAATCAATTTAGCCTTGAAAAAACCTTTGTCATAGGAACGTGATTACCATTTAAGACATTAGGAAAATCAGTTGTTGATTTATAACTTTGAAGAAAAACAGTTTTGAAGAGTTCCAATTTTATACTTAGTCATATAAACATTATATTTAAGTCCGTGGTTTTTTTGGAAATCGCGTATGGGGACCTAAAGTCGTCTAAACGGCATAAGAACCGTTGTCCTAAAACATCTAATTCTAGTCATAAAGATTTCCACTATAATATGAGCTTGAATACACATTTTTACAAGCACATCAAGATTGAAACAAAAGCGAGTGTTACAATGTAAAATAGAGCAAAGTTAGACTAAGGGCGTACCAAGTCTCTAGTTAGCCATTTTCACCCATGGCTGGGCCTTTTGCGCCTCGCTATTATCATTGTCTTCTCGGATTCGATTTGAAATAATATTCCCATTTGGGACTTAGTGTCACGACCTGACTAGGGGCCGTGACGAGTACCCGATACTTGTACCGAGCACCCCTTATTCATCTTGTGACCCTTAGCTCTTAGCAAGCCATATAAACAATACCATTTTTTTTTTGAACATCAACGAACATTAACATTAGCAGCGTTATTATGAACAAAAACTAGTAAACTTCGTTATCACTTTATACAACAACCATGCCAAAACACCATATATCTAACCGTACCTGACTGACTGTACATATCTGTCTACGAGCCTCTAGACATAGTACACTTATACATAGAGAGAGCCGGGTGCAACCGTGCTCGAATATACATACACAAAATAGTACCGCAGAGGCGAGGCTCCGGAACAACTGGAGCGTTGTCAAGTGCGGCTGGTAGAGCTTCTAGGAACCAAGTTCACCTGTCTGCTGACCTGCGCGGCATAAAACGCAGCGTCCACAAGAAGGGACGTCAGTACGAATAATGTACCGAGTATGTAAGGCATGGAAGATAATACAAGTAGTAACATCGAGTACAATTAATAGTATCATGGAGTCGTAGGACGTATAATGAGGTAAGAAAGTAACCTGCACTTTGGGAGGCCCCTTTTCAGGCTGGCTGTCATGTAGGCTTGTCTTTTCTTTTCTCCCCCTTTTTTTTTTCTTTGAAACATTTCTTTTTCATAAACATGGAAAATGGGGTTTAAATCATGTTATGTTTTTATCATATTACATTCTGCACTATCATAGCATGTCGTATCATATCATGTCATGGAAGTATTATATCCTAGCGTATCATGTCACAGCATAGCTTGTCATATCATAGCATAGCTTATCATATCATAGCATGTCCTGTCATATCATAGCATAGCTTATCGTATCATAGCATGTCATGTCATGGCATATCATAGCATATCATGTCATAGCATAGCTTGTCATAGCATTTCTTATCATAGCATTGCGTTTCATAGCGTATCGTGTCATATCATAGCATAGCATGTCTGGTCATGACATGGTAGGTCATATCATAGCGCCGAACAATGTCGGCTCACCCACATAGCGCCGATGTAGATACGCACCGGCTCACCCATATATCCCGCGTCCGAGCACCCCGCGTCCGGGATGATAAGCCAGCTGATCAGGTGGCAGTGAAACATATTTCCCTTCCCATTCCCCCATGTATCCCTTCCCCCCAGCCCAGGTTCATATACATAGCTTGGATATATGTACTCTGTATGCATATACACATCTTTTATATGTACACATATTTTTGTATTCATATACATAGCTTGTATACATATACATGTCTTATATACATTTACTGATCTTATATACATATTCATATTTTATATACTTATACATATCTTATATACATATACATGTTATATATATATATATATATATCATATAAGCACACAAGGGAGCCCAAGGAAAAATCATGTAGCCATCGGAGTGACGTAAGGTCGGTGACCTCCGATTACATTATGGAATACTCGTGATCACTCTTGTCTCACCTCGAAGGGACGAATAATTTAAGGTGAGATGGTCAACGGAGAATAGTATTAAAGTAAACGTAGAATGAAATCGTGGGCGTCATAGATGACAGTTCTTAGGTTTGGGAGTCTTTAGAAAATAAAGTCATAGCTAGGGGATATAAATAAGATTCAAGAATTAGTTTATCACTTTCATATTCACATAGAATACTTAGCTTATAAATCTTAGTCATAGGATCGTTCCGGTAGTACTTATCATTGGCATATCCTCTTGTCTAACATCATTGTTGTCATTATCATCATGGAAGTCTCCTCGTTGGAGTACTTATAGTACTTATCATTTGGTAACGAAATCGGGATCAAAAGATTCCCGTGGATTCAACTTCTAGTAAGTACAACAAGACTATAAGGAAAATCCGAGAGTAATGGGCCCACCTCGGGCCGGATGAGGTAGCGTATACTATTTGTATATGATACATGTCGTAACGTTACTTGTGAGGGTTCTAGGGTAATCGGGTCCCATTTGTACAAGTTCTAAGGGTGTAGGAGGTTTTTCCAACAATTGGCACACTTTCTAGTTCAATTCTATTGAACAAAAAGTGGAAAACTTTAGGTGCGGATTCCGGGAAACCGAGTTGTCCCCGAGGCTCGTACCCAACTTATTACAACTAAGACATGCCATAGAAAGAAGGGTGAAGCCTTACATACCTCTTTCCGCTCCTTTAGCTATTCCAAATTCACGTTGCAATCTCGTCGAAATCTGCAAATTGGTCATTTTTACCCAAAACTCTCATTAGCATACTACAACACATATAAACCATGTATAACACATAAAGCAAGATCAAACTCACCTTTCTTCTTCAACTTCTCACTTGCCTATACCTTGGCAACTTGTATGATAATGAGTCTTTCTTGCTCCAACAACAACTCCACCTTGTTAAGCACCCTCTACTTGGTAGAAAATGATTTTGAAAGAATTTTTATCAATTTTTCCTTGAAAATTTTACTATGGCCGAAGGCCTTGAGGGTTTTCTCCTTCTTTGTTTTGTTCTTATTTTCTTGAAAATTCTAGAGATTATGAGATAAAGATGACTTAGTCATCTTATTTATTGACCAAATTTAGTTCAATGTGGGCTTGGACCCTATGCATGGCCGGTTGGGCCTTCCATTTCTTTACAAAAATAATATGTCAAGCCCACTTTGTATTCTTGGCAAATTCTTTTAATTTATGAAACATTTTTCCAACTTCCAAATTTGCCCTTCGCCTTTCTCTATATTTCCACTTCTAGACTTTTCATAGGCAACTCACGTACCAAACAAAATAAAATATGGCCTTACTTGTTATCTTCCCGCGATTGTCTTGAATTGTCCGATTGCACGAAATGCGGGATATAACACTTAGGCCCAATGGGTGGGCTTGATTTGGACCCGAATGGTCATACAAGGAGGAGGAGGAAAGAAGAAAAGACACCGGTTAGTTTATAATCACTGAACTTTTCACTATAATAATCAACTATATATATATATGTGCACATATCAAACAAGATCATATAAAGTCTATACTTACCCCATACCAGTCCCAAAAATGGAGTTTTACTAGTTTGAGACTCGACATGGTATGAGGACTGGGTCCTTGCCCCGTATACCCGATGTCGTACAAGTTCCAAGGGGTTTCTAGGAAGCCCAAGCATGGCTAACACCGGGAAAGGCTCGGACAACCCAAAACTACCATGACTCATCTCAAAAACTAATAAAATCCCCAAGTGAGGCAGTAGAGAGTATAGATTTTTTTAGACTTAAAGGGACCAACTAAGATCACATATAGCAGAAACAACAACACTGGACAAAATACAAAAGGCATAATGTAAGGCATAACCATGAAGTGAGCTGACAAGGTTCAGCAGATCAGACAATGCCCAACATGATAGTGTTATAAGCATTACATAGCAGAGTTAAAAGAAGCAGGGACTACTGATAATATGGCTATATGGGTGAAACAAGATCAATACAAGAAAGAGAGGAACTCAGGCCCATTAATGGTCAGACATGTTTACACAGAGTTAAGAGGCATACAAGACAGTCCTCAGGAAGATTTCATAAGCAGAGGCAGTTGGCATCGGAATATATTTTAAGCAAGATAATGTAGCAGATTGTACACATAGGAACAACAGTAGTTGATCACATGAAAAGATCAATCCAAGAAGGATCACACATAGACAAGAGTCCAAGCATAATATTGGCTTGGGCAAATTGTCATTTTAAGATCAATAATCAGTCAAACAGAATAAGCATACTCAAGTGATATAGAAAGACATAGCACAAACAAAGATAGGCATCATACTGAATTACAGCAATCATCAGCATTCATTCAAAGGGAAATTCAGGCAAGCCGGGCAAAGTAGAGGGCTTAACAGAGAAGTTTATAATCAGCAGAGATATGCTATATGGTTACAGGTTCATCAAAGTCAAAAAGGTAATGTAAGTACCAGGTCATATGACCATTATACAGCCCGATACCAGCTATAATAACATGCAGAGGGTGGATACTCAAGGCTATATGATCAAAGTGGTACAGATGCAAGCAAGATGATGCACTCAAAAGAAATCAAGGGCCAAGAACAAGCTATATAGTATGATAGAAAAGGGGGGAAGGTTCATGGATACTATTACAATAGAGGAAGAAAGCCAACAGACATGGAGTAATGTTGGCAAGGGCAATGGTGGCAAACAGGCAAGTCATAATTCATGTAAAAGAACAGGTCATGGCAGCTTCTGCATAGGTAGATTAATGTAGGGAAAGACAAACAAGGATAAGGCCAATGCATATGATCAATTACTATAGCCAAACAAGGACTGTAATACGTCACAGAACTCAGAAAAAGGGGACTGATCATATGGTCATAAACTAGTAGAGATAATCTGCACACAGAGGAGTCAAAATTCCAAACACATATCAAAGCACTATCCTTTCCTCAGGTCAAGGTATAAACTGTAGTATGCACATATGGTTAAGCATGAGTCAAGTTAGAGTAACATAAGCATGGTCTGAAATCGGAAAGCTATGACATGGCTTTAGAGGAACAAGATTGGAAAGTAGTGATTAAAAGAGAAATATGTACAACATCTAGCAGAGCCAAGTAGTGTACAAAGGGAGAGACAGGCTGAGTGCATAGAATTCAATGAGAATAAAGGATGGTACAGACACATTGTACACACATAGTCAGGATGAGAGAAGGGAAATGAGAGTATGCCGGATGATTGAGGTTTTAGACAGGGTAAGGGTATACCTACACATATATTTCCCAGGCAGGCTAATCAAAAGAAGGAAATTACACACATGGACAGTGATATACACATAATGCACCAATTATCATTTCAAATTCACACACTAATGCAAACAGGACAAGGGAGGAAACTGAAGCAATCAGGTCCTTCCTGCTCTCAAAAGAGACGACTTGCACAAATTTAACCTCTTTCAACATTATATAGTAAACAGAGACAGTCATAGGTCATGATTTTAGCAAACTAAACAAGATTTTAAGCAC
Source organism: Lycium barbarum (assembly GCF_019175385.1). Taxonomy (NCBI): domain Eukaryota; kingdom Viridiplantae; phylum Streptophyta; class Magnoliopsida; order Solanales; family Solanaceae; genus Lycium; species Lycium barbarum. The sequence continues at coordinate 123,876,169 of NC_083337.1, read as the reverse complement.
TTCTCTACATATAACTGGGTGAAGGAACTCTGAACCAAGAGATATCATGCTAATACCAGATCACAAACTTTCATTAATGCTAGGATAGGACAAGAAACAAGCTTCACATTTAAATTTTTTGCTGAAACTACTAACACAAGAATATTAAGATAAGGCCTAGTTGAAACCATATAACATATATTAACATAGGTGATGCTATACCATGGACAAGAAATCAAACACATGAAGCAATATAACCAAGATGAAGGGCTAAGCAATATGTTCAGGGATCCAAACAACAACATAGATAACTAAACCCAGGTTCATTATTCTCACTCATGGGCATAAACTAAGTAAGACTACATTCTTACAACATTTAAATGGGATGGAACATGCTAGCATAAATGGACAACAGTACAATACATTATCAGAAACTAAAGCAACTCACTATACTGATCAACATTTAAGCATTTAAGGGATTTCATCACACATTGGCAGATCTGTAGCCTCACAACCAAACAAAACACATATGAACCACTAAATTTCTACATTGTTCTAAACTATCAATCCCAAACTTCAATCTACAGTTAATATCACCGATTAAACTATATAACTAAGCATATACAAAACTAAACTACATAACTAAAATATAAAACAAAATAAGCTAAAAATAGAAACTATGCAAAAATTAAAGGAGAAAAGAAATAAATAAGTAAAAGATTACCTTTTGTGGGTGCAACCTTGATCAAGAATTAACTTGCAAGCACTTCCACTCCGAACTCAGCCAAAATAAACAAGAAACAATTTTTTTTTTTACTTAAGAGCAGATTTTTGAAGCTCTAAAAATATACTAAAATTTTAACTAATGCTTTTAACTCAAAATTTCAAGTATAAAGCTTTGTTTTCCAGGTTTAATCACTTTAAACCTTTCAAAACTAATTGAAAACCTTCCTTTTTTTTTCTTTGAAACTTGTCTTTCAACTTACTATGGGGCTCTATTTATAGAAACCCCCAAAAATAACATACCCTCTCCACCCCGATGTGGGATGGAAGAGTTTTATCCTAACGTTAACATGGTCAAAGGTCAGATTTCAACAAAAAAAAGCAATCAATGGCTATAAATAAATGCAAACAACTGTAAAATGAAAGTTTTAAAGATAAATCACAAGGATTGTACCTTAAGGGTTTGTTTGGATTAGGTTTTGAGCAAAACATATGAGAAAAGGACGAAGATTTTAATGCTTCGTCCTCTTCTCACCACCCCGACGACGTCACAGTGTCAGCGTCACCAAGAAATGACAATTTTACCCATCAAGTAGAGGGGAAGGGGTAGGTAAAGTGGACGAGAGTAGTAGGGGGCGGCTTGGGTGAAAAGAGAAAATAACAAATGAGACCCTCAGTTGTAACGTTTTATCTAAAGGAGTATATCATGTTTCATGGGTTGGACCTGGTCCATGTATTTTAAAAAAAAAAAATTGAAGGCGTTTTTTTGTACATTATACGAATATATACGTGTATATCACGCGTATATACACCCGTAGGGGAAAAATGGGTATTTTCCTAAAATAGGCTAACATTTATAATAATTAGTCGTAGCAAAAAATAATTAAAACAAGGTAAAATAAATGGCGCAATTAAATCAACAAGCAACTTTAAAACTATTTTTTTTTTTGCAAGAAATAGCCTTTAATTGACCTCTAATTGAATGAGGGCTGCAATTGTGGCCAATCACTGTAATTAATCGCAGAAATACCCTTGCAATTAATCATTTGCAAACATAGCCTCACTTTGGTTTTAATTTAACCAATTAAGACTAATTTGCATTAATGTCCCTAATTAATTTGCCCATGGTTTGGACATTTCAATTAAAGCCATTAGGAATTCAGAATTTGCGAAATTGACCCCAGCTATCTTGAACCATGAATTGGTCAATTATGAGGCGGTCATTTATGCAAGAATACAAATGAGATTAAGCAAGATCACAATTTTAAAACAATTTTACCAAAATTGGCACATGTATGCACACATAGTAATAATTCAAAGCTTGAGGGGTAAAATTGTAAATTCTTTTAATTACTTAAATTCCTCTGATATAAAATAAAATAAATTGCTTTCTATCTAATTTTCTTTGATTTTGCTGGATTAAATGAACAATTGTTTAAAATTGTCCTATTGTGGACAAATTATAAAAACGCTGTAAGACGCTGTAAAGATGTCGATAATTTTTTGAATAATTAATAGAGCCTCGAAGGTTCCCCTATTAATTTATAGAAGTAAAATATTAACCTGAATAATTGTTTAAAATTATTCAGAATTTTTGTGAGTGTGCAAAATTATCTTATTTATTATCCAAGAACCCTAAGTAAATAAATAAATTACGGGAGGTTAAAATCAGATGTCAACATCCATCTTTTTGTAAATGATACAAAATTTGTCTTTTGATTAGAGATTATCCGTGGGACGAGGCCCAACATTTATTTCAAATAGTTGTAAAAAGAATCTCTTTTGTATAAACTTAAGGAAAAACAAGTTTGTTTGAAGAGGAGTTTGTAATCTTATTAAGCTCTAAAAAAATGCTTTTGTTATCAATAAATGGCTTTATCTGTTTGGAGTTTAAAACATCAAGTTATTTTAAAAGGAGTTTATAAAATCTCATTTTTTGCACTTAACCTCAAAAACTGTTGAATTTGCTCGGGGTTTTAAAAATTCGTTGGGGACCTAAAGTTATCTAAACGGTATAAGCATCGTTGTCCTAAGACCGCTAATTCTAACCATAACTTTTTCCACTATAATATGAGTTTGATACAAATTACAAGTACATCAAAAGCTTTAAACAAATAATGTAAAATGAGATTATAATGGAATAGAGTTAGACTAGGGGCTTACCAAGCCCCTAGTTTAACCATTTTCACCTATGGTTGGGCTTTCTGCGCGCCTCGCTATTTGGTTCGCCTTCGCGGACTCGATTTTGAATTAATTTCCTATTGGGACTTTGGCCCAGTAGATAGACATTGACTGGACTCGAGTGGCCATATGAGTGAGGAGAAGGGGGAAAAAGAAAAAAAGAGCCCAGTTAGTTTATAAACATTGATTTTATTACTAAAATAACAAAACTATGCATAGTATAAAACATGAAAAGTACTCATATTGTTCTATACTTACCCCATTTCTCCTTGAGTGGATTTACTTTGGTTGGAGATTTTGCAATGGCATGGGGACTAAGTCTTTGCCTTATATTCCCGATGTCGCACAAGTTTCAAGGGGCTTCTAAGAACCCCAGGCATGACTAACACCGAGAAGGCCTGGACGACCTCGAACTACCATAGTTTATCTCAACCAATGCATCCAAGAAAGAAGAAAATAGAGTGTAGAACTTAGGAGTGGCAACAAATTTCAAGCAGGCTGACAAACAAATGGCAAGCAAGTGTCATACTCTAAAAACAAACATTCATATCAAACATCGCAAATAATAACATCTAAGTGAGACTAGATAATCACCAAGTATAGAAGTAATAAGGGGGCAGACTCAGTTTCATGATTGGATGATAACAAAAGTAATGCACACAACTGCTTTAGAGGGAACACAGATAATGGTCAGCCAAGACATGGACTTGTTAAGACAATCATGGTAACATGAGGAATAAGCTGGAAAAATTCAGACATATCAAAGCAAATACAGTGGGGTTTATGGTCAAATACAAGCTTGTTTCTTTTCAGACAATCACTCAGCCCAGGACTCCCTATGGAAAATTCCAAATGTACCCATCCAGACAGCCAAACTTACTCATTTATTAAGGTTCAAGCCACTGCCTAGAGGAAACAAGACCTAGTTACAATAATTCAAGTGATGGCATTCACCCTATCCCAACTAAGCTCAAGACTAAACACCACCAAGTCCAAAAACAAGCACAGTATTCAAAGAAAAAAGGATCTAGGAAGACCTCACGGACAGCCAAGGCTCATGGCCATGTTTAGAACTTTAGAGTACACATTCAGAACTGGCATCCTCCAAAACTTACCCCTCTTTACTAACTTGAAGACACCACAAGCTGGTGCACAAATCAAGGCTATTAGTTAATAGACAAGTGAGCTTTGAAAACCTTTGTTAAAGAAAGGGAAATCCCAATGGAAAAGTCATATGGACACTCAACCAAAAAGCCTTACAATAATTTTTGTTCCTAAAGGCGGTCTTTCAACATATTTTAGACTAATTCAAGGCTTTTCCCAAAGAACAGAAGGGGAGGAAGAGAAAAGCGAGAAATGGATTTACAACATGATCATAGTTTTGGCAAACAGGGAAACCAAACATCACATAAAGAACAAGTCTAAATCAATAAACCAAGTGGCAAGTCTCAGACATCAGTTATGGATGAACAAGTTAGGAAAAATGGACAAAGACACATGGTCAGCAGTGAAAGTAAAATGGCACATAACGCACTTGACCCTCAGTTTGCTCATTGGTGAACTTATGCCTATATAATACACTCACTAGCCCCATATTCCCTTACACACAACTAACTCTAAACAATAAGGCTTAAAACAAACAGACCCCTCAGAAAAAGAAACTCTTAGAAGGCAAGGTAGGAATCATATAACACCTAGGCTTTGACAAGTATTAATAGTAGCTTATTTGGTTCTAGGTGTATCTTTCCCTCCCTTTTAGACATGGTTAGACTGTTCTTCTCTACCTGAGACTTTTATGAGTCCCAATATCATGAAGAGAAGGTCAAGAAGATGAAAGAAAAAGTTTCAAGCCTCTGGAAGGGAAACGGGATAGGGTGGGGTCATCACCTCACCATCTCCTTTTCCTGAGTCTCTTTTAAGCAAAAAGGGTTCCCGGGCCCCACTGGTCACTACCTCCAGTTCATGCCTAGGCTCACCTTTTCCTCTCCTAAAACCCTTTCCCCTATCCTATGGCCTCACCCTAATCATCTAGTGACACACTAGTGGTCCTAGGCAGATTCACAACCATCCTACTCTGTCATAACTTCTTTTAATATATTCATGAAACTAAAGTCCAGCCTTTAAGACTCTTGTGCCCAAAATCAGTTGTAAGTACTAGGGACAGACCTCCCATAAACACCTATCAAACAATAGCAGGCTAGTTGAACTCGTGAAGACTATGTCCAGATTATAAAAGTAAACCTTATTATCAAGTTCAAATGTATCAAGTTCAAATGTGATATAATGGGAACAGGCCCACTCTGAACATATAAAAAAAAACAAGCTAGTGTTTCCTGAACAACTTCAATACTGAAAATTATGATCATAAAAAGGCCTTTGTTTTTAACTACATTATATTTCAAAAGAGAAAGAGAGCAGACTCCCCTATTCGATCAGGGTTAGCCCACACAAAGAAAACAATCAACAGACTTCAAACACCATCATTTTAGCCTTATCACCACTCTTTTTAAACAAACTTAGCTCTCAACATCAAAGGGAAACACAACAGTCTCTAAGAAAGCCACACGAGGACAAGCTAAGCAAGACTTATAACAAGGACCCCATTATCCTTCCTTCTTTTATCCTTTCCTTACCTATTAGTATAACTAGGTGATAAGTCCTCAAAAAAAGAAAAAGGTTTTCCTTCACACAGACATGACTCATGGGCAACTTCTACATATGAGGAACCAAAAGACTCACACACATACACACTCCTTGCCAAACTACCAGTCTTTAAATCTTTCTTTTGTGCCATTTTTTTATCAGAATAGACATATTTCATTTCTAGGTGAGAACAAACATGACAATCACCTCTTAACCAACCTATTAGACTAGGTCATTTGCCCCTTTTTCTTAATCAAACCTAGACCATCTTAGAGCTGCTCTGAACCTAGTTTATTATAGCAATATTAGAAACCTTTTAGACTCAAACACTTCACAACCACACACTCCACATGTACTACTCAGAGGCATTTTAACAAATTCCCACACTTACCACAAGCAGGACAATCAGACAAAAGGCAGAGCCAAGTGAAATACTGTGGTTAAGTTAAAATCCTTCCCCTCCCCGGGATTATTTTAAAGACCTGTATCTCAATGTACATTAATGTGACTCAAAATGCCTAGTTTTCAACCAAATAGGCATGACTTAGCAGGGATCAGGCCAAACAAAGGCACTTGATTCCATTGTGACCACCAACACCCTTAAGGCCAAGCAGGTTACCAAGTAAAACAAGTAGAATTCCACAAAACACACAGTATACTTTCACTTTCTAGAATCAAAACACCATTAGATAGGACAGACATGATCAGGCTGGGTCGAGTACATGAAAGGCTTCAACTGCCAAACAAACAACATGTTTAAGCAAGACAAGTAATGACCAGACTAGGTCTAGTTCCTATTAGACCTTCAACTTTTCAAACAAGTACATGATCAGGTGAGACAACAATAACCAGACTGAGCTCAAGACTTTAAACTTCCAAATTAACACATGATCACATAGGACAAACAATAACCAGACTAGAGTTCAACATAACAAGACTTCAACCTCCCAACTGATACATGATCACAAAGACGCATAGGACAGACAATAACCAGACTAAGGTCTTTCATAACAAGACTTCAATTTCCCAATTGACACATAACCACATAAGACAAGTAATAATCAGACTAGGTCCGACATAACAAGACTTCAACTTCCCTAAGACAAACGTATGATCAAATAGGACAAACCATGATCAAATTAGATTCAAGACTTCAAACTCCCAACTAACACATGATCAGGTAGGACACACAATAACCAGATCAGATAACATACTTTAAACTGACCTCTTGACCCCTTCCTTAATTGACCTCCAGACCAAGACATACCTCCAAGTGAACAATAACAAGAACATAAGGCAAATCAGTCATCCGAAGAGTTTGTGACATCAAACTAACCCTATGAACCAAGCTTATCACTTGGGACTAGACCACTCATGACTTTAACAGACCTACCTTGACCCTAATTCAGAACACAGGACTTTCATCAAGCTAACATATTAACTCGAACTACATCCCAGACCCTCACATAGAGCATTTAAGGGTGTTTAGACAATCATGATAGAACAGAAAGTCCAGGGGAAAGTCCATATCAAACAAACTCCTCAATTCAAAAGCCATAGTCTAAACCACACTTAGAGACTCTTAGTCACAACTAAACAAGCAGGGGGCACAAACAGGAAAGCTAGGTGGAAGTCCAAGTCAAGCAAGTTCATCAGCTTAGTGCTATAGTCTAAATTATATGTAAAAAAACATAACTAGTCACAAGGCATGAACAGAAATTCTGAATACAAGATTGAGTCAAAACAACATATCAATTTGAAGCTACCCTTTAACCCACATGAAACACCTTAAATAAGCACAATGCAGACAGAATCTAAAAAGGAATCACAACAAGCATGTCAGGTTTGAGCTTTGTCCTAAACCACAAACAATCATATTAACCAACATAGTATGGACATAAACTGAAAAGAAAGGTAATAGACCAGCATAATAACTCAAACCTCTATCCTAAACCTCACACAATCAACTTGACTAAGTATAATGTAGACAGAATCTAAGTATAGAAGCAATAAACTAAAACACTAGCTTACAATTCATCATAAAACCACACATAATCTTATTAATTAAACATAGCATAAGCAGAATCAAAGTATGAAAGCAATGAACTAAAACACTAAATTAAACCACACATAATCTTATTAGTTAAACATAACATAAATCAGAATCTAAGTATAAACACAATGAACTAAAATACTAACTTAAAGCTTCATCATGAAACCAACATAATCTTATCAACTAAACATAATATAAATCTAGATATAAAACAATAAACTAAAAGGCATTTACCTTTTGTGAGTGCAACCGGGGTCAAGCAATGGACTTGGAGGATTTTGTGCTCCAATGCCAGACTCAAACCACAAAAACACCACACAAACAAATGAAAGACCAATTTTTAGAACTAGAAAACTGAAACCCTTGGGTTTAAAACTAATTTTTTTTTAATTATGGGACTCTTAAGACTAAAAAATAGTAATTTTTAGCCTCCTTTTGGTTTCCTACCTTTTTCTCGAACACATGGGGGTTCCTATTTATAGAAACCCCAGAATGCCTCTTAGAATTGCAACCAACGATGTGGAACTTGCAAATTTATGCAAGTCTCACTCACAAATCCAACACACGGTTAGATTCAAGGTACGAAATGAAATCAACGGTCTACAAGCCTCAATACTAATAATATGACAGAAAAAATATAAAAAGGGGGGATTGTACCTTCAAGGGCCTATTTGGAAAGATTTTGTGGAGAGAAGGTCGAAGCATTAATGGCTCCACCTTCTCTCCGCACGCTACATACCCACTACAATAGGACGTGGTTGAGAATAGGTGGGGTGGGTGGTGGAACAGGGGGCGGTGCTAGGGTTTTACCCCTGGCTGCCTCCTCTCTTATTTCTTTGCTAACAGACCCTTAGGGTCTTGGAAATGGACGGGTGAGAGGAGTATATACTCCCTCCCTTTAATTAACTTAGTGGACCGGGTCCTGGTCCATATTGGACTGTGCCTGGTTCTTTAAAAAACACTGGGCCTATCCTTTCATTATATATATATATATATATATATATATATATATATATATATATATATATATATAGAGAGAGAGAGAGAGAGAGAGAGAGAGATAGAGAGAGAGAGGGAGAGAGGGAGAGAGAGAGACGGTAGTTTTGAAGGATGGGGAGCAGTACTAAAAGCAAAACATAATAAGTATAGTAATAAAAATGAAGAAAAGATATGTGCTTATCAAAGTGGTAAGTATAAAGAAAAAGGAAATATGAGTAGTATAGATACGGAAATTTTAGCTGTAATATATGGATTAAATAGTTTTAGACTATATATTCTAAATAAACCAGAAGTACTAGTTAGAACAGACTGCGAAGCTATAGTTAAATTCTATCAAAAGATAAATGATAAAAATAGCAGTAGAAGACGATGGCTAAATTTTTTAGATACCATTTCAATTTATAATTTAAAATTTGAACATATAAAAGGAAAAAATAATAATTTAGAAGACCAATTAAGTAGACTAAAGATTACTACTAACTAATTTTTTATTTGGACAGCATGAGACCTTCCAGTTCTCAGACAGCAGACAAGGGGAAAGGCATAGCCTCAACCCAAGACACAAACAGACAGACAGTATTAGGTAACCTTCATTTTAGACCTACATCTTTATTAGAGAGAAATACTATAGAAAGAATACAATTCGGAGCCAATAACTTAGTAGCTTTCCAGCCATCAAATTGGACTTTTAAAGTATTACTAGAACACGTAATAGACAGACAACAAAGATGCTTAGTGGATAATTTATGGATTTCGCATAATGGAAAAGACGCTAAACATTTTGTAGCTACTATAAATTCTCTTTGTCAGTATTTTACAGACCGAAATTTAGACAAAAAATTTATTTACTCGTCTTTTAGCTGATCTGTCCATTTACTGTGGATGCTTTATTAAAGTTGTTTTTAATAAAGCCTTCTTTTTCTGCCAATGTCTGCTAGCCGTTGCTTTTTTCAACGAATCTTTCAGCCTTTTGTCTCATCATAACTATTTCTTCCACTAAGTCTGTCTGATTATTTTACATACACACACATATATATAAATTTTTTTATTTTTATTTTTTATTTTTTTATGTGTCTAAATTATGTAGTACAATAGAATCAAAACTCATGCTTGAGTCTACATCATTTGAATCTTCAGAGTCTTGAAATGCACTGTCTTGGAAATTAATATCATCTCCTTCGAAATCTGAACTATGGACTGGTGACATCCCTTGACTTGGAGATAATTCTGGACTAGGATTTTTAACTATATGTTTATCTTGTTCCTTTTTCTGGAAAAAATTTTCTAGTGTCTTTTTTACTATACTTTCTATTTTTTCATTCTTTTTCTTTTTTGCAAGTGTGCTTTTCTTTGTAGAAGTTGCTCCTTGCGTAAGTGTCTTTGGTATTCTCCGTCTTGAACATCCCTCATCTTCACTTTATGGCAAAGTGACAGCCATCAACGGATTTGATAAGTCTTTACCGGCTACCGTTTGAACCGGACTAGCTGTATCCTTACCCGATACAGTGGGTCTGACTGAATTCATTGGGGAATGCACACCCGTATCATCCATTTTTCTCTGAGATGGAGAACTCTGAGATTGCATCAATTCGAACTTAATAGCTTGTAGTCTTTGTTCTAATATCTTCACTTGATCCAAGAGTTTCATTTTTTCTTGAACCAATGTATCTTTCTACTGGTTTAATAGTTTGACCACGTCGGTCATAGTAGAGCAGTGATCACAAAAAAGTTTCTTTTGAAAACGTTCACGTGACGATAGGGCCCAAAGAGCACCCGGCTGAACTTAAGAGATTCTTTAGCATTTTGAAATCCAAAGTTGAAGTCTGCCAGACACTTATAAATAGCAGCATTTGTGAAGAAGGAAATACATCACCAACAAGAGCATCAACCAACTCTCTCTAGAAAATTTCCATATTCCCCTTCTCTTTCATCAAATGCTCCAATCCTTTGCCCAGTCAAAAACCTGTGTAATATAAACCCTATTGTAAATCAGTATTAAGCCTTTAATAACTACCCCCTAGTGTGAAGTAGTTTTTGGGGTTCCCCGAAAGGGAAACCTCTCTCATTCTTCAAACCATGTAAGTTTATTTACTATGATTTCTGTACTAATCTCCCTATTATGTAAATTATTTTGTGATTATTATGCTTAAGTAATTACTTCCTTATCATTATGAATTTGTTATTCTTAGTATATGGTTATTCTCTTAACCTCTTAATAACCTCGATGGATTAACCTGTAAATTCTTAGGTTTTAAAGAGGCCTTTTAATGTCTGGATAATAAAGGACGATATTGGCCGTGGTTACCGGAGCGTGGTTAAAGAAGACTGTTATTACGAACAAAGGTTAGGAGAAAGAGATGAAAAGTATAACAAGGTTCGTGATTGCACAAAGTTAAAAAAAAAAAGGTAACTGTTCAAAAAAGTACTGTTCACTTTTTATTGTTCATAAAATAATAATAATAATAATAATAATAATAATAATAATAATCTGGGAGATAGACAGAAAATTAATTATAACTACATGATTAGAAGAAATATAGGAGTGAGGAAGTAACGAGTAGGATTGTTAAAAATTTATTTGAAAACAATATAAATTTCCTGCTTTGTCCTTTGAACTTTTCTTATTGAAAAATTTACTACCCCCCTTTATATTGGTATCAGAGCGAGAAGATGTTTGGACCTATACCTGTTTAAAGACAAGATTATATGAGACAACATAGTTTTACTCAATATATAAGTTATAATTATCGTATGATATATTTCACCCAAAGAAGACTTGCAAATCTTAGACAAACAAGAAAGTTTTTAACTGAATACAGTAGATACATAGACATAGTCCATCGCCGAGACTCTTTATATTGGTATCAGAGCACCATAAGGAGGCTTGTAAAATAACAATCCCGTTATATATAGATATATATATGTATATATATATATATCTGTGTGTGTGTGTGTGTATAGAGGGTCGGGGAAAAATAAAATAATAAATAAATGAATTATTAGTCCATGAGGACTTAATTAATTTAAAACATGACTCATAAATAAAATAAAAATCATTTTTCAGATACTGGTTTTGAATTAATTAATCAGATAAAAGAAAATTAATCAGGTATGCAAACACACACAGAATCAAGATTTAAAGGGTAAAATGGTCAATTATTTTAATTACTCAAAGTGCCTTGGACAATAAAATGGAATAAAATTACGCATTAATCTAATTTTCCTTGATTTAATTAATTAAGAAAATAATTATCCAAAAAGGGTTTTATTGTTTTTTGTATTTTCCCTTTGATTAATTTCAATAAAAATATTCCTTGAATTTCATCAATTTCCACAAAAATTTAAAAATACCCCTGGAGATTTCTTTATCAATTCAAAAGGGTGAAATATTATCCTAAATGATTTCATAAAAATTACCTAAACCCTTTAAGGTGCACAACTGATTTTATTTATTGTCCAAGGGCTCCAAGCACTTAAAATAAATTACGGGAGGTTAAAAATTAGGTGTCAACAACTGTGCCTTCGGTGTTTGGGGATAGCGAGACTATGCCTGAGCAACAAAATTTGACTAACCCTAATTTTTGACCTATCCGACTCATCTTGCCTTCAAATTTCAAGTAATTCACACATGTGTGGCCGAACACTGGCTACCGGGTTTCCTACATATCTCGGGCTGTACGAGAATTTCAGCCACCTGTAGTTCGACTCGATTAAAGACTTTGAGTAACCGAGGGGGAAAATCCTGAGACTCCTGGTGTTGTGATCGGGGTTTCCCTAGATGGTGGTTAGAGTACGGCCGAATCTTGGGTTTTGAGTCTACCTACATTTCCCTGGTCTTTGGGAATCAGGCCACATGTAGTTGACTTACTGGAGAAGAGCACCCCGCTTTTTGCAGGAATACCTTCGGATTTTACCTGTGTGTATCCGACCGGTGGCTCTTTTTTTTTTAGATAGACAGTGACTAAGTCTGAGATTGGATGGCTTCCAAGTCTTGACCAGAGAGCTTGACTCTTATGGGCACCCTAGCTTGGCCGGTTGCATAAGAAAAAGTTCCAGGTTTGCTCCGTAATTTATCCAGATCCGGTTAAGCAGGTTGGCTTTCTCTTGGGGGCTATGCACCTGTTTTCGAAATTTGACAATATTGCAGATATCTTTATGATATTTGTGTGAATGGCCCTCTCGGCAGTAGAAAAGTAAACATGCAATGGCTATCTCGGCTGTATGAATAAATGAATGGCCCTATCGGCTGTATGTATGAATGATTTGCCCTCTCGGCAGTATGAATGAATGAATGGGCCTCTCGGCAGTATGAATGAATGAATGTCCCTCTCAGCAGTATGTATAAATGAATAGCCCTCTGGGTAGTATGTATGAATGGCCCTCTCGGCAGTAGAAAAGTAAACGTGCAATGGCCCTCTCGGTAGTAGAAAGTAAACGTGAAATGGCTCTTATGGCAGTAGAAAAGTAAACATGCAATAGCCCTCTCGGCAGCAGAAAAGTAAACGTGCAATGGCCCTCTCGGAAACAGAAATTAAACGTGCAATGGCCCTCGCGACAACAGAAAGTAAATGTGTAATGGCCCTCTCGGCAGTAGAAAAGTAAACATGCAATGGCCCTCTCAGCAGCAGAAAAGGAAATGACAGATATGGCCCTTTTGGCTGGATATTTTTCTTTCGTTCGTTGTGTTGGCTGTTAACCCTTGTGGTTAGATATGCCTCTATTGTTTTTGTGCGATCCTTTTCGTTGGATATGCCCTTTAGGCTCGTTCATTACCCTTCTTGATTGGATGTATCTTTTGCTTGTTGCGGCCCTGACAGTCAAACAAGTTGTTCTTGCTCGACTGGCTCTTCATAGTTCTTTCGCTCACCTGTTAAACCTGCATCCACAGAAAAATTGTGAGTTTCCTAAAAGGCTGATTAACATTGTTGTTCTCCCGTCTGGTGGCTCCTCTTGACGTTCTTCCGAACCCTCTTGGGCTTGATATTTTGAGAGATGGTTTTTAGAACGTACTCATACTAATGTGTGCATATATATTTTTCTGAAAATCTATAGTAAATTTTTTTAAAGCGCATTGTTCTTGTCACGACCCGACCAGGGGCCGCGACGGGTACCCGGGGCTAACCACCGAGCACCCCTTATTCTACTGCTTATCATACCCATTAAACGTTTCTTTTATCAAAATTATACTCAAATTATGAGAAAATCATCTTTCATTCGAAGACATAAATACTTTTATATGCACAAGCCTTTTGGTCATCTGAAATAACATATACACACATATATATATATATACATGGTAGAAACCTCGTGAGACCATACCACCCACACTGCGTATCTACGAGCCTCTGCTAGAGTACTAGACATATGGACGGGACAGGATCCCGTCGTGCCCAAAACATACATGTACATAAAAGTATAACCATGAGCACCTCCGGAACAATATAGTGCTCTCAAAACAGCTAACAGCTCCTACGAGTCTGGATCAAGATCACCTCCCTGTCTACCTGTGGGCATGAACACAGCGTCCAAAGAAAACGGACGTCAGTACGAACATTGTACTGAGTATGAGAGGCATAAACAATAATATCACATCAATGAAATAAAGAAAGCATCAATAAGGAACATCTGTATCTGATTGTCAAATAGAAAGGAAGTGATGCATGCTGGCTTACTCATAATCATCATCATATCATATATATGCATAAATATATAAGCTGCCCGTCCATATCAGATTAGTGTAATAATCATTAGCCTGCGTCCATAGAAGGAAAGGACTAGCCTCACATACCTTTTGCGCTTAACTAATCTATCGTTCTCTTGGTTTCCTTTGGTGCCCACGTTTCTACTTTCAAGAGGAATCGCATTAACATTAGTTACTCGACTATAAGAACATTTCACTATTTCTAGGGAAAATTTAGCAGCACTTCCTTTGTTTATACTACTTTTTCAACATTCTATATCAACTCCCAACGTTAATAACAACATTCACAATATAGCAACAACAATCATCATTTATCTATACTTATCACAATTCACCATTTCTCTTCGATTTCTCCACAATTATGATTATAACTCGTTATCGCGTTTTCTCATATATAATACTTATTCCATGGTCTAAATGTCACTTATAACATATTCACAGTACCAACATTCATGATTCATCCCAATCACTATTTAACAATGACACTATTCACACATTCATGACCCAATTTCTATGTCTTTCCACAATCCAAGTGTTTCAACTTTTAACCACTCAAACCATATAAAAGGGTCATAAAACTCACCTTAGATGATGGATGAACAACACTCAAGTGGAGCTCCTCTTCTTGCACCAAAACCCTAACTCACTTTTCCTGAGTTTTCTTGGCTTAGATGAACTTTTAATGGGTTTCCTACACTTTATTTCATGGATTTGGTATAGTAAATCTTGGTTTTCCCTTAGTTTCTTGTGGATGAATGATGGAGAAGGTTCTAGAGGGTTCTTGGAGAGAGGAGAGTGGAAGATGAAATGAAATAAAATGAAGGACGGGTCCTTATAGTAATTTATGAAATCAGTCCCGACCAAGATATACGGTACGATCGATGGAGTGTCAATCGGATCGACGGAGCGTCGATCTGGTCGTCAAAGTCGTTAAATTTCCAGCGAGCAATCTATCGTTTCTTTTCATTCGACGGTGAGAAGAACGGTCCGTCGAACTGATTGACGGAGTGTCGACCTATTCGTCGAATGGTATTCGCTCCAGCTCAATTTTACGGCACGATCGATGAAGCGTCGACTCGTCCGACGGTACAATGAACGATCGTCGAACCCCCTTTCGCAGAACTGCGGTGAACTTTCATTTAACGAGCTTTTCTCCCTTGCCTTTAACTTCTTTGGAATCTTAATTAAAATTATTAAGTATCCTTTCTTACTTGTAGGGACATCATGTCCACCTTAACTTACGTTAGTCCCTTCACCGCTCAGCAAACGCAAAGTTCCGAGGTGTAACAGTTCTATATCTATATATATGTTTGTGTGTGTGTGTGTATTATTTTTTATTTTTTGAAAAATCTTTTGTCATGACATGTGACTTTGAGTGCAATCTTCCGGATCCCCCGGGAGGTATGACTGCTGATTTTGGAACTTGATAGAGGAATCTTAAGACCTTTCTCAAAAATCCGGTCTTAGTTTTGATTGCCTTGAGCGGCCCCTTCTACTTCTCATCATGCGGGAATTTATAAGGTTCCCTAAAAAATTCTGCCCCAGTGTAGGGTCTTGTTTTACTATCTCCCTGTTGATTGTTCCTAATAGGAATTTTTGAGATCCTCTCAAAATTCTACCCCAGTGTGGGGTTGATGCTGGCTAGTTCTTGTATCGATTCTTGTAGTTTAATGTCATCGCTTCTATCCTGTTTTATTGTCTCTGGGGTTTTAGTAATGGCTTCTGAGTTTTTCTTTTATGATGACCGAGCTCGAAAGTTCCTATGTATCCTATGGCAGTGGGAATTTAGGTCGAACGTAGTTCGAGATAAAGTAATTGAGTTTGGTTTTACTAATAATGCGAACG
Organism: Lycium barbarum; assembly: GCF_019175385.1. Classification (NCBI taxonomy): domain Eukaryota; kingdom Viridiplantae; phylum Streptophyta; class Magnoliopsida; order Solanales; family Solanaceae; genus Lycium; species Lycium barbarum. Next base: position 123,860,045 of record NC_083337.1, on the reverse strand, counting down.
GGTTGGATATGGACTGCCTATGTATCCCACCGTGGGGAAGTCAGGTCATTGTGTAGTTCATTATATAGATGATTTGTTTTTCTCCTATTTTAGTATGATTACAAGAAGAAGGTATGATTACATGCGATTACAAGCAAATGACATCCTAAATGTAGTATCTCTTAAGCGCATATGCATTGATGGCCTTGGGAAACTCTTGTCCATCCATCTCGGCTAGGAATACGGCTCCTCTTGAGAGTACTTTCATGATCATGTATGGTCCTTACCAATTTGGCGTGAATTTCCCTTTATATTCCTCTTGGTGAGGGAAGAATCGCTTGAGCATGAGTTGTCCGATCTGGAAAAGTCGGGTTCTAACCCTCTTGTTGAAGGCTCGAGACATTCTTTGTCTGTATAGCTATCCGTGGCACACTGCCACCATTCTCTTTTCCTTTATCATGGCTAGTTGCTCATAACGATTTCTAACGTACTCTGCATCTTGCAGCTCCTCATCTTGGATTATCCGGAGTGAGGGAATTTCCTCTTCTGCGGGTATGACCGCTTCTGTACCATAGACAAGGAGTACGGGTCGTCGTCCGGTACCCCAACAAGGCATAAGGCAGCTGTTCGTGCCAATTCCTGTAGTTGTCGATCATCTTCCTTAGGATTCTCTTGATGTTTTTGTTGGCAGCTTCTACGGCTCCATTCATCTGTGACAGATAGGCGGTAGAGTTCATGTGGGTTATCTTGAATTGATCGCAAATGTCCTTCATCAAATGATTGTTTAAATTAGCACCATTTTCTGTGATAATGGATTTCGGTACACCAAAGCGGCATGTCAGATTGTTTTTGCCAAAATCAGCCACGACCTTCTTGGTTACTGACTTGTGCGAGGTGGCTTCCACCCATTTAGTAAAGTAGTCGGTGGTGACTAAGATGAAATGATGCCCATTAGAGGCCAGGGTCTTAATGGGTCCTATGACGTCCATCCCCTGTGCCACCAAGGGCTATGGAGAGCTCATCACATGCAATTCGATAGGAGGAACTTTGAATAAATCGTCGTGTATCTAGCATTGGTGGCACTTCTGTACGAATTTGCACGAATCATACTCCATGGTCATATAGTAATATACTATCCATAGGATTTTCTTCACGAGGATGAACCCATTCATGTGAGGAGCGCATGCCCCTGCGTGCACCTCTCTCAGTAGTTTTGTAGCCTCTTCGACATCCACACACCTGAGCAACCCAAGTTCGGGTGTCCTTTTGTACATTACTTTTTTGTTCAGGAAGAAACCATTGGCCAGCCTCCTCATAGTCTTTCTCTAATTTGCTGAACTTGCTGGGGTATTCTCCCTTCTGTAAGTATATCTTAATGTCGGCGTACCACGATTGGCCATCCGGCTCAACCTCGAAGTGGGCGAGTGAGCCTGTTCTTCCCTTAATGTGATCTCCAGAGGGTCAATGTGAGCACTTTCGAGGTGCTGGATCATGGAGGCTATCGTAGCCAGTGCATCCACAAACGCAGTTTAGGCTCTCGAGGTATGCTTGAAATCGATGTTCTTGAATTTCCCACACAGTATTTGCACTAGATTTACAAACGGGAGTATATTATCGTTTTTGGTCGCCCAACTTCCTTTTACCTAATTTATGAGTAAATCAGAATCCCCTATCACCAACAACTCTGGTATGTTTATGTCCAATGCCATCATGAGGCTGAGGACACATGGTTCGTACTCCGCTATGTTGTTGGTACATCTGAAGTTGAGGTTCGCGGCCATCGGATAGTGCTGTCCTGTCTCTAATATCAACACCGCCCTGATACCTGAACCATTGTAATTGACTGCCCCATCAAAGAACAGTCTCCATCCTTAGTATGGTTTCGTCAACTCTTCTTCCATAGCCATTACTTCCTCATCTGGGAAGAAAGTTCATAGAGGCTCGAGTTTGTTATCGATGGGACTTTCTGCCATTAAGTTGGCCAGGGCTTATCGTTTGATCGCCTTTTGTGCTACGTATACAATGTTGAATTCACTTAGCAGCATCTGCCATTTAGCCAATTTCCCCACGAGTATCGGTTACCTGAATATGTATCTCAATGGATCCATTCGGGATATGAGGTGGGTGGTGAACACTGATAGGTAGTGTCTTAGCTTTTGAGCGACCCAAGTCAAAGCGCAACAGGTCTTCTCTACGGGCATGTACTGCACCTTACAGGATATAAACTTCTTGCTCAAATAGTAAATTACATTCTTCTTTTTGCCTTCTTCATCATGCTGGGCTAGCATACAACAAAAAGCATTCTCTAATACCGATAGTTACAGTAAGAGAGGACTCGCTTGCCTGGGTGGTACCAGAACGGGGGGATTGGAGAGATATCTTTTGATTTTGTCGAATGCCCCTTGGCATTCCTCCGTCCAGTTTATGGAAGCTTCTTTCTTGAGCAATTTAAGGATTGGCTCCATGATCACAATTTACTGGGCTATGAACCGCCCAATGTAGTTCAACCTTCCTAAGAAACTCATGACTTCCTTCTTGGTCTTGGATGGTAGTAAATCTTGAATTGCTTTGATTTTGGTGGATCTAGTTCAATGCCCCTGCGGTTGACTATGAATCCTGACAACCTTTCGGCAGGCGCTCTAAATGAGCACTTAGCGGGGTTCAGCCACAGATTGAATTTGCGAAGCCTGTCCAAGAACTTGCGCAAGTGCGTGGTATTTTCTGAGCTTTCTTTTGATTTTATGATGACATCATCTGCATAGACTGTGATCTCTCGATGCATTATATCATGGAATAAGGTAGTCATGGCTCTCATGTATGTGGCGCTGTCATTTTTGAGACCGAGCGGCATCTGTAATGGTAGACCCCCCAAGGGGTGATAAAGGCTATCTTCTTAGCGTCTTCCTTACTCATGAGTATTTGGTGGCACCCGACGAAACAGTCCACAACTGACTGCAGCTCGTGCTTGGCGCAGTTATCTATTAGGATTTGGATGTTCGGGAGAGGGAAGTTATCCTTCAGACTGGCCCAGCTGAGATCTCGGCAGTCCACACAGATTCAAATCTTCCTATCTTTCTTGGGTACCGGCACTATGTTGGCTACCCAAGTGGGGGTACGATGTTACTTCCACTATCCCCGACTCGATCTGTTTTTCTACTTCGTCCTTTATCCTATGTCTGGTTTAAACGTTTGCGTCTTTTGTTTGATCGAGGAAAAACCCTATTTGATATATGTGGGCCACTATTTCAGTGCTTAACCCTGGCATATCTGCTACGACCAAGCGAATACATCTACATACTCCTTTAATAAAACTACAAGCTCTTCCCTTTATGGGGTTCCTAAGTGAGCACTGATTCGTGTCTCCTTGATATCCTCGTCATTACTGAGGTCGATCACCTCAGTCTTATCCATATTCTACTTCTTCTTTTCTTCCAATTCTTCCAACTCCTTTACCAGCCCTTCTGCCATTATTGTCGACTCATTGTACTCCTCGTACTCCTGCTGGTTGCTTTCTTCATTTGTTTCGTAACATGTCATGACATTTTTGGTTGTTTTATTATGATTATTACTGAAAAAATGAGGCAAAGTAAAATTAGGCTTATTAACCGGTAAAGGCAGTGATTTGCGTGGATCAAGGCTTTCATTGATTCAAAGGTAATTGATTACAACTGTGGTCTTGGTTCGGAACAACGTCAAACCATTTCCTTTTTTAAACACCGCAAAATAAATTTTAGATAAAGGTAATCATTCAGGCCCCAGCCGATGTCGCTACTTTTAGGAAAAGGTTTTGTTTTTCAAGAAAAGTCCATCTCTCTACCAAGGAGTCAAGAGGGGGTGGATGCCCAATTGCATAGGCGCTCTCCCGGCCTCAGACTGCATATGTAACGCATCTCTTGACTTTCTTCAGCGATCGCGTAGCATCCCTCTTCTTGGAACAATGACGCAAGACCCCTATCAGCTTCCTCTTCATTTGGCATCGACATCTTTCTAGGGAATGACTGGTACATGCCCAGAATCGGACGAGGGAGATTCCTTGTTCTGGGCTCTCTCCTGATTACCCTCGTGAGCTTATCTTCATTAAGGGTATACCCTCGACTGAAGTGGTAGTTTTCTTTCGAGACTGACACATGCTCTGTTATCCCCTCGAGGTCCCTTCCTAGACTTTCCCTGTTTCAAATCCGTTTCTTAGCATAGTAGAGGCGCAAATCGCTGTTTCCATGATTCCCAATGGATTCATGTTTACATTAGGAGCAAATGTTTCCAAGATAATTTCCCTTTTGTCGATCAGATCCTGGATTTTGTGGCATAAGTCTGGTCGGCCCTATAGAACCTACTTCCGGGCTGTGCCAGCTTTGGCGGGGCTTTTTGAATTAACCCTGCTGTCAGTAGCCTTTTCAATAGTCAAGTCCTTAGTTCGAGGAGCGTCATGAATTCCCTCGTAGGTCTTTTCCCAAAAGCTGGACGTGGCACATTATATATTGGGGATGGTGGCTGATTTTGGTAATTTTGGGGTTGATAGGCTTGTAGGGGGTTGTTTTATGGTGGGCGATAGTTTTGCTGAAGTGGTGGCTGATAAGTTTGTTGTGGTGGTGGTTGATAAGCAGATGCGGATACACGAACACTGGGTGGAGCCGTGTATGCTGGTACAACAGTGGTAAAAGCTGGTTGTGTGTAATACACGGGTGTTGAGCAGTACGGAGGGGCGGAATAATTCAAAAGGGGTGGAGCTTGGTGGGAAGGTGATGGTCCTTTCGGGTTTTGGTTTAAAATGTGGGATATACTTGCTACGTTCTCTTTCTTTTTACATAAGATTCCCGTAGCAGCCTGCACAGGCACTTAGTTGAAGATACTGATGATCTTTCTAGATTTGAGGCCATCTTCTATGGCATCTCTCATTTTTACTAATTCGGAGAACGGCTTCCCGACCATGGACATCATCCTATCATAGAAATCCGGCTCCTGTGACCTGATGAATATGGAAACGAGTTCTCCCTCACTCATTGGTGGATGCACACGGGCCACTTTGGCCCTCCATCTGCTGGCGAATTCCCTATAATTTGTTGTCGACTTTTGCTTGACCTTCTCGAGGTAGTAACGGTCTCGTACGGTCTTGATATTGAACCGAAACCTTTCTATTAAGGATTCTGCCATGTCTTCCTAGCAAAGCCATTGGCGCATGTCCTGTGTTGTGAACCATTCGGCGGCCTCACCGGTTAGGCTAATAGCTGCATGATTGGGGTTTCATTCCTTTTCACTCCGACTAACTGGTCGTAGCACGAGCGGAGGTGGGCTTTGGGGTTTCCTGTCCCGTTGAACATTTTGAACTTCGGGATTTTAAACCCCTCTAGCAGATCTAGATCCGGGTGCATACATAAGTTGTCATATCTCAGGCCCGTGGCCTTCCTCGTGAACCTGTTGGACTTTTCAATAATTCCTCCATCTTTCTCTCCATATCTTTCTCTTACCTGTCTTGTTTAGCCCTCCAAATCCTCTCCACCTTCTCGTAATGATCCAACTCTTTGTGTCTCAGGAAAGATTCATTCGGGATGTTGGGAGTGAAGAATGATACTTAGGGGGTGATACGGTTAAACAGGATAGTGGTTGTTTGCCCAGCCGGTGGAGCTGGTGCGTGTGTTTGGCTTGTCGGACTGAAGAATACCGGCTGAGGGACTTGGTACGAGGGGACTGAGTTGATGGTCCCTGGGACTTGAGCGTTTTTAACCGGCGGTGGTATACAATAAGAGGGGCCAGCATAGTTTGGGTTGGCGATGTTCAATGGAGGGGGTATGGTTCCTGGCGGGTAGACAGGAAAATGACCGGGTACTATAGAGCTTAACTAGGGAAAAGGAGCAGGGGCTTCCTTCCTTTGGTGGAGGCATTCTTTTCTGCATCGGCTACCTCCCTTTTGGCTACCTTTTTCCCGGAGAGTAGCGATAGTAGTTAACAATGTTGCAATCACAACCTCCTGGGATGCTGCCTCTTGTTTCTTCGGCGGAACCAGTCATTTTGTCCTTTCCTTTATGGAAAAGGGATGCTAACGCGACCTTGGATCTTGTGAAACATGCCAGCATTCGAAGTCACACTAATTGTCCCCTTTCTGTAAGATAAGAATAACTCAACGGCAAAAAAAGTTAGTTTTCTGGATACCAAATATAAAGTCAAAATATCACATATGTGTATTTAAAGTGCAGATAGCGCATAAAAAATCGCATATTGAAGCTTGAGTACTCTCTATCCGACGCTCTAAAGTCTTGGATATCACGAGCTTTTATGTTCGAGTGGATCTTGGTTCGGCGGTCTCGTGGCTGACTTACCACGGTGAACCTTTTAACTTGTCACTTAAGCGAACGGGGAATTTATAATTCGAAGTAGGATGGGATCGAGTCTTACATAGACTGCTTACATATTTCGTCGTGGGAAATCATGCCCTACGTAGTTCAATTACAAAGAAGGATATACATTTTTTCCTAAATATCGTTTGACTAATCCCAGCTACAGAAATCCCCAGACTAGGCCCGACTAGGGCTTCCAGCGTATCACCATTAGGACATCAAGTCGGCGCGGTTGTTTTACATTTTTTTATGAGGGTGGGTGTAACATTTGGGCAAAAGACGGGACACCTAATATCTACCCAAAAGTATAGCTTCTATAAGCCGATGTCCTTACGAGCTTGCTATCTCATGTCGAATCTTTCTTTGCTCAGAACCAAGGTGGGAGCAGGACCAAGATTTGTTCGGTCCTGATAATATTTTCAAGCTCAAGCTTGAAAGCATGGCATCCTTCAATATCATGCCCCTGACTCCAGTATGGTACAGGCAGAACTTGTTTCTGTTAGGCCCTAACGGTGCGGGCTTGTGGACAGGTTCCACAGGCCTGATTTTGTTCAGTGAAGCCAAATCGAGAAGAGGCCAGCATACGACTCCTTGAAAATTTAGAAATCGTACCGCCACACTTGGGTCTCGGAGGTAACTCCCTCTCCTGGGGTGATGGGGTCATGGACCAGCAAAGTATGCGGCGCTCAAGTCTCGATGATCTTGTCGTCGATTAAACTAACGATCCTTCTTCTCAATGCTAGACATTCATTCAAGGTGTGGCCTGCCTGATTGAGATGAAATGGGCATCTTTTGTAGGCGTACACCAAGTCAAGGACCGCTAATGTAGCCCTAGTGGTGCAATCCATTCCAGCGGCCATCATTTTACTAAATACTTCTTTACAAGTGACGGGCAACGGAGCTATTATGAATGGGAAAGATCGAGCCCTGAAAGCTATGCTTTATGAAGTCGGCGTAGGGATATTTTCCCTTCCAAAGTTCCTCAAAGCCACAGTATAGGCGGCAGGAATCAGCATGGGTAAAGGTGCATAGAAATCTATTCCCTCCTCAGTGGGGGCATAATAACCAGATTCGTCATCCGCATTATTCCCTTGAAATTCGGGGAACACCGCAAATGGGTTCTCCTCTCCTTCGGCCCCTATGTCGACAGGCTCTGTTTCTTCCATGTCTTGAAGCTTTTCCTCTTTTTCTTCCGACTCTTCTTCTTCCTCTTCTGGCTCTTTTTCTTCGTCCGACTGTTCTTCGTCAATGGGTTCGGGGTCTCTTTTTAGGGCTCTGTTCCTTTCTGTGGGTCTGGTGTGAACACCCACGGGTCTGAACCGACCCCTTGTTCCTCATTGGCTCCCCCCCCCCTGGGGCTCCTTCTCTGGGTGTTACAGGCCTTTTTTCTAGCTGTATGTAATTTAGCACCAACTCCCTCACCTCTTCTGGGACATTTTCATAGTACTGTTCTTGGGGTACACCATCTGGCAGGTTCCCAACCATGCCTAGTAATCTGTCTACTTCCTCAATCGTTTTCCCTATTTCTTGGAGGTGTTTTTCCATTTGAACACTTTGCCTCGTAGCATCTCAGCTGTCTCCCCTAGAGTCCGTGCTTCCTGCCCTCCTTGGTTCGCCATTGTAAGTCAACCTTTAATGGAGATAAATTCGGGTAAGTTTCAAGCTTCATGGTTTTTCTTCTGGGTATGTAGTTTAGATTATCAGATCAATTGTACTCAAGCTTAATTTATGACCATACACATGGCAGGTAAGCATGTGAAGCACGTAGCAGATAGGCACGTAATTTACAGACATTTATTCTACTCGCATTCCTAAAGCCTCTTGAGTCAAGGTTTTCCTAGTCATTTGAAACATGTAGGTTCCATTTATGAAGGTGAACCATTGCCTCGAGAAAGCCATTAGAATTAATAATAATATCTTTCCCAAAGGGCTTACAAAAGTGATGACAAAGCCGACATGGGGCTTATATGTATATAAAAAAAAATAGGAAAATTAGTAATGAAGGAAGTCCTCCGGCGGCCGATGTCGAGGCTTGGCTCGTCCTGGACTTCTTGACCCTTCGAAGGGTAGATTGGATACGGAGGCGTGCTTGATATAGCACTATTCTGACAATCACCGGGTCTGTCTCTTCCACGATCCTAACCAAATGCTCGTCTATACCTTCTAGGCATTCTTTCATACGCTCCTCTTCTTGGGCTTCTTGGGGAGGTGCGGGCTCTGGCGCAGGTGTGAGAGCCAAGTATGCCTATAGCCATGGACTATACCCCAGGTCGCACCCTGCTTTGAGCCTATTTGGAGCTAGAGTATCTGGGCCCCAGCTCACACGGCCATTCCATTCTCCGAAGATCACCCCAGCGTGCCTGATTTTTTGTTCGGTGTGCTCAATGATGAACTGCTCAGAGTTTTCCACCTGAGGTATCACTTGCCTCCTGCCGAATTATTTTAAAACCCTAGATGGATAGTAAGGAAGCATTTCTCGAACCCTAACTAGCGGCACAAATAGGAAATTCTTTCCTCAGACTAGCACAGTCTCAGATATAAAATCACGGAACATCCAACGGATCTGATCTTCGGTCAAGTCGGTGAGGAATTCAACCCAGGATTGTTTGGACATAAACTCGAGATTTGGACAGTAATTCACGAGGTGATCTACCCAGTTCTGTCGCCGCCAGCCTTGAACTTCTTTGGCCATGTTAAGATGTTTGATGATCCACCATTGCAGCAACATATTGCACCCTTGGAAGTATCGGAAATGATTTCGACATTTGTCTAGAGCTCGGAAGATGTCGGCCAATATGATAGGTTCAAGGACAAAATACCTCGTTTCTTAGTCTTTGGTTATGCCGTGGAAGATCGCGTGAGCCAGGTATATCACCTTGGTGTCTATGGCCAATGACCCGTCTTATGGGAAAACCATAGTGCCTAAAAAGGCTATGGTGAAGGCTAGAGGTCTAGTGGTTTCCCACTCTTCTCGACTCCCAAATTCATTTTGATATAGAGTGTACCTGGTGACATCTCCGAATCTCCGGTATGGATCTCTGAAGCCTACAGTGGGCCCTTGCGCCCAAGGCGCTTCGGTCAAAGCAAGAAATCTCATGATCTGGCTGACGGTGGGCTTATACGGACACAACATATTGTGGTCCGACTTATGTCATCTCCTCAGACCGATTTCATTGCCGAAATGGAACAACATTTCTTTATCATCCCAATACCCTGCCAATACCTCTATCAGCTCTAGGCGACCTTTCATTGTCAAAATGGAGGGCAAATGTCCTAAAGTGCAGTTGATCGTTCTTTGGTGAGTATCACACAACCATTCATACCAGGCCCTCAACAATTCTGGAGCCTCAGTGACGATGTCAAAACGGATCCTTCATTCCATCTACAAAAAAAAAACACGGTTAAGATTCCTCCATCCTCGTAGGATCAATGGTTCATCACATAGGCACAAACATGTTTCCACATAGGACATAAATGAGATGCGGTGCTTCTCGGGTCATAGACCGTCCGAACACAGGATTGTCACTCTTAATGGGCCTTAGGTAGGTCTGAGATACCCAAGGCCCATCTAGGTATAAATGCTCTAGTTCAGTAGGGATTTGGCTTAGCTCTATCTTTGTTTTACTAGAGTGATTTTTCATGAATGATCGGGGACCCGAGCTGACAACCGGGGCTGAACCGTTAGGGCTGTTGGACAATCACGTGCCAACCCCGCCTAATAACGGTTCCAAAATAAAATTTTAGTTTTATGGTGAAGGAGCGACCGTGTCCTCAGCGATGTCGCCTTTGGAACAAAGTGTAAAATAAATACCAGGAGTAGCGGAGTCAAGATATGCATACAATGGCAGTTAATAATTGCGAGGAAGTAAATACATAGACAATTAAGGCAACACATAGACAGTTAAGGCAAATAAGACTCATATTATTTTGGAATCCTTATGGTTAGAACCACTCAGTCCCCAGCGGAGTCTCCATCTGTAGCGTTTTTCTTTTTATGCGGTATTAAGGCGTTAAAGGCTACAATGAACTCGTTGGTGTTCTTTCGGACTTTGTTTTAAAAGAGGCGCCGCCTAATTTTTAGGAAATTAGGAAAATCGATTCTGAAGGGTTTATTCAAACATCGTGAAAAAAACTTTATAATTCAGAGTTATAGGTAAGGGTTCTGATGATCCCTTGGGGAAGGTGTTAGACACCCCAATATTAAGGATCTGTACTATCCGGTTAACCTTCAAATTTCAAAGTATGAGTATTTTCTTGAACTGTCTATTTAGTGCTTATTCTAGCGAAACGAAACTGTCTTTTTTGTAAATTGCATATCGTTATTTTGGAAAGAATTTGAATATGTTCCCCTTATATACAGGGTGTTGTAGTTTTCAGATTTCTAATATCCGTGTATAAATAGTCTCCTTATATAAATATGTTCCCCTTATATACAGGGTGTTGTAGTTTTCGGATTTATAATATCCGTGTATAAATAGTCCCCTTATATATACAAGGAGTATAGTTATTTCATAACTGAAGGGAAAAGAGAGGTTTTGCTTTTTATGGAATTAAGTTTATGTCATACTCATACTTTGGCTCGTGTCGATCCGTTTCGGTACGTTCAGTCTTATCTGGAACTTTACATTATGATTTTGGTTTTTTATGTTATAAAGAGCATTTTATGTGTCCAAAGGAGTATATCTTGGTTGTATATTCTCGTTTTTTTGGCCTTTTTCTTGGCCCAAACTGCAAACATAAGACAAAGCTTGGTTTTGTTTTAATTTAGAAAAACTGAGTTATAACATATTTCTTTATCAAATTTGGCCCCTGTTCGTTTTTAAATGGTTTAAGTATGGAATTGGTCCATCTTTTTGTAAATTATACAAAATTTTCCTTTTGATTAGAGATTATCTGTGGGCAGAGGCCCAAAATTTATTTCAAGTAGTTGTAAAAAGAATCTCTTTTGTATAAGCTTAAGAAAAAAACGAGTTTGTTTGAAGAGGAGTTTGTAATCTTATTAAGCTCTAAAAAATGATTTTGTTATCAATAAAAGTCTTTATCCGTTTGGAGTTTAAAACATCAAGTTATTTTGAAAGGAGTTTATAAAATCTCTTTTTTTTGCACTTAAGCTCAAAAACCGTTGAATTTTCTCGGGGTTTTGAAAAATCGTTGGGGTCCTAAAGTCATCTAAACGGTATAAGCACCATTGTCCTAGGATGGCTAATTCTAACCATAACATTTTCCACTATAATATGAGTTTGATACAAATTACAAGTACATCAAAAGGTTTAAACAAATAATGTAAAATGAAATTATAATGGAATAGGTTAGACTAGGGGCGCATCAAGCCCCTAGTTTAACAATTTTCACCCATGGTTGGGCCTTCTGTGAGCCTCGCCATTTGCTTCGCCTTCGCGGACTCTATTTTGAATTAATTTCCTATTGTCTAATAGGTAGGCTCTGACTGGACCCGAGTGGCCATGCAAGTAGGGAGAAGGTGGAAAAGAAAAATGAATCCATTTAGTTTATAAACACTGATTTTATCACTAAAATAACAAAACTATGCATACTATCAAACAGGAAAAGTACTCATATTGTTCTATACTTACCCCATTTCTCCTTGAGTGGATTTGCTTTGGTTGGAGATTTTGCAATGGCATGGGGACTAAGCCCTTGCCTTATATTCCCAATGTCGCACAAGTTCTAAGGGACTTCTAAGAACCCCATGTCACGACCCGACTAGGGGCCATGACGAGTACCCGAAGCTGACTACCGAGCACCACTCATTATGCTAATCATCATACCTAACCTGAACATACACAATCTCCAAGGCAACACATATATATACATAAGCCCTCACGACTGCAAAAATGATATACAAAAATATACACTGATGCATCCATGAGACAACTATTACCCACGCATATGTATCTACGAGCCTCTACTAGAGTGGTGAGACATAAGGACAGGACCCCGTCGTGCCCAAATATGCACACAAAATAATGTATCAACAAATGGCACCTCCAGAGTAGTGGAGTGCTCCTGTGAATCTGCTGAGTAGCCCCTAAGAATCTGGGCGGCCTCCCTGCCTACCTGTGGGCATGAACACAACATCCAAAAAGAAAGGACGTCAGTACGAACAATGTACAGAGTATGTAAGGCATATGTGATAACATGATAAGGAAATATAGAAAACATAATGAGAAAGTATAACTACAACTGCTTACCTCTTGAGGAGGAATCATGCATGCTCCTTCTTATCCTTAAAACAAATCACACATACATACATAAGCTGTCCGAATCAATAACATCATTAGCCGGCGTTCGGGCCTCCCGTGTCCAGGGTAAACATCTCACGCCGCCCACTAGTGGTGTCATGTCCGGCCAAATAGGCACGGTGTTATCATAAGCCGCCCGCCTTAGCGGTGTCATGGCCGGCCATCTCGACACGATGTGATCTCATCATCATATACTTATCACAAAGCATGCATTAGAACTCCATTAAAATCTACAACTCTATCGAGGTGACGTAAGGTTGAGAACCCCCGATTCCATTATGGAGTAGTCATGATCATCGTGTCTCACCTTGAAGGAACTAGCATTATAAGGTGAGCCTAACAACAATGAATAACATCAACGAATCATATAAGGATCATTGGCTTCATAAGACTATCATATCATAAGATTTGGGGTCTCTAGACTTAGATCCACCATCATCATTGCCATATTCATAACACATCTCTTATCTTTATCTCATGAGAAGCTCTTGATAATCATAGACTTTTAGTTTACGGAATAAAAGAAAGTTATGGAAAGATAGAGGAAGTCATAATATAAGGATCATGCCTAAGAAAAAGAAGGGGCTAGCCTTACATACCTTTACGTCGCTCTAGCTTTATCGACTAATTGCTTCCCTCCAATACTCACAATTCTACATTCAAGAGAATTTGTACTAAGATTAGATAACCGGAAACATACTTGAAGCTAAACTAAGGAGACTAAGGGCTAACGAAAATTGGGCAGCACTTCCTTCGTTTCTATAACATTCTCCATATAATAACTAACTTCCAAACATCAATAACAACACTACAATATCGTAATCAATGATCTTCATCGAGCTATACATCATTCAATTCTCACAATTCTATTTCAAAGTCATCCATAACCATAGCTATAATATAACACCTTATTCATCCTCATATAATACTTCTTTAATATGATCTATATCATTTATAACAAGATTATACTCATAACATGTCAAGAACTATGATTCAAGTCAAGTTACTATTCAAGAATACCATTATTCCCATATTTGAACTCCATATTCTACTTTCTTCCTCAATCCCAGTCTTTTAACCATTCAATATTCTTAACAACATGGAATGTTCATAAAACTCACCTTTGATTATGTAGGAATAGGCTTTGGATGGAAATATTTCATTTGGAGAAAACCCTAACTTCAATTCCAAGGAAATTACTAGCTTCCATGGACCCTAGAAAGCACCCATATACTTGATTTCCCTTGATTAGTGGTGTTTGATATTTGATTTCTCTTGAGTTTATGTTGGTGAAGAGTATGGGATATTCTAGAGTTCTTGAGAGAAGTGGAGAAGTTGGAAAAATGAGAAATTAGAAGTGGGAACTTATATTTATACTTGGAAAATAATTCAGCCCGATGGGATTATACCGACCCTTATACGGTCCGTATAATAATATACGGTATAACTGACCTTATTCCACCATCAGGGATTTTCCCTTTCTGTAAGGTTATACGGACCATATAAAGTTATATGGACTATATAAGAGGTTGTATAACTCCATTTTTCCGAAGTTAATATCGTCATTTCGTTTGATCTCCAATCCTTATGGACCTTCTTAACACTTGTTTAACACTTCATTGACAATCTAAATATCCTCATAACTCTTCTCCAAGGCATTAAGAATTACTCCTAGACTCGATAGTTGCAAAATCTTGCCCAAACACCACTTATACCTCACCTTCCTTTGACGAACTTAGTCTCGCTAATTCATATCACTTCAAAGTCTTATCATATGCACTTTTAGGCCACCAAATACCCTTCTTATAATCATAAGGGCCTTATGTTCACCTTAAGCTTGCGTTAGTCTATTTACCGCACAACGACATGAAATTTCCGAGGTGTAACACTCCCCCCCCCCCCCCCTTTTAAGAGCATTCATCCTAGAATGTTAAGTTCTCGGGAATTCTTTAGAAATTTCAGCAGAGTTTCCCCTGTATTATAGTGCTACCATCCTGTCACAACAATCCACAATAACAATGCCTCACAGGGCTACAATACAATTGGCAAGAAAAATATGGCCACACACGACCAAAATCACTAAAAAGAAAGCATTACATACCTTATGATAATGGAGTCTCATCTTGAATCTCCTCCGGGGGTGGAAACAATTGCAGATATTTGGACTTCATGTCTTCTTCCACTTCCCAAGTCATTTCTTCTCGGTTATTGTTTCTCCATAAGACCTTGACTGAAGCTACTTCTTTGTTCCAGAGCTTCCACACTTGCGTATCTAGTATGGCAATGGCACCTCTTCATAAGCCAACTTCTCAGTAATCTGGACATCATCTGTTGGCATAATTCTGGAGGGATCTCCAACGCACTTACAGAGCATCGACACATGGAAAACCGGGTGGACTGATTAAAGCTCTAGAGGTAAATCCAGTTTATAATCTACTTGGCCCACCTTGTGTACAATCTTATAAGGTCCAATATATCGGGGACTAAGCTTGCCCTTCTTGCCAAATCTCATTACGCCCTTCATCGGTGACACTTTCAAGAACACCCAATAATCGATTTGGAATTCCAAGTCTCGTCGGAGGTTGTCCGCATAAGATTTTTAGCGACTTTGAGATGTCAACAATCGGTCTCTCATAAGATTGATCTTTTCCACTGCTTGCTCAATTAATTCTGGACCTATTAATTGTGTCTCCCCGACTTCGAACCATCCAATTAGCGACCTACACTTCCTTCCATACAAAGCTTCATACGGGGCCATCTGGATGCTGGAATGATAACTATTATCATAGGAAAATTCAATAAGTGGCAAATGATCATCCCAATTACCTCCGAAGTCTAATATACATGCCTACAACATATCTTTCAGGGTCTGAATAGTGCGCTCAGCTTGTCCGTCAGTCTGGGATGGAATGCTATGCTGAGCCTCACTTGAGTCCCCAAACCTTCTTGAAAGGACTTCCAGAATTTAGCAGTAAATTGTGCTCCTTGGTCTCAGATAATAGACACTGGGACACCATGGAGTCGCACTATCTCCTTAAGATACAACCTTGCATAATCTTCTGCTGAATATGTGGTTCTGATTGGAAGAAAATGGACTGATTTTGTGAGTCTATCAACAATCACCCATATGGAGGCATACTTATGCCGGGAACGAGGAAAACCTAAAATAAAATCCATGTTGATTACTTCCCACTTCCAGGTTGGAATTTCCATGGCTTGCAATAATCCTCTTGGCTTCTGATGTTCAATTTTCACTTGTTGGCAATTTGGGCACTGAGCCACAAATTCTGCTACATCCTTCTTGATTCCATCCCACCAATACATTAACTTGAGATCATGGTGCATCTTTGTCGCTCCTGGGTGAATAGAATAACGGGAGTGATGAGCTTCTTCTAGAATCTGACGACGTAGTTCTGCCACATCTGGCACACATAGCCTGCCTCGATACCTGAGAACTCCATTTGCAGAAACCTCAAACGGTGACTTCTCTTTTTGAGGAAGTGTATCTTTATAGTGACTCAACTGGGGATCTTCATATTAGTGCCTTTTCACTTCCGTGTCTAAGGATGAAACAGCTGGGTTATGAATATCAATTCTTGCATTGCCTGAATCAATTAAACAAACTCCGAGGCTAGCTAGCTGGTGGAGCTCGCGAACTAATTCTTTCTTCTTCGATTAAACATTACATAGGTTGCCCACAGATTTACGGCTAGAAGCATTGGCCACCACATTTGCTTTTCTGGGTTGATATAAAATACTCACATCATAATCCTTCAGCAATTCTAACCATCGCCTCTGTCGTAGATTCAACTCCTTCTACCTGAAAATATATTGGAGACTCTTATGATCGGTGTAAATATCAACATGAATACCATACAAATAATGTCTCCACATCTTCAAAGCATGAATAACCGCTGCTAACTCAAGATCATGGGTCGGGTAGTTCTTCTCATGCTTCCGCAATTGCCTAGAAGCATAGGCTATAACCTTCCCATGTTGCATTAATACACAGTTTAACCCAACACCGGAGGCATCGAAATAAACAACATAGCCTTCTGACCCTTCTAGAAGCGTCAGGACTAGGACCGAAGTCAATCTATCTTTCAATTCCTGGAAACTATGCTCACAGGCATCAGTCCATTGAAATTTTGTTGATTTCTGAGTTAACTTTGTCAAAGGTGCTGAAATAGAAGAAAACACTTCCACAAATCTCCTATAGTTACCTGCCAAACCTAGAAAGCTTCGAACCTCTGTAGGAATTATAGACCTCGGCCAACTCATCACAGCCTCAATCTTTTGAGTATCAACTCGAATGCCGTCAGCTGAAATGATATGGCCTAAAAAAGTTACCGAATTCAACCAAAATTCGCATTTCGAAAATTTAGCATACAATTCACGAGCCCGAAGAATTTCGAGGACAGTACGCAGATGATCTGCATGTTCTGCTTCAGTTCGAGAATATACTAGAATGTCATCAATGAACACTATCACAAATATATCTAGAAAGTGCCTGAATACATTATTCATCAAATTCATAAACACTCTCGGGGCATTAGTTAACCCACATGACATCATCCGAAATTCATAATGGCCATATCTAGTTTTGAAAGCCGTTTTCGGAATATCCTCTTCTCTAACCCTTACTTGATGATACCCTAATCTCAGATCAATCTTGAAAAACCATTTAGCACCCTGTAGTTGATCAAACAAATCGTCGATTCTTGGAAGTGGATATTTATTCTTTATCGTCACCTTGTTCAACAGCCTATAGTCAATGCATATTCATAAAGAACCATCCTTCTTTCTTATGAACAAGACCGGTGCTCCCCATGGCGATGAACTGGGTCTAATGAATCCCTTCTCGAGCAAATCTTGCAGTTGTGCCTTTAGCTCTTTCAATTCTGCAGGGGCTATTCTATAAGGAGGTATAGATATAGGCTTGGTGTCCGGCAACACATCAATAGTAAAATCAATTTCCCATTTCGGGGGAAGGCCTGAAAGTTCATCTGGAAATATATCCGGAAACTCATTTACTACCAGGACAGATTAAAAAGTCGGCAGCTTAGCTTCAATGTCATGAACCCGGACTAGATGATAAATATAGCCTTTCGCAATCATCTTTCTCACCTTAAGGTAGGAAATAAACCTACCTCTTGGAGACGCTGTATTACCTTTTCATTCAAGCACGGGTTCTCCCGGGAATTGGAATCTAACTATTTTCATTCTGCAATCAACATTAGCATGACAAGAGGCCAACCAATCCATGCCCATAATCACATCAAAATCTACCATTTCCAGTTCAATCAAATCGGTTGTAGTCGGGCGATCGCATACTACAATCACACAATTTTTATACACTTGCCTAGCTA
The DNA here is from genome assembly GCF_019175385.1 of Lycium barbarum. Classification (NCBI taxonomy): domain Eukaryota; kingdom Viridiplantae; phylum Streptophyta; class Magnoliopsida; order Solanales; family Solanaceae; genus Lycium; species Lycium barbarum. The sequence continues at coordinate 123,842,105 of NC_083337.1, read as the reverse complement.
TTACCGGATCACCAACAGGAGTGGATACCTCAAAAGGCTTTATTGACTTGGGTTTCACTCTAATACGATCAACAATATACGGAGTAATATACGACAAGGTAGAACCCGGATCAATCAATGCATAAACATTATGAGAGAATATGGATAATATACTTGTAACCACGTCAGGGGAGGACTCAAGATCCTGATGTACGGCTAAAGCATAAATACGGGGTTGGGTGCCACCTGAACTGGATGTTACCCCTCTGCCTCTACCACGGCCTGCTGAAACCTGGGGAGTCTATCCTACGGGGCGCACAGATGAAGAAGAACCGACTACTGATCTTGTGGGCTGAACCCCACCTCTACCGTACACCGAGGGACTCACGCATCACATACCCAGTCTATCCACAAACATAACAACATTTGAACCTTGGCGACACGGGCCCGAATGTAAACCGAGTGGATAAAGACACATGGTCAGCAATGAGAGTAAAATGGCACATAACACACTTGACCCTCATCCTGTTCATTGGTGAACTTACGCCAATATAATACACTCACCAGCCGCATTTTCTCTTACACACAACTAACTTTAAACAATAAGGCTCAAAACAAACAGACCCCTAAGAAAAAAGAAACTCTTAGAGGGAAAGGTGGGAATCATTTAACACCTAGGCTTTGACAAGTATTAATGGTAGTTTATTTGGTTATAGGTGTATTTTCCCCTCCCTTTTAGAGATGGTTAGACTGTTTGTCACGACCCAACCCCGTAGGCCGCGACTAGTGTCCGAGCTGGACACTCGTACGTACCCAATAACCCAAACCAGCATATAAACAAAGTATACAGATGTAGAAGTCGAACGACGTTATTAACTATCACAGATAAACAGATATAGCGTGTGGAAGCCGATAAGGCTATCACAGAGTATCAACCCAAAACATATACACAACCCACATGTATGTCTACAGACCTCTACGAACAATACAGGATTATAAGACGGGACAGGGCCCCGTCGTATCCCTGAATAAACATGTACATATATAACAGAAAAGTCTATACCAAACGTGGGCTCCGGACAAAGGAGCACTCCAAGACCGCAGGGTAGCCGTCCTAAGCGGGCAGATCTCCAAAGCTGGTATCTGTACCTGCGCGGCATGAAACGCAGCCCCCCCGAAGAAAGGGGGTCAGTACGGAATATGTACTGAGTATGTAAAGCAGGAAGTATAATAAATAGAATCATAACCGGAACAGGAAGTACAGAAAATGAATGCAATGACCAGAATATCAAGGATGCTTACTTACAAAACATAGATAATGCATGTCAAACATATGCCATATCCGGCCCCATTAGGGGACTCGGTGAACAGAACGTGGTCGCCACCCCGTCACTGGCGCCACAACACAGCATACCCCAGAGTAGGGAATAGCTCCGTAACATATCATAACATATCAGATGGCCATATCACATCATATCATATCATATCATCAAATATCAGAATATATGTACATGGCACAGGATACTCCAGAACCCACGAACATGTCATACATGCCCCCTCACATCGAGGCACGGCGAACAATGCAGTGCAATACATTTAAAAAAGACTCGACAAAGTAATCTGAATGATAGGTCATTTAGAAAAAGAATCAGACGATAGTCACAGTACGTACCTTTCGGATGTTACGATGGATTATGTTAAAACAAAACTTCTGAGATCGTTTGTACATATCAAAATTCATCACGGGACTCAATGGAATAGTTAAAACAACTATCGTTTAGTAGCCGGTACAATAGCCAAAAGTTTCCTTTGATTACCATACGGAAATAAGTCAATAGAATAATACAAAAATGTCTCAGAAATTGTGGGCCCACCTCGGGTCAAGTCGAGGTGGTGTACATAAATTACGAACATTAGACTTTATGGAGTCATCCACAAAAGTTTTAGGGCAATCCGGTTCTGTTTGTGAGAGTTACGGATGTTTAAACTATTTTTCTATCAAAGCATAAAGTACCTAATTCAATTACATTGAATGAATAAGGGTCAAAATTAGGATCGGATTTCTAGGAATAGAGTTTCCCCCGAGGCTCGTATCATAGCCTATTATGTCTAGGACATGCCAAAAGAAGGAAAGGTAAAGCTTTACATACCTTATTCGCTCCTTAAGCTAATCCAAACTCAAGTTCCGCGCTTCACAAAATCTACAATTGGTCACAAATACCAAACATTAACTATAGGCATTTAGGAATCCAATCTTAAGTTAACACTTGCCTACAAAAATTTCGGCAGCATCTCCTCTGCAAATACAACATCCCCGAGAATTCAACTCGGCTAAACATACAACAACAAATCCGAGAATTTAACTCGGCCAACTTAGCAACAACAATGCCAACAATGTCGACAATCAATTCCAAACACATTCCAATGCTCATAACTTCTCTCTACAACTTTGACGATTTTCCATTTATGTTCAATTCATAATTGTTTACATATTCAAATACTAGCCCGCAACCATTCACACACAACATCCAAGAATATTACAAACAATCCGTACAACATTTAAACAATTCAACCAACACTCTTCTTCATCCGAAACCTTCTAAATGTAACAAAAACCATAACAACACATTTCCTTCATTCAAGTTCATAAACTACCCCAACAATTACACACTAACAATATTATCTTCCATAAATACAAAAAGTGACATTAAAATCACATTAGCTTCTAAAACAATTCTCTAACACTTACAACTTCAATTAAAATCATTAAACTTTCATTTCCATCATAGATGCCATTGCAACAATAATCAAAATACTTAAGAAAAATTGTTTCATTCTTTCCATACCATACCATAACTCACACGGCCCATCTCCAACATTCACATCTTCAACCGAAATCATCAAACTTCCATTTTCAATTTAGAATCCGCAACAACGACCACTAGAATGCTATGTAGAAATCAATTAATCTTGCCTACACAACACATGCATACACACGGCTATACCATGCAAACTTCCATATTTTCATGAATTCTCTCCATTTCTACATACTACAACATAAACAACCCTTCATAACATATAGAAAGGGGATTAATTCTTACCTTTTCTTCCTAACTTCTTCACTTGGCTAGAATTGTAGATTGCAAGAATAAATGTTTTTCTTGCTTCAATGACCTCTTCACCTTGCTAGGGACCTTTCAATTGATAGGAAAATAATTTTTGAACAATTTTTCCTCCAAGGTTCTTGCTCCACACCTATGGCCGAATTTGCTTCTTCTTTTTTCTTCTTTTTCTCAAGTTTCTTTTTCTCTTGAAAGTTCTTGAAAGTATGATGAATAATATGGTGGCCACCTCTTTTTATCACATGGATTTAATTCTCCATGGGTTTGGGCCATACTCCATGGCCGGCCACCTTTGGGCCTTTTTTTTTTTCCAAGCCCAATTACTTCATGTTCATTTCTTGTAATTCATGGAACTATATTTCCAAAATTCAAATTTTTCCCTTAGCCTTCCTCGATATCTCCGCATCAATATTTTTCATGAACAACATATATATTAAATTAGATCAAATATGGCCTTAACTCTTACTAGTCACAATTATTTCAAATTTTTCCGAATACGAAAAATACGGGATATAACATCCTCCCCCCTTTAAAACATTCGTCCTCGAATGTTGGATTGGCCTTATGGGGTATTACAATGCTTTGGGGAGGTTTCCTTTGCCGCACACGATCATTTAACACATCCATTTTAGAAGCATATTGTTTGGCCGCAATACTTTAACCGAAACCATGTCGTTGGTATATAACTTTCTCACCTGACCATCCGTTGTAGACACAGATCAATTGGATAAAGCCTACTATATTTCAAATTGAGTTTCTCCTTTTAATCTTACATTCTAAGCATTTGTCCCATCATGACTTTGTCGCTGACGAGCATAATGGTCATATTTCCCTTCAAGGCTAGTTATATCCACATCCAAAACGTATACGTGATATTGCTTTGCCGTTTCTTGCCCTCTGCAGTTCGACTATACTCATAATGACTTGTGATTCGAGTCCAGTTAATTTCTTAACTCGTAACATCTCTGGATTCCTGCCGCAACTCTTCCTTATCCCCTCTCCTCACATTCCCTAATGCCAGTATACTCGTCTATAACTTCCTTGGATTAGTACTCGCTTCATTGATCGTTATTCCTTGTTGACTTTCTGGCGTGGACTTCTTATAATCGTAATTGAGCATAGCTTCAGGTTAATCATTCTTTTAGTTCTATAGTGTTTACCCCCATGTTCAGTGTGGTTAATGGTCCACGAACTATCTTCTACCACCCGATGGGTTCTTTTATCTTTCATTCATATAAGCAGTGTGCTTCCTTTCTTCGAGAAGTTATTAACTGCCAACCGTGGTTACTTTATTGTGATAGTTGTTATCCGAGGCGCCCTTTGGTTTTGTTGTCCTCTTCATTGACCTTGTGGATTTAACTTGTATACTTTTCTTGCTCTCTTTATTACCTCCTTGGGCACATCTTTATATATCTAGATACTACGCAAGTTCCCCTCTATACAAGAAATTAAATTATGATTAAGGAATATCGAGGTTCGTGTCAGCATGAAGTATCTTTTCTAAGTGTCTTCCATATTTTTTTTCCATGTCTACCTCATGGTACGCTTGTTGTTGAGTCATTTCTACGTCCTCTGTACCCTTCACGGTATGCCAACATCCCTCGAACTCTGGCCCCGAGCTGATAAGTCTCCTTTTCTGGAGCTTGAATTGTCATAATTCATTTGATCCTAGTATATTCTCCCCCACTTTATTAAGAGGGGGCATACACGTCTATGCCCTTTAAGTAACTGTCGCTTTCCGCGATCCTCTTACAATTGGAGTTCTTTTATGGCGGAGTCTGTCTTGTCTATCTCTTTACTAACTACGTTCTCGTATCTAATCGATATATTTATAAGGGCATCTATTTCCAACCTTTACTTTCCTTCCCATTCCGATATATCCCTGTCCTTTATGTCTGACGGTGTCATTACCTCTTTTGGTGCGTAATCATTTCTAGTTACTTTCTCTCCAAATACTTTCATTTTCCTTCGATCGAGCCATTAGTATCCCTGATCGTTTCTTAGGGGGTAGCTTTCTTCTCTTACTGCTTATAGCATTAGCCCTAAGGTTCGTAAAGTATTCTTTATATACGCGGATCGGTTCCATTCTTAGATCCCCCTTTCTCTTTTCAAGCACCCACTTCTTGATATCCTATTACTCAAGGTCTTTACCAATAATCCTCAGCACTACCTTAAATATCATCTTAGCTCCTATCCGTTTGTTGTCGGTTTCCGAATTTCGCTAACCGATTTCCGCATGGGATTTCATTAGAAATTTAAGTGTTCACAACCCGCCTGCTGTAATGTCAGTCGATTCTATCTTACCCTCGCATTTCTCTTATCCGCTTCCCCCTTTAGGGTGTTCCCATAGCATTACCTATTTATATTCCTTTCTATGTCTCCGTTTAAATTCTTCAACTCATATAATTCTTTTCCAATCTATTTTGTACACTGTACCATATCCACGTCCTCCTTTATATCACCTGTAACTTAGATTATCCCTGTATAAAGTCCTAACACAATCACGAGGAGACAAGAACTCTCGATATCTCGTACAACATCTAACCTGATGGTTAGTGCTCGAGTAATGTCATTGTGGTAGTAATATGTCCAGGCCATACTCCATTAGTTCCCGTCTATAGGTAGTTAGTGCCTATAATCGTCTCAAATCCTCCATCTAGTAACTTTTATATTTTGACAATAAATGTTCCAAGCTTTCTTATAACACCATCTTCCTCCCAATGGATATCGTCTGTTCTTTCTGATACTTACAACATATCAGTTGTTTCGTAAATTCCCAATCCTTGTCTCTTAAGGATTTCATTACTCCCGAGGTGAGGTCATATATACGCAGTATGTAGGATTCCTTTATGTCTCATGCCCTTTCACTCTTCTCGTATACTCATTACTGACTTCCAATCTCACTCGAAATCATGCTAACCTCACCTTAGTAGTGGTCTTGTTTTATAACCCTTTGTCGTGCTGCACCTTTAGTCCGTAACTATATAATTCCCATTCCATTTCCAATTAGTTGATCACAATTTAATAAGCTGTGATTATGGGACCTGCTTCAACCCCCCATCCGAAGAAGCTAGAATCTGACAAGCACCACAGGACATCCTAGTGCTTGATTCGCATGGTTTACCTTTAGATTCATTCTTGAGCCATGAATGAACCATTTAGGTTGCAACTACTGGTTGTATACTTTGCACTCCTTCAATATGGTAACACTCGATCACCGGACGTTATTGCCCATCAATATAAGCCTCCTTCTACAGTACAATGTGGTTGGAACGTACTTTAGCCCGTTTAAATGACTTGCTAATTCATTGCTCATATACGCTTCTTCAAGCAAGATTTCCCCAAATAAAAATGTTACCTCTTATGGATGATGTGGGAAGTGTCTCTTAAAGCTTTGGTCCAACATAGCCTATTACTCTTTCCTTTCCTGTTCTTATCGTTATTTCCCATTAACATATAACCTTCATTCCCCACTTTCCCTACCGAACTTAATAAGTCCTTTTTGTTCATTCTATAGCTCGCTTACAAACTTGTTCTTCAAATTTTTACGCAAATGGTTTCATGCTTCGCCTGTCGGCTCTTTTAAGGCTTTGCTTCATTATGTCTCTTACTTGTCACCTTTCTGACATTCTGATTTCCTTGCCTTCCGTTTACTCACTCATTTCCCTTTCCAAATATTATTGTGTTGGAATTTTTCCGACCTTAACTTGTAGTGAAATCAGCGTTCGTTTGTTTCATAACATCTGTACCTTACCTTTCGCTTTGTCCCTTGAATTCCGTTCAGTTAACGTTTTCCGTATATCGCAACATTAGTTGCTGGAACTCACTTCTCAATCAATACAGTCACCGGTGGAAGGTCATACGCATACATATACATTTACTACCATTTTGCTTACAAACATTTCCAACCGCTATTTAAATTTACTCTGATTCCCGAGCTGTGTTGCGCTTTCTCCCTTTTCACCAATCTAATCCGACTCAACCTACGCGACCTCTATAAGTGTTCCTAGCCACTCCGCACACTCTAATTTCCTTTAGGTTACCCCAAATTCTCATTTATCTCTTATACCTATACTTACGAAAATTTTAGCATATTTCCCAGGGGGTCACCCATTCCAGAATTATTCTGATCCTAGCACGCTTAACCTTAGAACTTCAGTGCATTCAGATGCGTTAATGCCGGTATAATAGCGTCGACTGTCTCGCACGACCTTTATCACGTAATTTAAGGCAAGTCGGGGTTCTAACAACTTCCAAAACGTTTCTCGTAGCGGGTCCCACCCCGATCTAGAGAGGATCTTTTTACTTTCCTGGTCATACAATTACCATATTGCCCTTCTGAATCCTCAACATTCACTCTCATCTGTACACAGGATTATCTTTTATCCGAGGTTTTCTAGATTCACACTGGTGGCGGAGACATCCCAGTCGCCATTACTCATAACTACTGGGTCTCTGGCCCTTTTTAAATTTCTGTTTGCCGTCATTAAATAGTACTCTACAGAAGTTACACATACATAGAAAATGCCAAGAAACTCATGTACCTGTAGCTGATTGGTCTCGGGTCTGATCTGGGGAGCTGCCATGTGAAATGTGTTCCTCCTCGACATCTCTTTGCCATCCGCTCGTCTGACTCTCGCCATTACCCACATCTGAATCGAAGGAATATAGATGACCAGGCAATTCCTGGTTTACTGACGACCAGGATAAGGGACTGGAGTAGTCCGTAACACTCACCGGGGAGGCCTTTCTAACATAATGCTCTACCACAGGAGCAGCTGGCATGTCCCCGGAAATCTCTTCCTCCGGTGTCCCAGAAGAATGCTCTGATAGATCTGTATTATGACTATCCTCCTCCCTAGAGGTAAGAAACTCTGGAGGAATCGTCGCCGGATCCTCCGAGGGATCTGTATCATAGCTGCCCTCCGTGGGATCCTCTGCTCTGGGGGTCAGAAACTCCGAAGGAATTGTTGCTGGGTCCTCCGACGGATCAGTTTCAATCGAATAGCTGAGGCTCCTCTTACTCGGCTCTGGAGATACTCTAGGGGCCTTCTTAGCACCACCACTAGTTGAAGCTGCCCTCTTCATCTTTTGTCAACCTACAATCACCTGCAGGAAGAGGATCAGAAACAATTTCCCAAAATACTGACGCTATCGCTATTTTGGAGCCTCGCTGTAGACACAGCAATTTGTCGGAAGGAAACCATCCTAATATTACAGCTCTATCGCACAATCTAAGATCCAAAGAAAGGTAACATCCTAAATGTCCTGTAGCCTCCTGTTTATAGATGTACTGCACAACACACCGATAAACAGGACTCTACTAGACACGGTCTATAGACACTCCGAGGACGAAGCGCTCTGATACCACTTTTGTCACGACCCAACCCCGTAGGCCGCGACTAGTGTCCGAGCTGGACACCCGTACGTACCCAATAACCCAAACCAGCATATAAACAAAGTATACAGATGTAGAAGTCGAACGACGTTATTAACTATCGCAGATAAACAGATATAGCGTGTGGAAGCCGATAAGGCTATCACAGAGTATCAACCCAAAACATATACACAACCCACATGTATGTCTACAGACCTCTACGAACAATACAGGATTATAAGACGGGACAGGGCCCCGTCGTACCCCTGAATAAACATGTACATATATAACAGAAAAGTCTATACCAAACGTGGGCTCCGGACAAAGGAGCACTCCAAGACCGCAGGGTAGCCGTCCTAAGCGGGCGGATCTCCAAAGCTGGTCTCTGTACCTGCGCGGCATGAAACGCAGCCCCCCCCCCCCCCGAAGAAAGGGGGTCAGTATGGAATATGTACTGAGTATGTAAAGCAGGAAGTATAATAAACAGAATCATAACCGGAACAGGAAGTACAGAAAATGAATGCAATGACCAGAATATCAAGGATGCTTACTTACAAAACATAGATAATGCATGTCAAACATATGCCATATCCGGCCCCATTAGGGGACTCGGTGAACAGAACGTGGTCGCCACCCCGTCACTGGCGCCACAACACAGCATACCCCAGAGTAGGGAATAGCTCCGTAACATATCATAACATATTAGATGGCCATATCACATCATATCATATCATATCATCAAATATCAGAATATATGTACATGGCACAGCATACTCCAGAACCCACGTACATGTCATACCTGCCCCCTCACATCGAGGCACGGCGAACAATGCAGTGGAATACATTTAAAAAAGACTCGACAAAGTAATCCGAATGATAGGTCATTTAGAAAAAGAATCAGACGATAGTCACAGTACGTACCTTTCGGATGTTACGATGGATTATGTTAAAACAAAACTTCTGAGATCGTTTGTACATATCAAAATTCATCACGGGACTCAATGGAATAGTTAAAACAACTATCGTTTAGTAGCCGGTACAATAGCCAAAAGTTTCCTTTGATTACCATACGGAAATAAGTCAATAGAATAATACAAAAATGTCTCAGAAATTGTGGGCCCACCTCGGGTCAAGTCGAGGTGGTGTACATAAATTACGAACATTAGACTTTATGGAGTCATCCACAAAAGTTTTAGGGCAATCCGGTTCTGTTTGTGAGAGTTACGGATGTTTAAACTATTTTTCTATCAAAGCATAAAGTACCTAATTCAATTACATTGAATGAATAAGGGTCAAAATTAGGATCGGATTTCTAGGAATAGAGTTTCCCCCGAGGCTCGTATCATAGCCTATTATGTCTAGGACATGCCAAAAGAAGGAAAGGTAAAGCTTTACATACCTTATTCGCTCCTTAAGCTAATCCAAACTCAAGTTCCGCGCTTCACAAAATCTACAATTGGTCACAAATACCAAACATTAACTATAGGCATTTAGGAATCCAATCTTAAGTTAACACTTGCCTACAGAAATTTCGGCAGCATCTCCTCTGCAAATACAACATCCCCGAGAATTCAACTCGGCTAAACATACAACAACAAATCCGAGAATTTAACTCGGCCAACTTAGCAACAACAATGCCAACAATGTCTACAATCAATTCCAAACACATTCCAATGCTCATAACTTCTCTCTACAACTTTGACGATTTTCCATTTATGTTCAATTCATAATTGTTTACATATTCAAATACTAGCCCGCAACCATTCACACACAACATCCAAGAATATTACAAACAATCCGTACAACATTTAAACAATTCAACCAACACTCTTCTTCATCCGAAACCTTCTAAATGTAACAAAAACCATAACAACACATTTCCTTCATTCAAATTCATAAACTACCCCAACAATTACACACTAACAATAGTATCTTCCATAAATACAAAAAGTGACATTAAAATCACATTAGCTTCTAAAACAATTCTCTAACACTTACAACTTCAATTAAAATCATTAAACTTTCATTTCCATCATAGATGCCATTGCAACAATAATCAAAATACTTAAGAAAAATTGTTCATTCTTTCCATACCATACCATAACTCACACGGCCCATCTCCAACATTCACATCTTCAACCGAAATCATCAAACTTCCATTTTCAATTTAGAATCCGCAACAACGACCACTAGAATGCTATGTAGAAATCAATTAATCTTGCCTACACAACACATGCATACACACGGCTATACCATGCAAACTTCCATATTTTCATGAATTCTCTCCATTTCTACATACTACAACATAAACAACCCTTCATAACATATAGAAAGGGGATTAATTCTTACCTTTTCTTCCTAGCTTCTTCACTTGGCTAGAATTGTAGATTGCAAGAATAAATGTTTTTCTTGCTTCAATGACCTCTTCACCTTGCTAGGGACCTTTCAATTGATAAGAAAATAATTTTTGAACAATTTTTCCTCCAAGGTTCTTGCTCCACACCTATGGCCGAATTTGCTTCTTCTTTTTTCTTCTTTTTCTCAAGTTTCTTTTTCTCTTGAAAGTTCTTGAAAGTATGATGAATAATATGGTGGCCACCTCTTTTTATCACATGGATTTAATTCTCCATGGGTTTGGGCCATACTCCATGGCCGGCCACCTTTGGGCCTTTTTTATTTTTTTTTTATTTTTCCAAGCCCAATTACTTCATGTTCATTTCTTGTAATTCATGGAACTATATTTTCAAAATTTCAACTTTGCCCTTAGCCTTCCTCGATATCTCCGCATCAATATTTTTCATGAACAACATATATATTAAATTAGATCAAATATGGCCTTACCTCTTACTAGTCACAATTATTTTAAATTTTTCCGAATACGCAAAATACGGGATATAACATTGTTCTTCTCTACCTGAGACCTTTATGAGTCCTAAGATCATGAGGAGAAGGTCAAGGAGATGAAAGAAAAAGTTTCAGGCCCCTGAAAGGGAAATAGGATAGGGTGGGGTCATCACCTCCCTATCTCTTTTTCCTGAGTCTCTTTTTAGCAAAAAAGGATCCTGGGCCTCACTGGTCACTACCTCCAGTTCATGCCCAGGCTCACCTTTTCCTCTCCCAAAACCCTTTCGCCCATCCTATGGCCTTACCCTAATCATCCAGTGATACACTAGAGGTCCTAGGAAGATTTACAACCATCCAACTCTATCATAACTTCTTTTAATAAATTCATGAAACTAAATTCCAACCTTTAAGACTCTTGTGCCCAAAATTAGTTGTAAGTACTAGGGCCAGACCTCTCATAAACACTTATCAAACAATAGCAAGCTAGTTGAACTCATGAAGACTATGTCCAAATTATAAAAGTAAACCTTAGTCATCAAGTTCAAATGTGATATACTGGGAACAGGCCCACTCTGAACATATAACAAACTGCGACAAGCTAGTGTTTCCTTAACAACTTCATTACTGAAAATTATGATCATAAAAAGGTCTTTGTTTTTAACTACATTATATTTCAAAAGAGAAAGAGAGCATACTCCCTTTTTCCATCAGGGTCAGACCACACAAAGGAAATAATCAACAGACTTCAAACACCATCATTTTAGCCTTATCGCCACTCTGTTTAAACGAACTTAGCTCTCATTATTAAAGCGAAACACAACAGTATCCAGGAAAGTCGCACAAGGACAAGCTAAGCAAGATTTATAACACGGGCCCCGTTATCCTTCCTTCTTTTATCCGTTCCTTACCTATTAGTATAACTAGGTGATAAGTCCTCAAAAAAATAACAAGGTTTTCCTTCACACAGACATGACTCATGGGCAACTTCTACACATGAGGTCACACATACACACATTTTTACCAAACTACCAATCTTTAAATCCTTCTTTTGTGCCATTTTTTATCAGAATAGACATATTTCATGGCTAGGTGAGAACAAACATGGCAATCACCTCTTAACCAACCTGTTAGACTAGGTGATTTGCCCCTTTTTTTTTAATCAAACATAGACCATCTTAGAGCTGCTCTGAACCTAGTTTATTATAGCAATATTAGAAACCTTTTAGACTCAAACACGTCAAAACCACACACTCCACATGTACTACTCAGAGGCATTTTAACAAATTCCCACACTTACCACAAGCAGGACAATCAGACAAAAGGCAGAGCCAAGTGAAATACTGTGGTTAAGTTAAAATCCTTCCCCTCCCCAGGATTATTTTAAAGACCTTTATCTCAATGTACATTAATGTGACTCAAATTGCCTAGTTTTCAACCAAACAGGTATCACTTAGCAGGGATCAGGCCAAACAAAGGCACTTGATTCCATTGTGACCCCCAACACCCTTAAGGCCAAGCAGTTTACCAAGTAAAACAAGTAGAATTCCACAAAACACACAGTACACTTTCACTTTCTAAAATCAAAACACCAGTAGATAGGACAGACATGATCAGACTAGGTCTAGTACATGAAAGGCTTCAACTGCCAAACAAACAACATGTTTAAGAGAGACAAGTAATGACCAGACTAGGTCCAGTTCCCATTAGACCTTCAACTTTTCAAACAAGTACATGATCAGGTGAGACAACAATAACCAAACTGAGTTCAAGACTTTAAACTTCCAAATTAACACATGATCACATAGGATAAACAATAACCAGACTAGAGTTTAACATAACAAGACTTCAACCTCCCAACTGATACATGATCACAAAGACACATAATGTTATACCTCAAAAAAATTCTCGTTAACGTAAAGTCAATAGACTAACGAAGGGCACGAGGTATACGATGTTTCAATAAGTAAGAAATAGCATTTGATGATCCTAATTGAGATTTCAAAGACATTCGAAGTAAGAGAAGAAAGTTTTCCAAGAAAGACAAGGTATACGTTATGTATTGAGAAGGATTTATGAGTGCCGAGTTAGTGATGGCTTAAGGATGTTTTGCAGAAGAGTTATAACGTCCCTTAGATTGGTAATGAGGTGTTAAGCAGGTGTTAAGAGGATTCCATAAGAATTGGAGATCAAACGAGTCGACGAGAATGAATTCCGGAAGGTTGGGCAACATACGGTCCAACATACCGGCCGTATAAAACATACTGGCCGTATGTTCTGCCCAGAATGGGTCTTTCACTGGACCAAATATACGGCCATACATACGGCCAGTAGAAAAGATACAGACTGTATGTTGGTCCGTAGATTGGTGTCGGGACAGATTTTTAAAAATGATATAAGGACCCAACCCCATCCAATTTATTTCATTTCTCCTCTCCACACTTCAAGAACATTCTAGAGAGCTCTCCACTCTTCATCCACAAGAACTCAAGAGAGATTTGTGATCAACTTCATCAAACCAACAAAATCAATTGTATGAAACTCATTGATGTTCATCCAAGCCAAGAAATTCCAATAGAAGTGAACTAGAGTTTTGGTGTAAGAGGAGTATTTCTGCTCAAGGCTTATTCCTACACTATCTAAGGCAAGTTTTATGATCTTTCCATGTTGTTTAAGGTAATGAGAGGTTGAAATACTTAGATTATGAAAGGAGATAGAAAACGAGTCACAAAGATGAGAATAATGAGATTTTGAGTAGCAGTTTGGAATGAGTCATGAATATTGATATGTTGTGATTGTAAGTATGCTATAAGTGACATTTAGAACATGGGATAAGTATTATATGTGAGAAAACGCAATAGTGAACTATGACCATGATTATGGAAGAATTGAAGTGAAATTGTGAAATGTGGATAATGTAGATGAATGATGATTGTTGCTTATAATATTGTGAACGTTGTTATGGATGTTTGGGAGTTGATATGTAATATGAGAAAAGTTGTATAAACAAAGGACATGCTGCCCAATTTTCTCTAGCATTAGTAAGTACGTTCATATAATCGATTAGCTAATATTGATGCGAATTCCCTTGAAGGTAGAAACGTGAGCGTTGAAGGAGAACGATCAAGCGATAGAATAGCTAAGCAAAAAGGTATGTAAGGCTAATCCTTTCCTTCTATGGCATGACTCCTATGGCATGAATCCTCCTATTCTCCCATAATCTTCCTAAATAAAGGAAACTATGAGTCCATGACTGTAACGAGCTATATATGTATAAGATAAAGAAAAGAGATACGATACGAGCATGATAATGATGATGATGAGTTTAAGTATAAAGAATCCTAGAGTAATATAAGATGTCCATGAAGTTAATGATCCTAAGTATGGTTCCATTGATGCATTTCCTTGTGTACACTCACCTTAAAATGTTAGTCCCTTCAGGGTGAGATATGATGATTATGATCACTCCATAATGTAATCGGGGGTTCACGACCTTATGTCACCCCGACAGAGCCATAGTTGCCTTCAAGTTCTAATGAATGTTTTGATGATAAATGTATAATGATGCTAAGTTATGATAAGGTCATGATATGACTATGGGATGTATAATAATGATAAGTCTATGATGTACACACGATGATACAATTCCACAGTGCCTAAATGGCCGGACATGTCACCGCAAAGACGGCTGCTTGTGATACCACCGTGTCCAAATGGCCGGACATGTCACCGCTAAGGCGGGCTGCTTATGATTCCACCGTGCCTAGAAGGACGGACATGATCACCACTAGTGGGCGGCGTATGATGGTTACCCGGACGCGGGTTAACGATGATGGTATATATGATATGGGGATGTATGTGCTATGATGATATATGTAATACGATTATTTATGATATATGTATGAAATGCATCCATTCTTAAAGGTTAAGCAGGTTATATCTTCATCTTATGTTTTATGATTTCTCTATTATATCCATTTCATTCATGCCTTACATACTCAGTACAATGTTAGTACTGACGTCCGTTTTCTTTGGACCCTGTGTTCATGCCCATATGTAGACAGGGAGGTGATCCAGACTCGTAGGAGCTACTAGCATACTTTGAGAGCACTCCATTTTTCCGGAGGTGCCATTGATTTATTCTTTTGTGTATATATATGTTTTGGGCATGACGGGGTCCTGTCCAGTCCATATGTCTAGTACTCTAGTAGAGGCTCGTAGACACGCATGTGTGGGTAGTATGGTCTCACAATGTCCTTATCGTATGTATATTATTTTGATAGCTGAAGGCCTTATGTATATAAAGGTAATTATGTTTCAAGGTGAAAAATGGTTTTCCTATGATTTGAGTATAAGATTAATGAATGAACGCTTGATGTGTACGATGGGTAAAGGTATGAGCGGTGCTCGGTGGTTAGCCCCGGGTACCCGTCATGGCCCCTACTCGGGTCGTGACACATAGGACACACAATAACTAGACTAAGGTCTTTCATAACAAGACTTCAATTTCCCAACTGACACATAACCACACAAGACGAGCAATAATCAGACTAGGTCTAACATAACAAGACTTCAACTTCCCTATGACAAACATATGATCAAACATGACAAACCATGATCAAACTAGATTGAAGACTTTAAACTCCCAACTAACACATGGTCAGGTAGAAGACACAATAACCAGATCAGACAACTTACTTCAAACTGACCTTTTGACCCCTTCCTTAATTGACCTCCAGACCAAGACATATCTCCAAGTGACCAATAGTAAGAACATAAGGCAAATCAGTCATTCAAAGAGCTCGTGACTTCAAACTAACCCCCATGAACCAAGCTTATCACCTGGGACATATAGGACTAGGCCACTCATGACTTTAACAGACCTCTATTGACCCTAATTCAGAACACAAGACTTTCATCAAGCTAACATATTAACTCAAACTACATCCCAGACCCTCACATAGAGTATTTAATGGTGTTTAGACAATCATGATAGAACAGAAAGTCTAGGGGAAAGTCCATATCAAACAAACTCCTTAACTCAAAAGCCATATTCTAAACCACACTTAGTGTCACGACCCAATTTCGCGAGTCGTGGTGGCACCTACACTATCCCTCCGAGTAGGCGAACCACATTACTAATAACAAGTTAAATAAGCGGAAAATTAATTTAAGAATAAGTTATCAAGTCTTAAATACTTATCATAACTAGAAATGTCACGACAACCCCAAAAATCTGGTCAAAGGGTACAAGAGCGCTAACATATTACCGAATAGAAGTCTGAAAATGCCAGAAGGCTACATATTGTCTGTAGAATACAAAAACAGAATAAATAGAGGAGGTCCTTCAGGGGCCACGGATGACCAAGTAGCTCACCCTGAATGACTGAAAGATGTCACCCTCGCGTATCAGCCACAGGGTGTAGAACTGGAACCTGGATCGTACTCTGCACTCAACAATAGTGCAGTAAGAGTAGTATCAGTACAACACTTGTACCGGTAAGCATCATAGGCCGACAATGATTAGATAACGCATGAAGAAGTCGAAACCAACAAGTAGTACATAGAGCAAACAGGTATGGTCACGTATCATATACAAGTAAGGTGTAAAGGAATCATGAAATCAACCAAGACAGATATAATTCACCAAATGATCAGTCAAGTATATGAGTGGATGAATGCAATACAATGCAATAGTCACCTCTCTCACTCCACTCTCGTACACACATGCTAAGGGCAGTGCCTCAAAGTCATGACCCATGGGGGACCCGCGAAGTCCATGTACCACTCGTGCTCTCCGGCAGAAACCTCGGAGGCTCTCAATCACTCTCAATCTCCGGCAAAGACCTCGGAGTCCCTCTGTCACTCTCAATCTCCGGCAAAAACCTCGGAGTCTCTCAATCACTTAACTCACCATCATCCCAAGAATAATATGAAAGGCATGCCATGCATGATATCAGTCTCAACAATAATACTAATATACAATCAACAAATACAAGTCATATTAATGTTACCATTCCTTTTCATATAATGAGTGAGCTAGTATGTGACAGAGATACAAACAGGTGATAATCACAGAAAATAACACATATGGCGACAAGCCCACATAACAGCTGACAGAGCCAACCTAATTGGAATCCACCTCCACTTCATGCCCGAAGGCCTATATGCTATCCCCGTCACTTTCTACAACTACATGCGATTCTCTAATCAGAGTCTAACTAAAGCAGACCGTAACCTACCTCAATGCCGAGCGGGTGCCACGAACAATCAAACTAATGTCTTCCCTTTGCGTAGAGCCTCTGAACGATCAAAATCTATAAAATATGCGATCTACGTTAGAATACGAATCTAATGACACCCATATTTCTATAATTCGAAGCCCAAAAATGCACCCCAAAAGTGGCCTTGGGCCCACAAGGGCAAGATTGGAATTTTATTTGAAAAATAATTTCGCCCATTATCTAAGGATTATATATTATTAAAATTGGTCAATTTCATCCATAAATATACTATTCAATCATTAATTCTCCTTTCTTAGGACTAAGACTCAAAACCTTTAATTACTCCAATATCTTTAACTTCGGACAAAATCTGACTTTTCGTAATTCAAATACCATGATTCCGAAGGTATTCATATTATTCACTACCAAAATATTCAATTACATATGCCTTATGTATTTAAAATTAAAGTGGCAAACTAATAATACAAAGACAAAATTCAAAAATGGGAGTGAAATAATGAAGCCGAGGACCTTCAGCAAAAGAATACGAACAGAATTAAACATAAGACTTAATATGTAAGGATTTAAATATTGGCAAGACAAACATAAAGGATACTTTCTAAAGCAAAAGCAAATCTGAAAATTCCCTACAAAAGCATACAAAAACGTGTGAAGTAATCATTTCATTTTTTTTTTAAGATAACAATGAGGAAAAGAGAACAAGACAAAACTTGTTAATTCTCTATACCCTCATTCTCAATTCTATAAAAACCAGAAGCTTTTAATAAGTAGCCACATGTATTATTTTATTTTTATAATCACTTGTATCATCATACCTATTTATAGCATATGTGAGGACATCATTATGACATCCACTAACTTTCACCTAATTTTAATACCCAAAAACGTGAGATTGGTCTAACTGAAATCAAATTGCATCCCATGTGCACAAAATGGAATTCTAACGTACATATATATCATCCAAGAAATACAACATCAATACTCAGTTATATTTCACACGATATTAAACAATTGGAATATATAATATGAACTAAACCCAAGTAAAAGAAATGGACCTTTAATTATATTTTAACTTCATTTTCATATTCCTAACAACTACCTTGATTATTAATTTATTAAATCCTTATCAATTCTTAGTGTTCAAACATTTCTAAATAAACCACTAAATCATTTAATGGCTGGGAAGGAAACGTGACCATCATTACAGATGTGATGATTTTCTCTAAGTTCATGTATGCTTCACTTGGGCTCTATAATAGCTATTGTCTTCTAGCATATCCTTATCAAACTAAATAAAGAACCAATTTTTATAATGACTAAATCATGGGCCACTTTTCAAAGCTTGTAGAAAGCTGGAAATTGCTACAGTGTATTCAAGAAAAGCAAGAAAATGTGAGTCATAGATTGCCATAACTACCATACTAAACTAAACTTCCTGCAACACATTCTCTTGTAGGAGTGTATAAAACTAATTGTACCATACCTGATTGCCTTTGTATTTGGTGGAAATAAAATAAAGCTTCACTGCTCCTTCAACATTAATTGACAAAGCTCCTTCTGTTCGTCCTTTTTCTCCCCTCTAGGTTAGAAATAAGTGAATAATTTTTCCTTCTATTTTTTCCTCTTTCTTTCGTAATATATCTTGCACAGAACAAGATTTTTCCTTCTACGTTTTTCCTCCTTTTGGAATATAACGTGCACAACACAAGGTTATGATGACTAAATGCACAAAACAAGGATGCATAAAACAAGGAATGGTGGGCTAGCCTACTTTATTATTATTATTTTTTTTATTTCAAATGCCACTCATTCCTGGCATCATAATGAAAGTGGCCTTCTTTATTTATTTTTCCTTTTACATATCAAATGCCTTCCTAAGACATCAATTGCCCTTTCACCGGATGAAATATATCATTAGTCCTCAGATTACTTCGCTCTATTCATCATCTCATATAAACTATAACATGTATTCAAATCATATAACTAAATACAATATAGTCCCATACCATTTTCGTAGTTTTAAAGTGCTAAACGACCAAATGGGTCGTTACACTTAGAGACCCTTAGTCACAGCTAAACAAGCAAAGGCATAAACAGGAAAGCTAAGTGCAAGTCCAAGTTAAGCAAGTTAATCAACTTAGTGCTATAATCTAAATTATATGTAAAAACAACTAGTCACAAGGCATGAACAGAAATTCTGAATACAAGATTGAGTCAAAACAGCCTATCAACTTGAAACTACCCTCTAACCCACATAAAACACCTTAAATAAGCATAATGCAGACATAATCTAAAAAGGAATCACAACAAGCATGTCAGGTTTGAGCTTTGTCCTAAACCACAAACAATCATATTAACCAAGCATAGTATGGCAATAAATGGAAAAGAAAGGTAATAGACCAGCATATTAACTCAAACCTCTATCATAAACCACACACAATCACCTTGACTAAGTATAATGTAGACAAAATCTAAGTATAGAAGCAATAAACTAAGACACGAGCTTAAGCTTCATCATAAAACCACACATAATCTTATTAATTAAACATAACATAAGCAGAATCTCAGTATGAAAGCAATGAACTACTAACTTAAACCACACATAATCTTATTAGCTAAACATAACATAAATCAGAATCTAAGTATAAAAGCAATGAACTAAAATACTAACTTAAAGCTTCATTATGAAACCAGCATAATCTTATCAACTAAACATAATATAAATATAAATATAAAACAATAAACTAAAGGTATTTACCTTTTGTGAGTGCAATCGGGGCAAGCAATGGACTTGGAGGCTTTTGTGCTCCAATGCCAAACTCAGGCCACCAAAACACCACACAAACAAATGAAAGACAAATTTTAGAACTAGAAAACTGAAATCCTTCGGTTTAAAACTAAAATTTTTACTTGTAGAACTCTTAAGACTAAAAAAATAGTAATTTTCAACCTCTTTTTAGTTTCAAACCTCCTTTCTCAAACAAATAGGGGCTCCTATTTATAGAAACCCCCGAATGCCTCTTAGAATTGCAACCAACGATATGGGACTTGCAAATTTATGCAAGTCTCAATCACAAATCCAACACACAGTCAGATTCAAGGTACAAAATGAAATCAACGATCTACAAGTCTCAATACTAATAATAATGACAGAAAGAATATAAAAAGGGGATTGCACCTTCAAGGGCCTGTTTGGCCTAATTTTGTGGAGAGAAGGATGAAGCAGTAATGGCTTGACCTTCTCTCCTCATGCTACATGCCCACTATAATGGGACGTGGTTGAGAATAGGTGGGGTGGGTGGTGGAACCGAAGGCGGCGCTAGGGTTTTACCTCTAGTCACCTCCTCTCTTATTTCTTTGCTAACAGACCCTTAGGGTCTTGGAAATGGACGGGTGAGAGGAGTATATATTCCTTCCCTTTAATTCGCTTTGTGAACCGGGTCCTGGTCTATAGTGGACTGGGCCTGGTCCTTTAAAAAATGTCGGGCCCATCCTTTCATTATATATATATATACGCACCATCTATATTGGGTCAGGGAAAAATAAAATAAAATAATAAATAAATAAATAAAAACTAATTATTAGTCCATTAGGAATTAATTTATTTAAAACATGACTCATAAGTAAAATAAATATCATTTTACGGATACTGGTTTTGAATTAATTAACCAGATAAAGAAAAATTAATCAGCTATGCAAACGCACACAAAATCATGATTTAAAGGGTAAAATGATCAATTCTTTTAATTACTCAAAGTGCCTTGGACAATAAAATGGAATAAAATTACCCATTAATCTAATTTTCCTTGATTTAATTAATTAAGAAAATAATTATCCAAAAAGGGTTTTATTGTTTTGTATTTTCCCTTTGATTAATTTCAATAAAAATATTCCTTGAATATCATAAATTTCCACAAAAACTTAAAAATACCCTTGGAGATTTCTTTATCAATTTAAAAGGGTGAAATATTATCCCAAATGATTTCATAAAAATTACCTAGACCCTTTAAGGTGCACAACTGATTTTATTTATTGTCCAAGGGCTCCAAGCACTTAAAATAAATTACGGGAGGTCAAAAATTAGGTGTCAACACCTAGGACTAGGAGGGAAAGGGATAGGGCTTAGAGTTTCTAGCCAAACTCGGTCTAGTCTTTTTCACTCTAGGTTTTTGGGGTTTCCCCTGTGAAAAATCACACATCATGGGACCCTTTAAAGTTAAAATAAACGGAACCTATGCATAAAAACTATATGGAATATTAGTAGTTCATGCTCTATGACTATAATATGCCCTGTATGTCTATTTCTGTGATGTGAAAGTCTTGTTCTTGGAGGTCTTCACCGCCTAAAAGTAACTTTTGTGTATAATTTGCTATTTGAATAGTATATGTATTAAGAATGTTGTGTATGTCTAGCATCATGCTTCTTTTAAACACTGCCTGAGTATGTTTAAATGAGGAAGTGTAAAGTTTTTTCCCTTAGTCTAATATTTATTGTATTCAGAGGAAGTATTGTATATCAGAGGATATACTTGAGGTATCCTCTATGTATATTCAAGTTTTTGGATACTTACAATATATAAGAATTTATCTATCCTATATATTTGTGGTATATCACCTGCATAAGTCTAAAATTGTAATGTTTTTCTGCATATAATGGCCTTAGTATGGGCCCATTTCCCTTGAATTTTCACACATTTGGCCTTTTACTTGCATGTCACATTTAAGTGTATATTTCGGCCAGTTGGTCTTGAATCTCGAGTGGTCTGTTTTTTTGGTTTATTTTTCTGTCAATTAAATTGGAGATCTATTATTGCCAGTATTTACATGATCATATGCATAAACTATATACATTTAATTTTCTTTTTCTTTGTATCTGGTATAAATGTCCTCTAATCCTTACCCTTTTGTGCTTCACGTGATAATGATCAGGCCATTTCTCTACATCTGAAAACCTATTGGGCTTAAAGCCCAACTACCTCTACTTGTTAATCGAGTCTGATAAAAAGAAAGGGAAGCTAATATTTGCATGAAGGCCCAACCATAGGTGGAAATGGTTTGAAGGCCCAGCTATGAGTAAAAATAGCCAACTGGTGAGCTTAGGTAGGCCCACCAGCCTAACCCTCCCTTTTATATTCATTTTTTTTGTGTATGTATATGTAATTGTAAAAACATGTGAAATATTGGAACCCTTATGCATGCTTAGAATTAGGAAAACATAGCATTATTAGGAATACTACCTAAATGCTTTCAAAACTCGGCTAATTTTTACTTTGCATTAATATGGTGCTTAACCAAATTTTTCTAAGATTTAAAATTGGTTCAACGTTCGGACAAATTAAATCGTTTCAAAGAATGACCAAGTAATAACTGATTTGGGCCCTTTTGTAGAATTTGGAAATAAAAAGTGGATATTTTAAAGGGAAAATGACCTAATAATACTACTTAATACTCTATATTACAAAATATAAGAATACTTTTCCTTATCTATAAAACATACCAACAAAATTATAAAATATACCAGATCTAAAAAAATTAAAGGCTAAGCCCACCCTTCCCCTTTTCCTATTCTCTGTTTCAACAGATCTGCCCCCCCCCCCCCCCCCCCCCCTCTTTCCTATTCTCTGTTTCAACAGATCTCCCCCACCCCTCCCTCCCCCTTTTCCCTATTCTTTTCCTATTCTCTGTTTCAACAGATCTGCCCCACCCTTCCCCACCTTTCCCTATTCTCTGTTTCAACATATCCGCCCCACACTTCCCTTCCCCTTCTCCCGTTCTGTCTCCTCCGAGAACTCTACCACCCCACCCTTTTCTTCCCCTTCTCCCAGTTCTCTGTGTCCGTTAGAGCATATATTGATGAATCCAGCTGCATATCTAAAGAACACAGATTTGAAAAAACATCAATTTCGTCATTTTTGTCAAAGACTTTTGATTTGGTTGATGACCCTTCATTGGATTCAGTTATTTCTTAGGGTAGAGTGAGAAAGCTTTTTAATTGCATCACTACGTGAGATTTGAAGCGTGATTCTTTTTCAAATTTCGAAGCGAGATTCAAATTTGTATTAAAGTTGTATGATAATTGTATGCTGCGTTTGTATGAAAATTGTAAATTAAGTTTTTTATGTTGTTGTTGTATAAATTTGTATGAATATTGGATAAAAGTTGTATACAATGTTATTGTAGTTGTTTTAAATTTCCAAAAATCTAACATGAACTTAACAAAATTTACACAGTTATATACATATTTCATACAGTTTTCACATACGAAAAATGTGAGAATTCTAAGCGTTGAGCGAGATATACACATTTCATACAGTTTTCATACACAAAAATTTGAGCGAACTTAAGCCTTGAGCGAGATATACACATTTCATACAGTTTTCATACACAAAATTTTGAGCGAAAATTTTCGTATATGTTTTGTAATAAATCTATTGTCATATTTTGTAAACTGAAAAGTATAGTCATATTTTATAAATATACTCTATTCTTATGTATATATAGGTTATTCTCCCTATTTTAAAACTGTTTGGGGCCTTAAGCCCAACTGTTGAAAACTATAGTTGCCTCGTTGAACTTCTAAAAAATGAAATTTGAGGCAAGTATTTAAAGGTTGCTGGGTAGAATCATTTCTGGTTTAAACACTTCAATCACTTGGGATAAAATTTTGAAAATTTGAAGTCAAAGACTTGTGATTTTTTCGGAGACAGAATTGGACTTTGAATTTGGATTTAAACGATTTTTGAATTGTATTAGGCTGAGAAAGCCCAAAATGCGGTGGACTGAAAATAAAGGGAATCCTGTTTGGACCAAGTTTGAAGTAAGATGGAATTTGGACGGGACTATGAGTTGGCTCGTGAGCTTCAAATAAATAAAATTGGATTTGAATAAAAAAATACTCTCATTTTTCTATATATATATATATAACCCATGGGTACTAAATTCATTTTATTAGGACTAAAATAGTAGTGACTATACTCAGGAGAAATCCCGATGTGTCTTAGTTTGGCAATAAAGTGAGTTGAACACTTATGCAGATTTTTCAAATCCAGAACCCCTTTTTCAGGGGACTTTTTTGCCAAAATCTTTCTTGAGTTATGATATGATTAAATGACATTTGCGGAAACCTAAACATTTTTAAGCAAATAATACAATAATCACACATTAAAGCTCGTAGATCAACCGTATTCTACGGATCCTTAATACTAGGATGCTTAAAACCTTTTCTAGGGGATCACCAGAACCCTTATCTCAAACTCTGGTCCAAAAGGATTTTTCTCTTGTTTGAATAAATCCTTTTAACTTGGTTTTCCTAGTTTTACTTAATAAATTAGGTGGTGACTCTAAAATACATAAAATCCAATTAGAGCACCAACAACCTCCTAGCAGCTTTTATGCGCCCTCGTAAAACTGAATCGTAACACAAACTTATTATTTGTGTATAATTTGAGTATGTATAACTCTCAATCACAATCTTATTTGGAGAGAAAAAGCCTATTTGATTGATACATTTCTCTTTTATTGTAACAACAAACTTTTTAGGAAATAAATCCTTCAAATTTGTACAACTTTTTGACTGGCCGACTTAGAGCTTGGCCAACAGTTATCTAAGAAAACTGTATCAGTCTTTTGATTTAAAAGCTTTAACTTCTTTGGACATTTCCTTCATCAGTTGTCACGACCCAACGGGAGGGCCATGACGGGCACCCGGAGCTAACCCACCGGGCACCTCTCATCGTACATTCACATTCATATCTAGGTGAGCCACGTGGCCTACTCATGATTTCTATACATCAATCATACTAATCTCATTGGGCAACAATACATTTATATCATCATCAACAACTATGACCATATCCATATACACAAGACGACGAGGCTAACAAAATAATATATAAAATATCAGCCGACAAGGCTAAAATACATCTAACTATACACCACTGTCTACGTGCCTCTAAAAAGAGTATGTAACATCATATAGATGGGACAGGACCCCGCCATGCCCATATGTATGTACATAAAAGAATAATACCAACAGCTCCGGATCAAATGGAGCTCCCCTATGCAGTCCCTGAACAAGTAATCTATGGATCAAGTCTGTCTCTCTGTCCGCCTGTGGGCATGACGCAGCGTCCACAAACAAAAGGACGTTAGTGCGAATAATGTACTGAGTACGTAAAGCATAATCAACATCATAATAGAAGCATAAGAAATAACATAAGATAGGAGAGTCATGAGATAATAGAGCCATTTGTACCTCTAGTGGCAATCATCATGTTTTCTTACCCTTTTTCTAATAGGAACCTTCCATTTCTAATGCTTACATATATATTAGTACCATACCCGACCATAAAGGTTTGGTGTCTCCCATACCAGGCCATGACAAGGCTCGGTGTTATACATACCTGACCCTACCAAGGCTCAGTGTTATTCGTACCCAACTGCAATGGTGTGCGCGCGATAGATATCATACCCCGCCATATAAGCCTGGTGTTACATAATGGCCATACATAGATATACATGTATACATAAGAGTCCATAAGTATCATCACCATTGTTGTTTTCACTATATCCTTCCTTAGAGAATCAACTATCATACCATAAAGGTAATGGCATCGTGAGAATATCGAGAATCATGAGCTTTAGTAATTCTAGGGATGGAGTAATTTGGAAGACATTATGGAACTCATGAGAAGGTATATAGTAATGGAATCATGCCGTAATGAAAGAAAGGTTAGCCTTACATACCTCGTCGTCTTCTTAACTACTTAACATTCACCGTCGAAGCTTGAGAAATCTACATTTAGAAGGATTCATACCATAGTTAAGCCTTTAAACACACTCTTAAATTGAAACTAGAATAATTCATGAGCTAACAAAAATTGGGCTGCATTTCCCCTATTTCATCGACTTCCACCATATTACAAACAATCCCCAAACAACAATAACAACATCCACAATATCATAATCAAGTGATCACGTTCCATTAAGTCTTCCATATTCATTCTCATATTCAACTTACACAAACAACTTCACACCAACCCTTTGCACATTTTTATACAACGCTTCCTCATCACCATTATTACCTTCCATAACAAGATTATATCCATATTATACTAAGAATCATAACTCAAGTTAGCTTACTACTCAAAACATTATGAAATCTATATTTAAGCTTCACTTTCTACTTCCTTTCCTTATCCAAGTTATTCAAACTATAAACACGCTTAAAAACATGTAATGAAAACTAATCTTTTATCTCCTAGGAATGAGCTTTGGACCAACATATCAACTTGTGCAAAACCCTAGCAACAATACCCAAGTAAATCTTGAAGCCTACTAACCCTAGTGAGCCTTCTAACACATGAGCACTTCAATTCTTGCTATTTGATCTTTGTTTTCTCTTGGGTTTGAGTGATTTATGCTTGGGGAAGAGTTTTGGAGCTCTCAAGACTTGTGGAAATGTTGGAAATGAAATAAAAGAACAAGGGTCGTCTATTATACAAAAATAAAAAAGCTGCCCGATGGACTTATACGGACCACTTATACTGTCAGTATAACTTATACAGTCCGTATAAGTGGAGTGTAATAATCCCACCCTAAAAATACCCTTCTCTGGAAGGGTTTATACGGACCGTATAATTGGTCATATAACCCACTATTTTCCAAAACTTTCTCTCGTTGATTCGTTTGACTTCAAATCCTTGTGGAACCTCCTTTGCACTTATATAACACTTTATTAACCATAAAATAGGCCCTATATCAGCCCCTCAATACATTTCTAAATACATATCAATTCAACTATCGCGCAAACTCTTCCAAACATGACTTGCATTGCGCTTCCTTGAACAAATTAGTTCCATCGACTCATATAACTTCAAAATCTTATGGTATTCACTTAAAACTATTAGATACCCTTCTTAATCTCATAATAACCTCGTGTTCATCGTAAGCTCGCATTAGTCGACTCACAAGGCAATAAAATCTGAAATATCCGAGATGTAACATCAGTCCCCAGTATATCGCCCTGATTCTTCTTCTCGAAAGTTTTTTGAATCATTCTTAATTTCCTGAACCTTCAATGTTTGACCAACCCAATATATTTAAGGTAACATGTTTGTTGCTGTTTCATTGAAAAACTTGCCGGAAAAAAACCTTTCTTTGTTTTCAGGGATAAAAACTAGACGAGGGGAAATAAAGTGCAGCACGCGCTTTCTAAGTCCTCAGGGTAATTTTGTAATCTTCCCTTTCTTTTGAACTCATTTATTGTTGGGATTAACTTCCCTTCTGCTCCTGCAATAAATGTTGAAATTTTCTTAAAAAAAACATTCAAAGAAATAAAACTTAACTCGAGTGATATTGACTTTCTATCATTTGGTATGAATTTCTTCCCTATAATCTTATCTTGTTAAATACTCATTTTCTCATCCCTTCTGCTCACTTGATCTATTGATTTTTTTTTAATCCATAAACTCGCCTTGCATATGTCACCACCGGGCATTCCATTCATCGAAACCTTTTGCCGGGATGAGCTCTACTCTCTCCGGCATTTGAAATTCTAACCGTCTGAATGAAGCTGCGATTATGACATTTGTATCTTGAACCCAAGGTCTCCCTGATACAACCTTGAAATCTATGCCTCCATTTACTACTTGAGACTTAGTATTCCTTTCCCCTCCTCCGGTGACAACTAACAATTCTAGAATGTTACACCTCAGAAATTTCTCCGTGAACGTACAATGAATAGACCAACGAAGAGTATGAGTGTACGATGTTTTACTAAGAAGGGGATGACTACTTATGAGTTTTGAAAATGCGAAAGTTGCAGATTTGCACTTCAGCCCAGTTGGTCGTAAAATAGAATACGGCCCATAAACTGCTATCGTCTTTCAACATTCCAAAACTTCAACTTTCTGCCAAATGTCTAAATGGTTAAATACGACTCAGAATACGGACCGTAAATTGAAATACGGCCCGTAAACTGTGACCGTAAACCACCATGACTCCAGCAAACCTTTCCGGTTCTGTTATGCTTAAATACGGTCGTGAAGGACGGACCGTAAACCAGAATACGGCCCGTAAACTGGGTTTACGGCCACTGTGCACTTCGACTACTGTTCATAAAAATCAGATTTTAAGTTAAGTATAAGGGACCCTTTTTCATTCCATTCATTTCATTTTCACTCCACAATTCAAGAAACACCTAGAATACTCTCTAATATTCATCCACAAGAGAATAAAAGGAAAATCAAGATCAACAACACCAAATCCATGAAATCAAGAGTGTGAAACTCATCAAAGTTCATCTACACCAAGAAATTGCAAAGGAAGTGAAGTAGGGTTTTTGGTATAGAAGAGTATTGCTACTCAAGGCTTGTTCCTACCCTATCTAAGGTAATTTTTATGAATTTCTCATGATGATTGAAGTATTTATACGTTGAAACACTTGGATTATAGAAGAGTGTAGTAAATGGGTCACAAAATGTGAATAACCCCCTAGTTGAATGATAGTTGGATTGAATTATGAATGTTGATGAGTTGGGAGTATAAATATGTTATAAATGACGTGTAGACTATGAAATAGGTGTGATGTATGAGAAAATGTGATGATGAGCTAAAACCCATAAATGTGGGGAAATTGGAGAAAAATGGTGGAATGTGGTAAATGTTGATAAATGACAATTGTTGATATGATATGGTGAGTATTGTTGTGAATGTTTGGTAGTTGAAATGAAACACGGGAAAAGTAGTAGAAACAAAGGAAATGCTACCCAATTTTTCCCTAGAAATAGTAGCGTGTTCTTCTCATCGATTGACTAACGATGGTACGAATTCTCTCTTGAAGGTAGAGACGTGACATCAAAGGAAATCAAGCAAACGATAGCATAATTAAATGACAAAGGTATGTGAGGCTTATCTTTTCTTCCAAAAGGCATGAATCCTTCAAGTCTTATATAATCCTTCTACAAAACGAAGCTTATGAGTCCTTCAATAAATTGAATTACATATGAATATGATGGTGATGATAATGAGCTAGAGTATAGCGATTCAAGAAATTGTGGCATGATGTTCTTATAAGGCTAATGATGTTATCTTTGTTATCACTCTCCTTATGCTCTATTCCCTTCAAGACGAGGCACGATACTCATAAACATTCATAATATAATCGGGGGTTCACGACCTTACGTCACCCCGACATAGTGTGGTTGCCCTTAAAGCTTAACGTATGCTCTTAATGCTAATATATGATATGTCTATAAGATGATTAACAATGTTAGTTTGTAATGCGATGATGATATGTATAAGATACCAAGAAATGATAAGATGATGCTATGTTATGAGATGTGTAATAGTGATGTGTTATGATTGATTTTGTGATGATAAGATTCCACCGTGCCTATTTGGCCGGGCATGTCACCGCGAATGCGGGCTGCGTATGATTCCACCGCGCCTATATGGCCGGGCATGTCACCGCTAATGCGTGCTGCTATGATTACACCGAGCCTAGAGGGTCGGGCATTATCACCACTAATGGGCGGCATATGAGGATTACCCGGACGCGGGTACTGATGCGTAGTACGATGTGACGATGTACGTGATGAAATATGTGATGACGTTTGTGATGATAAATGTGATGATATATTAGATATGACAAAACACATACTATGATGATGTAAAATATGATATATGTAAAGAGTATGTTGCTTATAACACTCAAGCAGGTTATATCTTTTCTTATGATTCATGATGCTTCTATGACATTGTTCATTTCATTCCTGCCTTACATACTCAGTACAATGTTCGTACTGACGTCCGTTTTCTTTGGACGCTGTGTTCATGCCCACAGGTAGAAAGGGAGGAGATCTTGCTCCGGACTCTTAGAAGTTGTTAGCTGACTGAAAGCACTCCTTTGTTCCGGAGGTGCTCATGATGAATCTTTTGTGTACAGTTGCATGTGCAATCCAATAGAGGCTCGTAGATACTCAATGTGGGTTATGTGGTTTCACGACGTGGATATTGTGTAAATATATTGATATATGTTGTTGTATAAAAGCTTTATGCTTTTTAATGAAAAGCAGTTTCTTTTGAAAAATGAGCATGAAATAGATAAATGATCGTTGAATGAGCCTAGGAAGTAATAATACAAGCGGTGCTCGGTGGTTAGCCCCGGGTACCCGTCGCGGCCCCTAGCTGGGTCGTGACATAGAACTCCTTTCTAATTTCTCTGGATAGTTTTATTTCATCCATCATTGCCAACTGCTCTATGAATCCCCACTGAATAAAATTCACCGCACTTCTCGGAACAATGGCAACTCCAAAAATATGCAATTATTAATCAAAGCGAAAATCATCAAATCATTAGGTCGGGGTGAAATTTCTTCCACACTTCTGCTGCCAATAGAAAGTACTTTCTTTCGTTCATATTCGCAAACTCCGGACACCCCATCATTTCTACTCAGAGGAATTTCCTTGGTTTTCTCGGGCTCATCAATTATCATGTTAATAACATGACGTCGTTCGGTTTGAAGCTCTTACTTAACCAAATCCTTATTCTTTCTGTAATTGTCTTTGACCTTGTCACTTAAAAATTCTTTTAAGTGGTCATCTTTTAACAACGACGCAACCTCATCCCTGAGGTGCCTGTACTAAGCGAGTCGATGACCATGGGTCCCATGGTAATCGTAAAATAAGCTCATATCCCTTTGACTGGGATCTGATCTCATTAGTCAGGGCCGCTTCGCATCGTCAATCTTGCTTATTGCTGCGACCAACTCTACTAAACAAAAATTGAAATTATATTCTGATAACCTCAGATTTTCAATATTATTTGTAACTGAATCCACGATTGCAGATTTGGGCTGCAATCCTCGCCTATTTTGACTTGAATATCTTTCTATTAGAATTTGGACTTTCATATTGATTATTTCGATTCCATTCTGGTGTTGAATGGGATCTTTCCTGTTGACTATACGGTTGATATCTTTCTTTTTCAAATCTGAAATAGTGATTAACATTCCTTCTAGGTCTGTCATGGTTATGACTCCAGCCCATTGATCCAGCCGGTAACCCAAACTGGTCATCTTCCACTCAAATTTTTGCACTACTAAAAAACTGGCAAAATTCGACGGACAAAAAATCGACGGACTGCGTCGCTTTGAAAAACCGACGGAAAACTGACGCAGTGCGTCGGTTTTGTGTATTTCTAATTTTTTTAATTAAAAAACCGACGGACAACGTCGGTTTTTTCTGCAAAATTTTGAAATTATATTTCCGCCAATTGTTTTTGACAAAAACCGACGTCCCATGTCGGTTTTATTAAAAATATATATATATTAAATAATTTATAATTCATTTTGTTTTGTAAAATATTAATAAACGAATTTTTTTTTAAAGAAACCGACGGACTACGTCGGGTTTTAATTTATTTTTTTTGGTCAAGGGCTGGTCAACATTTTAAAAAAACGACGGACCGCGTCGGTTTTTCCGTCGGTTTTCTTTTAACAATATGATAGAAACGGGTTTGGCATATCATTTGCTATCTTTCCCAAAAAAAAAAAACCCCACTTCTCTCTAAAATAAAAAACCCTATCCCGCCGCCTACCCCCCTCCGCCCACGCCCGCCACCTGCTGCTACCGCCGCCCACCCGCCGCTACCTACGCAGCCCAACCCCACCTACTCCAGCCCCGTTTTAAACTTGTAATTTGAGGTAGTTTCTTTTAAATTAGGGCTTTTAAAATTCTTTCAATTTTAGTTTTATTTGTAGATTTTAGGCCTAATGTTAGTCTAATTAGCTTTGTTAAACATCATTTGTAATGTTATTAATGTTGAATTTGTGAAAAAATGTAAACTTTATTTGACTAGTTTACTTTTCATTTTTTTTTCTTGAGATTGTGCTATATTTTATGTTCATTGTCATTGTATTTGTGTTAGCTTAGTTATCATTGTTTTAATATTATTAATGTTGAATTCGTGCAAAAATGTATACTTTATTTGACTAGTTTTTTTTTTTTTTTTTTTGGAATTGTGCTTTTTGTTAGAATCCATAAGTTAGTAGAATTTTTATTGAGCATTCAAAATTGGAATTGATTGAGATTGTGTTTTTCAAAGTAGAATTGTTAACTTATAGTATTTCTATAACCTCAAAACTAAAGTGTAGACTTTATTTGCCTAGATTTACTTTTCAAAGTTATATTAAAGTTAGAATCCATAAGTTATTAAAGTTAGAATTGTTATTGAGAATTCAAAGTTAAAATTGGTTAGGATTGTGCTTTTCAAGGTTAGAATGTTAAGTTATAATATTTCTATAACAATATTATAACCTCAAAACTAAAATGTAGACTTTATTTGGCTAGATTTACTTTTTAATTTTTAGAATTGGTTGGGATTGTGCTTTTCAAAGTTATATTGAAGTTATAATCCATAAGTTGTTAAAGTTAGAATCCATAAGTTATTAAAGTTAGATTTGTTATTGAGAACTGAAAGTTAGAATTGGTTGGTGTTGTGCTTTCTTAAATTATTGTTAAATTTGTGAAAAAATGTAAACTTTATTTGACTAGTTTACTTTTCATATATATATAT
Organism: Lycium barbarum; assembly: GCF_019175385.1. Lineage (NCBI taxonomy): Eukaryota > Viridiplantae > Streptophyta > Magnoliopsida > Solanales > Solanaceae > Lycium > Lycium barbarum. The sequence goes on along the minus strand of NC_083337.1, from coordinate 123,808,964 downwards.
ATATATATATATATATATATATATTTTTTTTTTTTCTTGAGATTGTGCTAATTTTTATGTTCATTGTCAATGTATTTGTGTTAGCTTAGTTAGAATTGGTTGGGATTGTGCTTCTCCAAGTTATATTAAAGTTAGAATTGTTATTGAGAATTCAAAGTGAGAATTGGCTGTGGTTGTGCTTTTCAAGGTTAGAATTGTTAAGTCATAATATTTCTATAACCTCAAAACTAAAATGTAGACTTTATTTGGCTAGATTTACTTTTCAATTTTTAGAATTGGTTGGGATTGTGATTTTCAAAGTTATATTGAAGTTATAATCCATAAGTTGTTAAAGTTAGAATCCATAAGTTATTAAAGTTAGAATTGTTATTGAGAATTGAAAGTTAGAATTGGTTGGGATTGTGCTTTTAAAAGTTATATTAAAGTTAGAATCCATAATTTATTAAAGTTAGATTTGTTATTGAGAATTCAAAGTTAGAATTGGTTGGGATTGTGCTTTTAAAAGTTATATTAAAGTTAGAATCCATAAGTTATTAAAGTTAGAATCCATAAGTTATTAAAGTTAGAATTGTTATTGAGAATTCAAAGTTAGAATTGGTTGAGATTGTGTTTTCTTAAGTTATATTTTAAGTTAGAATTCTTAAGTTAAAATATATTTCTATAACCTCAATAATTTGTGGGTATATTTTTGTAGATGGATCGTATGTGGATGTATAATATAAATAATAGTGATCGTGTGGTGTACACGATGAATTTGTTGACAAGTTTACACACATGCAATGTCACTTCACCCTTTTCAAAATGAAGGGGTAATTAGGTGTGCTTGTTCTCGTTGCCGGTGTAAGAAGTATGTGAAACCGGAAGCGGTTAGGGTTCATTTATATAGTCGTTGGGCTTATGTTTTAGTTTGGATTTCATAATGGACTTATGTTTTATGCTTTATGAAACTAGTTAATGGTACTTTTGGTTGGACATTTAAATATTTTTGAACTTTGAGTCTATTTAGATTGTATTTAATGTGTTTAGATAGTGTTTGATGTGTTTGATTGTTACTTAGGGTGATTTTATGTGTTGTAGCTCTTTTAGAATTGATTTGGAGAATTTTAATGCTAGTTTTTAGCAGCTTTTGGTACTGGTTTCTGTGAAGGTGTGGCTACAGAAAATGCATGAATTGCATGCAGGAAATTTTCTAGAAAACCAACGAAAAACCGATGCAGTCCGTCGATTTTCTGGAAATTAATTTTGGAAATTTTCCAGAAAACTGACGAAAAACCGACTCAGTCCGTCGGTTTTCTAGAAATTAATTCTTAAAATTTATTAAAAAACCGACGCACTGTGTTGGTTTTTTATTTTAAAATAAAAAAATTTAAATAAAAAACCGACGCAGTGCGTTGGTTTTTTCATAAAATATATATTGTTTTAATATAAGATCAAAAATCAGAAATTAAAAAAACTGACTCAGTCCGTCGGTTTTTTTATTTATTTTTTATTTTTTAAAATTATTGGATAAAACCCGACGGACCACGTAACCGACGCAGTCCGTCGGAAAAAACCTACGTGATCCGTCGGTTTCCAAAAAGCGAGGCTATGTAAACCGACGGACCGTAAAGGGTCGGTTTCCCGTCGGTTTCATTAAAAAAACCGACGCGGTCCGTCGGTTTTCGTCGTCGATATTTTCCTTTTTTTTAGTAGTGTTGATTCGTACTTATTATGAACATCCGCCCATGTTGTAGCAGGAAATTCCAACAGGCTTTCTTTTCATTTCAACGAGGCATTCGAGCTTTTATGGTTTTAATCCCTTGGCAAATGCCTCTGCTTCCCATTCATCCGGGACTGCCAGCAATAATATTCGCTCCTTTTGGAACCTAATAAAAAACTCACAAAGCAACTCAGCATTTCCTTGGGCAATCTTGAAGATATCTACCTTTCTTGCTAACACCTTATTTGCTCCAACATGTGCTTTGATAAAAAAAAACATCCTCAAGTAATTCAAAAGAATGAATCGAATGCTCCGGAAGAAGTGAATACCAAGCCATTGCCCCTTTGGACAACGTTTTACCAAACTTCTTGAGTAGAATGAATTCAACTTTGTCTGGATGCATATCATTCCCTTTAACGGCATATGTGTATGCGATCACATGATCTTGAGGATCTGTGGTTCCATCATATTTGGGTAGATCCAGCATTTTGAACCTCTTTGGGATTAACTTAGGCATTGTGCTTGGTTGGTATGGCAACTGCAATATCTTTTTGAATCCAGTCCCTTCAATACCGGAGGGGCTCCTGAAATTTGGTCTATTCGGGAATTGAACGCCTTAAATTATTTTTCGTTTTGATCCAATTGACTGTTTAATTCTTTCTCATTCTTTTCTACCCGACTGGAAAGGGCCTCCAAGTATTGCATAATTGTCTTTGTCACATTAAGTTCACCGTTGCTTTCTCCGTGCTCAGCATTGGTGTTTGGTAAGTTTGTTCCAACATTATTTCTTCGTGCTTGTAAATCAACGATAGCCTTTTGCTACTTTTCCAGCAGGTCCAGGATTTTTGCTAACCCTGGATTTGCAGCAGCTACTTCTTCTTCGTGCTCAAGAAAAGGACCGGGAAACGCGGCGGCATAGGAACCACGGGACCCCCATCAGGAGTTAAATCATTTCTCGTACGCTTGGATCCACGAGGGGAAATATGGTCTTGATGATTCCTCGCCCTGCTTTCTCCTATTGACGGATATCTTTCTTGTGCATTAACGTTGTTCAACACTCCATCAGCTTGATTTCCAGTTTTCGGCATTATTAAAAAATACCTGGTTACAGAGATTAAAAAGTGATAAGTAAAGTAACTAGAGCAACAAAACAACATCACTATTATTCTAAGCCCCGAGGTGGATGCCAAACTGTTTACCCTAAAAAAGAGTACAGTTAAATATGTTTGTGGTCTAAATGATATGTAATTTGATTTGTTATAAACAGTGAATAAAATGCTAATAATGACTAGAGAAATCAAATGAATAAATCAGTAAAGAATTTTAAACAATAATGAATTAAATAAACCTGGGCTTTGTTGATCGTTGGAGAAAATCCTTTGATAGGTTTTCCTCCGGTGGAACTATTGTATGCTTCGGCCTTGCAGAATTAATGTTAAATTGGTACAAAAGAATGATAAAGTAAGCTTAATTACGAAAGATTGAATAGTATGACTATGTGTAAGTAGTTGTTATTCGATGATCTTTTTAGAGGCCTTTAAGCTCCTTTTTATAGTACAAATACATCAGCACTTAAGATGTGATTAAATTCTAATAATGAGTAATGACAAACAATAAATGCTACTTTTAATTCTAAATCGTAACGTCGTCTTCGAACCCGGACCAGTCAACAATGTTTATCTTTCATTAATAATCCGAGACAATTTCCTTGGTTGGTTTGCTCCGGGGTCTCTCATTCCGATTAAGTTAAACGACTAAGCAGTGTTTCACCTTCAACCGCCACGTGTTCCTTTCTCGTCTTGCTTAGTTACTTTCCTACTGTACTAAATGGAGGCAGATGGAGATGTATTATAGGTTCAGCTGAATTCAATATTTTCGTCAAAAACTACAAAAAATCGACAAATATAAAATTCTCAAAACTCATAATTTCAAAAATATAACGTGTTTACTGTTTAGTACTAATAACTTAAAAATTGAACCTATCAAATTTAATTTCTAAATTTGCCTCTCTACAAAGTTTCATTCCATCTTCTCTCAAAGGGATAGATGTAATCTAGTTTAGTTTTAAGCTCATTAAAATATTCAATTCGGTCGTAAAATTGTAAAGCGATTTTTTTTTTGGTGCTCTTAATATTATGTAAGTCCATAAATAGGCATTGTCATCTAAGATTTCTCTAAATACATAAAGTGACAAAACATGAAATGATCTAAAAAAGCTGCTCAAATTGGTTTTTAATCTGTTTCATCCAATCCAAGTTCCAGACACAGAATAAAGTGTCGTTTATAGTGTTTGAACATTATCTATTGGAAATATTGAAGAAATCGACAACAATCACAGTTCACCAGAAAAGGGTTGAGTCTTGGTTCTCCGGTGAACATACAAAATGTGGAAGTGTGAAATGAAAACTTGAAAGAGTAAAGTTGAAGTGGGAAAAAAGCAATGGCTGATTCCAAATGGAAATGGACACGTGACAAGACATTCAAGAACCTTCCAAGAAATTTCCCTCTTTATATAAATTAGTTTTTTGATGTAATAATTAGTTTGTTAGAAAGTGGCAAATTAGGATAGGACATCTGTACAGTCCGTTTTGACAATTTTCATTCTTTGTATTCCTATATATACATGCACTGTGAAGAAGAGTAATACACAAGCAAAATTTTCGTATCATTTGTCTTTTACAATTTTATAGTCTTTCATGGTATCAGAGCATTGAGATCCAATCTCAGCTCATTTTTTTCATCCTTGTTTTAGCTTCAATCATCTGCTATAATGGGAGACAACGTTGAAGCAGCTACTGGGACTCAAGTTCCCCTTTTAGCTGCGGATACTGGATCAAAAGAGGTCATCAATACCTCTCACCCTTTCTTTATTTCACCATCAGATTCACCTGGTACACTCTTTGTCAATACAGATTTTGATGGAAAAAGTCTTGGGGATTGGAAAAGAGCTATGTGGATAGCTTTGACTACTAAGAATAAGGTTGGGTTCATAGATGGTTCAACTCCAGAACCGAAAGTAGGAAGAGATCTTCAAAATGCTTGGTGTAGATCCAATAACATGGTAATTTTCTGGTTACTGAACTCTCTATCTTTAGACATCTCTAACAGTGTGCTTCATTATTCTACTGCTAAGGATATTTAGGAGGAGTTGAAGGCTAGATTTGGCCAAATCTCAGGTGCTAGACTCTATCAGCTCCAAAAGGAACTGAGTGACCTTGTTCAAGGTCCAACTGACATAGCAACTTATTTTACTAAAATAAAATGACTCTGGAATGAATTAGACACTTTGGATCTTTTATTCCTTGCCCTTGTCTTTGTTCTTGTAAAGCAAAGGAGAAAAACATTAAATCTAAGCAAGATAAACGACTTGTCAAATTTTTAATGGGACTCAATGATTCATAATATGGTGCTAGGGGTAACATTCTTATGATTTCATCCCTACCCACTATTTCTAATGCATATGCACTATTACTCCAAGAAGAAAAACAAAGAAAAGTTCACAACACACAAAAATACCCAGGTGAATCATCCTCTTTTGTTGCTGCAAACCAAGAAATTTTTGCACAAAAACCCTTTGCTACTGATTTTAGAACCCAAAGAGGATATTATGACAACAAGAAATCTGGAAACATTTTCAAGTATTACAAGAAACCAGGTCATTCTATTGAGAAATGCTACAAACTTCATGGATTTCCACCTAATTTCAAGTTTACTAAACAGAGGAATTTTCAGAACTCCGTTCAGGGTAATGTAGTGTCTTCTAATGAGAATTTTGGGGAAGTGTTCATGTCTAATGCAGAAACAAGAGAACAAGGGAAACTTCTTTCCCCTGAACAATTGGCACAAATAGTGCAAATGCTTCAATATGTGAAAAATGGAGACCAAAGCACTGTTTCTGATGGCATGGCTTCTGTAAACTGTGCTGGTATAACCCTTTGTCCTATTTCTTTTTCTTTAAATGTAAAATATGACTCTACAAGTTATTCTAAAACTACTTGGGTCATTAATTCAGGCGCAACAAAGCAAATGGTTTACAACAAGACGTTCTTCTTTAATTTTAGACCTTCGCCTAAGGTCATCTCTATTAATTTACCTAATTCTCAGAAAGTTAATGTTTCTCATATAGGTTCATTCAAGCTTTTCTCAAATCTAATAATTCACAATGTTCATTATGTCCCTTGTTGTCATTATAACCTTCTATCTGTTCATAAGTTGTGCAAACAACTTTCTAACATAGTCTTTTTCACCTCTTCTCATTATTTCATGCAAGACCCTTCAATGAAGAGCCCAATGATCCTTGGTGAAAGTCAGAATGGTCTATACATTTTCAAGAATATGATTCTAGTGGTTTCTTCATATGCAAAGTCTTGTTCTAGAGTTTCTAAGCCTATTTTCAATTCCCAGAAGCATATTGTATCCAATTTATATTCTAGTTCTTTTTCTGTTACTAAGAGCAAGTTATGGCATGTAAGGTTGGGTCATATACCCTTATCAAATATTAAGAATATTAATGAAATTTTAGTTGATGTTTGTTTTACATTTACTATTCCTTGTTCTATTTTCCTATTATGTAACGACCCGTTTGGTCGTTATAGCTCTTTTGGCACTTTCGCCACTTCCAAGCATTGATTGACTCACTTTTGACCTGAGGTTGACTTTTGGGCAAACGGACCTTTTTTGGAGTTTCATCAACTCCGAGAGGTTCAGATGATTTTTTAGAACCTGTATGTATGATTGGTTCGGTTTTCAATGCATTTTGGGGAATTTTCGGAATTTAGATGGGAAATGGGAAGTAGGCACCGGTGGTTAACTCGGTCAACGAGACCTTCGTTTGAAATTTTGAGACCACGAGTGCGTTCGTAGCGTATTTTGTATGAGTTTAGGTGGTCGGGTTGTGAGCAGATGACCTCGGGAATAACCCAGAAATTTGGTGTCTGGTGCCTGCAATGGCGGCACCAGAGCTGCCCCAGTGATGACCGCTGGGGCAGTGATGGGTAATAGAGGCCATAGCACTGCGGCGGTATCCCAGCCGCCGTAGCGGCACTCCCTCCGTCGTGGCGGTCATCAGGCGGTGATATTTCATTTAATGTTGCTTAAATAAGTCTTAGACCCTCATTATATCATATCTCGATATTGGAGCTTGGGAAAGCTGTTCTTGGAGACAAATTGGGGAGATTTTTGGAGGTAAAACTTTGTCCAATCCTTTACTCTTCCTTAATCACAATCATCTTAGAATTCCCCCTTCCCTTTTACAATCCCTTAGAGTTGGAATTTGAAGAAGCATTTTGGGATATTTTCCCTTAGGGTCCTATATGATAAATTGATGATGTTGATGATAAAACTTGATGAATCTAAGCTTAGTAATCATATATCTTTCACTTTTAACGTTGAATTTCGGATTTGGAGAATTAGGGTTCATACCCAATTTGGGGGTTTTTACTAGAAATCAGATTTGGGGATAATTCTTGAGCTAAATCAACAATTAATGATTGGGTTATGATTACCTAGGATTCAATCTGGTATTTTACCTGCGAATATCCCATTTCGCCCTTGTGGGCCAGTTTTCCTAATTTCTAGGGTTAAAATGGACCTAATTGATATCATAGCAATATTAGTATCGTTTTTCATGATTTCTAATATAGAATTCGATTATGCTTAGACTACTTTGGTTCTGAGCTTCAGAGGAAAGGCAAGGCGATAGAGTGACTTGTTGGTGTTGCAGTTCGGCAGTCCAGGTAGGTTATGGTTTACCTTTGGTGAGACTTCGTATAGTGAATCACATATTTAGATTATGATATCGGAGACGGCATGTGAACGTTTGGATGTGAAGCTGGGATGGATATTGCCTTAGGTTGGGCCCTGATGTGTGTTGGGACTAGCCACCCCGTTATATGTGTTTGATTGTTTAATTGTGTTGGCTTGATGCCATGTGTAGTTGGTAGATAATGAATGTCGGTTGTTGTCCTGATTAGGATAGGATTGACATACTCGTTGTTGGTATTTGTACTTTGATATATTATTGGCGTACCCATTGTTGGTACTTGAGATTATTGATATATTATTGGCGCATCTGCTGTTGCTACTTTATTTATATATGTTGGCATACCCACTGTTGGTATTGTGATGTGATGCATTGTTGGCATACCCGTTGAAGTACTTGTGATAGTGAGCTTGTTTGTTGATGATTGACATATGCATTGCACACATTCTCTCATAATTATCATGCATGTCCGATATCTAGTGATGATCCAATATCGTTGGTTGAACGAAACTTATTTTTGATAAACTCTTTTACTTGAGTGATTGTGAAAAAGGCCGATGTCCGAAGATCCCTTCCGGAATCGTTATTTATATGAAACTGACACTTGATAAACTCTTTTACTTGAGTGATTGTGAGGAGGCCGATGTCCGAGGTTCAATTCTAAAATCGTTGATTTATGAAATTGATATTTGACAACTCCTACGAGTGATTGTAAGGAGGCCGATGTCCGATGGTTATATTCGGGCATCATTGTTGCATGGCGGATTCTGATGCTATTCCAAAATCAATTGTTAGTGCATGGGCTCCGCGGGTCCCCCAGGGTAGTGTCGGTGAGACACCCCTCCCCCTGTGAGCAATTAGCCAGGGTCCCGTCTATCTTTTTGGCAAAGATCCAGGACGGATGACACTTAGACTTCGCAAGTCACACTGGGTTGTGCTACCGAGACGTTGATATTTTCGTCCAGAGTGCATGTGTACACATCATTTGCATAACATGGCATGGCATCACATGCATACCATTATTGCACTGCGTTGCATTATGACCTGAGTGAGATATCGTGATGACTGTATTGTTACGATTGTGTTATTGCTGATTGGACTGTGATGATTCTATTGTGGTGATTGTTTCAGGATCGGATATACGAAGACTTATTATATTGGGGTTAGATACTTACATAGGTGTTGATCGATACTCGGTTACGATTATATTGTTCCATGCGTGATTGGTTTACTTGTTTATCTGCGTTATTTTCAGAATTGTGTTAACTATGCTTAGTCGTCCTATGATGCCTACCAGTATTGTTGTTTGTACTGACCTGCACTTGCTGCATTTTTTTATGAATGCAGAGTATCAGGCCGGATCTACTTCTCTGACTCGTGGCTGATCGACTTTTCAGCTTCCACTTGAGTTTTCCAGGGTGAGCATGGCGTCCGTTGACCTCGAAGACTTTTCTATTTCTTATGTCTTACTTTTCTTTCAAGATATGATTTGAGATTATTTATTTATTATTATTCAGACCTTAATATTCGGATTTAGATGCTCTTGTATGACCAGACCATCTACTGGGGTGGATTCATTTACTTCCGCACTTATCTATATTATATTATATTATATTGTGAGACTTACATCATTTTACTTCTTCCGCTATTATTTTTATTGATTGTGAATGTTGAGTTAAGGGTTCGGCTACCGAGGTAGGAAGGGTAGGTGCCCGCATGACCTAAGCTAAAATGGGTTGTGACACACTAGCAAGACAACATAAGCTGCCTTTAACAAATAGCCAAATTTCCTCTAAAAATATCTTTGGTTTGATACATATTGACACATGGGGGCCCTACCAAACACCTACTTTGTAATGACCCTTTCGGTTGCTATGGGTAATTAGGACTACGAGGGGAATTCCGAGGCCGCAGGTGGATTCGTGAGGCGTCTTTTTGTATGTGTGCATGTTTTGTGTAGTGTTTTTGAGGCCTTGGATGAAATGTGGGGTGATAGGGGGAAAAACTAGTCAAAATCAAGCTCACTACCCAAAATGAACCGTTGTGGCGTTGCAAGTACCACTATGGTGGTTCCGCGATGGCGGTACATGGATCGCTGCCAGCGGCCATCCATTTCCTTGGTGGCCGCTGTAGAGAGTAATGTACCACTATGGTGGCACCGTTATAGTAGTTGATGGACCACCATAGCGGTCACTAAGGTTTCGTGGGGGGACGCTATAATGGTCACTTGACCGCTATAGCAGTACTGCTGCAGCGGCGTGGCGACCGCTGTAGCGGTCGACATAAAACAGTAGCCAGAATTTTATATACTCAGTTTTATTTTCTCCTCATAAAACACCATCATACTTCCCAACAAGCACCTATAGAGAATTTTCAAGCTAGGGCAAGATAACCTTGAGAGGTAAGTTCCATTGCTTTTAATTCTATCATTCCGTTCCCCTTCATTACTGTAATTATCTTCATGGGTCTTTAATGGTGAAAGTAAAGTAGAAACCCTACAATGTCAATAAACCTTTTAAACTTTATGGGTTGGGGTTATTATCGCTTATTTATCATTTAAATAGATTGATTAGTTGCTATTTGTCATAAATTCAACATTTAGAATCATAAACTAAGTAATTTGAGAGATAGAGTCCTATAAAAATGGTGTCTTTGCCATAGAAAATTGTTTGTAATGGGAATGTTTGATAGAATGTTGTATAAATTGAGGGTAAATAAATACTAGGGGCCTTGACAGGTTGTTTACCACCAATAAAATCATCCACCCTTAGAATGGGGGAATGGAAGGGTATTCTTGCTTTGGTGTTTGTGAATTGAGCAATGTGACTCATTGAACCTTCTATTTTTAGACCGTGAACGTATTGAGGCTTTGAGGAAAGAAAACATTGTAGTAGAGTAACTTGCGTGTTCCAGGTCTACTTTAAGATAGGTTACGGTTTACTTAATTTAGACTTTGGTTAGTTGATTGTATGTTTGGTGATCTCCTTACGAGAAAGCATGTCTAGTTTTTATGCATGGTATTGTGCGGTTGATTCCTATCTGAATGTGATTGATTGATTGTGCAGGCTTCGTGCCATTATTCCTGTGTGACTAAACCTACAGTGGATGTGTTGTGATAAGAAGCTAATATAATCTTCTCAAGGGTATTGTGACATGAAATGATGAGTTGATTCTTGGCATTGGAAAGGTAAGAAACACTGTTTTGTAAGAGGTATGGAAAGGCACTCATGTGACCTAGATTATGGGCTCGTGGTCAGAGGATCGCTCTGGAAATGAGAGGTACTTTGATATGTCTAGCGATCGAGGTTCGTTTCGGGGATGAGGTTTGTGCTCGGGTCCGAGAAGTGGATCCGGAACAAGTGGTACATGGATACTATGGGTCCCCTGCAAGTCATGGCTACTCAGCTAAGACATCAGCTAGTATGTATGTACAACGAGTGAGGTTAGTGTGGTAAATTTATTTCCATTATGACTTACGTGATAGTGATCCTTGACATCTTGGTGATTTGATTGTGATTGTTCTTGGCTGACTTGCTGTGATTTATTTATATTCATGACTGTTGACTAACTTGTTTTATTCTATTGATTTTAGGAAGTATGCATGATACTAATCTTAGTCGGCCCATGATATCTACCGGTACATAATGTTTGTACTGATACTACCTTGCTGCCTTCTTTGAGTGCAGATTGTGATATAGAGACCATTGCTCGTCCTCACATCTAGCGTGGAGGATATTTGTTAATGGATTTTCGGTGAGCTTCTTTTCATGCCAGGCTGCCCGAAGATCTTCTTGCTATGATGTCTTTTTGTACTCTGGATATTATGGATTACTTACTTGTTAGACTTCAGATTCTTAGACATGTTTTTAGCTTAGAGTCCAGTACGATGACTTTCGAATTTTGGGGATTGTAATAGTTAGAACTTCCGCACTTATTTCAGTATTTATGGCATGATTTACTTTGTTCTTTTATTGTTAAATAAGTAATAATTGTTTAGCTTGGTTAATATAAAATCAAATTAAATGGATAGGTGTCTTGTCTGTTGGTTTGCCCATTAAGATTTCGATAGGTGCCAGTCATGGCGGGTTGGGTCGTGACAAATTTGGTATCAGAGCTTTAGGTTCGTCGATCCCATAAGATGGAGGTTGTGGATAAGTACGGGGTAGAGTTTGTGACCTTCCAATTCGTGGGTGATACCAAGCTTTGGTGGAGGGCTTATGTGGAGTGTAGGCCAGCTGGGTCTCCTCCGTTGACTTGGGTTCAGTTTTACCCTGTGTTTCTGGACAAGTACATTCCGCGTACTCTGAGGGACTGAAGGAAGGATGAGTTCGCTACTATTGGTCAGGGGAACTCGTTTGTTACTGTGTATGAGTCTTGTTTCCACTCCCTTTCTCATTATGCTCTTCAGTTGCTACCCACTGAAGGGGAGAGGATACGGTGATTCGTGAAGGGGACTGCAGTTATCAGCTCTTCAGCTTGTAGCCACTGGGGCTTCATTTCAGGAGATAGTGCGGTGTGTCTGTATCGTTGAGAGGATTAGGCCTGAGTGTTATACAAGGCAAACTGAGAAGAAAGCCCGTAAGGGTGGGATGTTCAGTAACTCCTTCTCGAGGGGTCACAGTTCGTAGGTATATTCAGGGTGTCCGGTTCAGTCCGCGATGCAGTTATCAGCTGGGGCCCATCAAGGGCAAATTATCAGGCTTCCGGTCAGCATGGAGGCGACACTGCTTCATCAGCTTCTGTTCAGTGGCCTACGCTGGACCGTGCTTGCTTCGAGTGTGGTGAGATAGGGCATATTAAGAGGTATTGCCCCAGACTTAGACAGAGTCGGCAGGAAACTTAGTATCGGACTCTCCAAGCTCTATTTACACCAGATCGAGGGGGTAAGGATCACGCACCGGCAGGGCAGGACGGCCACACCACGGGTAGGGGTGGTGGCCAGCCTAATGGAGGTTGTCCTCAGTTAGCTAGAGGCGGACAGTAGCCCAGCATGGGCGGGGCTCATACTGGTAATGGTAATCGCGGTGGTTCACAGGCGATAGGGGGTGCGGTCATTTGTACGCCTTCCCAGGTAGACCGGAGGCTGAGGCCTCCGATTCAGTTATCACAGGTACTATCTCCGTTTACGACCGTATGGCTTCTGTTTTGTTTGATCCGGGATCTACTTTTTCTATGTATATACCTATTTTGCTTTGGGTCTGGATATGATGTGTGATACCCTTGACACCCCTATTTATGTATCTACTCCTATTGGGGACTCTGTGGTGGTGGATAGCGTTTACCCTGCGTGTGTAATTACTTTTATAGGGTATAGTACTTGGGCGGATTTTATGATCTTAGACATGGTAAACTTCGATGTGATTTTGGGTATGAGTTGGTTGTGCCCGCATTATGCTATACTTTATTGTCATTCTAAGACCGTTACACTAGCCATGCCCGGGGCACCTAGACTCGAGTGGAAGGGTAACCTTAGTTCCATCCCTAAGAAAGTAATATCCTTTGTTCATGCTAGGAAGTTAGTAGAGAAGGGTTGCCTAACTTATCTAGCACATATCCGTGACACAAGTGCAGATACTCTATCTCTTAATTCACTTCCAGTGATACGCGAGTTTGCGGATGTATTCCCCGCGGACTTTCCAGGTATGCCACCGGATGGTGACATTGACTTCAGGATCGATTTAGACCCAGGGACTTATCCTATCTCTATCCCACCTTATAGAGTAGCGCCAGCAAAACTCAGGGAGTTGAAAGAGCAGTTGCAAGATCTTCTGAGTAAGGGGTTTATTCGCCCGAGTGCCTCTCCGTGAGGTGCTCCTATTGTTTTCATTAAGAAAAAGAATGGGTCTATGCGTATGTGTATTGATTATTGTCAAATTAATAAGGTAACTGTTCGAAACAAGTATCCCATTCCCCGTATTGATGACTTGTTTGATCAGTTACAGGGAGCCTAGGTGTTCTCTAAAATTGATTTGAGCTCAGGGTACAATCAGTTAAAGATTCGGGCAGAGGATGTTCCTAAAACCGCTTTTCGGATCAGGTATGGGCACTATGAGTTCTTGTTTATGTGTTTTGGGCTTACCAAACGCCCCAGCTATGTTCATGAATTTGATGAACAGTGTGTTGAAGCCTTATTTAGTCTCATTTGTAATAGTGTTCATTGATGATATCCTTATGTACTCTAGGAGTAAGAAGGGGCATGAGAAACATTTGAGAATTACTTTTGGGGTATTGCGAGAGGAGGAGTTGTATGCTAAATTCTCTAAGTGTGAATTCTGGTTGTCCTCTGTGTCTTTCTTAGGGCATGTTATTTCGAAAGAGGGTATTATGGTGGATCCTCAGAAAATTCAGGCAGTTAGGGAATGGGCTAGGCCCACATCAGTGATCGAGATCCATAGTTTTGTGGGTCTGGCTAGCTACTATTGTCTGTTTGTGAAAGGGTTTTCCTCTATTGGTTCTCATTTGACCTGTTTGACTCAGAAAGAGGTAACGTTTCAGTGGTCTGACGAGTGTGAGGAGAGATTTCAAAAGCTTAAAACATTGTTGACCACAGCACCAATTCTGGCATTGCCCGTAAAGGGCAAGGATTTTGTTGTTTATTGTGATGCTTCACGTTCTGGTTTGGGTGTTGTTTTGATGCAGGAAAGGAAGGTGATTTCTTATGCTTCTCGGTAGTTGAAGGTGCATGAGAAGAACTATCCTACTCATGATCTAGAGTTGGCAGCGGTGGTGCTTGCATAGAAAATCTAGAGGCACTACTTGTATGGTGTCCATTGTGAGGTGTACACAGACCATCGCAGTTTGCAGCATGTGTTCACTCAGAAGGATCTGAACTCTAGACAATGGAGATGGATGGAACTGCTGAAAGACTATGACATCACCATTTTGTACCACCCTGGTAAGGCAAATATGGTAGCTGATGCTTAAGCAGGAAGTCGGCTAGTATGGGAAGTCTGGCTCGTTTGATTTCTTCAGAGCGCCCGTTGGCTAGAGAGGTTCAGACTCTAGCTAACAGTTTTATGAGACTGGATATTTCTAACATGGGCAAGGTGTTGGCTTGTGTCGAGGCTCGATCATTATTTTTAGCGAAGATTAAGCATAAGTAGTTTGAAGATGCTAAGTTATGTAAAATAGGAGATAAGGTGTTGCGTGGTGAGGCCAAGGAGGCCGTGATTGATGAGGAGGGAATGCTACGAATCAAAGGGTGTCACGACCCAAACCGGAGGGCCGCGACTGACACCTAAGACCCTACTCGGCTGAGTGCCATACTACCATTCCATCCATGAGTCACAACTTTTTGTGAACCTTTAATTTATGAAATGACGCTTCCGTCAAGTAAAACAGGACAAACTTTTCAATAAAACTCTATCGTCAAATCAGGGACTTCTCCCTTATCGTTAATTCGAAGAAAAACTTTAGTCATAATAAAATCTTTAAAAACAAAGCATAAAAACACATCGACCTACATGGTCACTTTACACAACGGTCGACATCTCGACGCACTATCTACAGGACACTGTCTGCAAAAGTCTCTAACATACACGAGATACCATAACATAAGTACTCTGACTCGGCAACACTCCGAACTGAGATGGAGCTCACCAATCCAGTTGATAGCCTGGGAACATCGTCCTATAGCCAATGTCTTATACTCATTTGTATGCACCTGTGTGGCATGAAACGCAGCGCCCCCAGGAAAAGAGACGTCAGTACGAATAATGTACTGAGTATGTAAGGCAGATCTGAAGCAATATATCTCAACTCGAGTAATAAGGAAGTAATGGACTCAACCTATACCTGTAACCAACACTGCAAATCGTGTACGTGCATATGAATTTTTAATGCATCATGAGTATATATATATATATATATATATATATATATATATAATGCATGCCTTCGCACTGATCGCAGCCCTTTCGGGCATAATAGCATAATGGTCCCTTCGGGTAGCCCCTTCGGGCATCATAATCATCGTATACCAGCTGATCAGGTGGTTTGCGTATATAATGCCTTAGCCCTTTTCCCCTTCCCCAATGACATGACGTCGTGTATGTATGTAAATATGAAAATGCATGAAAATCTTTGGAAACCATCAAAAGACTCCCTTCGGAGCACCTTTTAGTTCAAAACGAGAACTTCTTCCCCTTTTTCTCAAAAATGGGAACTTCTTCCCCTTTTCATTGGTCTCTTTCGAGACTCAAAAATCAAATGTGAAATGCATGGGAATAAGGAAACCTTAAGAATGTCCCCTTCAAGAATTAGATATCGTTATGAAATCGTGCAACTTATGGATGCCCCTTAGAGACTTAAGAAGTCAAGGAACTCAGGATATCCTATTTCTAGGAGTGGATTAATTATGGATATCATTACGCTTCGCGCTTGTCATAGATCATGCCAAAAAGAAGGAAAGGATAGCCTTAACATACCTTTTTTGTCTCCTACTACTTACGTTTATTTTCCCGAGCTCGTAAATCTACATTCAAGAGAAATCATACTACTGTTAGGCTTATCTTCATATGCTTATCTTAAGCCTTCAAATTAAACCCATTTAGAATCTGCCGAAATTCGGGCAGCATCTCCCCTGTTTATATGCCTAGCCCAAAATCACAATACCAACAACCAACAGCAGCAACAACAACACTAACATCAACAACATCATCATCAATACCAAATTATCCCATAAAACATCCCACACGATGTTTATCCAATTTCTCAACCAACAACTTTATTATATGACAATTTAATCACTCTATCTTCGTGAATAAACCAAAAGTAATATTAATAAAGAGAGATTCATACCTTATTCTTGTTAAAACAGCAATATCTTCAATATCCATTTTGAATCCATGTCAATATCCACCGCCAAACGATACTATAATCACGGTTATGCGCTACGCGAGCCTCGATTAATCAAAATCACTCCAATCCCTCAACTTTTTATGACCAAAATAACCCTATAAGTGCTGAGCTCTAAAATCTGATTTTTGGTGAAAAAACTGGGGTTTTGCCCCTTTTATAAAGTTCTAAATTCGGGTCACTGTAGCAAGTCGGTACTGTAGCACGCATTTCTGTTCTGTCGCCTAACTTGTAACGTCCATAATTCTCTACTCCGATGTTGGATCGACGATCGGTTTATTGCGTTGGAAACTAGACTTGACAAAATTCATTTTAGGATTTTGAAACACTTTAAAACTCCTAATATACTAGGAGATATACTCCTCCAAAGTTGACTAAAAATCTGCCCAAAATCCTGCCAACTTTTTCCAAATTTTCGTCGAACTTATTTTCTTCGATCTGCTTGATACCAGAATCTTCCAAAACTCTCCATACATGATATTTACCATTAATAATACTTGATAATGTTCATTTCCTTTGGTTCCAAGGTTGTCTTTCCCGGTTACGACTTACAAGATCATAATTCATCCTTTACTTAAACAATATACTTAATAATACTTTGTTCCTCACAATCCAAAGTTGTTTTACCTAGCCATAGCTCGACATACTTACATTCAAATTTAACCAGTGCTTCTCTAAGGTACGGGGTGTAACAAAGGGAAAGTGTGTGTGCCACGTGTGGGTGACTTGATTAAGACCATTCTGACAGAGGCCCATAGTTCCAGGTATTCTTTTCATCCTGGTGCTACTAAGATGTATCGTGATTTGAGGCAACATTACTGGTGGACTAGGATGAAGCGTGACATAGTAGAGTTCGTTTCTCAGTGTCTGAATTGCCAACATGTGAAGTATGAATATCAGAAACCTGGGGGTACATTGCAGAGGATGCCCATTCCTGTGTGGAAGTGGGAAAGAATAGACATGGATTTCCTGGTAGGTCTTCCAAAGGCGCTAGGGAAGTTTGACTCTATCTGGGTTATTGTTGATAGGTTGACTAAGTCTGCCCACTTTATTCCGATGAAGATAACTTATGATGCGGAATAATTGGCTAAGGTTTACATTCGGGAGGTGCTTAGACTCCACGGGGTTCCTATCTCCATCGTGTCTAACCGGGGCACCACGTTCACATCCAGGTTTTGGGAGTGTTTGCATGAGGAGTTGGGTACGAAGTTAGATCTTATCACAGCCTTCCATCCTCAGACTGATGGGCAGTCTGAGCGGACTATCCACGTTCTTGAGGATATGCTTCGTGCCTGTGTGATAGATTTCGGTGGGCATTGGGATCAGTTCTTTCCCTTAGAAAAATTTTCTTACAATAATAGCTATCACTCGAGTATTGATATGGCCCCATTTAAGGCATTATATGGAATGAGGTGTAGGTCTCCTATTGGATGGTTTAATCCATTCGAGGTGAGACCGCGGGGTACTGACTTTCTGAGGGAGTCCCTAGAGAAGATGAAGGTGATTCAAGCCAAGCTTTTGGGAGCGCAGAATAGGCAGAAGAAGTATGCGGACTGCAAGGTCTGAGATCTTGAGTTTGAAGAAAGAGAGCAAGTGTTGTTGCAGGTCTCACCCATTAAGGGTGTGATGAGGTTTGGGACGAAGGGCAAGCTTAGCTCGAGGTTTATTGGTCCGTTTGAGATTCTCAAACGTGTAGTAGAGGTGGCTTACAAGTTTGCTTTACCTCCGAAATTATCAGGCGTTCATCCGGTGTTCCATGTGTCGATGTTGAAGAGGTATCACGGTGATGGTTCCTATATCATCCGTTGAGATTCAATTTTGTTAGATGAAAATATGTCGTATGACGAAGAGCCCGTTACTATCTTAGACAGGGATGTTCTCAAGTTCAGGTCCAAGGAAATAGCTTCTGTGAAAGTTCAATGGAAGAATCGACCAATGGAAGAAGCTACTTAGGAGACAGAGTTTGATATGCGTAGCAAATACCCTCAGCTTTTCGCTGAGTTAGGTAACTCCTCTCTAGTTTTCTCACCCTTGTCCGTTTGGAGACGAACGGTATTTTAATTGGTATCTGGTGTAATGACCCTTCCGGTCGTTATGGGTAATTAGGACTCTGTTGGGAATTTCGAGGCCGCGGGTGGATTCGTAGGGCGTCTTTTTATATGTGTGCTTGTTTTGTGTTATGTTTTTGAGGCCTTGGATGAAATGTGGGGGGATAGGGGGAAAACTGGTCAAAATCGAGCTCACTGCCCAAAATGAACCATTGTGGCAGTGAAAGTACCGCTGCGGCAGTACCGCTATGGCGGTACGTGGACAGCTGCCAAGGGCCATCCATTTCCTTAGTGTCCATTGTAGCAAGCAATGTACCCTTATGGAGGCAATAGCGGTCACTGAGGTTTCGTGGTGGGCCGCTATAGCGGTACTGCAATAGCGGCATGGCGACCGCTATAGCGGTCGACGTAAAATAGTAGCCCGAATTTTATATAATCAGTTTTATTTTCTCTTCTCACAAAACACCAGCACACTTCCCAATAAGCACCTAGAGAGAATTTTCAAGCTAGGGCAAGATAACCTTGAGAGGTAAGTTCTATTGCTTTTCATTATATCATTCCCTTCCCTTTCATTATTGTTATCATCTTCATGGGTCTTTAATGGTGAAACTGAAGTAGAAACCCTAGAATGTCAATAAACCTTCTAAACTTGATGGGTTGGAGTTATTATTGCTTATTTATCATTTAAATGGATTGATTAGTTGCTATTTGTCATAAATTGAATATTTAAAATCATAAACTAAGTGATTTGAGACCTAGGGTTCTATAAAAATGGTGTCTTTGCCATAGAAAACTGTTTGTAATGGGAATGTTTGATAGAATGTTGTATAAATTGAGGGTAAATGAATACTAGGGGCCTTGATAGGTTGTTTACCACCTAGAAAATCATCCACCCTTAGAATGGGAGAAGGAAAGGGTATTTTTGCTTTGGTGTTTGTGAATTGAGCAATGTGACTCATTGAGCCTTCTATTTTTAGATCGTGAACGTATTGAGGCTTTGAGGAAAGGAAACACTGTAGTAGAGTAACCTGCGTGTTCCAGCTCTACTTTGAAGTAGGTTACGGTTTACTTAATTTAGACTTTGGTTAGTTGATTGTATGTTTGGTGATCTCCTTAGGAGAAAACATGTCTAGTTTTTATGCATGGTATTGTGCGGTTGATTCCTATGTGAATGTGATTAATTGATTGTGCAGGTTGTGTGCCATTATTCCTGTATGACGAAATCTACAGTGGATGTGTTGTGATGAGAAGCTAATATAATCTTCTCAAGGGTATTGTGACATGAAATGATGAGTTGATTCTTGTCATTGGAAATGTAAGAAACCCTGTTCAGTAAGATGTATGGAAAGGCACTCATGTGACCTAGATTATGGGCTCGTGGTCCGAGGATCGTTCTGAAAGTTAGAGGTACTTTGATATGTCCCGCGATCGAGGTTCGTTTCGGGGCGGAGGTTTGTGCTCGGGTCCGAGAAGTGGATTCGGAACGGGTGGTACATGGGTACCATGGGTCCCCTGCAGGTCATGGCTAGTGAGCTAAGACATCAGCTAGCATGTATGTACAACCAGTGAGGTTATTGTGGTAAATTTATTTCCGTTGTGACTTGCGTGATAGTGATGCTTGACATCTTGGTGATTTGATTGTGATTGTTCTTGGCTGACTTGCTGTGATTTATTGATATTCATGACTGTTGACTGGCTTTTTTTATTCTATTGATTTTATGAAATATGCGTGATACTAATCTTAATCATCCTATGATATCTACTGGTACATAGTGTTTGTACTGATACTACCTTGCTGTATTCTTTGAGTGAAGATTGTGATATAGAGACCATTGCTCGACCTCACATTTAGCGTGGAGGATATTTGTTGACAGATTTTGGGTGAGCTTCTTTCCATGCAAGGTCGCCCGAAGATCTTCTTGCTATGATGTCTTTTCGTACTCTGGACATTATGGATTACTTACTTGTTAAGACTTCAGATTCTTAGACATATTTTTGCTTAGAGTCGTGTACGATGACTTTTGGATTTTGGGGATTGTAATAGTTAGAACTTCCACACTTATTTAATTATTTATGGTATGATTTACTTCGCTCTTTTGTTGTTAAATGGGTAATAATTGTTTAGCTTGGTTAATATAAAACCGAATTGAATGGATAAGTGTCTTGTATGTTGGTTCGCCCGTTATGATTTAGATGGGTTCCAGTCATGGCGGGTTGGGTCGTGCCATACTTATGATGGATATAGGTATGTTTTAACTATAGTTGATGATTTTAGTAGAGGAACTTGGACATTTTTGTTATCCACTAAAAGCAATGCATTCCCTATCCTCAAATATTTTCTGATCATGGTGGAAAGACAGTTTCAGAGGAAAGTAAAAGCTATTAGGTCTGATAATGCATGGGAATTGGGGTCAAGTTCTGAACATGCTAGTTTCTTAGTTTTTCAAGGTATTATTATAACACTCCGTAAATTCGAATTAAGTGTGAAAGTGTTTTGGAGAATCAGACTCCACTGTTTTTGGTTAATGTAAAATACGGCCAAAGAATATGGCCCGTATTTTGAAATACGGCCCGTATTCCTTGGGCGTATTTCACCCGCCTTCTTTAGTTGCTCACTGTTTTTTCTATCATAAAATACGGCCAGAGAATATGACCCGTATTTTGAAATACGGTCCGTATTTCTGGGCGTATTTCACCCGTTCCCTAGACTGCTCACTGTCTTGTTAACGTTAAATATGGCCACAGAATATGGCCCGTATTTTGAAATACGGTTCGTATTTCTGGGCGTATTTTGCCCACCGCCAGTTGTGTTTATATATAGTGGGTTCAGTTAATTTGATCACTTATTCACATTCTCATAAACCCTAAGGACGAAATTTTTTTCTCCATTAACCAATCCTAGCATTAAACCCATGACTGTTAACATGATTCTTGAATGAAAAACCTAGGGTTCGTAAAGTAATCCTTCTCAAAGTAACTCAAGCTAGGGTTTTGTGTGTTCTTCGCTAAGAAAGTGAATTGTTAGGATACGTAAGGCTTAACTAAGGTATGTCGCTCTTTTAAAAACCTCATTTTGGATGTATGTCTTCTTTTCAAAAGTTCTGTATTGAATAAAGAAGTGAACTTCTCATACATTAAAAACCCTAATTCATGTTTTGATTGTGGTTGGTGTGCGTGAGGGCACAAACCCACATTAAACCTTGATTGTATTATCCTCTATATACGTATATGAAATCACAATCGTTTTCCTTTATAAGAGATGGTCAATAAGGATAGCTAAGGGTTGGTAATAATGTTTTCATATTGAACTATGACACTGAAATCTTGGTTAAAAAAAGTGTAAACGTCTTAAAGACGTCCTTTGAAATGATTTATCTTTGCGATATGACATAATAAACTTTAATGCTAATTGATGGTGTGACTACTTTAAGACAAATTATGAATCGGCTTCTATGCTATGAACTTTATTATTGTGTTTGTCCTAGCTACTCGGGAGGAAGGGTAGCCACTATGGATCTATGTGTGGAAATTGCATAGCCATTTGGGAGAAAGAGTGGCCACTGTTGGGTTCGCTATCCGGAGTGCGGTTTATGCCTAGCTATTCAGAAGGAAGAATTGCCACCGAGATATTCCGGTGTGGTGCGCATTGTTTAGGCAACCTCTATGGTCATCCATTCGATGTGCTTGATTCTTGGGCTTGTATTGGCATGTGTGATATTCTTATTCCCTCATGGAACTATTGATGACAATCATGATCAATTTGAAAGGCATAATTGAAACTTGTAGCTTGACAAGAGGCTTTATAATCGGTTTTGATAATTCTTATTGAGATACACAAGTTGAATAACTGTTTTTACATTGATTTCACATGGATTTTAGAATGGATTTCTTTACGTATTATGGTACTCTATCTTTGTATTACTTGTTGTCCCCGAGGCACTCACTGAGTACGAAGTACTCAGGCATACCATTGTTGTTTTGATGGTATGTTAGGTAACGGAGAAAAGCAGGTTCTTTATACTTCAGGCGCTTAGGAAGGACTTGCTATTTCTATTGACTTGGTGAACCCACATGTTCATTCGCGGGTCACCGTCATTATATTTATTCATTATTTTAGCATTTTAGTTGGCTGCGTCTCGATGTGTTAGACAATTATTCTTTATCTTAGAAGCTCCATAGTATACATTCTTGTGGGTAGTTGTCGAGTTGTTTAACTCTTGGGCATGCAATACGTTTGATTAAGTTTTATAATATTAAAGACTTCCGCTACTTTAATTCATATCTCATGATTTGTTTGAATTGATTTTATAAACTATTACAGGTGATTATTGAAGCTGGTGCGTTCAAGTGTTATTATTGCATCTTTTAGGTTCTTATAATGTTTTTCATGATGTCGGATGCCCGTCACGTCTAGGGTGGGTTTTGGGGCGTGACAAACTTGGTATCAGAGCGTTGGTTTAAATACGTCCTAGGATTATTGTCGGTGTTTATGGAGCTGTGTCTAGTAGAGTTTTCCTGGTGCAGCCTCATCACCTGTATGACCGAGAAACTCCTAGGACATTCATAGGTGTTTTCTATTATTCTTGATTCTAGATTGTACTGTAGAGCTTGAAGTCCTTTTAGGATCGTTCTAATTCGCTCATTAATTCGTGCCTTCTAGAAATGGCTCTAACGCAATCCAAAAATGGTAACCGAGGACGTCCCGTGAGAGCTAACCAAAATCCCGAGGGCGCGAATGCAGATAACGGGAATGATGTTGGAAATCAAGCACCACCTCTAGCACCGCCTGCTCCTTCTATTCCTGTTGCAGGTGTGCCTGAGATTGTGCGATACAAACTATTATTCAAATGTTGACTGCATTGGTTGCGGCTCAGCAACAGCGTGGAGGTATGGGACCTCATGGTGGAGGCAGAATTAAGCAATTTCTCGACCTAAAGTCACCAGAGTTCTTCGGGTCACGAGAGGTGGATGACCCCCAGCACTTTTTAGATGGGACTTTCAAGGCATTGAGGGCAATGGATGCCCATGTTCCAGAAGCTGTGAGGCTTGCTTCTTAATAGTTGAAGGATGTTTCTCACGCATGGTTTGAGATGTGGGAGTCTGAGAAAGGTGATACTGCTTTAGCTCCGACATGGGCTGAATTTGAAGAGGCATTCATGGAAAGGTTTTTGTCTAATGAGGAGAGATTTGCTATGGCTACGAAATTTGAAAACCTGGAAAAGGGTAACAAGTCGGTTCATGAGTATACTTTGGAGTTCACCAGTCTGTCAAAGTATGATTTATACATGATTTTGACTTAAAAGCATAGTTTGGAGTTCACCCATCTGCCAAAGTATGCTTTATACATGATTCCGACTGAAAAGCATAGGTTGACTCACTTTATGAAAGGCTTGGTACCACGTATCAAGTCTGCATGTGCTGCTGCTGCTATGTCTCCTACTTGCACTTTCTCATCTCTGGTTGGGTTTGTTGAACAACAAGATAGTTGTAAAAATGAGAAGAGGGTGGATCGAGATCAAAACAAGAAGGCCCGATCGGCGGGTGGTTTCAGTGGTAATAATTATAAGGGAGGGTAGCGTAAAGGATATTCTGCACCTTCTTAGAATGGCGCATATTCGAACGCTAGTGTGCCTTCTGATAGGCAAAGTCAAAAGACTAATAACTACTCCCAGGGTAGTAGTCGGTCCACTGTATAGGAAGATCGTATCTGTCATCACTGTGGTATTAGGGGGCACCTTAAGCGAGAGTGCAGAAAGTGGCTACACGAGATGGATGCTATGTCTAACCAAAAGAATGATTCGCCTGCTTCTGCATCTGCTTAAAATCCACCTGCAGGTAATGCTAACAATAATAATCAGATTGCTCGTAATAATGGCAAAGGAAAGGAAGTTGCTAACATTTCTGGTGGAGGGACAGCTTGGCTTTATGGGCTGACTCGTAGGGAGGCAGCTGAGGCTTCTGACGCTGTGGTTACAGGTATCCTTACCATGTGTTGTCTTGATGCTTATTCATTGATTGATCCGGGTTTAAATTTATCATATGTGACCCCTTATTTTTCTCTTAATATGGGTATGAAACCCGAACCTTTGTCGGAACCCTTTGTTGTTGATATGCCTTTTGGTGTTCCAGTTATTGCTTCTAGAGTGTATAGAAATTATGTTGTTGTGATTAAGGGACGTGAGACCGTGGATGATTTGTATGAACTTGAGATGGTGGATTTTGATGTAATTATGGGGATGGACTGGTTGTCTGCGTGTTATGCTAATGTGGATTGTCGCCATAAGTTAGTTCGTTTCGCCTTTCCCGAGGAGCTTGTTATTGTGTGGGAGGGTGAAGTTGTTAAGCCAAGGGGTAGATTTATTTCCTATCTTAAGGCCCATAAGATGATTACTAAGGGGTGTATTTACCATTTGGTTGCTATTAATGATACAAAAGCCGTAGTACCCGAATTTGCATATGTTCCCATAGTCAGTGATTATCCCCAAGCCAAGAGTGTGTATGATCTCTGGAACGACTAAAATATTTGCTTAAAAATTCTCTCTCTAAGCCGAAACCCTAAAAATTTCCAACCGTTTCACGGCAACAATGGCCTCTCCGGCCACTGGATAGCCGCCTATTATGGCTGTCCAGGCTAACACAATAGCACCTACACAACCTACTCACCTCTTACCGAACCAAACCTATGCAACAGCCCTTAACCCTAATACTACTACTACTACTACTACTACTACTACTACTACGTATAGCCCTACATTACCCATGAAGAATATCACATATTTGCATGGAGAGCCCATGGTAGTATGGGATGAAGAGGAGATTGAGCAGATGATTATTAAGGAAAAACTACAATATGCTGTCGTTGGGAAATTCTCATATGGATGGCCTGATGTAAAAGATTTGAGAACATTAATCCCAAAGCAATGTGGTTTGAAAGGAGAGTCTATTATCGGCTTGTTGAGCAATAGGTATGTACTAATACGTGCTTCTTCTTTGGAAGATTACGTAACCTTATTGTCCAAACCTACATATTACATTATGCATAAGAACTGGTCCTATCCCATGCGTACGTTCAAATGGGATCCATGGTTTGATCCAGAGGAGGAAACGAAGATTGCAATTGCATGGAAATCATTCCCATCATTACCTCCTAAATATTTTGTGAAGCAGTTTTTTCACTTGCCTCTGCTGTTGGAAAGCCCCTACAAGTTGATATGGCCATAGGCAATAAAACCAGGCCAAGTTTTGCGAGAGTGAAGGTCGAAGTAGACTTGCTTGTAGAATTCCCAAAGAGAATCAATATAAGAATGGAGAAGAAGAGTACTGGGAGATTGTGGATAAATGGATAAAGATCAATTATGATTATGTTCCTAAGTACTGCAAAAACTGCAAACTTCAAGGACATAATGAGCAAGATTGCTATGTCATTCATCCAGAATTGTATCCCAAGGAGGAAGAAGAAAGTTCAGACAAAGAACAGGAGGAAATCAGCAAGGCAGATCAAAAGAAGAATAAGGAACAAAAGAATGCAAAAAATAGCAGGTCTGAGAGTAAGGAGTTCAAAGGGACTAATGCTAACATAAGGAAAGGGAAGGAAGTAGCAGATGAGGTGCAGCCTGTGGAGGGCAATGACAATGATGGATTCAAGGAGAAGAAAGGAAAACAAAGGAATAATAGGCACTTTTATAGGGGTAAATATGATGAAAATGCTTGGAGACTGATGGAGAATCAAACTCTACAAAATAATCAATATGCAGCACTGCAGAACACAAATGAGGATATAATAGATGTGATTGATGTGCAGAAATCCTCAGATGTAGAAGCAAAGGTGTCTGATGGTATAAATCAGATAGTTACAGTGCAGCAAATTGTAGACAATATTGAGAAGGTCAAGGAAAAGCAGATGGAAGAAGCAAAGGAAAAGCAGATAGATGGATCAAACAAGGTGGAGAGGATATCAGCAAAGGCATGGATTGAGAAGAACTTTGGTAAACAACTTAATGATAAAGGGGAGATTTTATCCCAGCAGGTGTCTAAGGTGATGTCAGATACATTTAGTCAAAGGAAGGAACATGATTCAGAAGAAACTAGTGACATCTTAATCCACAAAAACTTAGAGGAAGAAAACAAGTTAGGTAATGTGCTGCAGGAGGATGCTGTTCATGATGAGATTCCTATATCAGAGGAGGAAGTGGAGGATAATGAAGGAAAAGAAGGTACAAGGCCACCAGAGAGTAACAATTCTGTCATCTTGCTAGTGGAACAAGTAGAGAATGCACATCATGGAAAGCAAAATGAAATACAGGCCCAAGCTGATCTCAATAGCCAAGATGAGGAAGATTTAAATCAAAACATTGATGATATATCACAGGAGGCAGATTTATCCCCTAGAAGTGTGCAGAAATTGAAACAGGCAACAAATAAATAAAAACTTGTCAGAAGTAGTAGTATTCCAGTGGCAGGAGTGTCTACAAGGAGGAGTAAGAACAAAACTAATAATTCTCAATGATAGACAAAGCTTTATTTTGGAATATTAGGTCAGTTAACACTCAGAAATCTTTTGAGAGGTTAATTGAACTAAAGAGGAGACATCATTATTCTATCATAGGCCTAATGGAACCTTTTCAAGATCCTATTGCTATTAAAGAGTATAGAAGGAAGTTAGGCTTTCAGAATTGCAAGGTGAACTGCTCAGGAAAAATCTGGATTTTTTGGACAGATGAATGGCTTGGTGTAGTTATATCTGAATCAGAACAACAAGTTACTTTGCAACTAACTCACTCATCCTTGAATCAATCAGTGCTGGTGTCAGTAGTCTATGCCAAATGTGATAGACAAGAGAGGGAGGAGTTGTAGGAAGCTATGATGGACTTAGCAAATCAGCAAGACCTTCCTTGGATTATAGGAGGGGATTTTAATGTCATAGTGTCTGATGAGGAGAAGCAAGATGGCCTTCCAGTCTCATCTAATGAGACTTTGGATTTTTCTACCTGTATACAAATTTGTGGTTTGATTGATGTAGGACTCACTGGAAGTAAATTCACCTGGTGGAATGGGAGGACTGAAGAAGATTGCATATTCAAAAGGTTAGATAGAATACTGGTGAATCAGCAAGTGTTAGATAGCATGCCATCCACAGCAGTGACTCATATGATTAGACATGGTTCTAATCATGCACCACTACATCTTGAGTGTAACAGCAATGCACATCATATTGTCAAATCTTTTAAGTTTTAATATTGCCTTTCGTGGCTATCAATAGTCTCACCATTAGCAAACTATCTTGTATTTTTGCTTGTCATTAACAAAGTTTAAGCTGGAAATGAGTGAACTCCCCATGCTTTAATTCTTCAAGAGAAAAAAATCCAAATTTATCCTTCAACTTTTGATCATAGTCTGAAATTACTCCAAATGGTTTTGTTTTATCTTTTCTCGTTAAGGTATCAACATATTTTAATTTGTCCTTTTCTGATTCCAAATAACTTGGCGTCAATAGGAAGAAGTTACCTCATCATCTTGTAGATGCTCAAACAACATAAATTTTATAATTCTGATTCTCACCTGAAAAAAGGCCCTCGTTCCTGGATGAAAGATAGAAGATGCAGGAAGTATTTAAATTTAGATATTTATAATTATACGAAAGTAACGTAGATATTGGTCAAAGTTCACATGGTTTGAATTTAGAGAAAGAAAAATTGTCACATAAATTGAGATGAAGAGGTAAAAAATTGTAAGTTTAATTGAAATATCCCTTAAACTTTATATTCACCACTGTGTAACATCGCCTTTTACAATATATAGATGAGAAACATCTCTTATTTATCAATGTTATTACGATAATTTGCTTATCTTAAAAGTAATTTGATTAAGTAAATGTTTATACTATCCATCCATGAAGTTAAACGCTTTTATTACATTGTGGGATTAATATTTGATAACAAAATAATTTTGAATAAGAACTTTACGTTAAAACCCTTTGTTTTTGCCTTAATTTCTGATCACGCCGAATCTTCATAGTTCGTTGTCTCTATTGGTCCCCAAAAGTCTAAAGATAAAAAGAACTTCCTTTTGAAGCCTTTACGGAATCTCCATAACCGATTTTCTCTATTTAGGATGAAAGTAGCTATTTTGATACTAATTAAGGCTTTTCCATAGCTTTAAAGTATGCAGTCTTAATCCAGCCAAAAGAATATATGATGTGATTCTTCGAGTTAACAAAGAACCAATCGACCAGGGTCTTGTTCTTGAAGCGATTTGATGGGCAGATTCAAGAAACGGGCGTATCTCAAGTTATAGGCGTTGGATTAAAGTGATTCAAAAGCTATGTGAAAGATGACAATATGAACTATAAAAATAACTATTGAATCGTTTAAATCAAGTAAGTATTGAGGCCGGCACGATGGAAAGAAAATTAAGGTTTTGGGTATGAACAAGAACGAATTTTAATTAAGAACCGCGTTCTTGAATGATCAAAACAAATAAAGTTCCTAAGTCACCACTTGAAATCAATTAACGTGATAAAGAAACACCACACGCTATTGAAAACAAGATAAAGACTATCACCACCTTGCTTGGAACCAAAAACAAGGATAAAGAACACCAAATAGAGAAAATAACTCTATTGCAAAATTTAGGTTTCTGCTCAAAACGTGAATAGTGTTTAACAAAGAATAAGAACCCTTTATATAGGCCTAGGGTCTCTTCTTTGATGACTACAAATCCTTATTCTACTCTAGAAAGGAAATAGCTAAAACAAGGAAAGTAAAATCCCTATTCTACAAGGAAAGGGGAAAGTAAAACCTACTAGAGCAAGGAAAACAACTAATCCTAATTTAAGAAGGAAATAATTTTAACTTGGCTTCTTGGGCTTGAAATCATCCTTGGGCTTCTTGAATTTGAAGACAAGTCCACATACCAATTCTTGGGTTCACAAGAGCTTGTTGTTGACACCCTAAATAACAAAAGCCCAATATAGCTTCTTGATTTTCTTCAATATATCTCCATGGTCTTGCTATAGTGACATATGTTTTTTATACGTTTTATTCCGAAATGTATTTGTAAAATAAAACTGGAAAAGCATATTCTTATAATAACATCATACTTGTCATGTTGTTTTTTTACACGTCCCTAAGAAAACATCAACTAAAAAGAAAATTTAACATTACTAATATCCTTGTACAAATATACTTCCTCCTCTCTATACGCTTCAAGCAGCTTATATAGATACCCCTCGATGTACTGTGTTATGAACATGAAATAAGAGTTCAATTCGTATTAATTGTGTGTCGATTAATAGATCATGAAGAAAATAAAACTGTAGTGTGTTATGCAAAAGTCAAAATACATATATTTAACTATATTCAAAATGTTAGATTAATTCTTTTATCAGCAAAAATCACTGGAAATGTCAGTATAATTATGCATTTATTTTATAGACTTAATGAAAAAAGGTTAAATATACCCTTTTACTTTATTTTATTATTGAACTTTGCTCCCCATTATACATTTTGGACATTTGAATCCCTACCGTTAACCGAAGTTTGAAGTATACCCTTACTTTGACGGAAACGGACACGTGACAATCTCTAACTGAAACACCCAACCCACCACCACTTTAAAAAACCCATACCCGACCCTAAACCCACTTAACAAAAACCCTAACATCCTCCAAAGAGAAGCCCCTTCCTCCTAACTAACGTGTTAAAAAATGGCGGTCCTCAAATTTAGCAGTAAATTCTTCCGACTAGCAGTAGTTAATCTCCTTCACCTTCAAGAAAATGTAATTTGGTCACATTTCTGCCATAACTTTTCGGCATTGAAGTAAAATATAGTCACATTTTCACTTAAAATGCCATCAGAGAGCCATTCTCATCATTACCAGAAGAAATTTTATGCACGTGAGAACCACCAGCAACAATTTTCAATGAAACCTTTTCTTTGAGATCATTTTCACCATCGTTTATTATCAACTCCATTTGTTACACAAAACCCGTCCGACGCAATTATAAATTAAAACAAACCCAGATCAGCTACTTGTTCTTAAATTTTGGTCCCAATTCTCGACTAATACACTACCAATGCGACGAAATGAGGCATATGCAGCAGTTAAATAGATAACTGAGTTGGATTTTTTTTTTTCGTTTTGACAAGTTCCAAAGTTGGAAACTTTCACCCAATTTTACTTTTAATCGACACAAATTGCGACGAAGCTAATTATACAACAAAAATGAACTGACAAAACAGAAGATGGGTCGCCGGAGAATTATTTTCCGACAGGGTCTAGGTTTTTCCGGTGTTAGCTTCTGTTCAGATTTATTTTGTTGTTGATCGCTCACTGTTGCTTCTTCTATGATTGTAGCAGTTTTTTATAGTGGAATTTTTGAAACCAAAGTGAGAAATTGAGGAGGAGAATGATGGTGGAGTGGCAGGTTTGACAACATTAATGGTGAAGAGGGGAATTGGGAATGGAACCAGGCTCGGCGGAGAAGACAATTAATTTGTGGGAAAGGATCGAATAGGGTTATGGGTCAAATTAATGGGGCTGAGTTTTTAATAGATGGGTCTTACACGACAGACAGGTGTTGGGTTCAAGGATATATTTAAAATTTTGGCTGACGGCAGGGGCTCAAATGACTAAAAACTGCAACGGGGAATAAAGTTCAATAATAAAATAAAGCAGAGGGTATATCCGACCCTTTTCTGTAGAATTAAAATCCCATAGTACTATGTTTCTTTCTTGTATGGAATGCAGCAGATTTTAAATCTAGTTTGCTTTCAATTTTAATTGGTAAAAGTTCTATTTATTGTCAGTCGGACACCTTTGTCAGATTAGTTGATTCAATAGTTGAATTATACCTGGAAGACCAAATATTATCTCAGCGGGAATTTGCTTCAATGACAGATAATAAAATTTTGGATAACATTATCTTATATTCGAGACCGGTGATTTCTTGGCCATCACTTGCCAGTTGAATTCTTTACTCATTAAGTCATGAACAAAGAAAAGAGCTGGACGGGATTTAATGACAAGTCAAAGAGATTTTTCTAGCAATTGGTATCAGATAAGAATTCAATTCGATGAGTAGGAGGAATTTTATTTGTTGGTTAACATGAGTCGGAGGATTTAATAGCTCGTGATGAAGTTTGTCTCACCAAGTAGTTAGGAAAATCAGCTCATTTTCTGTTAATAAAAGCACTAGGTGATTTGTGGGCAGAGTTATCTATATCTGTGTTGGTAAAAAATAGCTTGTATCCCGTAAAATTAATCAAGATGTTCCAAGTTGATCCGAACACTACATCATTAAAAACAAATAATATACACATTCAATATTAGTGTATCACGCATTAAGTCAAATAGTAGTTTCTTGTCTGGATATTTTCCTCCTTTTCTAATGTATGTCGTTTTCCTAGTACCAAAAGTTCCCAACGCAACATTAGATACCATTGATCGAATAAGTACCAGTGATCACGCTTTTGTGAAAGGACTTTTGTGCATTATGTTCTGCGTACTGAAATATGCAAAAGATTATTCCATCAAGTTATTAGCGTCCTGCAATACCAGATAACTCTTCTCTTCATAGCATTTGATAGAGTAATTTGAAAAATAAAATAATAACCTACTATATCTGATTAAATTACATTAATTGTATAAAGATTCTCTACATATAACTTGAACCCTTAAAAACACCATGGGATTAGGCATGCAGGCCACCAAGTATGAATGGAAGTTGGGAAGGTGCAGAAAAGATGATACTCCTAGATGAAAGGGCTTTCTCATATTGTTGAATGGTAACAACATGGTTCATGGAGAATATATCTATTTGATGAGACAAATTAAAGGTAGCACATATGTAAAAAAAAAAATCGGATTTACCCGTTTCGACCTAAGAGTGGTTTGTTTCATGCATTCACCTTTTTGATTATGTGCAACTCCTTATTAAGAAAAAATAATTAAAAAAATAAGTGCAACCCCTTATGTTGAGTTCTTTGAAATATTCCTAGTGGTGAGTGGTGACAAGCATTGAGCGCGACAAGACCCAGAAATAATTGTCTTACTACTGGGACCAGGGTAGCATTCTCATGTAAAGTAGAATTCTTACTGCCAGATATATATATTTGGATAAGACGTGTGCTCTCTAGAATTCTATATATATAGTAATCCATATCATCTAATCTGAATATTTTGAAACTCAAATATCTATCTATTACTTACGATTTTGACAAGGAATTTCCATTTTATTGTGGATGCGAATATCGGAAAGACATATACTAGTTTCCTGATAAGTATAAAAGAAACTGCGCTATCCTTAAAAATCATGATACCAAAAACTTGGTTAGGTTCATAATCCATTACGAGTTTTAAGTATTGCCTACAAGTAATTTTATGATAAATATTAATTGGTCATATATTATTTCATGATAAACTACACAAATAAATATATCCTAACAATCATCACACAGAGAGTAAAATATAAGAAACTACGAGAACATTGAGACATGAGATCAGGACCTTTACTGAATATCAAATTATCGATCGATATTCGATAATTATCCAAGGATTATTGTAGCAAAACAGCTACTAAAAACTATAAAGAACATGAAGAAAAATGCAGAAAGTATCAAATAGGGTTTTCATTCATAAGATAACTATTACAATGACTACTACGGAATATATATATATATATATATATATATATATATATATATATATATATATATATATATATATATATATATATATATATATATATACATTCTCTCCCTCTCGAACTAGATTTTGGTACTAGACTAATAGCATAAAGACACCTAGGCAAGAAATATCAAGGAAAAACATAAAAACAGGTCAGACACGGCTGGGCCATGAAATGGGCCAGCTTTAGGAGCTATTTCTACAACCGCTAAAATATAAGGGAAATTGTATTTTATTTTTTTTGCGCGGAGTGCCCTTCTTTTGGGCTGGTCTTTATATTTTGCCCCTCATTTATGTCTTCTTTAATTTTTGCCCTTACCACCTGTTTAATGAAAGTTTTTTTACGAAATTACCCTTACCCCATTAAAACTCTTTCTATTTCGTCATTTGCCCTTTTCTTTTCTTTTTTTTTGCTTCTTCGTTCCTGCTCTGTTTTGTGTCTGTCTTATCTGTTCTAAAATTTAGGTAGGAATTTGGATCTTTTGCTCGTTTCAATATTTGTTTTTATGTTAAATTGTTACACCTCGAAAAAGTCCCAGTACATGTACAAGGAATAGAACGACAAGGGTATGAGTGTAGGGTGTTTTACTGAGCAAGGGGTGATGATTCGTGAATTTTTGGAAATGGAAAAGTTGTAGAATTTCATGCAGCCCAGTGGTCGTATAGTGATTTACGGCCCGTAAAGTGATTTACGGACCGTAAACCACCATCGTCCTCCAGCCTTCAAATTCCAACTTTCTGTTAAAGTGTGGGAATGCTTAAATACGACTTGGAATACGGACCGTAAACCTCGATCGTAAACTGCAATATTCTTCAGCCAACTTCTCTGTTTTGGACATGCTTAAATACGACCAGGGAGGTCAGCTCGTAAACCAGTTTACATGTTATATCCCGCATTTTTGCGCATTCGGATAATTTAAGATAATTGCGGAAGATTAAGAACAAGACTATAATTTTGATCTTGTTTGGTGTACAAGTTGTTTATGAAAATTTTGAAGTGGGAATATTAAGAAAGGTCAAGGGCATAAAGGGAAATTCGCAATACGACTCGTGGAAATATGGAGGAAGACGAAGGGCAAATTTGGAATTTGGAAAATAATTTTTCATAAATTGTAGGACAAAAAAAAGGTGGGCTTGCAATTAAAGAGGCCATTTGGGCCATTCAAAGGGGGTGGGCTTAGGCCCAATTAGAAGCTTAATGAATAAGCTTAAAAGATGACTAAGTCATCTTTATTTCATAACATTTCCTAGAAATTTCTAGAATTTTAAAGAACAAAGAAGAAAGAAAGGGGAAGGGCCATTTCGGCCAAGACCCCAAAAATTCATGCCATGGAAATTGATCACAAAAAAATATTTTCTCCTAGCAATCCCACCAATTGGAAGGCCCTCTACAACATGGAAGAGTTGTTGGAACAAGAAAATCATCCATTTGTACAAATTCATAATCTTAACCAAGAGGAAAAGTTGAAGGAAAAAAAGGTAAGAACAAATCTTCTTTATATGTTATGGATGCTTGTGTATATTGTAGGATGTGTATATGAATGAGAAACATGAAAACATGAATGTTGAAGTGTGGCCGTGTGAGTATGGTGTTGGCCGAATTTAGTTGCATTTGTGGAGAAATGATGAATTAATTTTACTTAGTATCATGATTGTTGTGGTATGTTGAAGTGAATGAAACTCATGAAAATATGTAGTGTGCATGTGTGGCCGTGTGGTGCTAGAAGAGTGAGCAAATTTTATCTTGTATGTTGGTTATTGTTGTAGTGAAATCTATGATGGAAAATGGAAGCTTAATAATTTTAGTTTAGGTGGTAATTGTTGGAAACTTGTTCTAGAAGTTTATGAAGATTGAATATGATGTTCTTGCATGTATGACATATAAGGTTGTTAGTATGGTATTGTTGGAATATAAATTATAAGGTTGTTATTGTTTTTGTTGGAGTTGGAAGGTCTTAAAGGAAGTAGTATGTTAATTGAAATTGTTATTATGATTGTTGACATTGTTGTTGATAATTTGGCCGGGTTGAATTCCCGGATTGTTGTTGATTAAATTGGCTAAGTTGAAGTTTTGGAGATGGTGTATTTATAGGGGAAGTGCTGCCGAAATTTCGGTAGACAAATGCTACCTTAAGATTCAACTTCTAGATGTGCTAATTAAGGTTAGGTAAATATGACCAATTTGTAGATTTTGGCGGATTTGCAACTTGAATTTGGAGTAGCATAAGGAGCGGAAAAAGGTATGTAAGGTTTTATCCTTTCTTGCTTGGCATGTCTTAGGCATACTAGGTTGGATACGAGCCTCGGGGACAACTCTATTCTCCGTAATCCGCACCTAAAGTTTCTCCTTTTTCATTCAATGGAATTGAATTAGAAAGTGTGCGAAATGTTGGAAAAACCTCCGAAGCATCTAGAACTTGCATAAATATGACCTGACTACCTTAAAACCCCCACGAGTGACGTCATGAAATGTAATGTACGTAAATTTGGTACGCCGCCTCATTTGACCCGAGGTGGGCCCATTGTTCCCGGATTTTCCTTATTGTTCCGTTTATCAAGTGACAAGTACTGTAACTATTCCAATGAGAATATTTCTATGATAATAATGATAATGATGATGTAAGGAAGAGAATATGTCCATGATAAGTATGACAAGAATGATTCCATGACCAAGTGTCTTAAGTCAAGAATTCAATGTGAGTATGAAAGTGCCCAACTAGTTCATGATCTTTAATTCTATTCCTTGGTCATGACGTTATTCTCTAAAGATTTCAAAGCACATGAATTGATGTCTATGATGCCCATGATTTCATACTATGTTTTCTTCTAATGCCATTCTCCGTTAATAGTCTCGCCTTAAAATACTCGTTCCTTCCAGGTGAGACAAAGCGATCACGGTTATTCCATAATGTAATCGGAGGTCACCGACCTTACGTCACTCTGATGGATACATGATTTTCTTTGGGCTCTCCTGCATGCTTATATGACATAGGTATATGAGATATGAATATGTACATGGGGTGGGGGGACAGGATACATGGGGATTGGAAGGGAAACATGTTTCATTGCCACCTGGTCAGCTGGCTTACCATCCTGGACGCGGGATGCCCGGACGCGGGATATATGGGCGAGCCAATGTGTTTCGGTGCTATGTGGGCGAGTCGACATTGTTCGGTGCTATGCTATGACCCGACATGATATGACACGATATGATATGACATGATATGATGTGACACGCTATGATATGACATGATATGATATAATATGACATGACATGATATGATATGATACGACATGATATGACATGACCAGATAAAGCATGCATCGCATCCGCCCCCAGGGCACTCATATGTTCAGGTTACTCTTTGTCCCATGATATGCTCAGACAGAAGTACACCGTGCCTATATGGTTGGGCAGTTTACATGTGAATATTTATATGTCGTTTCAAAAAGGGAAAGTTAGCTTACATGATATCTGCCTTAAGAGGAAAACAGAGGTACAAGTTATGTTCTTACTATATACTATTCTCTATGTCTTCTACCATGATCTTATGTTATTACTCTTGCCTTACATACTCAGTACATTGCTCGTACTGACCCCTCTTCTTCAGGGGCTGCGTTTCATGCCACGCAGGTACACCCAAAGGATGCGAAGTTAGCATAGAAGATGCTCCAGCGAAGTTGGTAGGCTCCACTTGTTCTGGAATGCTGCCGAGTCAGAGTATATGAGCCATGATGTTTTGTTCGATGTTAGAGACTTTGCAGACAGAGTCGTGGGTATAGAGTGTCAGTTTTGTAGACGGCTTCGCCAGTCGATATGTTACTATGTTTCATGTCACGGGTCCCATATGATGATAGACTTTACTTATGAAAAGAAAAAAATTTAGAGCGTACTATGTATTCTATTCTTGATTGATACAAGGGTTTATATATGTGATAAGAGTCAGCGGGTTCGCTCGGCTCCAGATACGGGGTCGGGTGCCCATCACACCCTAGTAAAGTCGGGGTGTGACATTACGGCTCGTAAACTGTGGTTTACGACCACTGTTCACCCCGACTGGAATTCATTAAAGATCAAACTTTGAGTTATTAAAAGGGACCAAGCCTCATTTTATTTCATTTTTCATCCATACAACCTTCAAGAACACTCTAGAAGCTCTCCAAATATTCATCCACAAAATTCAAGAGATCAAAGGGAAACCAAGATCATCAACATCTAATTCATGAAAG
The DNA here is from genome assembly GCF_019175385.1 of Lycium barbarum. NCBI lineage: Eukaryota > Viridiplantae > Streptophyta > Magnoliopsida > Solanales > Solanaceae > Lycium > Lycium barbarum. Next base: position 123,771,684 of record NC_083337.1, on the reverse strand, counting down.
CAAGTGCATGAGACTCTATTGGAAGTCATCTTCTTCAAGAAATCTCAAAAGGGTTGAAATAGGGTTTTGGTATAAAAAGAGTATTGTTGCTCAAGGCTTGTTCCACCATCATCCAAGGTATGTTTCATGACTATACCATATGGTTCAAGGTATTGGAAGGCTTAGATACTTGAAATGTATAAGAACATAGAAAATGGGCCTTGCATGGGTGAATAGTGGCACAATTGAATAGTAGTTGAATGGAGTCATGAATGTTGATAAGCTACGGTTGTGAATATGTTATAAATAACGTCTAGACCATGAAATAAGTATTATATTCGAGAAAACGTGATAACGAGCTATAACCATGGATGTGGAGAAATTGGAGGAAAATGGTAGATTTTTCTCAAAGTGTATAAGTGATGATTGTTGAAAGTAATATTGTGAGTGTCGTTACGAATGTATGAGAGTTGAAATGAAACATGGGAAAAGTATTAGAAATGAAGGAAGTGCTATCCAATTTTCCTTAGAAATAGTAGTCCGTTCTTATAATTACTTAGCTATCGACAACATGAATTCTCTTGAAGGTATATACGAGTGCATTAAGGGAGAGCGAGCAAGCAATAAGAATTGTAAACGTCGAAGGTATGTGAGGCTATTCCCTTTCTTTCAAAGGCATGATCCCTAGCTTACGATTTCATAAACGCTCCCATCTTTTCCTTACTATCAAAGGTTAAAAAGTCTAAGATTCCGAAGCACGATTTCCTTCTTGACATTCCATAAATGTTTTCCAAAGTACTCCTATTTTCCAAAACCAAAGGTTGTGATTATGTGAGCGTTTATGATAACGACCGTAGATATTGTTTTCAATAACAATGAGGATGTCAAAAATGAGAATATTATTACGCTGACCATGGTGAGAGCAAATCTTATGTTTAAAAGTTTCAAGTTTACGATTTCAATGACTATATGAGGATGTCGACCTATTTACTGATTTCTCAATTTATTCATGGATGGTGACTTTATTTCTAAATCTTCCAAAGTATATGAATGGATGCCTTATGAAGTTCATGATTTTATTCTATGCTTTCTTTTAATGCTATTCTTCATTGATAGTCTCGCCCTATAATAATTGTTCCCTCAAGGTGAGACAAAGCGACGATGATTACTCCATAACATAATCGGAGGCTTTCGACCTTACGTCACTCCGACGTACTTACAGCTTTTCCTTGGGCTCTCATGCATGCTAAGTATATGGTATAAGTATATGATATGTATATGTATTCAGGGGATATGGGGAAGGTGAGGCGCTATAGACGCATAGCCACCTGGTCAGCTGGCATATCATGATTTCATCCGGGACGCGGGATGCCCGGACGCGAGATATATGGGTTATGGATCAGGCCGTACGTTCCTCGGCACTAACTTATTATATTTATGGATCGGGCCGTACGTTCCTCGGCACTAACATATGATGACATATGGATCGGGCTGCGCGTTCCGCAGCAATTTACTATATGATGCTTTATGAGTATGCATGCATGGATCCGCCTTAAGAGGCAAGCAGTTATCGATTATCTCCTTGTACTGACTTTACTTTCTTATTCTTACTTTATTTCTTGATGTATTCCTTACATACTCAGTACAATGCTCGTACTGACATCCTTTTCTTTGGATGCTGTGTTCATGCCCACAGGTAGACGGGAAAGCGGTCCAGACTGATAGGAGTCACTAGCCGAGCTAAAGAGCACTCCATCTTCCGGAGGTGCTAATTGGTTGTTCCTTTTGTGTATATATTTGTATGTCACTCAATAGAGGCTCGTAGATGCTCGATGTGGGTTGTGTGGTTCCACAACGTGGGTAGTACGCATGTATATAAGTATATTGAAATATGTTTTTGTATTAACGCGTTATATTTTGGTAATGAAAAGCAAATCCTCTTTTTAAAGTTAACCGAAAATAGATGAATGATTGTTAAATGGGTTAGGTAAATGATAGCACGAGCGGTGCTCGGTGGTTAGCCCCGGGTACCCGTTGCGGCCCCTAGCCGGGTCGTGACATAAATTGTCATTTGTTGAATTGATATCTTTGTCTTCGTCGTTTTTTATATTTAATTGATCTTTTTTGATTTAAAATTATAGTGTTTTGTTACAGTGTCTGTATGATATTTTGAACTTTAGTTTCGTTCGCCATGTATATATTTTGGTTTTTTTAATGTCGTAATATGTTTTAGTTGATTTTGATATGCGTTTTGGTTTTCTCTTTGTTGAATCTTTGAAGTTTTGCCTGTGAACAGCTGTTTTATGTTGTTGCTATTGTTTTTGTTTAATAATCTGGTTTTTGTGAAGAATGTGTTTGTCTGAGGCAACATATGCCGGGTCCGGCAGAGTTCTTGGTTTTTGAAACTGAAGTTATGCCGGTTCCGGCATAAAGTTATGCCTGTTCCGGCATAACTTCATGAATTAAGTTAATTTATGTGTGTCTTGGTTTTTTGGTGTTGTCTTGTTTATAATTTTGGTTTTTAAGCAATCTTATGTGTTTTTGGTGTTGTTTTGTTAATAATGTTTTATTTTGCTTATAAAAATGAAAGTTGCCTCTAACAGCATACTTTGTGCTTTTGTAAAGTGAACTTCTGCCTCCTCCGACACACTTTTCTAGTTCTTAACACTTGTATACTTGATGTTTTGCTTATGAAAATGAAAGTTTGCCTCTAATAGCATACTTTGTTCTTTTGTAAAGTGAACTTCTGCCTCCTCCGGCAGACATGTCTAATTCTTAACACTTGTATACTTGATGTTTTGCTTATGAAAATGAAAGTTTGCCTCTAACAGCATACTTTGTTCTTTTGTAAAGTGAAATTCTGCCTCCTCCGGCATACTTGTCTAATTCTTAACACTTGTGTACTTTTTTATTTTGCTTATGAAAATGAAAGTTGCCTCTAACAGCATACTTTGTTCTTTTGTAAAGTAAACTTCTGTCTCCTCCGGCAGACTTGTCTAATTCTTAACACTTGTGTACTTTTTTATTTTGCTTATGAAAATGAAAGTTGCCTCTAACATCATACTTTGTGCTTTTGTAAAGTGAACTTCTGCCTCCTTTGGCATACTTTTCTAGTTCTTAACACTTGTATACTTGATGTTTTGCTTATGAAAATGAAAGTTTGCCTTTAACAGCATACTTTGTTCTTTTGTAAAGTGAATTTCTGCCTCCTCTGGCAGACTTGTCTAATTCTTAACACTTGTGTACTTTTTTATTTTGCTTATGAAAATTAAAGTTGCCTCTAACAACATACTTTGTTCTTTTGTAAATAAACTTCTGCCTCCTCCGGCATACTTTTCTAGTTCTTAACACTTGTATACTTGATGTTTTGCTTATGAAAATGAAAGTTTAACTCTAACGGCATACTTTGTTCTTTTGCCAGGCGAACTTCTGCCTCCTCCGGCATACTTGTTCATAACTTTGCCTGATTATTTTTTGTTAACTGAAGTTACTGTAATTTCAAGTCTAAGTCATTGAGCATTGTATACTAATCAAATGGAATGTATAAACTAATCAAAATCAGAACAAAGCAATAAATTTGATCAATTCTATGTTGTTGAGTAAAATTATGATTTGCAATGTTGAATCTCAACTGAATATCAGTTGTTTAGTTCATAGAAGATGATTTGTTGTTATTTTCAAATATTAACAAATCTAAACTTAATAAAGCATCAAATTGAGTTGAATTACGTTCAATTGAAACGCTATATATTATGTATTTATCTTTTCCGACGTTGTAGCAGCAAAATCAATGGATATTTCTCCGATGAAATGTTGGAACGATTGAAAGGTTTGTTGTTGGAATGATGGATAGGTTTAATTGGATGTTTGAGGTTCGTTACAGACTTTCAGGTTTTTATATGTTATGGGTAGGGGTAGTAACGTCTTTTTCTTATTATCTTTTAGCTCAGAAGAGGAAATATTAAAGACCACGCATTACAGGGGCAAAAATTAAAGACCAACGCATTTGAAGGGCATTCGCGCCAATTGCCCATTGTAATTTCCAACTACGGCCCAACCAATTGAGCTCAATAACATTATAAAACTATTTCTCCTCTTCAGATCAACAACACCGATGATCCGTTGCAATTATTCGTTTTCTAGAAGGGTTTCATTGAGTGGTTTCTATTGTGAAACTCAATCAATTCAGAGCCTGGTCTTCTCGAATAAGAGTTTAAGTAAGAATCCTAATAAACTTGGAGTCAAAACTCAAATGCTCAAATTAATGTTTTCCACGGATAACTGAATGAACATATAGAACTTGAATGAAACTAAAGAGAAACGGGCTTAAGTTATATACACTTATAATGCAATAATAACATTTTTATTAGATACAATCACATGTTCAACAGTCAACTGACATAATCGCAGAATAACTTATACAATCCCCAAGATTTACTTATGGAACATGACTCTAGATTGAATATACATGCGCGAGCACACATATACATATAGTATATATAAAAGCCTAACATTCGAGGACGAATGTTCCTAAGGGGGGAGGAATGTTACGCCTTAAACTTTTGTGACGTTTGCGTTCTTTCCGAACCAACACAAGCCCAAAGTGGACATGAAGCTCTTATAAGGTTAAGAAGGGTATTTGATAAATTTAAGCATGTACCCTAAGGTTTCGGAGTTAAATGAACCGGTGAAAGTGAGTTTGTTGAAGGAAATGGGAGTTTGAGTTATGTTTTGGAAAGATTTCGTAGCATTTGAGTTATACATTTCTTATCATTGCCTTGAGGGGGAGATATATGTACCCTTAGATGGTTAATGAAGTTTTGTACAAGTGCCAATAAGGTTCCATAAATATTGGAGGTCAAATGAATCGAAAAGAACGCGATTTCGCGAAATCGGAGAAATTGGATAGAGTGCGGTCGTATAATGAGTATGTTGAGCCGCATACTGGTAGCCAACTCCCCATTTTTAATGAAATCACTGGAAAACATCAGCCCCAAGTGGTGGAGGGAGTATGCAGCCGCATACTCGGTATGCTAGGCCGCATACTCACCGCAAAGTGGGACGGGGTGCAAATTTTGTCACCTTTTTAAATCCCCAAGAACCTCATTTTCATTCCAACTTCCCACATTTATTTCCCCACACCTCTAAAGAGTTATTGAGAGTTCTTGAAGGTTCCATAACCTTTCCACACCATCAAGAGAGAAGATCAACACCAAAACCCCAAGATAAATCCATGGAAGGTGATAGTTTTTGCTTTATTTCAAAGTTGTGGAGACCTTGATCTTGGAGGGAGTTGAGTGAGGTGAAGTTCCTTGATTATAAGGTATGTTTTTCATCCTATTTGTATGGTTGGGTTGATGTAAAGGTTTACTACCACTTAGGAAGGAAAAGAATTAAAGTGGAGAAGCTATGAGTGTTGTAATGAAGAAGATGACTATGAGGTGAACTCAAAAAGGGGATTTTGGTTGAATTTGAGATTAAATTGAATATAACTTCTTGATTATGATATTATAGATGTTGTTATTGTTGTTTGGGAGTTGTTTTGCCATGTGGTGAAAGTTGATGAAATAGGGAAAGTGCTGCCCAAATTCCGTTAGCCTTTTAGTTGCTCTAGTTTGAACTTAAGCATGTTTTCAAGACTTAACCTTCTCATGAATTCTCTTGAATGTACATTTTGCGGGCTTTGGAGGAAAACATTAGCAGTTAAGAAGACGTGAAGGTATGTAAGGCTAACCTTTTTCTTTCTAAAGGCATGATTCCATAGTTGTCAACCTACACATGATATCCACAATATTCCTATTCCTAGAAACACTAAAAGCCCATAATTTCCATGATTCTTATGATATAGTTGATAATGATCCTTGTGATGATAATGATGACGATTATGATGATGATTTCAATTCTAGAAATGCCAAAGCTTGAAGTTCTTAATGTTCTGATGATACTATTGAGTTAGTCACATGATTATTGATTGCATTCATTGTTGTTGATCCCATCTTATGATAGTTGTTCTTCCAAGGTGGGCTATAGCGATGATGATGATTCTATAGTAGAAATCGGAGGTTTACCGATCTTACGTCACTCCGATAGAGTAATAACATTTTATTTGGGCTCTCGTGCATGCTTTATATATATATATATATATATATATATATATATATATATATAGAGAGAGAGAGAGAGAGAGAGAGAGAGAGAGAGAGATGTATGTATGTATGTATGTATGTATGTATATATGTATGTATATATGTATGTATGTATTTTCTCACACTGCGTCGTGCTATAGCCGGCCGGGCAGACACATAGATGTACACACCACTGCAGTGGGCAGCTTATGATATCGTCCCGGATATGGGATGCCTGGACGCAGGGTATATGGATCGGGCTGTTCGTTCCGCAGCAATATCTACATATGGATCGGGCTGTTCATTCCGCAGCAATATATATATATATATATATATATATATATATATATATATATATAGACACACACACACACACACACACACACACATTATGATGGCACCATGCCTATATGGCCGGGCATTATATTATATATGTATGTATGTATGAGATGGTCTATTTTTCTAAAGCTAAGCATGTATAACATCCGCCTTGAGAGGCAATCAGATATACAGGTTATCTCTTTATCCCTTGTTCCTCATATCTTTATTATGTTGTTGTTCATGCTTTACATACTTAGTACATTATTCGTACTGACGTCCTTTTACTTGTGGACACTGCATTCATGCCCATAGGTATGCAAGGAGACAGATCAGATCCTTAGGAGCTTTATCAGTAGATTCTCAAGAGCGCTCCATTTGCTTCGGAGTTGCAGTCTATTGGTATTACTCTTTTGTGTACATGATTGGGCATGGCGGGGTCCTATCCCGTCTTAATGACTTCTAGCATTCTTTATAGATACTCATAGACATGTGTGTGTCGGTTCATAACTTGTATATCATTTTTATAGCCTCTTGGGCTTGTATATATACATATGGGGTGGAGTTGATGACTATCATGTAGATGAGTTTTTATTTGAGAATTCATGTCCGTACAGATTATGATTACAGCGAGTTAGGTATGTGGTCCACTGAGATAAGATTGGAAGAAGCATGCTAGGTGGTGCTCGGTACGCTAGCTCCGAGTACCCGTCATGGCCCTTGGGTTGGGTCGTGACAAATTGTTTCTACTACACCACCCTCCATAGCATGTACTCCCCCTTGCTTACATTTATGACCTAGAAAGTATTTGTCGTGACAACTAAAACATAATTTTTTATCCCTCAATGTCTCCAGAGTTGGATTTTTTAGTAGTGTCAGTTGGTGTCGTGTAATAATGGGTGGTAAGGCTTTGGGTCCTTGAAGAGTGTTATCTCTTGGGCCGGGTGGAAAAGTAATTTTTGGTTGTGAATATGGAACTTTGGGAGGTTGAACATTTTTGTAAATGGCTGCAAGTGTTTTTTCATTTAGTTTAGCTACTTCTGAAGCATCTATTATGGATTATGGGTTAGATGCTCTAACCATTGATGCTAAATCAGCTTTTAAACCCCCCCCCCCCCAACAAAGCAATACACAAAATATGTTTCGTTTAGAGTCAGGTTAATTAACATCAAGTAAAAACGCAGCTCTTCAAGTTTTCTAAAATCGCTACTCACATCAGTCCACTGTAGGAGTCTATTAAATTCAGTGACAATGTCCACTGGACGTATGTTACCATATCGACGACAAATATCCAAGCAAAATATTTCCCAAGCCACAGCCCCTCCATGCTCCGTCATATACACGTCAAACCACGTGTCCATTTTATCATTAATATGCACAGCTACGTAACTCATTTTTTCCTCCGGTGTCACTTGATATAACTCGCAAAAAATTTTGCACCTTTGTATCCAACCACGGGGGTTGTTACAGTTAAACTCAGAAAATGATAATTTGGCTTTTGGGCCTCTAAATGAATTATTTGTGTTAGCTGGCATCTGAGTGGTATTTTGGGTGCTGGGTTGTTTAAGTTGAGGAATATTAGGCTGCAAAAAACTACTGTTAACAATAGCTTAATATGCTAAGGGAGGAAAGTATATCGGAACAATATGAGTTTGTGTGTTGTTTTGATTTGCACTGGGTGGAATATTTTGGGTTGCAAAATTAGTAGGATAAGTAGGGTTGTGAAAAAAATTGGAATAGAAGGGAAACTGAATGTTCTTGCTATATTGGTAAGCGACATAGGAGCTGGGGGATATAACGATGGTGGGTATTGAGTTATGGGTAGTGAAAGAGTGGTTGCAGGGTTCAAAGAAACTGAGGGGAGTGTCATGCCTATAACGACTCGATTGGTCGTTATAGTGCTAATGACCCTTTTACCCCTGTTGACACTTTCCCTAGGTCATCAGGCGGGTTTTATAGCGATTTTTTGAGGTTTGAGCCTCAAAGTAGAATTCGTTTGAATGACTTTTGAGTAAACGGACCTTTTTCGGAATTCTGTCGATTTGGAGAGGTCTGGACAGTCATTTATGACTTGATAGTGTGTTCGGTTCGGTTCCCAATGCAATTGGGAGAATTTTGGAACTTAGGGTGGGAACTTGGCTTTAGGCCATTAGGGGTTGACTTGGTCAATTAGACCTCCGTTGGGAAATTCGAGGCCACGGGTGAGTTCAGAGCACGTTTTTATGTGGGCTTGCATGTTTGTTTTGTATCTGTGGGGCCTCGAGTGATAGTCGAATTTCGGGTGGAGATCGGTGAAAACAAGAACTTTCTGATTCTGGTGTAAGCGCCGCAGCGATACTATAACCGCCGTAGCGGTCTCGCTATGGTGCTGGAAAGACTGCCATAGCGGATTGAGGAGTTTTGGTGACTAGCCGCCATAGCGGGTTGCTTACTGCTGCAACGACATGCTAATTTTTGGTGAAGGCCACCATGGCGAGCCATCTGGGTGCCATAACGCGTGCGCTGCAGTGGCTTCTATGAGCGTTGTAGCTGTATTTTCTCAAGTTAAAACCCTTAAACCCTATCACTTCTTCATATCACTTTTCTAAGCACTCTAGGGGGAATAGAGCAACTTATGGACTGAATCTTCTTGAAGGTAAGATCTATGACCCTAGCCTTCATCATTTGCCCTCCTATATCCCTATTCTATGCTTTGAATTACTAGAATTTAGATGGAGAAGATGAGTCTTGTTTTAAAATTCTTGAAATGGGTTTAGACTTCTAAAATGGAAATTAGTGGTGAAATTGACTAGAATAACCCTTCAATTTGATGAATTTCTTGTTGTTAAGCTTAATTCTTCCATTATTAATGGTTAATTTGAGGATTGAAGAATTATGGTTCATACCCAAATTTGGGGGTTTTTCCTTAAATCCGAATTAGGATTAATCTTGAGTTGGTTTAGCAAATGATTAGTGGGTTTGATCACCTAGAGCTTGAATTGCATGTTCCATCATTCAGTTTCCCGTTTTACCCTTATGGGGTCTATTTTTCCATTTTTCTTGGGTTAGAATTTGACCTAACTAGATATATAACAATATGGGTGTCGTGTTTAGTCACAGAGATCTAAATTTTATGGAGTCCATTATGAGGTGTTCACTGATCACCACAGCCTTCAGCATGTGTTCAGTTAGAGAGACCTAAATTCCAGACAACGCAGTTGGTGGAGCTTCTGAAGGACTATGACATCACCATTCTCTATCATCCAGGGAAGGCTAATGTTGTAGCTGATGTCTTGAGTCGCAAGGCAGTGAGTATGGGTAGCTTAGCCCGATTGGTTGCTTCTGAGTGTCCGTTAGACATGAAGGTTCAGACTCTGGCTAACAGTTTTGTGCGTCTTGATATATATCTCAGTTTCGGGCAGAGTCTTAGATTGTGTTGAGGCGAGGTCATCCCTCTTGAAGCAGATTAGGGCCCAGCAGTTTGAGGTTTCCCAGTTGTGTAAGATTCGTGAGAAAGTTCTGAGAGGTGAGGCTAAAGAGGCCATGCTTGATAGTGAGGGCATTCTGAGGATCAAGGGATATGTGTGCATTCCTCGTGTTGGTGATTTGATTCGTTTGATTCTGGAGGAGGCCTATAGCTCCAGATATTCCATTCATCCCGGAGCTACGAAGATTTATCGAGATCTGAGGCAGCACTACTGGTGGGGGAGGATGAAGAGAGATATTGCAGATTTTGTGGTTAAGTGTGGGAATTGTCAGCAAGTCAAGTATGAGCACCAGAGACTTGGTGGGGTGCTTCAGAGAATGCCCATTCCCGAGTGGAAGTGGGCGAGGATTGTCATGGATTTTGTTGTGGGTCTTCTGAAGACCCTAGGCAAGTTTGATTCAGTTTGGGTTATTGTTGATCGGTTGACTAAGTCCGCTCATTTCATTCCAATTCAGGTCACTTACCATGCAGAGAATTTAGCCAGGATTTACATTTGTGATATTGTGCAATTGCACGGGGTCCCTATTTCTATTGTTTCGGATCGAGGTCCCCAGTTTATTTCCAATATCTAGAGCACTTTTAAGGCAGAGTTTGGTACTCAGTTGGACCTTAGTACAAATTTTTATCCCCAGACCGATGGTCAGTCCAAGAGGACTATTTAGGTTCTCGAAGATATGTTAATAGCACGTGTCATTGATTTTGGTGGTCATTGGGAACAATTCTTTCCCTTAGCAGAGTTCATGTACAATAATAGCTACCATTCGAGTATTAATATGGCGTCGTTCAAGGCTTTGTATAGTAGGAGGTGCCATTATCCTATTGGGTCATTTGATGCTTTTGAGTTTCGCCAGTGGGGCATAGATTTGTTGAGAGAGTCTGTGGACAGGGTGAAGCTTATTCAGGAAAAGCTTCTAACAACTCAAAGTCGACAGAAGATGTATGCAGACCAGAAGGTTTGGGACTTAGAGTTTGGAGTGGGCGAGCAGGTGCTTCTGAAGATCTCACCCATAAAGGGTGTTATGCAATTTAGGAAGCGGGGGAAGTTGAGCCCGAGGTACCTTGGCCCATTTGAGGTTCTCCGTACAGTTAGAGATATTGCTTATGAGTTGGCATTGCTACCGGGCCTGTCAGGTGTTCATCCGATTTTCCACATGTCCATGCTGAAGAAGTATCATGCTGATGGTTCTTATATAGTTCGTTGGGGTTTTGTGTTGCTTGATGAGAATCTGTATTATGAGAAGGAACCTATAGTGATTCTAGATAGGCAGGTTAGGAAGCTGAGGTCGAAAGAGATTGCTTCGGTCAAGGTTCAAGTCGTCTCGTCGAGGAGGCTACTTGGGAGACCGAGTCCAATATGCATGAGAGATATCCCCAGTTGTTTGTTGAATTAGGTACCTTTCCCCATTTCTGCTCCTTATCACTTGAGGACGAACGGTTGTTTAATTAGTATCTGATGTAACGGCCTGATTGGTCATTATAGTGTTAATGACTCTTTTACCCCTGTCGACTATTTCCCTAGCTTATCGAGCGGGTTTTAGAGTGACTTTTGGATGTTTGAGCCTCAAAGTGGAATTCGTTTGACTCAAAGTTGACTTTTGAATAAACGGACCTTTTTCAGAATTCCGTTGATTTTGAGAGGTCCAGACAGTCATTTATAACTAGGTAGTGTGTTCAGTTCGGTTCCCAAAGCAATTGGGAACATTTTGGAGCTTGGTGTGGGAACTTAGATTTAGGTCATTGGGGGTTGACTTGGTCAATTAGACCTCTGTTGGGAAATCCAAGGCCACGGATGAGTTCGCAGCGCGTTTTTTATGTGTGTTTACATGTTTGTTTTGTATCGGTAGGGTCTCAGGTGATAGTCGAATTTCGGGTGGAGATTGGTCAAAATCAGAACTTTATGATTCTTGTGTAGGCGCTGCAACGGTACTATAATCGTTGCAGCTGTAGTCGGGTAGAATTATTTTCTTTTCTCAAGTTAAAACCCTTAAACCCTATCACTTCTTGTCATCACTATTCTATGAACTCTTGGAGGAATAGAGCAACTTGTGGACTGAATCTTCTTGGAGGTGAGATCTATGACCCTAGCCTTCATCATTTGCCTTTCTAGATCCCTATTCCATGCTTAGAATCACCAGAATCTAGATAGAGATGATGAGTCTTGTGTTAAAATTCTTGAAATGGGTTTAGACTTGTAAAATGAAAATTGGTGGTGAAATTGACTAGTATAACCCTAGAATTTAATGAATTCCTTGTTGTTAAGCTTATTTCTTCCATTATTAATAGTTAATTTGAGGATTGAAGAATTAGGGTTCATACCCAAATTTCGGGGGTTTTGCTTTAAATCCGAATTAGGCTTAATCTTGAGTTGTTTTAGCAAATGATTAATAGGTTTGGTCACCTTGAACCTGAATTGCATGTTCCATCTTTCAATTTCCCGTTTCCCCCAATTTTCTTGGGTTAGAATTTGACCTAACTAGAAGTATAGCAATATAGGTGTCATTATTCGTGGTTTTTAATATAGAGTTCGGGTATGAGTAGACTTTGAGTACTTGGAGGTGCTACGAAAGGGCAAGGGCAAGGTGTGACAGTTCGTGGCTCCTGCTCGACTTTTCAGGTAGGTTATGGCTTACCTTTTGGGTTAGACTTCGGTTAGCAGATCATATGTGCAGTTAGTGATTGTTGGAGAAAGCATGTAAACCTTTGGGTATGAAGTCGGGATGGAATATTTAGGATAGTACTATTGTTGACTTGGCTTGTAGCCTTATTGTGTTCATTTAAGTTGTTGATTATTTGTAAGTTGTTGGCTTGTCATCACGTGATTGTTTCTAGAGATAATGCTTAGTGATTACTTATGTGTTTGAAAGCATATTTATCATGATTGAGGTTGTTGGGAAGGAAAGAAGTGTTATGATATTGATATTGTGAGTGAGATTTATGTCCATGTGTGGCACCATTGATTCATATATTCTTGGTGGCATTGTTATCATGCATTCGCTCATTTATATATATTTGGGATCGGGTTGCACACTACAATACTTACTTGGATCAGGTTGCACATACTGCAACACTGACTATTGGATTAGGCTGTGCATTCCGTAATAGGTACATAGATTTAGCGATCCCCCATGGGTCATGAATGTCGAGGCAATGAGATATTCCGCCCGAAGCGTGTGTGTATCATTGCATTAGCATTGCATTCATCTCATATTTGTTGATGGCATTGCTTTGGACTTGTTGTTTGATCTTTGTTGATACGTGTACTTGATTGTAGTTCTTGAGATTGTATTTCGGACTGATAGTGTAATTTTAGGTGATTTACTAGACTTGGTTATTGATACTAGATTTGATATTTGGACTGTGATGAGTTTTATCTAATTATGAGCATGCCTAATTTTTTCAGTCTCTTTCTTATATACAGTCAAACCTCTCTATAATGGCAGCGTTTGTTCGAGAATTCCATGGCTGTTATAGTCTGGTTCTGTTATATATGTATACTGTCATTTGATGTTTAGATCTCATTTAGCTGTTATAAGCAAAAGTACGCAAATAACTATTTTTTCTATACTTTTTAGGTCATAAACGAAAATAATATACTTGTTAATTTTAAAATCTCAATTGACTTTTACACCTCATTAATTAAAAATTAAAAAGACTAATAAATTACTAAATAAATCCATAACTAGTTGTACCATACCAATAAATAAATAAAATCTAAGGAACATACGCATTTAAAATTAATTGAGCATTTAAATATTTCAAGGTTGACGTAAGAGTTCTACAATTGTAGCTAGGTTATTTCGTAAATTCCATTCTCTTATCAATAATATAACACTTCAATTAACAAAGAATTTTGTCCAAACTTTTAGCAAAAAGAGCTCAATAGTTGACTGTTCTATCTCACCCCAAGTAGCAATAGGTTAAGGCTCTTCATCAATACTTTCGTTGTCACCTTCTGCATCCGATGTCTCTTGAAATTTTCTATGTACACGACATTAATGATGATTACCATAAATATTTTAATATTTTATTCTTATACATAATACATTTTTTTAAAAAAATTATCAGGCAATATTTGAGTATGATTGTTATAAAGAGGTAATTTTACAAATAGAGTATCGCTATAAAGAATGTCATTGCTGTTACAGGTAGAATACTGTTATAGAGAAGTAAAAAATAACATGAAAACTCGATTCAAGAGAAAATCAGGCCGTTATAGTGAAGTGTTGTTATAACGAATGGTAATTATAGAGAGACGACGAGATATTCCGCCCGAAGTGTGTGTGTATCATTGCATTTACATTGGATTCATCTCATATATATTTATGGCATTGCTTTGGACTTGTTGGTTGATCTTTGGTGATACATGTACTTGATAGTAGTTCTTGAGATTGTGTTTCGAACTTATGGTGGAATTTGAGGTGCTTTACTAGACTTGGTGATTCGGTACTGGATTCGATATTTGGACTGTGTTGAGTTTTATCTGATTGTGAGCATGCCTACTTTTTCAGTCTCTTTCTTATATATATGATTTTCTAACTGTTGTCGGCCTATGATGCCTACTCAGTATGTGTTGTTGTACTGATTTTACCTTGTTGCATTCTTTCTGGGTGCAGAGTTTATGACCGGATTGACTTCTGCGCTTCATGACTGAGTCCCGAGGCCGTCTGACAAGCATTCCAGGGTAAGCACTTGGATGGATTCGCTACTCGGATGCCTCTTATTAGCTACTTGTCTTATTTTGATATTCTGAGACAGTATTCCATTTTTTGACATGTATTCATATTCAGACTTGTAGTATTTGTAGCAGTGGCTCTTGTACGGCCTTAGACCGAATTCATTGGGATTGTTGTATTATTTTCCTCACTTATTCACTTATCCTTATTATTATCTATGTTTGAGACTTATATTCGATTGTCTTGATTTCTTTATTGTGGTTGAATCAATGATTTGGGAAAGGGTTCACCTACCGAGGTGGGAAATGGTAGGTGCCTGCACGTTCCCTTAGGTGGGGCATGACAATACCTCTACCAACTATGAAAGATATAGGGGTTATCAGAGAAAGAGCTGGAGAAAAGGTTTCTCTAAAGTTACTCACCACTGATGATTCTCCTCTTTCGTTAGGAGAGTTACCCATAGCAAGGCCTGCAGGAGATCTGTTTGATGTTGTTGTTTCCAACCTTCTATCAGATTCTATATGGCTCAACAATACATCCAAGCGACGAGCGTTTTCTTCAAGTTTCTTTGATGTTTCGACATTCAGTTGATGTTGCTTTACTTCTAGCACTTCCATACGTTTATAAGAGTCGTTGATGAAGCTTTGTACCTGATTTTCCAGCTTTTCCCACTCCTCATTAGGAGGTTTTTTTTTTTTTTTTTGCTGCGTTTCCACCGTGATAAAGGCCTCTGGAAAGCTTGACTCTGGATACCAAATGTAGCAAAACAGCTACTGAAAACTATAAAGAACAAGAAGAAAAATGTAGAAAATATCATATAGGGGTTTTTCATTCATAAGATACCTATTACAATGACTACTACAGAATATATATATATATATATATATATATATATATATATATATATAAACGTTCTCTTCCCTCTCCAGCTAGATTTTTGTACTAGACTAATAATAGAAAGACACCTAGGCAAGAAATATCAGGGAAAAACACAAATAGAGGCTAGACACGGCTAGGCCATGAAATAGGCCAGCTTTAGGAGCTCTTTCTACAACTGCTAAAATAAAAGGGAAATTGTTATTTACAACTACGGCCCAGCCAACTGAGCCCAATAGCATTGTAAAACCATTTCTCCTCTTCAGATCAACAACACCGACGATCCGCTGCGATTATTCATTTTCTAGAAGGGTTTCATTGAGTGGTTTTTATTGTGAAACTCTATCAATTCAGAGCCTGGTCTTCTCGGATAAGAGTTTAAGTGAGAATCCTAATAAACTCGGAGTCAAAACTCAAATGCTCAAATTAATGTTTTCCATGGATAACTGAATGAACATATAGAACTTGAAGGAAACTAAAGAGAAACAGACTTAAGTTATATACACTTATAATGCAATAATAACATTTTTATTAGATACAATCACATGTTCAACAGTCAACTGACATAATCGCAGAATAACTTATACAATCCCTAAGATTTACTTGTGGAACATGACTCTAGAATGAATATACACGCGCGAGCACACATATACATATAGTATATATAAGATAGATAATTCATACAAAGCAAACTAAGTTAGCTATGTGCTCCGGCATACTTGTTGGCATTTAGCAAACGAAAAAAAACTACAAAAGTCATCTTTTGATTTTCTTTTGGGAGTTATAAAAATAGATAGAAAGACGTCAAGGGCATGTGGGAATAAAGATTCCATTACTGATCAAATTCTGTAACGGCATTCGATGATGGAATGCTTTGGGAAATTCCATAAATTCTAAAGACTTTTTTGTTATAAGATAAAAGTATATAGATAAAATCTAAAGTATGAATATGCTCTGAAGGCGGCGCCCAGTATATACCAACTTTATAATTTGATTCAAAGCTGAAATCTATCATAACTTACATGCATCCTAGGATTCCTTTCCAAAGATACTTCATTATGATATAAAATATATTGAAATTTTGGATTCAAATGTCATAGATTTCCAAGAATAGAAAAACAATTATATATATATATATACACATACATATTTGGCACATGAAAAAAAAAATCAGACTTGCATGTGGAGGGAGGACGTATTGAAAAAATACGATTAAATAGATAAAATTATAATTTCTCTAATAGGTTAAATTCTTAAATGAAATGATCAGACACTTCAAATTAACATTTTTATATTCGTATGACTATTTATCTTCTTATCTTTGTAACTTATTGTCGAAATATCAAACATAGTGTAGGAAGGGGTCCAGTGGATCCAAGGTGGACATAACTTAATTATAGTTAGTTGAGTAAGTTATGCAATTAAGCGTTTTTATCATGGTATCATATATTCTTCATTGATTTCAAAGCTCAATGAGTGGACGAAGCAAAGAATTGCAAAATTAGCTGAATTGAGTGTGGAGTCCGGTTAGATCAAGTAATTTTTCCATCCACAGGTGATGTTCCAGGAGATCCTTCGAAGGTAGGACTGGATTTCAGATTTGGTGTTAAATCTTGAGAAACCAGTCACATCTCACTCAATATATATATATATATATATATATATATATATATATATATATATATATGAACCTGGGTGGTACTTTATGAATTAAGCAAAAGAATACATTGAGGGGAGGGCTTAAACCTTACCTCTATGAATATGAAAACTGGACATTTTCAGTTTTTATGCATGAATATGTACAATAGCCTACATGAACTAAATGATTCATGCTCCTAAGCGTGGGGGGAATCTGTCTAAACTGAGGACAATAACTATATGATACATGATACCTATGTACATATTCCATCTACCACTTATTTTTAATTAGTGATAAATGGAATCTGTATTACAATTGTTCTTCTAATGCCAACTATCCTACAACAATCCTATATACAGTAGCTCAAAGAGGATCAAAGTAAAATATAGAGTTGTTTTGGTGTCTTGTTCTGATGTTAGGTAGGCCCCGTATATCAATGTTGATAATACCTTTGAATAGTTTAGGAAGATATTGATAATTACCGTAGCTCTTGGTGTCATTGATAGTGTGACTTAACTAAGCAAACTTGTCTGCAACTTAGTTTGCTTCCCTTAGACAATGTCTGATTTGCATTTGATGTTGAATAAGTATCTTTTGTATCCAACTAACTATTTCAATGATATTCCAAGGAGATTTGATCTTCCCTTGGATAGCCAAAACTAGTAGTAATGAATCAGCTTCAATAATGATCTTGTTCCACCCATTGGTTAAGCGCCATTCCACACCATACTGCAAAGCTCTTGCTTCAGCCCAATTATTTGTGCCCTTACCTAAGTTGATCCTATACGCAAATATAATTTTTCCCTTGTCTATTTTGATAACTCTTCCACCTCCACAATCATCTCTTCTACAACTTCCATCACTATTAAGTTTGATGAAGCTAGGAGGAGTTGGATACCATTTGACAAATTTGATGCTCTTCTTAGTGTAGTTGTTGCTCAGTTTATTACTGATAGTGTGCCAATCTGTTTCCTTGCTGATAAGTGGAAACTGATTATTGATGATCTGTAATAACTGAGAAGTTATGTTCTTCGCCGAGTGATTGCTGTTGAAATTAATAAAGCTGAACCTGATGTTACACCTTGCCTTCCATATTTCCCAACAAACAATTTGAGGTAAGATCCCTTTTACAAGCTTAGCTACTGGATTCATAGCCTGAAGGTTCCAGCAATTCATCATGATTTGTCTTAAAGGAGTTGATGAGTTATGATACCTTATGTTTTGATGATTTGATAAACGTTAAGAAATCAGATACGATCAGGTTCACCTGTTGCATTTGGCCTCCTCTTGATATCTTATGTACTGCTATGTTGACATGCTCTTTAAAGAATCAGATGCAATTAGTCACTACACAAGCTGCAGGATATGTTCATATATAAAGGACCAGATACATTTTCAAAGGGACTAGATGAGATCCCGTTCCTAGCATGATATATTTATAAATGAAAGACCAGATATGTCCTTAGAGGGACCAGATGGGATCAGGTCCTCCGCTATTGCTTGGTTAATTGAGCAACTGAAAAGCTACTGACATTGCAGCAGTGTAGCAACATAACAGCAGAGTTGTTGCAACCCGTTCAAGAACAGATGAGGGACCAGGTCCCTAGAGCGTTGAAAAGTCAATTTTACAGCTGTAAAGCTGTCGACACTGTAGTAGTACAGCAATGTATCAGTAGAAGACCAGTATGAGCTGTCACCTTCTCATCCCCTTCCCTCTACATATACAACACGATGCTCAAATGAAGAAGCATTCTTGCACAATCCAAAAATTGCTCCATACAAAGTGCAAGTCTCTACCTTTCAAGGTGTTCCTCAAGAATAGAGCCTCAGCAACCCGAAGGACCAGGTCAATCGAAGATGTTTTAGGTCCTTAGGTTGTTGATTCTTTGTTCTTGTGTGCTTAAACTGTAAACCTAATCTTCCATAAAAAGAAGTTGTTTATAGGTGTTCTAAATTCTTAAAGTTTCTTCCACAAGCTCTTGAGTGGTACACTAGGCTAGAGTTAGCCTAGTTGTATTAATGTGTGGCTAGAGTTAGTCACTGTGGTTAATTCTCAAAGGGTGCCTTTGAGTGGTACACTAGGCTAGAGTGAGTCTAGATGTATTAGTGTGCTTGGCTAGGGGTAGCCAAGTGTAAGGGTGGCATAATCATTATTGTAAGGGTGAGGGGCTATGGAAGTTAACTTCTAGCTTGCAATAGAGTTATAACCTGAGTTTGCTCGGTTAGTGGAGTTGAAATCCTACTAGGGCAGGTCGTTATTTTTAATCTCTTGAGCAAGGAGTTTCCATGTAAAAATCTTATGTCAATTCTTGTATTACATTGCATAAAGGAACTGGTACACCACAAGGTCCCTCATATACTTTTTGGTGGACGCACAACCTGTAACAATTGGTATCAGAGTAGGTTCTTTCTAAACGGTTAACACCTAGAAAGGATCTCCATCATGGCTAGTTCACCAAACCTAGAGAAATAAGAATCTATCATAAGACCACCAAGATCCAATAGAGAATACTATGGATGGTGGAAGAGAAGAAGGCATTACTCTATCATGGCTGGGGATCTAAGCAGTGGGACATCATTTGTGATGGCCCTTATGTTCCTATGAAGAGCTGTGAGGCTGGTTTTGTGATGAATATAAATTATTCATGTATTTTCATATATATATATATATATATATATATATATATATATATATATATATATATATATATATAAATAGCATTATTAAACAAAAACATGAATAAATATATTCAATTCTCCTATATTTTCTAACAAATCTTGTAGGAAGAAGAATGCATGAAAAACGAGAAAAAGAGAGAAAGAAGCTAAAAGTCAAGGAAGAAAGATGCATTCATGACAAATTCATGAAAGACTACATAAGGGCAATAAAGACAAAGTCATGGAATTCCTCACCCAGGCCTTTGAATTTCTCACCAATCTTAAATGATATATTTGCCATGTCAAATTCTCACCAAAGTGTCAAGATATATTGAATTCATCATGATAAATTGAAAACAGTTTTGGAACATGTTGAAAACCGTCTTGGAGCATATTGAAAACAATTTTGGAATATGTTGAAAACCGTCTTGGAGGATGTTGAAAACCGTTATGAAACATGTTAGACATCCATAAAAGTTTTTCTATAAATATGCACATGTTTGTACGGAAAATCATCCACTTTGTATCTAATGGAAGAGGACACAAGAACTAGTCTTGATGTCTCTCTTGGCTCTTTCTTGTAGTAAAAGCATTTTATTAGTCTTTTAAATTTCTATTTAGTTTTTCTTACTCCATAATGGAGTAATCTTTTTTCTGTTGGGATAGTTGACGAAGCTTGGTAAATTATAGTACTATGTTAGTTTTAATACATTCTTGATTTGAAAATTTTAAATTATATTTCAAACTATGCTAGAATGATAATTTCAATTAATTATTATCACGTCTACATATTTTATCTCTAAGTTATTCTTATATTAGTTTTGTAATTCTCGTGGAGCAAAATTAATATATAAGAATCAATGAGTATAATAGAAGAGTGAGAGTAATTTTTAGTATTATTATTCCAAATCTTTATATTATTTCATCCAGTCCTAATACTCACGGAGGGATTAACTCAAATAAGTTCATTGATTTAAATTGTCTTTATTTTATTTCTTTCGCTCCTAATTCTCAGGGAGGGATTGACTCAAATAACTTTATTGATTTGAAAGGCTAATTGCAACATGTCTTTACTTATGTAGCAGAATCCTAGTAGGAAAAGTATTTTGGTTTAATCGTCACTAGTAATAAATCAATTAATTGACATAACTTCACGGATTGTTAATTAATTCTTTATTTCTTAGAGAGCAACATTTAATTGAATTAGCAATAAGCAATTATTCTTTAGAGAAAAACATGTGAAAACTGAGGTTTTATTATAATAATTTTATCAAGTGAATTCAACGATTCCCGACTCTTTTTTAGGTATAAATCTTCCGGAAGTGGTTTGTCTTAATTACGTAATTTATATTACCAAACTCACCTTTCATCAAATTTTATTCTGTCAAATAGTAACAAAGATAATACAAATCTTGAGCATAGGTGGTTCCAATCTATGTGAGACGATATCTTAAACTTTACTATAATTTGACAGAGCGCGGTTAGAAAATACCTATGGATTTTGGTCTCATCATTTTATGGTAGGTCCAAAGATTAAGAAGAAACCTCGAGTCGAGCGACCTGGTCCCCGAAAAAGGAAGAAGGCTGGAGTGACAAGCGGCAGTCAAAAAATGATATATATATATATATATATATATATATATATATATATATATATATATATATATATATATATATATATATATATATATATATATATATATATATATATATACACACACACACACATATGGCTGTGGAAAACCTTGGTAAGACACCCTCACATGAACTGAAATGTGGCACAGAGGAAGCTGGGCCCTGCAATATAGAAGAGGCAACAGAATCTCCAGAAGGCATAGAGGAACCTGGTCCCTCCATTACCCCACTCGAAGTTGAACAGCTGATGTTTTATCAAGCACTCCTAATGCTGGACAAAGAAGTAAAACACTTCTTTGCTGCAACAAAGAAGTGGACATCAGGCCTCTGAATATGTCAATGATGGATCAAACTTGAAGGAACCTAGTCCCTCTATCACTCTATTTGTTGTAAGCTGATTCTGCAAGATAGAGGACCAGGTAGTAGACATCTTCACTAAGGCACTAAGCAGGGAGCACCTAGAAAGAAATCGCTTGGAGTTGGGTTTGATCAAGCTCAACAAATATCCCTTCCACAAGTTCCCTCAATAATTGGCTATGTTAACAAAAGTGGTATGCACATATCAATCTCAAGATAATACAAGGATAAGTGACATTGCACTCTTCAAAGACTTTGCCTTCAGTTTCAAAACTTGTCCACGAACCTGGTTCTTGTGACTCAGGCTAGTAGTCTCATCAATGCTTGTGTGCTTTTGAATTTCCTAGAGAGCCATGTCATTAAAATGCTTTCCTGTCTGTAACCTCTAAACTCTATCAAAACTCAGTTCTTCCTTCCCTTATCCCCAAATCTATCCGAACCAAACACTTCAAAGTCACCCTAAAATCTCTTATACACACATCAGACTCACCTATATCTGAAATTGTGTCTGGATCTGAGCTGAAATTGATATAATGGACAAAGGGGGACTACAACACGTGCCTTTACACAAGGGGAATATATATATATAAAAAAGGGAAACTGGTAAGGGACTTGGGTAAGTAAAAAGAAAATGGGACTAGTTGATGTAGTGGAAGTGAATAATGAAGAAAAGGAAGTGGAGGACACTTCACTCAAGAGGAAGGGAAAGGGTAAGACAATAGGGTTGCACAGAGACCTGATGTTGATGTTACAAAATCCCTTTTAAGGAAAAGAGTGAAAAAGTTAGGTCAGGTAAGTACTACAGTAGTTGCTGCACAAGAACCTGATGCTGAGAATATAGAGTCAGAGGCAAAGAAAGCTAAGACTCGATATATTAACATTCAAAAGTGTGCAAAGGGAGGTAAGGAAACTGGTGCCTTTGAGTCACTGAAAGCAGAGCATGAAAAATTAAAGGCACAAGTGGAGAAATTGAACAGGTACCTGGTCCATGACCACCGAGTTGCAAATGAGAGGATCAACAAGCTCCTCAAGCTGATCCATTGACCCTTCCTCCTAGTAGTCAATTTCCTTCCCTCCTATCTCCTACCTAATATAACCCTTACTTATAAACCTTCATGAATATCCCGTCCTTGTTGACCCCTTTTTAATAACTATGGCGCTAATAGTAGTTTAACCATCACATTCTATATTGTTGGCACTGCTATATTTTGTTTGGCTAAAATCACATTGGGCATTTTCTCTGATTTATGAAATATTATTTGACTTGGTTGTTATTGATTATTGCTTATGTTGTGTTACCAAAGTGGCCATGAATTAATGTTGCTGAACTTCTTTTTGCTTGTGCGATCGTACTTACTTTTCAATGATGCCAAAAGAGGGAAGAGGAAGAATACGGAAAGTGAAGAAATGTGGAAGAGAGAAATGTAAACAGCGTCTCTAAGTTTGTCATCATCAAAAAGGGGGAAATGATTGATAGGATACGATATGACACTCTCCATGTTTTGATGCTTGTCAAACTATAAAGAACCAGAGAGAGACTCGATCTTCAATTTGTTCTCTCCGTACATCTCACTCAAGGGACTAATTGATATATGTGGGAGAGACATGTGTGGAAGACAGGGGAAAAGATGAAAGGGGCAAAAGGTCTGTAAGCTGGACAAGTGAGGGTAGCCAGGTCCTCCATACTGCTGTTGTTTGTGATTGCAAGAGTAGTCTGGTTCTCAGGGGGAACAAGTGGAGATTTTGGTTCATCATCAAAAAGGGGGAAAATTCAGCTATGATATTCTATGTTTGGATGATTTGACAAAATCCACTTAAGAAACTAGAATGCAACCATGTGTTTGAGCTTTAGGGGGAACAAGTGAGAAAAACGGGAACAAGTGAGAAATCTGGTCCTCAGGGAGAATACAAATTATGTTTCTTTGTCATAATCAAAAAGGGGGAAATTGATGAGTTATGATACCTTATGTTTTGATAATTTGACAAACCTTAAGAAACAAGATATAATTAGGTTCGCTTGTTTCATGTGGCCTCCTCTTGATATCTCATGTATTGGTATGTTGACATGCTCCTTGAAGAACCAGATGCAATCAGTCACTACACAAGCTACAGGATATGTCCATATATGAAGGACCACATACGTTTTCAGAGGGGCCAGATGAGATTAGGTTCCTAGCAGTATATGTTCATATATGAAGGACCAGATACGTCTTCAGAGAGACCAGATGGGATCAGGTCCCCGGCTATTGCTTGGTCAACTGAATAGTTGAAAAGCTACTGACATTGCAACAGTATTAAAGCACAGTAGCAGAGTTGTTGCAGACTGTTCAAGATTAAATGAGGGACTAGATCCCTGGAGCATTGAAAAGTTAACTCTACAGCTATAAAGCTACCGACACTGTAGCAGTACAGTATTTCAGCAGCAATACAGCAGCAGAGGGCAAGAATGGGTTGTTACCTTCTCACCCTCTTCCCTCTACATATATAACACCATGCTCAAATAAAAAAGAATTATTGCACAATCTGAAAATTGCTCCATACAAAGTGCAAGTCTCCATCTTTCAAAATGTTCCTAAAAAACAGAGCCTCAACAACCCGAAGGACCAGGTCCAGAACTGAAGATGTTTTAGGTCCTTAAGTTGTTGAGTCTTTGTTCTTTTGTTCTTAAACTGTAAACCTACTCTTTCATAAAAAGAAGTTGTTTGTAGGTGTTCTAAATTCTCAAGGTTTCTTCCATAAGCTCTTGAGTAGTGCATGAGGCTAGAGTTAGCTTAGTTGTATTAGTGTGTGGCTAGAGTTAGTCACTGTGGTGAATTCTCAAAGGGTGCCTTTGAGTGGTGCACTAGGCTGGAGTGAGTCTAGGTGTATTAGTGTGCTTGGCTAGGGGTATTCAAGTGTGAGGGTTGCATAAGCGTTATTATAAGGGTGAGGGTTTGTGGGAGTTAACATCTAGCTTGCAATTGAGTTGTGACCTGAATTTGCTCGGTTAGTGTAGTTTATATCCTACCGGGATAGGTCGTAGTTTTTATTCCCTTGAGCAAGGAGTTTTCCACGTAAAACTCTTGTGCTGATTCTTGTACTACACTGCATAAGGGAACTGGTACACAACTAGGTCCCTCATATACTGTTTGGTGGACGCACAGCCAGTAACAAAAGTGTTTTGAACTTTAACACCTAGATGATGAAATTTTCCATAGATCTTGAGCTAAGTCACTTTGTCCAAACAAATGTTTTGTTGTTTCTATTTTTTGAGTTGTACAGCTGTAGCAAATTGAGGGTCTGTGCATCTTAAATCTACCCATCTTGTCACATGTGGATAACTTGCCTTATACTTCACTCAAGAAATGAATATTGATTTTGAGAGTAATGTTTTTGTGCCATACTCTCTTATCATTCCAATCACCTTCTGTTATTTTCTTGCGCAAGTTCCAAGCTGAAGAGATTGTAAATTTCCCTTCATGATTTGGAATCCAAGTAGCCTTATCCTCTTTGTAAGGAGTGAAATTAATAGTAATGTCTTGTATAGCCAATCTAACTGTCACGATCCAATCGGAGAGCCGTGACGGGCACTTGGAGCTAACCTACCGAGCACCTCTTGACATACTTCTCATTATCATATCTAGGTGGACCACAAGGATAACTCATGAACATCATAATCTTTAAGGGCATGAGTCCAAGAGATAAAATGCACATCTATATATATAAAAGCCGACAACGCTGCCAAAATAATATGATAGAATGTGCGCCGAAAAGGGTCACAGAACATCTAACTATACACATTTGTCTACGAGCCACTACATGGAGTGCATAACATCATAAAGACGGGACAGAACCCCGCCATGCCAATATTTGTACACAAAAGAATAATACCAGCTGAACCGCAGCTCCGGAACAAATAAAGAACTCCTATACAATCGCTGATGAAGCAGCCTAGGGGTCTGGACCATCTCCCTGCCTACCTATGGGCATGAACGCAGCGTCTACAAACAAAAGGACGTCAGTTTGAATAATGCACCGAGCATGTAAGGCATGAGCAACAAATTAATGAAAGTATTGAAGACAACATAAGATAAAGAGATCAATCTGTGCCTCTGAATGCCTCTTATGGCAGATGTCATACAAGCTTAACTTTTAACAAAAACAACATTTTCATACATACATATATAATACAGTACCCAGCTGTATAGGCTCGATCTTATCATCATATCATCATCAGCCCGGGGTGTAACACCTCGTGCATTCGGGCTAAGATTTGACTCATGAGACGGGGGTATAATGAACCCAATTTGTGTAGTGTATAAATGGTGTTTGAAGCCCAATCAAGACATGAGAAGAGTTCTTGAGCAAAGGAAAGTCGGAAGCTACCCTACGGAGCGTGTTTTTAAGTGAGTTTGCACCTTGTCTCATTTAAAATTAGTATACGGAAATATATGTACGGAATTTGCGAAACTTTCCTTCTTGAAAGTTGTAGATCTTTGAAATACCTTTCCAACGGTGTATTATGGAGGTCAAACAGACATCTGTACAAAACGTTATGCCCGTTTTACTAAAACAGTGTTCTGCTAATATACGGTGGAATATACGGGCCGTATATTTAGGTCGTAAAATTCGTCCAGAAAGCCCAAATTACTGTAATTGATTTACGGTGGGATATACGATCCGTAAAGCTTTTATGGGCCGTAAAATAGGGCGTAAAATGGGTCCGACAGTAATTTTAAAACTTCGTTTTAAGTCTTTTTCACTTCATTCTTCACACCCCCAAGCCCTAGAACGACCTTCTATTCTCACCCATCATCAAGAACACTAAGGTAAACCTATTATAATCATTCCAAGTCAATTATAATATATATCCTTGTAATCTAAAAAAGAATCATCATTCCTAACCTAGGGTTTTCAAGAAAACACATCTCAAGGTTCAAGATTCAAGATTTTGGAAATCTTCTTCAAAGTTAAAGTCTTTAATTCAAGTTTGGAGCATTACCAGGTATGTAGAGTTACTATCTACGTGTGGGAACATCATTGTTCTTCCCCATGCCGCCTAATCCATAAAGTATGAAACTTTACAAAACTAGGGTTTTTATTCTATACTATGCTCATGATAACCCTAGGTCCATGTCTATGACTATATTATGTTTGAATTGCTATTATTCTATCATTGTGTTCTTGATACTCATTATGATTATTGAGAATTTGTTCTTAATCTATGAAAACCCATATTTTGTATTCCATGGGTTCTTTGCATGCATGTTTTTTACTAAGAATGATTATTTCATGAATATCCTATATGTCTACAAGTTTTCATGCAATTAAATCATATAATTACTTTCATGCCATGATACAAGAAATATACATGCTAAATACAAGTTATTTCATGAAACCATGCTACAAGTTATCTCATGAAACCATGATACAAGCTATGTTACAAGTTACTTCGTGAAATCATGATTACAAGTTATTTCACGAAAATCATGGGCTTCTTAGCCAACTATATTATGTTCACATTTTTGGGAGTTGCACGAATTACCGAGAAGGCTCAGATAGCCTGAAACTACGTAGCCACCGTAGGACAAGGATCGCTCCGCCCAGTTAGGACGATACCTTAATTTTACACTGAATGGATCCATCAGGCACGTTACCACCTTATACCCTGGCAAGGTATGAGGGCTCTACTGGTCTGGCGAGGTACCAGACTCCACGTACCCATGTGGTGATATCACATGTCGGTTTATGAAATGCTCTCCCTACTTATCATGTTTTACTTATATCATATATATATATATATATATATATATATATATATATATATATATATATATGTACCCATGCTCATGCTCATGTCCAGGATTTCAGTTTCAGTTCTTATCATGTTATTTCTTTCAGTTGCTTTACATACCAGTACATTCAATGTGCTGACGTCCCCTTTTATTGCCCTGGGGCCTACATTTCATGATGCAGGTATGGATTTACAGGACGATGCCTCTGCCCATTAGGATCTGCACGTACCAGCTTATTGGTGAGCCCCATCTCATTCGGGGTTTAGGCATTATCTTTCGTTATCTAGTTTTGCATCTAAAGGTATGCTGGGGGCCTTGTCCCAGCAAGTATGTTAAGTGTTTTTCAGACTCATGTTAGAGGTTTCATAGACAAGACAAGTGTCATGTTAGACTTCCAGAGTTGGTTAGCCGGTTTGGCTCACTTATGATATTGTCCGCATTCATGACTTAATCAAGTATTTATGTTTAATATTATGACTTACTATATTTTATAAAAGCTCATCATGCACTTCACGTTATATTTTCGCTCATGTATGCCTCATGATAGTTCGGCAAGCCATGTGGTTCGCTCGGTCACATGCAATCAGGCACCGAGTGCCGTGTTACGCCCAGGCCATGGTTCGAGGCGTGACAAAGCTTGGTATCAGAGCCTAGGTTCAAGTGTCTTTAGGGAGTCTATGAAACCGTGTCCAGTGGGGTCACTTTTATATGTGTGAGGGCCCCATACATATAAACAGTTGACCACCAAGACATTCAGGATTGTCTCACTTCTTTCATATTCTAGATCGTGCAGCTAAAGCAGTACTTTTAGGATGGCTTTCTAATTCGTGTGTGTACGTATTTTCAGAAAATGCCTGTGAAAAGGAAATACACCAGAAAGGCTACAGCCACAAACCAAGGGGCTACCGCGAAAACAACTCGCGAAGAGACCGTTCTGACTCAGATAGCAGCTCCAACCGCTCCTACAGTTACACCTCCTAGTGATTCGGATGGGGATGTTAGGAATGCTATCAATATACTCACACAACTGGTAGCAGCTCAGGCCCAACGTCAGGAATCTGGGTCAAGTTCAGGAGGTAATGGAGAGTCTTCTAAGACTAAGGACTTTCTCAGGATGAATCCCCTAGTCTTTACGGGGACAAAGAAAGATGAGGACCCTCAAGACTACATCGATGCTCTTCAGAAAATATTCAGGATTATGACAGTTACGGAAACCGAAGTAGCTACTTTTGGAGCTCATCAGCTGCAGAGCATTGCTAACACCTGGTATGAATCTTGAGAATTATCCCGAGGTGTGGATGCACCTGATGCTACATGGGATGAATTCAAAAGTGCATTCCTGGACCACTTTATGCCAATAGAAGTCAGAGAGGCTAAGGCTGAGCAATTTCTAAAGCTTAAGCAGAATGGCAGGTCAGTTCAGGACCACTATTTGGAATTGATCAGTCTGGCTAAGCATGCTCCACATATGGTACCGGATATGAGGGCAAGAGTGAGAAGGTTTGTTGGAGGACGTGATTCCCATTTGTATGATGGGGTCAACATTGTTGCACAGAATGGGGGAATGACCATCTCTAAGATAGTTGCTTTCGTACAGGGCAATGAGACAAGGCTAAAGGAGGAGGAAGCCTTGCATAAAGAGAAAGACAAGGAGTTCAACAAGAGGGTCAAGTCTACCGGACAGTTCAACAGGAACGGTAACAGGAAATTCTTTAAGAACATATCAGCAGGACCTGCTCCGACCACAGCAAGTGCCCCACTCCCCAAGTTCCGTAATGATAAGAAGCAGAATTCAGGCCATCAAGTTCTTACGCTGAGGCTAGTATGGGTCAGTCGACTTATACTCATCTGATATGCAACAAATGTAACAGGAGACACTCACGTGAGTGTCGTATGGGTACTGATTCCTGCTTTAGATGTGGTCAGAAGGGCCATTTTCAGAAAGACTGTCCCTCAGCCAGACAGGGTACTGGAGGTAATGTGACGCAGTCCATAAATTCAGCAGCTCCTCGTTACAATCAGGCCCAGCATGGGTGTGGAACGGCAAGGTCCGGAAATACAGGCGGTGGTCAGAACCGTTTGTATGCATTGACAAGTCGTCAGGATACAGAGGATAGAGCAGATGTTGTCACAGGTACACTCACAGTTTTCACTTTTGAAGTATATGCCCTTATTGACCCAGGATCCATCTTATCTTGTGTAACCCCTTTTGTTGCTAAGAAATTTGGTATTGAACCTGAAAAATTGTATGAACCCTTTGAGGTGTCCACCCCAGTTGGGGAATCAGTCATAGCTAGACGTATTTATAGGGGTTGCCCAGTTTTAGTCTATCACCGCAGAACCATAGCTGATTTAGCAAAATTAGAAATGGTAGACTTTGATGTGATCATGGGTATGGACTGGTTAGCTTCATGTTATGCCACAGTATGTTGTAGAACTAAAGTTGTAAGATTCGAGTTTCCTAATGAGCTAGTCATAGAATGGGAGGGTAATTCAGTAGCACCTAGGGGTAGATTTATTTCTTACCTAAAAGCCAGAAAAATGATTTCCAAAGGTTATATCTATGTTACACCTCGGAAAATTTCCCGTTGGTACGCAAGTAAATGAACTAATGATGTGTGCGAGGAGTGCGAGTGTATAATGTTTCATGGGAAATGTATGTAAAGGGATGTGGATGATTAGAATGAAAAGTCGAGAAATGAGAAAAAATTGAAAGTTGGCAAAACTGCCCAGTGGTCGTATAGTGCAAAATACGGACCGTAAAGTGCGATACGGTACGTAAACTTGACGTCGTTGTTATAGCCCGTATTTTGCACGTTTGGATATTTCAAAGTCGTCGTGGAAAGTTATAGGCGAGACCATTTTCCAAATTTTTTTTGTGCACAAGTTAGTTATGAATATCATTTATGAATATTATTGGACGGAAATATTGAGAAAGGTTAAGGGCAAAAAGGAGAAATTTCAAAATGGTAAATGGTAATATTGAGGAAAGTCGAGGGGCAAAATGGAAATTTCACAAGGCATTCAAGAAAGTTCTTGAGGGACCAAAGTGTACATGGTAAGATATTAGGTCATCTTTTATTCTAAGAAAAATTCAAAAAAAAAGGGGGAATTCTCTAGAGAAAGAAAGGATGGCCAAGTGTCCACATTCTTACTTAAGGGGCCTAAGTGTATATATAAAGAAGTGGTGGCTAAAATTAAACAAGTAAGTCATCTTTTATTTAAGAGAATTCAAGAAAAAGGATGAAAGCTCTAGAAGAAGAAGAAAAAAATGAATAAAGAGAGCATGTGCTTCTCACATGCTTGAAGAAGCCAAGTATATATATAGATAGGAGAGGTCATCTTTTTAAATCAAGAAGTTGTAGAGAAAGGAAAAACAAATATAGAAGAAGAAGAAAGAGGAGGGGCCAATTCGGCCAAGAAGGAGGAGAAAGAGAAGACCAAAAATCTTGCCCCAAAAATTTATTTCTCATAGTATTTCTACTAATTCAAAGATGCTCTCCAACATGGTATAATTGTTGAAGCAAGAGAATTATTCTTTGGTGCAAAACTCCAACCTTAGCTAAGTTGAGAAGTTGTGAAGGAAAGGTAAGAATTCATCTCCTTGATTGTGTTATGAATGGTTTGGTATGTTGTAGTATGTGGGAAAGAATAGAATTCATAAGAAAATAGGGATGTTGAAATTGTAGCCGAGCATGGTGTGTGTGTGGCCTTGTATGTGTTGTTGAATGTAAGTATAATGAACTAAATTTATGTAGTAGGTTGGTTGTTGTTGTAATGCATGAAAAAAAAAATGAAAATCCATGGAAATATGCATGATGTAGTTGTGGCCGACTAAGGGGCTGTTTTGGTAGCTATGGTAAATTGATTTTATTTGATATTCTAGTTGTTGTTAATGTGGATTCTATGATGAAAATGATGGTTTGGTAGTTTGAAATGAAGTCGTCGACGTGTAGATTGTTGATGTGGTTCTTGAAGTTAAAGGTAAGAAATGTGTTATTGATGTTTCATTTAATTTGGAAGGTTACGGATTATGTTGTGGTAGTTGGTTGGAATCTAAACAAAACGCCGTTGAATTATGTGAAACGAGTTATTAATGTTAGAAGGTGTTTTGAGTAAAATTATTGAAATTGTTGGTATGATTGTTGGCATTGTGTTGATAGTTTGGCCGGGTTGAATTCCCGGATTGTTGTTGATTGAAATTGGCCAAGATAGATTCTTGGGGACGATGTATTTACAGGGGAAATGCTGCCGAAATTTCGGCAGACAAATGTTACTTTAAAATCCCACTTCTAAATGCTCTAATTAAGGTTTGGTAAATGTGACCAATTTGTAGATTTTGGTGAATTTGGAGCTTGAGTTTGGAGAAGAAAAAGGAGCGGAAAAGGTATGTAAGGCTTCACCCTTCCTTCTTTGGCATGTCTTAGACATAATAGGTCGAATACGAGCCTCGGGGACAACTCTATTCTCCAGAATCCGCGCCTAAAGGTTCCCTTTTTTCATTCAGTAGAATTGAATTAAAAAGTGTGCAAAATGTTGGAAGAATTTCCTAAACCTCTAGAACTCGCATAAATAGGACCCGACTACCCTAAAGCCCTCACAAGTAACGCCATGACATGTAACATATGTAAATTTGGTACGCCGCCTCATTTGATCCGAGGTGGGCCCACTGGTTCCCGGATTTACCTTATTGTTCCGCTTGACTTACTTTGAAGCTGAATCCAAAAGAAACCTTCGATCCTTATTCCATTACCAAATGACAAGTACTGTACCTATCCCAACGAGAATACTTCCATGACGATAATGATAACGATGATGTCAGAAAAGAGAATATGCCTATGATAAGTATGACAAGAATGATTCCACGACTAAGAGCCTTGAGCTAAAAATCCAATGTGAATATGAAAGTGTTATACTAGTTCTTGAACCTTAATTTTATTCCGTAGCTATGACACTAGTTCTAAAAGACTTCAAAGCATATGAATTGACGGATATAATGCCCATGATTTCATTCTATGCTCTCTCTTAAGGCTATTTTCCGTTGGTAGTCTCGCCTTAAAATACTCGTTCCTTCAAGGTGAGACAAAGTGACCATGATTATTCCATAACGTAATCGGAGGTCACCGACCTTACGTCACTCCGATGGACACATGACTTTCTTTGGGCTCTCATGCATGCCAATTGTATGACATATGTATATGAATGTGAATATGTATATGTATATGTATATGGGGAAAGGGGAAGGGCCACTGTTATATCACCACCTGATTCAACTGGATTTCGTCCCGGACGCGGGATGCCCGGACGCGGGATATGGGAGAGCCAGATACGGCGTCTGTATATGTGATATATATATAATATGTTGGGACACTGTTGGGGAGGGGGTAGGAGAGCTGATGTACTCGGCGTCTGTGAATGTAAATAAAGGACACCGTTTTCTGAAATGTTCTGTTTTCTGTACATGTAAATAAGAAGCACCGTTTTTCTGAAAAAGAAACTAAGCATGCATGGCATCCGCAGAAAGGCATTCATATGTACAAGTAACTTCTGTTCCAAGATAAGCTCCATATGTCTATTCCGTTATTATTCATACTGCATATTCCTTTATTATGTCACTATTCATGCCTTACATACTCAGTACATTAATCGTACTGACCCCTCTTTTTCGGGGGCTGCGTTTCATGCCGCGCAGGTACTCCCAGATGATTAGAAGACCTTACTAAAGATGTTCCAGCGGAGATGGCGAACTCCACTTGTCCCGGAGAATTGCCAAGTCCAAGTATATGCTATGATGTTCTGTTCTATGTTAGACACTTTGCAGACAAAGCAATGGGTATTGGGTTGTCAGTCTGTAAGCGGCTCCAGCAGCCGATATGCTATTCTGTTTTATGTCACGAGTCTTACATGATGTAAGAGCTTACTTATCAAAAGAAAAAAAAATATTGGAGAGCTTACTATGTATTTATTTCTTTACTGATTCAAGGGTTTCTATACGTAACAAGAGTCTGCGGGTTCGCCCGGCTCCAGATATGGGGTCGGGTGCCCATCACACCCTAGTAAAGTCGGGGTGTGACAGTCGTAAACTGGCATGTCCAACTTCAACTTTCTGCCAGCTTAGGAAATGGCTAAAATACGACCTGGTGGACGGACTGTAAAGTGATTTACGACCCGTAAACCATGGTCGTAAATCACCATGCATGCAGGCCAAAGTTTCTGGTTCTGCTTAAGCTTAAAAACGACCATGAGGGACGGTCCGTAAACTGAAATACGGACCGTAAACCTCCATGGACGACCACTGTTCACCCAACACAGATTTTCCAATTCATTAAATATGAGGATCAAGACTTATTTTATTTCATTACAACATTACACCACTTCTCTCTAAAACTTCTCTCTACATTTATTATATGAGTTTCCAAGGATTATAAGTCATGCATAACATTAAGACAAGTGAATCAAGGATAAGAGAATCATCAAGGATCATCTAAGTCAAGAAATTCAAATGGAGAAAAACTAGGGTTTTGCTCAAAGAAGAGTATTATCAACCAAAGCTTGTTCCTACAACTTCTAAGGTAAGATTCATGATTTTTACAAGATGTTTAAGGTATTCGAGAATTAAAATACATGGATTGTAGAAAATGTGGTCAACTAGGTCATGAATGATGAATAGTGACATTTTGAGACATAGTTTGAATTGAGTTATGAATGTTGTTGTTGTAACGACCCAAACTAGGGCCATGACAAGCGATCGAGCTTACCCTGCCCAATGTCCCAACTTACGTTACTTGATCCCAAATATGGCGTTTTTTTTTTTGCTGAAAGTTATAAATACGATACCAAAGTCAACACGTTACTCAAAACATCCCAAGGCGTGTTACATATATACATACATATACATGACATAGGACCAGGCGAGCCAAAGAGGCCTACGCCACTTCTATACAACAATGTAGCAACCGACAAAAACCAAACAGTACCCATGACACCCACGCTGTCCGCAGACTTCTAAGGAATACGACCTGCAAGACATATATACAAAAATATACCAAAATAGGAACAACTTCCGGAACAAGTGGAGCTGCCTGACTCCCAATGCTGACTCCCCCTAAGTAGCTGGATCACCGGGTCGCGTCCCTGGACCTGCGTGGCATGAAACGCAGCCCCCCGGAGAAAGGGGGTCAGTACGATATATGTACTGAGTATGTAAAGCGGTAATAAATTATATCTATCGCATAATTTAGGGAAGAAGTAATCATGATCAACCCAATTCCTGCAGCCTTCGCTGGTAGAAACAGAAATGTATACGTAAAGTCTTAAACAGTTCTTAAGTAAATATCGCAATCCATCCAACATTTCAAACAAGCAATGTAATCTAACACCTCCTTTAAGTAAATAATATGATACAACGTACGTGCCGCTTCCGACTCAGTGTCAATAATATCCCCTTCGGGCAGCCGCTTCCGGCTCAATATCAATAATAGCCCCATCGGGCAGCCGCTTCCGGCTTAATAACATAATAGTCCCTTCGGACGGCCGCTTCCGGCATAATAATGATGATGGCCTCTTCGGGTATAATAATGGTAATATATAAATTATGATAGGTCGTAAATGAAAAGCAGTGGCAAAACTTCGCACCCCTTTCAGAGTGGTTTTGAAATTAGCACACTCAGACATAAGCTGAGGCCATAGCACACTCAGGCGTAAACCGAGGCCATAGCGCGCTCAGTGATCAACCGAGGCCATAGCACGCTCGGACATAAGCTGAGGCCATCGCACACTCAGATATGAGCTGAGGCCATCGCACCCCCTTTGGAGTGGTTTTGAAAAGTCTAGATAATAAAATATCGCACCCCCTTCGGAGTGGTTTTTTGGAAAGTCTAGATAATAAAATATCGCACCCCCTTCGGAGTGGTTTTTGGAAAGTATAAATAGTAAAATGTCGCACCCCCTTCAGAGTGGTTTTGAAATCGACTTTATATTCCCTTTAGCTTGAGACTAACAATCAGTAAATTTTAATAATAAATTTCTTTTTTTTGAAATCACTAGTAACCCACAACCAAGTTTCAACAAATCCAATTTATCATGAAGGATTAACAATCGTATGCACATGCAAAGTAGTGAGAACTAAATGCCTTCCAATTATCGTTACGGACATCATTCATCATAAAACCTCTATGGCTATCTCCAAACAATTCGAGTCCGTCTACAGAAGCTAGGGACGTTAACCCAAAGTTCCCTTTAGTTACCGTACAGGACTAAGTCAAATGGAGCAATACAAAAGGTCTCGGGACTTGTGGGCCCACCTCGGTGCTAGTCGAGGGGACGTACAAAAATTAAGTGCATTAGGCCTTGTGAAGTCATCCATGAAAGTTTCGGCGCGATCAGACTACATT
Organism: Lycium barbarum; assembly: GCF_019175385.1. Classification (NCBI taxonomy): domain Eukaryota; kingdom Viridiplantae; phylum Streptophyta; class Magnoliopsida; order Solanales; family Solanaceae; genus Lycium; species Lycium barbarum. The sequence continues at coordinate 123,735,791 of NC_083337.1, read as the reverse complement.
TGTGAAAGTTATGGAGGTTTAACCATTTTTCCAACAAAACGCACCCTTTAAAGTTCAATTCCATTGAATGAATAGTACCAAAAATCAAACTCGGATTCCTATGAACGGAATGATCCCCGAGGCTCAAATCAAGACCTAGTACATCTAGGACATGCCAAGAGAAGGAAAGGGATAGATTTACATACCTTTTGCGCTCCTTACGCTCGTCCAAACTCAACTCCCGCTTCGTCCAAAATCTACAATTGGTCATTGTTGCCAAATATAAGTCATATGCTTCTAGAATTTTAATCTTAAATTCATATTGTCTACCGAAATTTCGGCAGCATTTCCCCTATAAACTGGACATCCCTGAGAGTCTAACTTAGCCAGAACAATCAGAAACAACCCAACAACAACATCAACAACAATAACAATAACAACAATCGCCACAAAACACACAATATGGCATAACTAGTTCCCCGTCCAACATAGTGCAATAACTTTCATTTCAACTTCACATTCCAAAACTAATCTCAACATTCTCACATTTATCATTAGTCAAGATCATTACCATGCGATTTGGAAGCATTTCATATCGTTTCTACAAAATATTCACAGGGTATACACGATATACAAACTTTTCACCAAAACCATAATCCGACCAAAACTTCCAATTCTCAACATAAATATTCACCACACCTTTTTATCTTCCAATTCCACTTACAACAATCACCACTTACATCTTACAACTTTATTTTCTCAATTACAAAATTTATAATAAAATCGCATGCTTTCCGATAACAACTCAACAACCAATTTTTCATGCTAACTTAAACCATTATTCTTCCATTTTCATCACAAGGCTACAACAACATAATTAAGATGCTAAACAAAATAAATTCAGTCCCCTACATGCACCACACCCCACGGCCACACACATGCACACACTCAACACACAAGTTTCATACTTTACACTCACTTCCACATACTACAACATGTATATATATCTTCCATAACATAATAAAGGCATAAAATTCTTACCTTTTCTCAATTCTTCCACTTGCCATAAAAGGTTGTTTCTTGCCAAAATAATTATACCACCTTGAAGAGGGTCTTGCACTTGTTAAGGATTCAAGAAAATTATACTTATTGAATCAAAGTGGAAGGCTTGAATTTTTTTTTTCTCCTTGTGGCCGAAATGCCTTCTTTTCCTTGCTCTTGTTTTTGTTTTCTTGAAGTTTCTAGTGAATGTGATGAATGCCCCTTTATTTATTTGATGGCCTTGAATTTAATTAATATATGGGCTTGGGCCATTATTTCCTATACCATGGCCGGCCACACCACTAAGGAATTGGGCCTCATTTTCTCTTAATTTGTTAAGCCCAATTCGTTAAAATTCTCGTTTTGTAATTCCCGAAACTAATTTCCGAAATTCCAATTTTGCCCTTTACCTTCCTCCGTATTTCCACATCAACAATATTTTTCTCGAACAACTTATATATATATTGAATAAGATCAAAATATGGCCTTGTCTTTAACTTGTCACAACCATTTCAAATTTCCCGGATATGCAAAACTACGGGATATAACATCCTCCCCCCCTTTAGAACATTCGTCCTCGAATGTTGGATTTGTCCTCTTAGGATTCCGTCAAAGGTAGCCTTTTATCCGTTTCCTTAGTTCAGATTTATAGCTATGATCTTGCTACGCCATGGGCTCTTCCACCCTTAAGGTTTCACGAAGCCTTTTGCCTCGACCCACTCTATTAGCCGCTAGGCTCCTGTTCTGACTTGTGTTGTAATACATCATGTCACAGTGATAGGAGACAGCTCATATATAGGTTAAGTCTACCAATAGGTTATCTGAAGAAGAATATACCTGGTGGTGCGTCCTGTGATGCCTTTGGAGCCGGTCTCCCACCTAGCTCATAAATACAATGTGGCCCCGCACCGGAACTAGGTACTCTACCTCCGCCCCTACCTCGGCCGGAAGAAGTTTGGGGTCCTGTCTCGGGCGCTCTTACTGAGGGTGACGACGCTGCTACTGAATTCCCAGGAAGGGCACTACCCTGCGGGCAGTCTCTAGCATAGTGTCTCGGGTCCCCGCAAGTATAGCATACACCCAGTCGACATCGCCCTACATGACGCTTTCCGCAAGTCGCGCATTGAGGAGGGGGCATCACCTCCTGCCCTGACCCCGCAGGCCACTGAGAACTTGACGCATAAGGAGGATTTTGTCTCTGCCTAGGGAAGGCCTCCCTACCCCGCTGGGATCCATGAAACTGCGAGGGTGCGCTATACTGGGGTCTGCTTCCTCTGGTGGGACCTGTATTCTGACGCTCTGACCTGGCCCTCTTGGGCTGGCCACTACTCCGCTCTGAGGTGGCCTCTCGCTGACGCTTTCGATCTTCTGACCCCTGAGCATAAGCCTGAACACGAGCTATATCCATGCCCGGCTGCATTGCCACGGCCATACAAGCCTCCTGTAACTCCAGCTCTAATCCCATCACATATCGGTGAACTCTGTCTTCCATGTTTTGCACAATAGAAGGGGCATATCTAGCTAAAGAATCGAACTCCACACTGTACTCTCTAACAGACATGTTATCCTGTCGCAGGTTAAGGAACCTGTCAACTCTCGCCCGATTTAGCTCAGGTGGCATGTGATGGCGCAAGAAGGCATCCGAGAATTTCTGTCAAGTCAGCGGAGGGGCATCCCTACCTCTCGATAGCCTCCATGACTGAAACCAATTAATTGCTATGCCCTGTAACCTGTAGGCAGCTAGCTGAACAGACTCTGTAGCTGACGCCCTCATTATATCTAAAGTACGCTGCATGCCATCTATGAACTCCTGAGGGTCAGCATTAGGGTCCGTACCCTTGAATTCTGGGGGATTTAAGGCAAGAAAGTCTCGGGCCCTGGCACTAGCGGCCCTATCCGAATACTCATGGCCCATATCCTGTCGTCCAGCTTGGGCAGCAAGTATCTGAGTTAACAAGTGTATAGCATCCTTCATCTCTCTTATCTCCTGTCTCTGAACATCCGGCTGATGAACTGGAGGCACCAGTACGGGTGCTGGAGCTGGGGCTGGATCAGATGCCCTTCTGGGCCCTTCCGGAGATGGGGAAATAGGAGAACTCTGGGACCGAATATGTATTCCCGTGTAAGTCTGAGCTCTGGTAGGTCTGGGGGCTCGGCTGGCTGCCTCATCTGCAACCGTCTTGCTCTTCTGTGCTACCGTCACTTTACCCTTCCTAGCCATTACTGAAATCATACAGACAATTGGATTAGGGACTTTACTTATGACACAGCCCTATCCGCACGATCTTTACCAGGAAAGAAAGGATGACACCCTATTAATGCCTCGTAGCCTCCTGCTTATAGGTGTGGTGCACAACACACCGATAAACAAGACTCTACCAGACACCGTTTGCGAACATGTCGAGGACTGAACTGCTCTGATACCACTTTTGTAACGACCCAAACTAGGGCCATGACAAGCGATCGAGCTTACCCTGCCCGATGTCCCAACTTACGTTACTTGATCCCAAATATGGCGTTTTTTTTTTTTTGCTGAAAGTTATAAATACGATACCAAAGTCAACACGTTACTCAAAACATCCCAAGGCGTGTTACATATATACATACATATACATGACATAGGACCAGGCGAGCCAAAGAGGCCTACGCCACTTCTATACAACAATGTAGCAACCGATAAAAACCAAACAGTACCCATGACACCCACGCTGTCCGCAGACTTCTAAGGAATACGACCTGCAAGACATATATACAAAAATATACCAAAATAGGAACAGCTTCCGGAACAAGTGGAGCTGCCTGACTCCCAATGCTGACTCCCCCTAAGTAGCTGGATCACCGGGTCGCGTCCCTGGACCTGCGTGGCATGAAACGCAGCCCCCCGGAAAAAGGGGGTCAGTACGATATATGTTCTGAGTATGTAAAGCGGTAATAAATTATAACTATCGCATAATTTAGGGAAGAAGTAATCATGATCAACCCAATTCCTGCAGCCTTCGCTGGTAGAAACAGAAATGTATACGTAAAGTCTTAAACAGTTCTTAAGTAAATATCGCAATCCATCCAACATTTCAAACAAGCAATGTAATCTAACACCTCCTTTAAGTAAATAATATGATACAACGTACGTGCCGCTTCCGGCTCAGTATCAATAATAGCCCCTTCGGGCAGCCGCTTCCGGCTCAATATCAATAATAGCCCCATCGGGCAGCCGCTTCCGGCTTAATAACATAATAGTCCCTTCGGACGGCCGCTTCCGGCATAATAATGATGATGGCCCCTTCGGGCATAATAATGGTAATATATAAATTATGATAGGTCGTAAATGAAAAGCAGTGGCAAAACTTCGCACCCCTTTCAGAGTGGTTTTGAAATTAGCACACTCAGACATAAGCTGAGGCCATAACACACTCAGGCGTAAACCGAGGCCATAGCGCGCTCAGTGATCAGCCGAGGCCATAGCACGCTCGGACATAAGCTGAGGCCATCGCACACTCAGATATGAGCTGAGGCCATCGCACCCCCTTTGGAGTGGTTTTGAAAAGTCTAGATAATAAAATATCGCACCCCCTTCGGAGTGATTTTTTGGAAAGTCTAGATAATATAATATCGCACCCCCTTCGGAGTGGTTTTTGGAAAGTCTAAATAGTAAAATGTCGCACCCCCTTCGGAGTGGTTTTGAAATCGACTTTATATTCCCTTTAGCTTGAGACTAACAATCAGTAAATTTTAATAATAAATTTCTTTTTTTTTTTAAATCACTAGTAACCCACAACCAAGTTTCAACAAATCCAATTTAGCATGAAGGATTAACAATCGTATGCACATGCAAAGTAGTGAGAACTAAATGCCTTCCAATTATCGTTACGGACATCATTCATCATAAAACCTCTATGGCTATCTCCAGACAATTCGAGTCTGTCTACAGAAGCTAGGGACGTTAACCCAAAGTTCCCTTTAGTTACCGTACAGGACTAAGTCAAATGGAGCAATACAAAAGGTCTCGGGACTTGTGGGCCCACCTCGGTGCTAGTCGAGGGGACGTACAAAAAGTACGTGCATTAGGCCTTGTGAAGTCATCCATGAAAGTTTCGGCGCGATCGGACTACATTTGTGAAAGTTATGGAGGTTTAACCATTTTTCCAACAAAACACACCCTTTAAAGTTCAATTCCATTGAATGAATAGTACCAAAAATCAAACTCGGATTCCTATGAACGGAATGCTCCCCGAGGCTCAAATCAAGACCTAGTACATCTAGGACATGCCAAGAGAAGGAAAGGGATAGCTTTACATAACTTTTGCGCTCCTTACGCTCGTCCAAACTCAACTCCCGCTTCGTCCAAAATCTACAATTGGTCATAGTTGCCAAATATAAGTCATATGCTTCTAGAATTTAAATCTTAAATTCATATTGTCTACCGAAATTTTGGCAGCATTTCCCCTATAAACTGGACATCCCTGAGAGTCTAACTTAGCCAAAAAAATCAACAACAACCCAACAACAACATCAACAACAATAACAATAACAACAATCGCCACAAAACACACAATATGGCATAATAACTAGTTCCCCGTCCAACATAGTGCAATAACTTTCATTTCAACTTCATATTCCAAAACTAATCTCAACATTCTCACATTTATCATTAGTCAAGATCATTACCATGCGATTTGGAAGCATTTCGTATCGTTTCTACAAAATATTCACAGGGTATACACGATATACAAACTTTTCACCAAAACCATAATCCGACCAAAACTTCCAATTCTCAACATAAATATTCACCACACCTTTTTATCTTCCAATTCCACTTACAACAATCACCACTTACATCTTACAACTTTATTTTCTCAATTACATAATTTATAATAAAATCGCATGCTTTCCGATTACAACTCAACAACCAATTTTTCATGCTAACTTAAACCATTATTCTTCCATTTTCATCACAAGGCTACAACAACATAATTAAGATGCTAAACAAAATAAATTCACTCCCCTACATGCACCACACCCCACGGCCACACACATGCACACACTCAACACACAAGTTTCATACTTTACACTCACTTCCACATACTACAACATGTATATATATCTTCCATAACATAATAAAGGCATAAAATTCTTACCTTTTCTCAATTCTTCCACTTGCCACAAAAGGTAGTTTCTTGCCAAAATAATTATACCACCTTGGAGAGGGTCTTGCACTTGTTAAGGATTCAAGAAAATTATACTTATTGAATCAAAGTGGAAGGCTTGAATTTTTTTTTCTCCTTGTGGCCGAAATTCCTTCTTTTCCTTGCTCTTGTTTTTGTTTTCTTGAAGTTTCTAGTGAATGTGATGAATGCCCCTTTATTTATTCGATGGCCTTGAATTTAATTAATATATGGGCTTGGGCCATTATTTCCTATACCATGGCCGGCCACACCACTAAGGAATTGGGCCTCATTTTCTCTAAATTTGTTAAGCCCAATTCGTTAAAATTCTCGTTTTGTAATTCCCGAAACTAATTTCTGAAATTCCAATTTTGCCCTTTACCTTCCTTCGTATTTCCACATCAACAATATTTTTCTCGAACAACTTATATATATATTGAATAAGATCAAAATATGGCCTTGTCTTTAACTTGTCACAACCATTTCAAATTTCCCGGATATGCAAAACTACGGGATAAAACAGTTGTGTTGTGATATGAATGTGTTATAAATGGTATTAAGATCATGAACTAAACACTTTAGACGAATGGACGAAGATGGGTGTTATAATCACGAATGTGGGTGAATTAGAGGCAAATTGAGGAATCTAGATAATGTGGTTAATGTGAATGACTAATGGCCATTGTTATGATATTAATGAAGGTATAAACGCTAGCATTGGAGGGGAACGTGCAAGTGTAGAATAGTTCGACAGAAAGGTATGTAAGGCTAACCCTTCTTTCATAAGGCATGGTTCTTGGCCAAATTCCTAAATTCCTCTATATGAGTATGTTGTCTCCACATGGTTGACATTCCGAGCTCATAAGCTCACGACCCTTGATATATACTATGATTATACTATGTTCCTCGTATGACGAGTAAGTCCATAATGTAGATGTAACGATAACGATGAGAATGGTAATGATAATGATATCAAAAATGATGCAAAAGGTGCCTACGAGCTATTATACTTATATGTGCCTATGAAGGGCTATAATGAACCCCGAGCTTATAATGCCGGGTAGAATATATGTATATGAATATGTATGAAGTATGTATACGATTACGAAATGCGCGCGCACGTCTGCAGATGGTACGGATTACCCTGAAGCCTTGGTAGGGCCAGGTAGAAATAACATTGAGCCTTGGTTGGCCAAGTACGTATGAAACACCGAACCTTATGGTCGGGTACGCTATGTATGTATATAAGTGTATGGATATGTATATAATATGAATATGAATGTGATAAGACAATGTATAAGAATACGAATAAGGACATGTATACGAATATGAGCACAAGTATGGTACGAGTATTATTATGGGATACGAACGACGATGTATGCAAGTAAGTGACATGATGATGATGATAGTACGGTCTCCCCTCCTATGCTATCTTCATATGATATCTATTATGCTTCTATATTGATGTTGATCATGCTTTACATACTCAGTACATTCTTCGTACTGACGTCCTTTTGTTTGTGGACGCTGCGTCATGCCCGCAGGTGCACAGGGAGACAGACTTGATCCATAGCTGCTTATTCAGAGATTGCATAGCAGAGCTCCATTTCTTTCGGAGCCGTAGCTTTTGGGTACTTATTATTTTGTGTATATAAAATTATGGGCATAGCGGGGTCCTGTCCCGCTCATACGATATGTCATAGTCTTAGAGGCTCGTAGTCATGTGTATGTGGGTAGAGATGTTCGGCCATGTCGGCCCATGTTTTGTATATCTTTTGTTAGCCACGTCGGCCTTGTACTTATGATGTGGCACAGATGCCTATGATATGTTAAATGATGATGGTCGTCTAATAGGATCAATATGATTAACGATAAGAAAAGCACGAATTGACTTATGGTTCACCTAGATATTATGTTATTGTCACGACCCAACTAGGGGCCGTGACGAGTACCCGATACTTGTACCAAGCACCCCTTATCTATCATGTATAAACAGAGCCATATTTTTTTTTTGAACATTAATGAACATTAACATTAGCAGCGTCATTATGAACATAGACTAGTAAACTTCGTTAACACTTTATACAACAGCATTATCATGCCAAACATCATATATCTAGCTGTACCTGACTGACTGTACATATCTGTCTACGAGCCTCTAGACATAGTATACTTATACATAGAAAGGGCCGAGTACTATCGTGCCCGAATGTACATATACAAAATAGTACCACTGAAGTGAAGCTCCGGAACAACTGGAGCACTGTAGAGTACTGCTGGTAAACTCCTAAAGATCAAGTCCACCTGTTTGCTGACCTGCGCGGCATGAAACGCAGCGTCCACAAGAAGGGACGTCAGTACGAATAGTGTACCGAGTATGTAAGACATGGAAGATAACACAAGCAATAACATAGTGTATAATGAATAACGTCATGGAGTCATAGGACATAGAAAATAGAACTATTATCATGTCATGTATTATCATATCGTATCGTATCGTATCATATCTTATCTTGTCTTGTCGTAGCATGTCGCGTTATAGTATATCGTGTCATAGTATGTCAGGCTATAGTATATCATATCATAGCATAGCATGTTATGGCGTGTCGTGTCATAGCATAGCGTGTCATAGCATGTCTTACCATAGCATAGCATGTCATAGCGTATCATATCATAGCATAGCTTGTCATATCATGTCCTGTCGTGGCATATCATAGCATATCATATCGTAGCATAGCATGTCATAGCATATCGTATCATAGCATGTCTAGTCTTGACATAGTAGGTCATATCATAGCGCCGAACAATGTCGGCTCACCCACATAGCGCCGATATGTACCGGCTCACCCATATATCCCGCGTCCGGGCACCTCGCGTCCGGGATGATAATCCAGCTGATCAGGTGGCAGCAAAACATATTTCCCTTCCCGTTCCCCCATGTATCCCTTTCCCCCCAGCCCAGGTTCATATACATAGCTTGTATGCATATACATGTCTTATATACATTTACTTATCTTATATACATATACGTATTTCATATACTTATACATATCTTATATACATATACATGTTTTATATATATATATATATATCATATAAGCACACAAGGGAGCCCAAGGAAGAAAAAAAATCATGTATTCATCGGAGCGACGTAAGGTCGGTGACCTCCGATTACATCATGGAATGCTAGTGATAACTCCGTCTCACCTTGAAGGAACAAGTATTTTAAGGCGAGACTATCAACGAAGAATAATATTACGGTAACCGTAGAATGAAATCGTGGGAATTATAGGTGACAGTCATAGGCGTTGGAGTCTTAGAAAATAAAGTTATAGCAAGGAAATATAAATACGATTCAAAAATTAGTTTATCACTTTCATTGTTTACATAAAATACTTAGCTTAGTCATAGAGTCGTTCCGGTCGTATTGATCGTAAGTACACTCTCTCGTCTGACATTGTCATTATCATTATCACCATAGAAGCATTCTCGTTAGAGTGGTCATAGTACTTATCATTAGCGACGACATCGATATCAAAGGCCCCCTTTGGATTCGCTTCAAATAAGTCAACCGAGACTATAGGAAAATCCGAGAGTAACGGGCCCACCTCGGGCCGGATGAGGTAGCGTATACGATTTACGTATGTTACGTGTCATAGCATTACTTGTGAGGGTCTTAGGGTAATCGGGTCCCATTTATACAAGTTCTAAGGGCGTAGGAGGTTTTTCCAACGATTGGCACACTTTCTATTTCAATTCTATTGAACAAAAAGTGGAAAACTTTAGGTGCGGATTCCGGGGAACCGAGTTGTCCCCGAGGCTCGTACCCAGCCTATTACAACTAAGACATGCCATAGAAAGAAGGGTGAAGCCTTACATACCTCTTTCCGCTCCTTTAGCTATTCCAAATTCACGTCACAATTTCGTCAAAATCTGCGAATTGGTCATTTTTACCAAAACTTCCATTAGTATACTTAGAGTCAAAACCTTAAGGAAACATTTTTGCTACCGAAATTCGGCAGCATTTCCTCTGTAAATATACCATCCTCGACATTCAATTTAGTCAAATCCTCATCAAACACAATCCGGGAATTCAAACCCGGCCAAACTATTAACATAACTCAACAATCGCACTAACAATTCACATATTTCCTTCAATATACATAATCTCCCAATTATCAATACTTCACCAAAGTTATCAAACCTTTATTTGCGATATGAAATCTACGATGATTACAACTTCATTTTTATTATTGAATCCATGATAACAACAATCAAACACTACATAAAAATCAATTCGATTGTCCAACACAACAACACTACATTCGGCCACCATTATCAATCAACACAACAACCAAAATACTAACTAGCACTTGCTTACCATTTCTTCATGCTTCAACACATATACACTACTATACATACAATATACATGGCCATACACACACCATATACCTCACGGCCACAACACAACATCAATATTCTCCAAACTCATTCAATTTCCATTTTCCACATATCATTCACAACAATAACAACCAAACACTAGTTAAAACAATTGAAGCATGGCTCCTACACAAACATATATGTACACGGCCATATACTATATTTATCTCCTTCATGAATTTCATCCATTTTTGCATCCTACAACACATATAAACCATGTATAACACATAAAACAAGGTTAGAATTTACCTTTATTCTTCAACTTCTCACTTGCTTATCTCTTGGCAACTTATATGATTTTGAATCTTTCTTGCTCCAACAACAACTCAACCTTGTTAAGCACCCTCCACTTAGTAGGAAATGAATTTTGGAAGAATTTTATCAATTTTTCCTTGTGGATCTTACTATGGCCGAATCTTGCTGGCCTTTGTCCTTCAAGTTTTCCTTCTTGAACCTTATTGAATTGTAGAGTAGTAAATTAGTCTTCTTTTGCAAGACTTGAACACATTTATACACACAAAGGGGCACATGGCCGGTCATGTGCCCCCTATTTTCCACTAATTTCTTTAAATTGTTCAAGATTATCCTTTAAGGCTTCAAATTTGCATAGTCTCTTGACTTGGTCAACTTTTGCCCACATGTGCATGTCTTGCAATATAATATAATCTCATGTCCCCTTTTTATGGTCTAAATCAATTGGCCAACATGGCCTTTTCATGAAGGCCTTGTGAAATTACCATTTTGCCCCTAGCCCTTTGCGTGATTACCTTGAGTCATTTCATGAATTTCTTTCTTCACCCTTAATATTTCTCAATAATTCCGTGCTAATAATACCCATAAACAATATTCATAGTCCATTCATATTTAAAATAACCTTGAGAAATAGTCACTTCCTTAACTCCCCGCGATTACCTCAAACTATCCGAACGTCAAAATGCGGGCTATAACAGTTATGTACGATAAGGGGGTGCTCGGGTGGGGTAGCACCGGGTGCTCGTCGCGGCCTCCTAGCCGGGTCGTGACAAAAGTGGTATCAGAGCAGTTCAGTCCTAGGATGTGTCTACGAGCCATGTCTAGTAGAGTCTTGGTTATGAGTGTGTTGCGCGCCACACTTATAAACGAGAAGCTGCGGACATTTTAGGAATATATGACCTTCTTTCTTCATAAGAATCGTGCGATAGAGCTATGATGTAAGAAATTCTTGTTCCTAAATCGTGTGTTGTGTATTTCAGAGATGCCTAAAAAGAAAAAGGCTACAGCAGCCCAAAAGGGAAAGACGGTGGTAGAAAAGCGGGCTGAAAGAGCACCGCCACTGGTAGTAGAGGAAGATGAGTCCCAGAGTGCGGCTCAATCTCAGTCCTCCCAGACAGTGCCTATTACTGAGGAGCACGTGGGAGCCTCAGCCCTAGCTCCAGCTCCTCCACCGAATGCTTCGGGCCAAGACGTGAGAGAGGCCATTAATTTGTTGACTCAGTTGGTTGCGGCCCAGACTCAGAGGCCAAGCGCAGGGCAAGGTGACAGGACTGTTAGTGCAAGGGCCCGTGACTTCATTACTTTGAAACCCCCGGAATTCTTTGGGTCGAAACTGGAGGAGGATCCCCACGACTTTATTGATGGTATGCTAAGGACGCTCCGGTTGATACATGCTTCAGACACCGAATCGGTGGAGCTAGCGTCATATAGATTGAGGGATGTCTCAATCCAGTGGTATACGGTTTGGATGGCTTCGCGGGGAGCCAATGCACCTCCACCGGTATGGCAAGAGTTTGTTGATGCTTTTCTCCGTCATTATATGCCTCCGGAAGTTCGGTGAGCTAGGGCCGATAAATTCTTGAATTTGAGGCAAGGTAGCATGAGTGCTACAGAGTATAGTCTCCGCTTCAATTCCTTGGCTAGGTATGCTTCGGCCATGGTAGCGGATATGGGCGATCGGGTGCACCGGTTTGTGAAAGGCCTAGGGCCCCACTTGATGGATAAATGCTTGACTGCGTCCCTTCAGGATGGCAATGATATTGCACGGATTCAGGCACATGCTCAGGAATTAGAGGAACACCTACAACAGCGGAGAAATGAACGTGAGCAGGATAAGGGCCATAACAAGAGGGCCAGACCTTCGGGTTCGAGGAGCGAGTCCAGGGGCGGACACAGACAGCAGTTTCCCAGCCATTCAGGATATTCTATGACCAGTACACCTCCACAGTTCACGGGGCAGAGATTTGACAGATCTACTCGTTCCGAGCCGAGTCAGGGTTATTCGGGGTCTCAGTTTAGAGGTGATTTAGGACAGTCAAGACCACCTGTACCACGATGTTCCCAGTGTGGGAAGTTGCATTGGGGTCGATGCCGATTGGGCTCGGATGGTTGCTATTCATGTGGTCAACCAGGTCATATCATGCGTGATTGCCCCTCAGTACAGGGTAGAGGTAGGACCCAGCCAGCAGGGTCAGCAGCCGGATCATCAGCATCTGTACGCCCTACGGGGCCAGGTTCACATGCACCAGCCGGCCATGGTAGAGGTAGAGGCAGAGCTCCCAGTACTAGCGGTCCTCAGCACCGTATTTATACTTTGGCTGGACGCCAAGATCTTGAGTCTTCTCCTGATGTGGTCACAGGTATATTATCGGTATTCTCTCATGATGTATATGCTTTGATTGATCCGGGCTCCACATTAGCATATGTTACTCCATATATTGCGGGTCAATTTATAATTGAGCCGGAGTCTATCAAACCTTTCGAGGTGTCTACACCCGTGGGTGAATCGGTAATAGCTAGCCGAGTATATAGGAATTGTGTGATTGTGATTTGTGATCGTCGTACCATGATTGATTTGCATGAGCTAGAAATGGTAGATTTTGACGTTATTATGGGCATGGATTGGTTGGTTTCTTGTTATGACAATGTTGATTGTCAAATGAAGATGGTTCGTTTCCAGTTTCCGGGAGAACCAGTCTTAGAATGGAAAGGGAATGCGGCATCACCAAAGGGTAGGTTTATTTCCTATCTAAAGGCAAGGAAAATGATCACGAAGGGGTGCATTTATCACCTAGTACGAGTTCAAGATGTAGAAGCTGAGTCGCCGACTCTTCAGTTAGTTCCGGTAGTGAACGAATTTCCGGATGTGTTCCCGGAAGAGCTTCCAGGCCTTCCTCCCGAGCGAGAGATCGATTTTGCGATTGATGTGCTGCCAGACACTAATCCCATATCTATTCCTCCCTATAGGATGGCACCCGCAGAGTTGAAAGAGTTGAAGGAGCAATTAAAAGACTTGCTTAAAAAAGGCTTCATTAGGCCTAGTTCATCCCCGTGGGGAGCACCCGTATTGTTCGTCCGGAAGAAGGATGGCTCTTTGAGAATGTGCATTGATTATCGGCAATTGAATAAAGTGACAATTAAGAATAAGTATCCCCTCCCGAGGATTGATGATTTATTTGATCAATTGCAAGGTGCCAAATGATTTTCAAAGATTGATTTGAGGTCTGGGTATCACCAAGTAAGAGTTAGGGAGAAAGATATCCCTAAGACAGCTTTCAGAACAAGATATGGCCATTTCGAGTTCCGATTAATGTCGTTTGGGCTAACTAATGCACCGACAGTGTTTATGGACTTAATGAACAATGTATTCAGGCCTTTTCTGGATTTATTCGTGATTGTATTCATCGAGGATATCCTAGTGTATTCTAGATCCGAGGCAAAACATGCGGATCACTTGCGTGTTGTCCTTGGAGTTCTTCGAACTCGAGAGTTATTCGCGAAGTTTTCCAAATGCGAGTTTTGGTTGAACTCAGTGGCATTTCTGGGCCACATTGTTGCAGCTGACGGTATTCGAGTGGATAGCCAAAAGATTGAGGCCGTGAAGACTTGGCCAAGGCCCACGACCCCGACGGAGGTTCGTAGCTTTTTGGGCTTAGCCGGTTATTACAGAAGATTTGTTGAGGGTTTCTCTTCTATTTCTGCACCGCTCACCAAGTTGACTCAGAAGTCAGCTAGGTTTCAATGGACAGATGCTTGCGAGCGTAGTTTCCAAGAGTTGAAGGACCGACTGACTTCAGCCCCAGTCTTGACACTTCCAGATGGATTGGAAGGATATGTTATTTATTGTGATGCTTCAGGCGTCGGGCTAGGCTGCGTATTGATGCAAATTGGTAAGGTGATTGCGTATGCTTCTAGACAATTACGGAAACATGAGCAGAATTATCCTACCCATGACTTAGAATTGGCCGCGGTGGTCCATGCTTTAAAGATATGGAGACATTACTTATATGGTGTCCATGTGGATGTTTATACAGATCATAAGAGCCTTCAGTATATCTTCAAGCAGAAAGAGTTGAATTTGCGGCAACGACGATGGCTAGAGTTGCTAAAAGACTATGACGTTGAAATCCTGTACCACCCCGGAAAGGCAAATGTTGTGGCTGATGCTCTTAGCCGTAGGTCGATGGGAAGTCTAAGTGATGTACGACCAGGAAAGAAATAGATGGCCCCGTGATCTTCAGCAGCTAGCTAGCCTAGGAGTCCGAGTGGTGGACTCAGGTAGCAGCGGAGCTACTATTCAGAATTTAGCAGTTTCATCGTTAGTAGCGGAAGTAAAAGAGCGACAATATGAGGATCCCATCCTAATGCAGTACAGAGATACAGTCCCTCAGAAGGAGGAGTCATCATTTGACATTTCGGAAGACGGAGTTCTCCGATGTCAAGGCAGGTTATGTGTTCCCGATGTGGCAGGTCTACGCCATCAGATTTTGAGAGAAGCTCATTGTTCCCGTTACTCCGTTCACCTCGGAGCGACGAAAATGTATCATGATCTTAAGACTATATATTGGTGGAATGGGATGAAGAAAGACGTAGCGGAATTCGTAGCTCAGTGTCCTAATTGCCAACAAGTGAAGATAGAACACCAAAAGCCGGGTGGCTTATTGCAAGCTATAGAAACCCCGACTTGGAAGTGGGAAGTGATTAATATGGATTTCATTACAGGGTTACCCCGTTCTTGACGTAAATATGATTCTATATGGGTGATCGTGGATAGACTCACAAAGTCAGCGCATATCTTACCGGTCAGAACGACCTATGTGGCAGAAGATTATGCCAAGCTTTATCTTAAAGAGATAGTGAAACTCCATGGCGTTCCGGTATCTATTATCTCCGATAGAGGAACTCAGTTTACAGCCAAGTTTTGGGGGTCTTTCCAAGAATGTTTAGGGACCCAAGTGCGCCTAAGCACGGCATTTCACCCCCAGACCGATGGGCAAGCTGAACATACTATTCAAACTCTCGAAGATATGTTACGGGCATGTATGATAGATTTTGGAGGAAATTGGGATGACCATTTGCCACTCATTGAGTTTTCTTACAATAACAGTTACCATTCTAGCATCCAAATGGCACCGTATGAAGCTCTATATGGGCGAAAGTGTAGATCCCCAATTGGGTGGTTTGAAACCGGAGAAGCTAAGTTGATAGGGCCAGACTTGGTCCAGCAAGCAATAGAGAAAGTTAAGCTCATACAAGATCGGTTGCTAGCGGCTCAAAGTCGTCAGAAGTCCTATGCGGATAATCGTCGAAGAGACTTAGAGTTCGAAGTGAAAGATTGGGTATTCTTGAAAGTGTCGCCAATGAAGGGCGTGATGAGATTTGGCAAAAAGGGGAAGCTCAGTCCCCGGTATATTGGGCCATACGAAATTGTGCGCAAAATAGGCAAAGTGGCCTATGAGCTAGATCTACCTCCAGATTTGGAGTCAGTCCATCCAGTATTTCATGTCTCGATGCTTCGGAAGTGTGTTGGAGATCCTACGAGGATCGTCCCAGTGAATGATATTCAAGTGACAGAAAAGTTAACTTATGATGAAATACCCATTGGCATATTAGATAGGCAAGTACGGAGGCTTAGAAACAAAGAAGTGGCCTCAATTAAAGTTCTGTGGAGAAATAACAATCGAGCGGAAATGACATGGGAAGCAGAAGAGAATATGCGATCCAAATACCCACATTTATTTCAGCCCTTGGAAGAAGTCCAAGATGAGACGTCAAAATCATAAGGTATGCATGTTTTCCTTTTATACATTCAGGTCGTGTGTGGCCAAATTTCTAGTGCTGTTGTATTATTGCCCTGTGAGGCATTGTTATTGTGGGTTGTTGTGACAGGGTGGTAGTGCCACATTACAGAGGAAACTCTGGCAAAATTTTTATAGAATTCCCCAAGCCTTTAACATTCGAGGACGAATGTTCCTAAGGGGGGTAGAATGTTACACCTCGGAAAATTTCCCGTTGGTACGCATGTAAATGAACTAATGATGTGTGCGAGGAGTGCGAGTGTATAATGTTTCATGGGAAATGTATGTAAAGGGATGTGGATGATTAGAATGAAAAGTCGAGAAATGAGAAAAAATTGAAAGTTGGCAAAACTGCCCAGTGGTCGTATAGTGCAAAATACGGACCGTAAAGTGCAATACGGTCCATAAACTTGACGTCGTAAACTGGCATGTCCAACTTCAACTTTCTGCCAGCTGAGGAAATGGCTAAAATACGACCTGGTGGACGGACCGTAAAGTGATTTACAGCCCGTAAACCATGGTCGTAAATCACCATGCATGCAGGCCAAAGTTTCTGGTTCTGCTTAAGCTTAAAAACGACCACGAGGGACGGTCCGTAAACTGAAATACGGACCATAAACCTCCATGGACGACCACTGTTCACCCAACACAGATTTTCCAATTCATTAAATATGAGGATCAAGACTTATTTTATTTCATTACAACATTACACCACTTCTCTCTAAAACTTCTCTCTACATTTATTATATGAGTTTCCAAGGATTATAAGTCATCCATAACATTAAGACAAGTGAATCAAGGATAAGGGAATCATCAAGGATCATCCAAGTCAAGAAATCCAAATGGAGAAAAACTAGGGTTTTGCTCAAAGAAGAGTATTATCAACCAAAGCTTGTTCCTACAACTTCTAAGGTAAGATTCACGATTTTTACAAGATGTTTAAGGTATTGGAGAATTAAAATACATGGATTGTAGAAAATGTGGTCAACTAGGTCATGAATGATGAATAGTGACATTTTGAGAAATAGTTTGAATTGAGTTATGAATGTTGTTGTGTTGTGATATGAATGTGTTATAAATGGTATTAAGATCATGAACTAAACACTTTAGACGAATGGACGAAGATGGGTGTTATAATCATGAATATGGGTGAATTAGAGGCAAATTGAGGAATCTAGATAATGTGGTTAATGTGAATGACTAATGGTCATTGTTATGATATTAATGAAGGTATAAACGCTAGCATTGGAGGGGAACGTGCAAGTGTAGAATAGTTCGACGGAAAGGTATGTAAGGCTAACCCTTCTTTCATAAGGCATGGTTCTTGGCCAAATTCCTAAATTCCTCTATATGAGTATGTTGTCTCCACATGGTTGACATTCCGAGCTCATAAGCTCATGACCCTTGATATATACTATGATTATACTATGTTCCTCGTATGACGAGTAAGTCCATAATGTAGATGTAACGATAACGATGAGAATGGTAATGATAATGATATCAAAAATGATGCAAAAGGTGCCTACGGGCTATTATACTTATATGTGCCTATGACGGGCTATAATGAACCCCGAGCTTATAATGCCGGGTAGAATATATGTATATGAATATGTATGAAGTATGTATACGATTACGAAACGCGCGCGCACGTCTGCAGATGGTACGGATAACCCTGAAGCCTTGGTAGGGCCAGGTAGAAATAACATTGAGCCTTGGTTGGCCAAGTACGTATGAAACACCGAACCTTATGGTCGGGTACGCTATGTATGTATATAAGTGTATGGCTATGTATATAATATGAATATGAATGTGATACGACTATGTATAAGAATACGAATAAGGACATGTATACGAATATGAGCACAAGTATGGTACGAGTATTATTATGGGATACGAACGACGATGTATGCAAGTAAGCGACATGATGATGATGATATTACGGTCTCCCCTCCTATGCTATCTTCATATGATATCTATTATGCTTCTATATTGATGTTGATCATGCTTTACATACTCAGTACATTCTTTGTACTGACGTCCTTTTGTTTGTGGACGCTGCGTCATGCCCGCAGGTGCACAGGGAGACAGACTTGATCCATAGCTGCTTATTCAGAGATTGCATAGCAGAGCTCCATTTCATTCGGAGCCGTAGCTTTTGGGTACTTATTCTTTTGTGTATATAAAATTATAGGCATAGCGGGGTCCTGTCCCGCTCATACGATATGTCATACTCTTAGAGGCTCGTAGTCATGTGTATGTGGGTAGAGATGTTCGGCCATGTCGGCCCATGTTTTGTATATCTTTTGTTAGCCACGTCGGCCTTGTACTTATGATGTGGCACAGATGCCTATGATATGTTAAATGATGATGGTCGTCTAATGGGATCAATATGATTAACGATAAGAAAAGCACGAATTGACTTATGGTTCACCTATATGTTATGTTATGTACGATAAGGGGGTGCTCGGGTGGGGTAGCACCGGGTGCTCGTTGCGGCCCCCTAGCCGGGTCGTGACAATCTACCACCTAGTTCGAGTCAAGGATTCAAATGCCTAGGCTCCAACTCTCCAGTCCGTCCAAGTTGTAAATGAATTTCCAGAGGTCTTTCCCGAAGATCTTCCAGGAGTCCCTCCTGACAGGGAGATTGAATTTGAAATTGATCTACTTCTCGATACTCAACCGATATCTATTCCGCCATACAGAATGACTCCAGCAGAGTTAAAAGAGTTAAAAGCCCAATTGAAAGGTCTTCTTGACATGGGGTTTATTAGGCCTAGTGTTTCGCCTTGGGGTGCGCCAGTCTTATTTGTCCGAAAGAAGGATGGTTCCTTACGTATGTGTATGGACTACCGTCAGTTGAACAAGGTCACCATTAAGAACAGGTACCCTCTTCCTAGAATAAATGACTTATTTGACCAACTGCAGGGCGCCCAACGTTATTCCAAGATTGACCTCAGATCAGGCTATCATCAGTTAAAGTTTAAGGAAGTTGATATTCCGAAGACCGCTTTCAAAACCCGTTATGGCCATTTTGAATTTCTTGTTATGTTATTTGGGTTGACAAATGCTTCAGCTGCTTTCATGGATCTTATGAGCAGGGTTTTCAAGCCTTATCTTGACTTATTCGTCATTGTCTTCATTGATGATATCTTGGTGTATTCCCGTAATGAGGCTGATCATGCAGAACATCTCATAATAGTGTTGCAGACTCTTAAGGATCGCGAACGTTTTGGAAAATTCTCAAAGTGTGAGTTTTGGCTTAAGTCATTGGCATTCTTAGGCCATGTGATCTCAGGTGAAGGTGTTCAGGATGATTTTCAGAAGATTGATGCCGTAAGAAGTTGGCCCAGACCCACCTCAGTTTCTGATATAAGAAGTTTTTTGGGTCTGGCAGGCTATTATCGTCGCTCCGTAGAAGGATTTTCGTCTATCTCTGCTCCATTCACTAAGTTGACTCAGAAGAAGGTTAAGTTCCAATGGTCAGATGCTTGTGAGCGAAGCTTTGAGGAGTTGAAGAAGAGATTGACTTTTCCTCATGTTTTGACACTACCAAAAGGAACCAAAGGGTTCGTGGTTTATTGTGATGCTTCAGGAGTTGGTCTCGGATGTGTCTTAATGCAGCATGGTAAGGTTGTAGCTTATGCATCTCGTCAGTTCAAGGTTCACGAAAAGAATTATTCGACTCATGACCTAGAGTTGGCAGCTGTAGTTTTTGCAGTTAAGATATGGCATCATTATTTGTATGGAGTGCATGTTGATATTTTCACAGATCATAAAAGCCTGTAGTATATCTTCAAGCAAAGGGAGCTGAATCTTAGGCAGAGGAGATGGCTCGAATTGCTTAAGGATTATGATGTGGATATTCTCTATCATCCGAGAAAAGCGAATGTTGTAGCCGATGCTCTTATTCAGCGCTCCATGGGGAGTTTAGCCCACGTTGATGCATATAAGAGAGTTATGACCAAGGAAGTTCACCGTTTGGCTAGTCTTGGAGTTCAACTTTTAGACTCCGAGGATGGCGGCATAGTTGTTCAGAATAGAGCCCTTTCCTCCTTAGTGGTTGAAGTCAAAGAGAAACAGTTTAGTGATCCCTACTTGTTGCAGCTGAGAGAGGGGATTCACAAGCATAAGACGATGGCTTTTAAACAAGGGGGAGATGATGGTACCTTGAGGTACCGAGGCAGATTATGTGTTCCAGATGTAGATGGGCTCAGAGAGCGAATCATGTCAGAAGCTCACAACTCCAGGTATTCCATTCACGCAGGTTCCACTAAGATGTACCATGATATTAAGGAGATTTATTGGCGGAATGATATGAAGAAGAATGTAGCAGATGTTGTAGCTAAGTGTCCGAATTGTCAGCAAGTGAAAGCCGAACACCAGAGGCCTGATGGCTTGGCTCAGAATATTGATATTCCTGTCTGGAAATGGGAAATGATCAATATGGACTTTGTATCAGGTCTACCTTGTTCAGCTAGGAGACATGACTCTATTTGGGTGATCGTTGATAGGCTTAATAAGTCGGCGCACCTTTTACCAGTCAAGACCACAGATTCAGCAGAAGATTATGCCAAGCTGTATGTTAATGAAATTGTCAGATTGCGTGGGACCCCAGTGTCCATTATTTCAGATCGTGGTACTCAGTTAGTTCACAGCGAACTTATGGAAATCCTTTCAGAAAGGATTGGGTACCAAGGTGAACCTCAGCACAGCTTTTCATCCACAGACAGATGGCCAGGCAGAGCGTACTATTCAGACTCTGGAGGATATGTTGAGAGCATGTGTCTTGGATTTCAAAGGTAATTGGGATGATCACTTTCCTCTCATTGAGTTTTCTTATAATAACAGTTATCATGCTAGTATTGGGATAGCACCATTTGAAGCTCTGTACGAGCGAAGGTGTAGGTCACCAATTGGTTGGATTGAAGTTGGTGAAGCAGAGTTGTTAGGGCCATATTTGGTCTATCAGGTGATGGAGAAAGTCAAGTTGATTCAAGAGCATTTGAAAACAGCTCAGAGTCGCCAGAAGTCTTACACAGATGTGAGGCGAAGGGACTTAGAGTTTCAAGTTAATGATTGGGTATTCCTTAAAGTCTCACCTATGAAGGGTGTTATGAGATTTGGGAAGAAAGGGAAGCTTAGTCCCAGATATATTGGACCTTACAGAATTTCACGAAAGGTCGGTCTAGTAGCTTATGAACTTGAGTTGCCACAAGAGTTGGCTGCTGTTCACCCAGTGTTTCATGTATCCATGTTGAGGAAGTGTGTAGGAGACCCATCGTTGGTTGTTCCTGCTGATACTATAACAGTTAAGGATGGCCTCACCTATGAGGAGATCCCTGTAGCCATTCTTGATCGTCAAGTTCGCAAGTAGAGAACTAAGGAAGTAGCCTCAGTAAAGGTCTTATGGAGGAGCCAAAAAGTTGAAGAGGCTACATGGGAAGCCGAAGAAGACATGAAATCCAGATATCCTCACTTGTTTGAAGAGCAAGCAGATAGACTTCAAGGTAAATACCTTTAGTATTCATGTCATGTCCCTTATGAATTCATGCCTCACGTTTCACATTCAAGTTCATGTATTCTCTATTAATGTCTCATGTTTTAGCACTCATGTTTTCATGAAACTATGTCATGTCAGTTTTCCATGTTCCATGTCATGTTTCTTCACGTTCATATATTCAAGTTATGTCCAGCCACATTCTTAACCATGACCCATCATTCGAGGACGAATGATCCCAAGGGGGAGTTATTGTAACACCTTGTGCATTCGGGCTAAGATTTGACTCATAAGATGGGGGTATAATGAACCCAATTTGAGTAGTGTATAAATGGTGTTTGAAAGTCAATCAAGAGTCCTTGAGCAAAGGAAAGTCGGAAGCTACCCTACGGAGCGTGTTTTTAAGTGAGTTTGCACCTTGTCTAAATTAAAATGAGTATACGGAAATATATGTACGGAATTTGCGAAACTTTCCTTCTTGAAAGTTGTAGATCTTTGAAATACCTTTCCAACGGTGTATTATGGAAGTCAAACAGACATATGTACAAAAAGTTATGCCCGTTTTACTAAAACAGTGTTCTGCTAATATACGGTGGAATATACGAGCCGTATATTTAGGTCGTAAAATTCGTCCAGAAAGCCCAAATCACTGTAATTGATTTACGGTGGGATATACGATCCGCAAAACTTTTATGGGCCGTAAAATAGGGCGTAAAATGGGTTCGACAACAATTTTAAAACTTCGTTTTAAGGCTTTTTCACTTCATTCTTCACACCCCCAAGCCCTAGAACGACCTTCTATTCTCTCCTATCATCAAGAACACTAAGGTAAGCCTATTCCAATCATTCCAAGTCAATTCTAATATATATCCTTGTAATATAAACAAGAATCATCATTCCTAACCTAGGGTTTTCAAGAAAACCCATCTCAAGGTTCAAGATTCAAGATTTTGGAAATCTTCTTCAAAGTTAAAGTCTTTAATTCAAGTTTGGAGCATTACCAGGTATGTAGAGTTACTATCTACGTGTGGGAACATAATTGTTCTTCCCCATGCCTCCTAATCCATAAAGTATGAAACTTTACAATACTAGGGTTTCTATTCTATACTATGCTCATGATAACCCTAGGTCCATGTCTATGACTATATTATGTTTGAATTGCTATTATTCTATCATTATGTTCTTGATACTCATTATGATTATTGAGAATCTGCCTGTAATCCATGAAAACCCATATTTTGTATTCCATGGGTTCTTGCATGCATATTTTTGACTAAGAATGATTATTTCATGAATATCCTATATGTCTACAAGTTTTCATGCAATTAAATCATATAATTACTTTCATGCCATGATATAAGAAATATACATGCTAAATAAAAGTTATTTCATGAAACCATGCTACAAGTTATCTCATGAAACCATGATACAAGCTATGTTACAAGTTACTTCATGAAATCATGATTACAAGTTCTTTAAAAGTTATTTCACGAAAATCATGGGCTTCTTAGCCAACTATATTATGTTCATGTTTTTGGGAGTTGCACGAATTATCGAGAAGGCTCAGATAGCCTGAAACTACGTAGCCACCGTAGGACAAGGATCGCTCCACCCAGTTAGGACGATACTTTAATTTTACACTGAATGGATCCATCAGGCACGTTACCACCTTATACCCTGGCAAGGTATGAGGGCTCTACTGGTCCGGCGAGGTACCAGACTCCACGTACCCACGTGGTGATATCACATGTCGGTTTATGAAATGCTCTCCCTACTTATCACGTTTTGCTTATATCATATATATATATATATATATATATATATATATATATATATATATATATATGTACCCATGCTCATGATCATGTTTATGTCCAGGTTTTCAGTTTCAGTTCTTATCGTGTTATTCCATGTCCCATGTTATTTCTTTCAGTTGCTTTACATACCAGTACATTCAATGTGCTGACGTCCCCTTTTATTGCCCTGGGGCCTGCATTTCATGATGCAGGTATGGATTTACAGGACGATGCCTCTGCCCATTAGGATCTACACGTACCAGCTTATTGGTGAGCCCCATCTCATTCGGGGTTTAGGCATTATCTTTCGTTATCTGGTTTTGCATCTAAAGGTATGATGGGGGCCTTGTCCCAGCAAGTATGTTACGTGTTTTTCAGACTCATGTTAGAGGTTTCATAGACAAGACAAGTGTCATGTTAGACTTCCAGAGTTGCTTAGCCGGTTTGGCTCACTTATGATATTGTCCGCATTCATGACTTAATCAAGTATTTATGTTTAATATTATGACTTACTATATTTTATAAAAGCTCATTATGCACTTCACGTTATATTTCCGCTCATGTATGCCTCATGATGGTTTAGCAAGCCATGTGGTTCGCTCGGTCACATGCAGTCAGGCACCGAGTGCCGTGTTACGCCCAGACCATGGTTTGGGGCGTGACATGGGGTAACATCATAACCTGACCACTGCAGTGGTTGGTACATCTACGTGCTTGACCGGCTGACTATAGGCGTGGTGTGAGAAAATACATACATATATATAAAGCATGCATGAGCGCCCAAATGAAAGCTAGAACTCTATCAGAGTGACGTAAGGTCAGTAGACCTCCGATTGCCATTATGGAATCATCACTATCACTATATCTTACCTTGAAGGAACAATTACTATAAGATGAGATCAACAAGATGAATAATCATGAAACAAAGTTCAATAGTATCATAAGAACATTAAGAACGATAAGCTTTAGTATTTCTAGAAATGGAGTCATCATGGAGGACATTTGTATATATGTTCGTATCAAAGTGATCATTCCATAAGAAGGAAAGGGTTAGCCTTAACATACCTTTTCGTCTGCTTATCTACTTAACGTTTTTCCTCCCAAGTTCATAAATATACATTCAAGAGGATTCATAATATAGTTAAGTCTTGAAAACACTCATAAGTTCAAACTAGAGTAATTAGCGAGCTAGTGGAATTTGGGCAGCACTTTCCCTATTTTATCTACTTCCACCAAATTTAAAAAAAAATCCAAACAACAATAACAACATCAAAAATACCATAATCAAAAGATTTCATTCAAACTAAACTAAAAATAATTTGAAATCCCGTTTCAAATTCAACTCATAGCCATCAACGTCAATTTGATAGCTTGTTGACTTCTCCACTATGATTCTTTTCCTTTCCAAGACTTGTTAAACCTTTAAGTCAACTCAATCATATAAATAAGATGAAGAACATACCTTATAATAGAGGAAATTCACCTCACTCAACTTCTTCCCAGACCAAATTCATCACAACATTGAGCAAGAATAACCATTTTCCATGGATTAGCTTGGGGTTTTGGAGTTTGATCTTCTCTTGTGATTGTGTGGAAGGTTTTTTAATGTTAGAGAACCTTCAATAACACTCTAATAATATGGGGAGAGAGATGTGGAAAGTGGATATGAAAAATGGGATCTTTCGGATATTAAAAAGGGCTTAAAACCGCCCCGTGTTGTAGGGGAGATGCGGCACCGCAAGTTGAACTTGCAGGCGCATAATCCGTCCACAACATGGAGGTGGTGATGGGAAGTAATATCAGCTAAAATGGTAAGTTTTCAGCCAGTATTCTGAACCTCAAACTCAGTATGCGGCCACAAACTGCTCATAAACTCCAATTTTTGCGAAAATGCGTTCTTTTTTATATGTTTGACCTCCAACCCTTATGATACCTTATTAATAATTATGTAAACCTTCGTTAACCATCTAAGGAGACCTATAAATACCTCTTAAGCTAATGCTAAACAATGTATAGCACCAATGCTGCGAAAGCTTCCCAAAAACATGACACCAATTCTAACCTTTAACGAACTTGCTTCCATCGATTCATTTAACTCTTAAATCTTAAGGTACATACTTTAAATTGTTAAATATCCTTCTTAAACTTGTAAGGGATTCATATCCACTTTGGGATTATGTAAGTTTACTTATAATGCAAATGACGCGAAATTTTCCAAGGTGCAACATTCTTCCCCCTTTAGGAACATTCGTCCTCGAATGTTAGATTTTTAGGGGTCTTACAAAATTTTTGGCAGAGTTTTTCCTGTAACTATACTAGTACCATCCTATCATAACAACCCAGAATATACAACGCCTCACAGGGCCATAACAACAATAACGATAATGGCCCCACATGGCCAAGAAACCATAAAAAGGGAACATTACGCACTTGAAGATAATGGCGTCTCTGTCTGAATCTCCTCTGGAAGTGGAACTAAGTGTGGATATCTGGATCTCATGTCTTCTTCAGCTTCCTAAGTCATTTCCTCCTTATTCCTATTCCTCCAAAGGACCTTCACTGGAGCTAAATCTTTAGTCCTTAATCTCTGAACCTGACTATCTAGGATAGTAATGGGTACCTCTTCGTAAGATAGTTGCTCGGTAACTTGAACATCATCTATGGGTACAACTCTGGAAGCATCTCCAATACACTTGCGAAGCATCGACACATGAAAAATCGAATGGACTGACTCTATCTCTGAAGGTAGATCTAACTCATAGGCTACCTGGCCCACTCTTTGTACAATCCTGTAAGGTCCAATATACCGAGGACTAAGCTTACCCTTCCTACCAAATCTCATAACGCCTTTCATAGGCGACACCTTCAAGAATACCCAGTTATCAATTTGGAATTCTAAGTCTCGTCGATAATTATCTGCGCAAGACTTCTGACGACTCTGTGCGGTCAATAATTGGTCCTGAATAAGCTTGACCTTTTCTATGGCCTATTGGACCAAATTTGTCCCTACTAACTTAGTTTTCCCTAATTCGAACCATTCAATTAGTGATCTACACTTTCGCCCGTATAAAGCCTCATATGGGGCCATTTGAATATTGGAATGATAACTATAGTTATACGCAAAATCAATGAGTGACAAATGATTATCCCAGTTACCTCTGAAGTTCAACACACATGCTCGTAGCATATCCTCTAGAGTTTGAATGGTACGCTCAGCTTGTCCATCAGTCTGGGGGGTGAAATGCTGTGGTAAACCTCACTTGAGTCCCCAAACCCTTCTGGAAAGACTTCCAGAAATTAGCTGTAAACTGCACACCTCTATTGGAGATAATGGATACCGGAACACCATGGAGTCATACTACCTGCTTGATATAAAGCTTTGCATAATCTTCAGCTGAGTACATAGTCATGACAGGCAGAAAATGAGTTGATTTTGTAAGTCTATCAACAATCACCCATATGGAATCAAACTTACGCTGAGAACGAGGCAATCCTATAATGAAATTCATATTAATTACTTCCCATTTTCAAGTCGGAATCTCAATAGCTTGCAATAATCCACCGGGCTTCTGTTGATCAATCTTTACCTGTTGACAGTCAGGACATTGGGCTACAAATTTGCTATGTCTTCTTCATTCCATCCCACCAATACATTGACTTAATATCATGATACATCTTTGTTGTTCCCAGATGAACAGAATAACGGGAATAATGGGTCTCTCCCAAAATCTGCCGACGTAACCCTACAACATTAGGAACACATAGTCTGTCTCAGTGCCTGAGAACTCCATCTGCAGAAATCTCAAATGGTGACTTTTTCTTCAGGGGGCATGTATCTCTATAAAGAACTAACGTGGGGTCTTCATACTGGCAATCTTTCACCTTAACTACTAGAGACGAGACTGTTAAATCCTACATAGTAACTCCTATATCGCCCGAGTCTAATAATCAAAATCCTAGGCTAGCTAAATGCTGAAGCTCACGAGCTAACTCCCTTTTTCTCTGGCTGGACATCACATAAGCTATCCATGGATCTATGACTAAAGGCATTGGCTACTACGTTCGCCTTTCGAGGATGATAAAAAATGATAACCTCATAATCTTTCAATAGCTCCAGCCACCGTCTTTGATGCAAATTTAATTTATTCAGCTTGAAAATTATACTGGAGACTCTTGTGGTCTGTATAGATATCAACATGAATACCATACAAATAGTGCCTCCACATCTTTAATACATGAATCGCCGCAGCCAACTCTAGATCATGGGTTGGGTAGTTCTGCTCATTTTTCCCTAACTGTCTTGAAGCACAAGCTATAACCTTGCCATGCTGCATCAACACACAACCTAGTCCAACACCTGAAGCATCACAATAAATGGCGTAGCCCTTCGATCCTCCGAAAGTGTCAGAACCACTGCTGAAGTCAATATATTAATCTTCAACTCCTAAAAACTGCGCTCACAAGCATCCGTCCATTGAAACTTAGCTGATTTCTGAGTTAACTTCGTTAGTGGTGCGAAAATAGAAGAAAAACCTTCTACAAACCTTCTGTAATAACCTGTCAAGCCCAAAAAACTACGAACTTTTAAAGGTATTGTAGGTCTCAGCCAAGTCTTTACAGCTTCAATTTTCGGGGTATCCACCCGAATACCATCAGCTGAAATAATGTGCCCCAAAAAAATCACAGAATTCAACCAGAGCTCTCATTTAGAGAACTTCGCATATTACTCCTGCGTCTGAAGAACTCTAAGGATAGCACGTAAATGATTTGCATGCGCTGCCTTGGACCGAGAATATACCAGGATATCATCGATAAACACGATCACAAACAAATCTAAAAAAGGCCAGAATACATTGTTCATTAAATCCATGAATACTGAGGGTGCATTACTCAACCTGAACGACATTACTCGAAAATCGAAATGACCATATCTAGTTCTGGTGGTACCCTGATCTCAAATCTATCTTTGAGAACCATTTGGTACCTTGCTACTGATCAAATAAATCATCAATTCTTAGAATTGGATACTTGTTCTTTATCATCACTTTATTCAGCTGTCTGTAATCTATACACATTCGCAAGGAGCCATCTTTCTTCCTCACAAATAACACTGGTGCTCCCCACGGCGACGTACTAGGCCTAGTAAAACCTTTCTTAAGTAAATCCTTCAACTATTCCTTCAACTCCCTCAATTCTGCAGGTGCCATTCTATAAGGAGGAATAGATATTGGCTTAGTATCTGGTAACACATCAATGGAAATATCAATCTCCTGTTCTGGTAAACTACCTAGAAGCTCGTCCGGGAATATATCTGGTAACTCATTAACTACAGGGATAGACTGAAGAGTCAGCGACTTTGCTTCTATATCTTGAACGCTGACTAAATGATAAATACAACCTTTAGCAATCATCTTCCTTGCCATGAGATTAGAAATAAACCTACCTCTTGGAGACGCTGTATTACCCTTCCACTCTAGAACTGGTACTCCCGAAAACTGAAATCGAACCATCTTCATCTTACAATCAACATTAGTATAGCAAGAAGCCAACTAATCTATACCTATAATAACATCAAAATCTACCATATTTAGCTTAATAAAATATGCCATGGTATGACGGTCACAGAATACAACCACACAATTTCTATATACCCATCTAGCTATCTCTGGGTCACCAATTAGTGTAGACACTTTGAAAGATTTAATCGACTCAGGTTTCACCCTAAACTTACCAGTGATAAGGGGAGTAACATACGACAATGTAGAACCTAGATCAATCAATGCATACACGCCATGAGAAGATACTAATAATATACCTGTAACAACAT
The DNA here is from genome assembly GCF_019175385.1 of Lycium barbarum. NCBI lineage: Eukaryota > Viridiplantae > Streptophyta > Magnoliopsida > Solanales > Solanaceae > Lycium > Lycium barbarum. The sequence goes on along the minus strand of NC_083337.1, from coordinate 123,705,999 downwards.
TAGGCGAAGACTCAAGATCCTGTCGTCTAGCCAGTGCTTAAATATGATTCTGAGGATCGCTCGAACTGGACTCTCCCCCTCTACCTTTACCACGGCCTGCTGATGTCTGTGAGCTTTGCCCTAGAGAGTGTACAGATGATGAAGAACCAGCTGCTGGTCTTGTATGCTGAACTATACCTCTACCACCTCTCGATGGACAGTCACGCATCATATGGCCTACCTGACCGCAGGAAAAACAAGCATCTGAACGCAAGCGACACTGTCCTAAATGTAGCTTACCACACTTAGTACATCTTTGTAATGGTGGCCTCATCTGGCCTGAATCACCCCTATGCTGGGACCCCGAGGCTCTGGAACTCTGATTCGGTCCGGAATGAATAGGTCAACCAAATCTCTGGCCTGCAATTTGTGGAGGTGCAGTAGGTATTGAATGGCCAGAGTTTCTAGAATACGACTGCCTCTAACCCCCTCTGAACTCGCTAACAACACTTGAAGATCTAGCTCTCTTACTATAACCCCTATCATGCTCACACTCAACCCTCCGCTGCTGCTGACGCTCCTCAAGGTTTTGAGTATGCATCTGAATGTGGGAGATATCTATGCTTTGCTAAACTGAGGCCATCAAACAATCATCGATCAAATGGGGTCCCAATCCACTCACAAACGGATGAACACGATCTCCCATATTAACTACCATAGCTGGAGCATACCTAGCCAGTGAATTAAAATGAAGACTATACTCTCGAGCACTCATGTTCCCCTATCTGACGTTCTGGAACTTATCGGCTCTGGCCCGTCGAATTTCTAGCGACAAATAATGTCGGAGAAAAGTATCTACAAACTCCTACTACACGGGTGGAGGTGCAATAACCCCTCTAGAAGACATCCAGGTATTATAGCAAAGAACAACCACATCCCGTAATTTGTAAGAGGCCAACTCTACCGACTCAATATCAGAAACATGCATCACACGCAATGTCCTTAATATCCCATCTATAAAGTTCTGTGGGTCCTCATTCGATTTTGACCAAAAGAATTCTGAAGGGTCTAAATTAGTGAAATCAAAGAATTATGAAGGGTCTAAATTAGTGAAATCACAAACTCTGGCACTAACAGCCCTATCGCCGTGACCCGTACCATGATGTTGGGCCTGAGCGGCTACTAACTGGATCAATAACTGAATAACCTCTCTCATCTCCTGGGCTGAGGCATCTGGTGGAGGAACTGGGGGTGCTAGAACTGGATCTCCTCTATGCTTCTCTGGAGCAGGTGGAGTGTAAGAGGACCGAGATGGAACCTCATTCTGGGACTCGCCTTTCTCTAGATCTATGAGAGGTACTTTCCAGTTTTTCTACCACCCACAAACATGCCCTTTTGGGCTGCTATAGCTTTTTTCTTCACATGCATCACTGAAATCATAACACACGATTAGAAAAAAGAGAATGCTTATAACATGGCTCTATCGCACGATCTAAGATGAGAAAGAAAGGTCAATCATTCCCTAAATGCCCCGCAGCCTCCTATTTATAAGTGTGGCGCGCTTCACACCTATAAAGAAGGCTCTACTGGACACGGCTCGTAGACAAACCCTAGGAAAAACTGCTCTGATACCACTTTTATCACCACCGAATCGGAGGGCCGTGACGGGCACCCAGAGCTTACCTACCGAGCACCTCTTGACATACATCTCATAATCATATCTAGGTGGACCACAAGAATAACTCATGCATATCATAATTTGTAAGGGCATGAGTCCAAGAGATAAATGCACATCTATTCATTCACCATCAAACTATGCCCATATATATATAGATACACACACAAAAAAAAAAAAAAAAAGCCGACAAGGCTGCCAAAATGATATGACAGAATGTGGACTGAAAAGGGTGACAAAATATCTAACTATACACATCTGTCTACGAGCGTCTACATGGAGTGCATAACATCATAAAAATAGGACAGGACCCCACCATGCCCATATATGTACACAAAAGAATAATACCAGCTGAACCGTAGCTACGGAACAAATGGAGCGCTCCTGTGCAATGGCTGGTGAAGCAGTCTAAGGGTCTGGTCCGTCTCCCTATCTACCTGCGGGCATGAACACAACGTCCACAAACAAAAGAACGTCAGTACAAATCATGTACCGAGTATGTAAGGCATGAGTAGCAAAATAATGAACGTATGAAGACAACATAAGATAAAGAGATCAATCTGTACCTCTGAATGCCTCTTAAGGCAGATGTCATGCATGCTTGGCTTTTAACCAAAAAAATATTTTCATACATACATATATAGTACCGTACCCAACCATATAGGCTCAGTGTTATCATCATATCATCTTCATCTCATGTTCGGGGCATCCTGCGTCTGGGGTAACATCATAACCTCCCACTGCAGTGGTGTGCACATCTACGTGCTTGCCCGGCCAACTATAGCGTGACGCGGTGTGAGAAAACACATACATACATATATATATATAGCATGTATGAGAGCCCAAATGAAAGCTATAACTATATCAGAGTGACGTAAGGTCGATAAACCTTCGATTGCCATTATGGAATCATCACCATCACTATATCTCACCTTGAAGGAACAATTACCATAAGATGAGATCAACAACAATGAGCGAGATCAATAATCATGAAAAAAATTTCAATAGTATCATAAGAACATTAAGAATAATAACCTTTAGTATTTCTAGAAATGGAATCATCATGGAGGAAATTTGTATATATGTTCGTATCGAAGTGATCATCCCATAAGAAGGAAAGAGTTAGCCTTAACATACCTTTTTGTCTCCATATCTACTTAATGTTTTTCCTCCCAAGCTCGCAAGTCTACATTCAAGAGGATTCATACTAGAGTTAAGTCTTGAGAACACTCATTAGTTCAAACTAGAGTAATTAGTGAGCTAGCGGAATTTGGGCAGCACTTCTCCTATGTTATCTATTTCCACCAAATTCCAAAAAACTCCCAAACAACAATAATAACATCAAAAATACCATAATCAAAATATTTCATTCAAACTAAACTTCAATTAATCCAAAATCCCCTTTCAAATTCAACTCATAGCCATCAACTTCAATTTGATACCTTGTAACTTCTCCACTATGATTCTTTTCCTTTTCAACAATTGTTAAACCTTTAAGTCAACTAAATCATATAAATAATATGAATAACATACCTTATAATGGAATAACTTCACCTCACTCAACTTCTTCCAAGATAAAATTCATCACAACATTGAGTAGTGGCAAGAATAATCATCTTCCATGGATTAGCCTGGGGTTTTGGAGTTTGATCTTCTCTTGTGATAGTGTGGAAGGTTTTGGAATATTAGAAAAACTTCAATAACACTCTAATAATATTGGGAGAGAGGTGTGGAAAGTGGATATGAAAAATGGGATCTTTTGAATATTAAAAAGGGCTTAAAACCGCCCCACCGCCTCGTGTTGCGGGGTAGATGTGGCACCGTAAGTTGAACTTGCAGCCGCATACTACCTCCGCAATATAGAGGTTGGTTTGGGAAGTAAGCTCAGAAAAAATTGCAAGTTTTCAGCCAGTATGCTACACCTGAAACTCACTATGCGGCCGCGAACTGCCCACAAACTCCAATTTTCAAGAAAATGCATTTTTTTCGTTTCGTTTCACCTCCAACCCTCATGATACCTTATTAAAACTTATTTAAACCTTCATTAACCATATAAGGATCCCTATAACTCCCTCTCAAGCTAATGCTAAACAATGTATAGTACAAATGCGCCCTCTAGTTATTCAAATGTTCCTTTGGGTGGTTTCATGGCTGCTAGTAAGTGTACTAACATTGCCAGAAGGACATGTTTAATTAATATGGGGGCAGGAATTTTTCATGTCAAGTATGTATCCTTTTATGATAGACTGGACCAGTTATATATGATCTTTATTCTTCCTACAAAGAGAGGACAACCAAGATATTTGATTGACCACTCTTTTATGTTCATCGCAGTGAGTTCAGTCACTCTGTGGATTAGCTCTATGTTGGCTTTTGGAGCAAATGCTACACAAATTTTGTGCAGGTGATAATGGATCACCTTGCCTTAGCCCCCTGTTGGATCTGAAGAAACCATTTCTAGTCCTATTAAGGACTATGGAGTACCAATTATTAGAAACTTGCCTATATACAATGTGAATCCATTGTTCATTGAAGCCAAATTTTCTCATAATTCTGCATAAGTACCGCTAAGATGCCCTATCATATACTTTGGCCATATCTAACTTTAGAACAATGTTATCATGCATGTTAGGTTTTGAAATATCTTGAACAAGTTCTTGGGCAAGAAAACTATTATTAGTAATGGAACTTCCCTGAACAACACCACTTTGGTTTGCAGATATAATGACAACAAAGATTTTCCCAATACTACTAGCCAGTACTTTAGTAATGATCTTACTTACAATGTTACAAAGACTTATATGTCTAATGTCCAAAAAAGATTGGGGCTGGGGCATTTTGGGAGCATTACCAAGAAAGTATGAGAACATACCTTAGTACGGTAGCACCTACCATAAAAAAATTCTTTAATAGCTCCATACAGGTCTGGTAAAATAATATCTATCCAAACTTGGTAGAATTTTGCTGCAAAGCCATCAGGTCCTGGAGCATTGTCAGGCTCAATATTTTTAACAATATTTCTTACCTCCTGCAGAGTAGGTATAACAGTCAACATGGAATTTATTTCATTTGAAATTAGTTGAGGGATGATATGCAATATTTTGAAACTTCCTTTGATTTCCTGGTAATTTAAAAATCCCTCAAAATGCTTGATGACTGTATTGGCAATATTCTAATGTCCTTCAATTCTATGCCCTTCATTATCTTGGATACTATGAATGCTCAACCTTCTTCTTCTAGCTTCAATCACCTTGTGGGAATGAGAAATGTTTTTATCACCTTCCTGCAACCATCTTGCTTTGGCCCTTTGTCTATATATTTCATCTTGATTTTTAAGGAGCCAGATTAAGTCATCTTTTACCTTATTGAGATTTGTTCTGTTTTCCTCATTGGTATTCTCTGTAAGTTTTTTTCTAAATCAATTACATGCTTTTCAACTTCTTTAACATCTCTAAAGATATCTCCAAAGGCCTCTCTAGAGCAGGAGTTGACTTTTGAAGCAACTGATTTCATCTTGTTGTGTAACTGCCACATTGTTTTCCCTTATGTAGGGGTGGACCATGCTTCTTTGACAATATCTATGAAATCTTTATGACCACACCAGATATTGAGAAATTTGGAGTATTTCACAGGGTCTACTTTCACTTTTTCAATGTTCACTAGTAGTGGGGCATGGTATGAATCTATCCTTGAGAGGTGAGTTACTTTAGTGTCGTTGAACTTGTCCATTAAAAAGCAATCTATGTAGCCTCTTCCATATGGTTCTTAGGTGCTCACAGTTGTTGCACCATGTGTATTGAGCACCACTGAAGCCTGCATCAATAAATCCAGAATCTGTTAGGCATTCTAAAAAATCAATATTTTTCTCGATGTTGTAAGGTGCACCCTTATGTTTCTCTTCAGGAGAAGTGATCACATTAAATCACATATTACCCTCCAAGATCCCTTTAGTTTGTCAAAAAAAACTTGAAGTTCCTCCTATAGGGGTTTTTGTAGAGGGATGGTCCATTCAACAAACACATAAGTAACGTAAAAATTTGTACAACAATCAATGACAGGATATATGGAAAGTTATGTGTTGATAAGCATTGTCAATAATATGAACGTTTAGGGAGGAGTCCCAAAATAGCTAGATTTTATTATTGAGATTATTGTGGGACTGATGGTATCTTGATCCCATCATGTACTTAGTAATATGCTTAGCTTTCCTTTTAGGTTCTTGAATGCATATAAAGGGGAGCTTGTACTGTTTTTTGAGACTTTTCAATCTCTACAAGCACCCATAGTTTTTATGCTCATAGCATTCTAAGAAATGAAACTAAACATTAATTGATCATAGTAAGGGTGATTATGGCTTCTTTTTGGGGGGCCAGGTTTATCACTTTGGAGGATACTTGTTCCTCTAGGTGATAGGTTGATATAGATAGTAAGCTCAGTAGAGTTGATAAGATCACTATCAAAATTTAGCTTCCTTCTTGTAGCCATTAGCTAGACTAATGCGTATGTGAGTTTTGATTATTGAAAAAGTTTCATGATAAACAAAAGGAGAATAATGATTGATACCATGACGAAAAACCAGTTCCAGATGCATGTGATAATGTACAAGAATGATTGAACAAAGCTGGACATATGGTTGAATGAAGAAGATGTTCTAAACATAGTGAAATGCCTGAGTAAGCAAGAATGAATAGAGTGAATGGAATTGGTCCAAAGACCTGATCTATCGCAAAGAGACAGTTGCAAGTAGTGCACATGAATCAGGTTTATAAACATGTTCCATCACTGACAAGTACAGAAGCAGATGCAGACATACAAACAAGTACATTTCAATGGGAGAGAAGAGATAAGAGAACAAGTATGCAAACATGTTCTATATCAAAGAATGAGGAATGATTAAAGGGGAAGAAGTCGAGCAAAGAGGTGAAGTGATCAGTGGTAAGAAGACCAATTGACCAGTTGCAGACACAGATCTATACAGATATATGAAATAGGTCTGACAACATGTTCCAGCCAATATCTCAGAAGCAGTTCAAAGGCAGATGTAAAATGGAAGAGATTGGTGGAACAGGTATATGGACATTTTCTAGCTCAACAATGAAGATATTAAAAAATGGACGAACACGGCGGGACATATTCCAATCAAATCCTACAACAAGTATTTATAGAAGAATTATGGTAAAGACTTGGCGGTCAAGTACGAAAGATTCTTTGCCATATTTGTCGACATTAGTAAGCCTTCTACAAGGAAAAGAAGTCGATACAACAAGGCAAAAATCCAAGTACAACACAAAACCTTATTGTGTTTTAGGATCCAACAAGGAGAAGGTTTTGTTACCGACCTGCGGAGCCACATTGTTATAAATTCCTAGGTCTTACATAGAAGAAGTTTGAGCACCCACAAAGAGAGTATTCACAATATTGAGCGAGAAAGAAGATTTATCCAGAATATTCATATCACCCCCCGACAAGGGGCATGACGGGCACCGACCTATAGGCCAGATACCACCTGATGTAACAGTTACCATAATTATAATATAATATGACTCGAAGGACAGTTGCATATAGAAAAGGCCCAAATAAAGAAATATGCAATAATCCAACATATATATATATATATATATATGTGAGTGTGTGTGTGTGTGTGTGAGAGAGTTTATATATACACACATAAGCGAGCTGGCAAGGCCGCTACATTATCATGAGTGTCATAAAGCCGACAAGGCTATCAGGAGAATATCAAAACCCAAAACAAGGCCGACAAGGCCAGACATAACATCTAATACCCCACTGTGTCTATGAGCCTCTAAGAGTATATATATACATGACATATTGGACAAGACATGGACACGTTGTATCCAAAAGATACATATGCATCACATGTGAACATAATATATACCAGAATAAGCAAGTCCGAAGGAGTGGTACTTGCTGACACCGCTAAGCTGTCAATCCTACTAAAGAGGTCCTTCGCTCAATCTGTCAGGACCTGTAACATGAAATACATCGTCCTGTGCAATGGGACGTCAGTGCGGATAAAAGTATTGAGTATGTAAGGTAGGAATCAATAACATAAGTAAGACCGAAATATAAAGAGGATAGAAGTAACCTGAGCCATCTGAGAACGTGCAATATGCAATGCATGAGTTTAAAAATCATATGCAAGTACACACACACACACACACATCTATCTATATATCTATCTATCTATCTATATATATATATATATATATATATATATATATATATATATATATATATAGTATCATCATTATAATGCACCCGACCTTTTCGAGACTTAGTGTGTAACGTATCCGGTCTTTTTGGGACTCGATGTGTAATGTATCCGGCCTTTCGAGACTCGGTGTGTAAAGTACCTGACCCATTGGGACTCGGTGTGTAACGTACTTGGCCCTTTCGAGACTCGGTGTGTAACGTACCCGGCCCTTTCGGGACTCAGTGTGAAATACCCAACTGATCAATAGTTGCACAATAGGAGCCGTCCCCGACTGACTATAGTGCGGCTCAGTGTAGTAAAATAGTGCTATATATATATATATATATATATATAATGCATGAGGAGTCAATGAACTGACATCGGGCCTTTTGGAGGGACGTAAGGTCGATAACCTCCGAATAACATTATGAAAATCAAATCAACATCAAAAACCATTTAATGAGGCCAAACAATTGAGACAAGAGTCTACTAAGATAGCTAGGACATTATAAATGAAGTATAAGACATTGGAATAGAGTAAATTTGTAATAGAACGTTCATAGTCAAGTTCTAGTTGGATTCGTGCCAAAGGAAAAAGGGAAACAAACACCTTACATACCTTACTTGTTGAGCCATTACCTTGAACGAATCCTTATTCTGATGCTCGCTCCTTCCTCGAGCCTATATTGAAAGATATACCCTTAGTCATAACCTTACTAAGCTTGGGTTGATCCTTGTTAGCCTCAAACTCGTGATCCCGCCTTCCCCCATTCAGTTCCAATAACTACTACAACACTAAGATGTTGCCACAAACTTCCCGATCTAATTGGCATATAAATTTGGAGGGACTAATAACTAAGTGAGTAAAATGTCTTGGAGGGAGTATATGGAGGTATGCAAAGGTGGTGAAAGGTTGTAGAATGGTGGATAAGGGGTGGAATGGGGTTTTTATAACCCCTAAAGTTGGTTCCACCAACTCAGTTCAACTGCAGGTTCAACGGTACCGTCGTTATTCGACGGGGCGTCGATCTGCAACCATCGAATTGCACAGAGAAATCGCACAATTTTGTTCAGGCCATATCTTCCACTGTACGGCTCGAATTTCCAATCTGTCTGTTCTATTGGAAAGAAGACTCTCTGAACTTCAATTTATTTAGTTTATTCTTTTCATAACTCTTTATGTTCTAAGAAATATGCCTCTCTAAATTAGGACAAAAAATTCTCTCCGAAATTCTGCCAAGTTTTCCCAAAATTTCAACAAACTTAATTCCTTCGATTTTCTTGATCTCGGAACTTTTAGACACTTGCCTAACACTTTTTAAAGGTATTGCTTAACCTTATAAGAGTTCTATGACCTCTTTGGCTTACATTACTTTACTTATGATGCAAACAGCGCCAAAAACTTTGAGATGTAACATTATTTCCCCCTTAAAAACATTCATCCTCGAATGTTAAACTCTCAGAGATTTTATGGAAATTTTGGCAGGACTTCCTCTGAGAATAATAACAAATGCGGATACACGAATCTCATATCTCTGTATAACACCCTTGCTAATATACTCTATACAATAAGTAGGCCCTCGTCAATATCTATCTCATTTGGTGACATACATCGGTCTTTTACCTTTTCTAACCAATCATGTCCCTTTTTAAACGTTCAAACAATCAGTATATATCCTTGGCGAAATCTTGTGTTCCGTATCATATCCTTTTTAGACTTTAGGCATCATCATCCATATAGTCGATACTCTTTCCGTTTCCATAATTCCTATTTTACCTCTTTCTGCTCGTAAATCATTGGATATTTGCACTCAAGGATCATATTTAAACACATATGTATCTTTTCCAGTTCTTACCTCGAGCGAAAATAAAATACAACTCCCATTTAATCATATCGATGTCTCATTAATAGAATAAAAGTTACATTTGGTCTTGGCATACACGTATAAGTTGACTTTATTGAGGGAAATTGATTGATGTTTGACAATTAGATACCTTTAGTAGGGAACGAGTGAGAGTATTTGAACTTCATTTCCTCTTTGTCTTCCATGTCTCATGACCCTACCCGCCATGACTTGCACCCACACTAACTCCTAGTGGGCAAACTAATACGCTTAACCATCTACTCATTCAAGTCCATTTTTACTTAGTCAATTCATTCAGTTCACAATAAATTAAACGCAAGATTAAATCAAAAGTGGTCATGCCATAAAACAATAATGTAAATGCGGAAATCCTAACTATTACAAACCCAAAATCTGAAAGTCACCGTATAAGAACTCTAATTCAAAACATGCCTAAGGAATTCATACTGTCTGAAATAAATAACCATCAATGTCTGGAATGGAAATAGATATTAGATAAAGGAAGAACTTCGGGCGGCTTGGCACGGATAGAAACTCACCCTCAATCTTTCAGCAAATGGCCTGAAGCTAAATATGAGGTCGAATAGCAGTCTCTGAATCACAATCTGCATTTAAAAGAATGCAGTAAGGTAGTATCAGTACAAACACTATGTACCAGTAAATATCATAGGCCGACTAAATTAGTATCATGCATGAATCATAAAATCAATAAAATAGATAGACCAATCAACATCACATAATCAGATAGCGAACACCAAGTAAATTAATGATATTAACCAAACAAGTCCACCAATGATATTAATAATCAAGTCAAAGGAAACAAGCAATGGAATAACCTCGCCACAACATTCTCACTTACTCAGTCACTAATCACTCATGTACATACATGCTAATTGGTGTTGTTGACACCTAATTTTTGACCTCCCATAATTTACCTTAATTACTCAGAGTCCTTGGAAAATAAATAAAATAAGCTATGCACCTTAAAGGGTTAAAATAATTTTTATAAAATTGCTCAGAATAATATTTTGCTCCTCTAAATTGGTGAAAGGTCTTTCATGACATGACAAGGTTGTTTAGAAATTAATTGGTATTTTTATGACATTTGTAAGATACTTGTTTGGTTTAATCAAAGAAAAAGAGGCATTTTTGTATTTAAGATAATAATCATTATTTAATTGTAAATTGTCAAAAATCAAAATTAGCAAACTCTTTATTCCCTTTAATCCATGGAGTTTGAGTAATTTAAATAACTAGCCATTTTTCCCTTTAATATTTAATTTTGCACAGTTGTGTGATTTGTCAAAATTTATTTATAATTATCTATAAATGCTTTAATTAGTTAATTAAGTGGTTCTTATTACAATTTGTTGTTTAAAATATTTAATTATTTTTGTTATGGCCACAATTAATTTGACCAATTCATGGTTCAAGGGAATTGCGGTCATTTTTGTAAAATTAGTCTCTTGATGGCATTGATTTAAATAACCCAATTCATTGGCATAAATTAATCAAGGTCATTAATGCAATTTAATTTTTAAACCTGCTAATTAGGCCAAATATGGCCATAATTGAAATAACCAACTGAATTAAATTCAATTAAGGCCAAATTGGGCCATAATTGAAGTAATTAGTTGGATCAGAATCCATTAGGGCCATGTTCGCAATTTTTGGTCCATTAACACAATTGGCCAGATTTTAACTATTTTAATAAAATAATTATGTCTTAATTTTATCTATAATTAAAATATTATCAATTTTAATCCTTATTTAATTATCTTTTTATATATGTACCAAGTATACATATATATATTTATATACACACACATATATATGTATGCAAGAGGTATACATATACATGTATACACTTAGTATACATACATGTATACCTCGTGTATACATATATATGTATACAAAAGAAAAGGGCCCATTTTTGATTTCTTAAAATCTGGACCGAGTCCAGCCCAAACCAGGCTGAGACCCGGCCCAAATCACTAACAAAGGACAAAGGGGTATAACCCCCCCCCCCCCCCCCCCCCCTTTATTTCATTTTTCATTTTTCCAAACAAACCATATACCCACCCCATTTCTCTCTCTTCCTCTTATGCGTAAACCTAGCGCTGCCTTGAGTTTTCCATCTTCTCTCTTCGCCGAAAATGGAAAATTTACAAAGTGTAGTAGATGAATACAACTATTGCATGTCCATTATGGTGAAAACATTCAATGTTTCACTCGATTTCGTGATTTTTAATCCAAACACGGTAATGAATCATAGTTTTGCTTTATTCTTCTGAGATTTACTTGCTTTATTGTTGTACCTTGCTTAATTTCCATTGGTTGGGGGTTGAAAGGCCTAGATCGAACCAAATGAGGTTCCGATCTGGCCGTTCATGTTTTTAAGAAGTCATGTGAGATGTAGATTCGATTTGAAGGTTCATTTTTAGGGGAATATGTTTGTCCCACATTGATGGTTCTGAGAGTTGAACAATTTTTTAGGGTTCTATAAATAGAACCCCAACCCTATCACACAGAAGATGTCTTTTTTTGGAGAGAAAAGTATGGAATTTTTGAAAGTTAAAAGTTTTAAAAGAGTTTCAGAGGTTAGAAAATTGGAGAAATTTAAAGGAAGGCTCAAAACTTCGAATTTCAAGCCTCTATTAGTAAAAAATTTTAAGACTTCACTAATTTGAGGTCTTTCTAAGTTTAAAATTTTTATTTTTTCTTTTGTTTTGAGTCTGTGTGGCTGAGTGTGGTCTTGGAAGAACAAAGGGCTTTCAAATTGGTTTTTGACCAAGGCTGCACCATTAAAAGGTAATATTCTATCATTTATTTATTTATTTATTTTGGTACTGCTTAGTAGTTAGTATTCTATGATATTGGCTTTTTGATGTTAGTTGATTGCTGTGTTGCCTTTTGGTTCAATTAAATGAATGTACTGCTTGGATAATGTTAAGGCTCATTAGTTTGTTCAGATGTGAAGATTACTTCCTTTGTTTTCAAAGCATGTTTGACATTAATAAGCAATTATTGATGTGACTGAGTGTATGAGTCTCAAATAGTGTACTGTTGTTTCTATAGATGTGGTTGGAACAGACTTCATGTATTCTATTGGCTATTAAGGTTCCCTATTTTGACTATTCAATACTTTAATATGGTAGTAATGTGATTATATGAGTTATGATAGTAATCTAGAGAACTTTTAAACCAACACTGATCCTATTTGAATGTAGTAGAACATTAAAGTACTGTGATGATCTATTTGAAGTATTTAAGGTAGTTGCTTTTTCTTGAATAAGACTATGACTTTATGATTTCCTAAATCTGTTCTTTCATGGGTCTTTATACTTGTTTAATGTCAACTAGATAACATGAAGTTATGATTGGGATAAAAATAGAAGAGATCATGTTTAGGCTAGAATAAAACTTAAGGAACCCAGGTATACTTATGGGAGTCCTTGATAGGTTTAAAGTATTCGAATTAGGATAAGTGAGGTCTGTTTGCATTTATATGGGTCTGAATCTATCCAAATATGTTTGAATTAGTAAAAACAATTCTGAATAGTAATATGTCATGCTTTAAAGGTAATTTTGAAGCAGCAATATCTTAGAATATGATAGAGAAGTCTAAAGAATGATGTTTTTGCGATTCAAGTTCATTCATGTGAGAATAGGTTCTCAAATGGTCCATTAGGAGTTAATAAAGGTCCATAAAGTTGTAGAGATCATTTAAAATGAAGTAGAATACCTATATGCCACTAGCAGGATTATGTGCCATGTTTGTTTTTGTAACGACCCGTTTGGTCGTTATAGCCTTTTCGGTATTTCTGCTCCTTTTCCGAGCTCGGTTGCTCATTTTGCGCCTAGGGGACCATTGACGCGCTTCCGAAGGTGTCAAGATTTGTTTCGGGTGACTTTTTGCAAAATATGTGCTTAAGTGAAAAAGAGTTGACCTGAAGTTGACTTTTGGGTAAAGGGACCTTTTTTGGGAATCCATCGATTCCGAGAGGTTCGGATGGTCGTTTATGATTTGTATGTACATCAGTTCGGTTCTCAATGCACTCAGATGCATTTTGGGACTTGGGTTGGGAAGATGGAAATAAGGTATCGGGGGTTGACTTGGTCAACGAGATCTCTGTTGGGAATTCTGAGGCCACGAGCGCGTTCATAACGTATTTTTGGGTGGGTCTGTGTATGTGGGTTGTAAGCAGATGGCCTCGGGAAGGGTTCAGGATTTCGATTGAGACTTAGAAAAATTGGGGGATTTCTGGTACTTGATGTCCACATTGGCGGCACCAGTGTCGTCCCAGCGGCGCCGCTGTTGCGGCTGGTTGACCGCTGAGGCGGCCAAGGGGGATAGGCCCAGACCGCTGGGACGGCCTTCTGGGCACTGTAGCGGCGCCGCCGTTGTGGCCCCATTACCATCGTGGCAGTAACGGGCCAGTTATTTCCTTAAGGGCATTTTAAATAAGCCCTTAATCTATCATTTATTGCCATTACGAAATAGAACTCTTGGGATCTGTTCTTGGAGATTTTTAGTGAAGATTCTTGGTGGTAAGTTTCCCTAATCCTTTTACTATTTCATTTATCCTAATCATCATAGATTCCCTCTTCTCTTAATAATCCCTTAGTAATGAACGATGAAAGTGGGTTTTGATGAATATTTTCTCTAGGATTATTAATGATGAAATTGATGAGGTTTATCCTAGATTTTGGTGAATCTAAGTTTGTTAATCATATATCTTCCATTATTTGAATTGAATTCTTGAATAAAAAAATTAGGGTTTGTACCTATTTTTGGGTGGGGGGGGGGGGGGGGGGGGGTTGCTTGGAATCAGAAATTAGGCCTATCTTTGAGTTAAATTAGCAATTAGTGGTTGGGTTATGATCATCTATTGCTTAATTTGTCATTTTGCTTCCGAATTTCCCATTTTGACCCTATGGGCCCTGTTTCCCCAAATTCTAGAGTTAGATTTTACCCAAATTAAATAGTAGCAATATTAGTATCATTCTTTATGATTTCTAATCTAGATTTCGACTATGCTTAGACTATTTTGGTTCTTAAGCTCAGCGGAACGGCAAGGCAAAGAAGTGAGTTGTTGGTGTTACGGTTCGTCCATCCAGGTAGGTTATAGCTTACCTTTGGAGAGACTTCACATAGCGAAGCATATATTTAGATTATATCGTCAGAGAAAGCATGTGAACCTTCCGGTATGAAGTTGGGAAGGATATTGTCTTAGGTTAGGCCCTGTTGTGTGTTTGGTACTAGCCATCCCGTTGCGTTGTGATTGAATGTTCTATTGTGTTGGCTTGATGCCACGTGTTGTTAGCAGATATTGGCATCTGTTGTTCCATCTTGATTATGATATTATTAGCGTACCCACTGTTGGTACTCGTGATTCGGATATATTGTTAGCGTACCCATTGTCGGTACTTGTGATTCGGATATATTGTTGGCGTACCCATTGTTAGTACTTGTGATATTGAGCATGATTATTGATGATGATACATGCATTGCACATACTCTCATTCTTCATGATATGTGTCACGACCCAATCTGGAGGGCCGCGACTGACACCCAGGACCCTACTCGGCTGAGTGTCATACTACCAATCCATCCAAGAGTCACAACTTTTTGTGAACCTTTAATTTATGAAATGACGCTTCCGTCAAGTAAATAGGATAAACTTTTCAATAGAACTCTTTCATCAAATCAGGGACTTCTCCTTTATCGTTAATTCGAAGAAAACCTTTAGTTACAATAAAATCTTTAAAAATAAAGCATAAAAACACATCGACCTACATGGTCGCTTTACACAACGGTCGACATCTCGACGCACTATCCACAGGACAATGTTTGCAAAAGTCTCTAACATACACGAGATACCATAACATAAGTATTTTGACTCGGCAACACTCCGAACTGAGATGGAGCTTACCAATCGAGCTGATAGCTTGGGAACATCGTCCTATAGCTAATGTTGTCTACTCATTTTTATACACCTGCGTGGCATGAAACGCAGCGCCCCCAGGAAAAGGGACGTCAATACGAATAATGTACCGAGTATGTAAGATAGATCTGAAACAATATATCTCAACTCGAGTAATAAGGAAGTAATAGACTTAATCTGTACTTGTAACCAACACTCCAAATCATGTATGTGCATATGAACTTTTAATATATATATATATATATATATATATATATATATATATATATATATATAGCATGCCTTCGTTCTGCTTGCAGCCCCTTCGGGCATAATAGCATAATGGCCCCTTCGAGCATCATAATCATCATATACCAGGTGATCAGGTAGTTTGCATATATAATGCCTTAGCCTTTTCCACTTTCCCATGAAATGATGTCGTACATGTATGTAAATATTCAAATTCACGAAAATCTTTGGACACCATCAAAAGACTCCCTTCGAAGCAACTTTTAGTTCAAAACGGGAACTTCTTCCCTTTTTAAAAAAAATGGGAAATTCTACCCCTTTTTCTCAAAAATGGGAACTTCTTCCCCTTTTCATTTGTCTCCTTCCAGACTCAAAAATCAAATGCGAAATGCATGGGAATAAGGAAACCTTAAGAATGTCCCCTTCGGGAATTAGACATCGTTATGAAATCGTACAACTTATGGATGCCCCTTCGGGACTTAAGAAGTCAAGGAACTCAGGATATCCTACATCTAGAAGTGGATTCATTATGGATATCATTACGCTTTAGACTTGTCATAGATCATGCCAAAAAGAAGGAAATGATAGCCTTAACATACCTTTTTTTCCCTTCTACTACTTACATTTATTTTTCCGAGCTCGTAAATCTACATTCAAGAGAAATCATACTACTGTTAGGCTTATCGTCATGTGCTTATTTTAAGCCTTCAAATTAAACCCTTTTAGAATCTGCCAAAATTCGGGCAGCATCTCCCTTTGTCACGACCCAGCCCCGTGGGCCATGACTAGTGCCCGAGCTGGACACCCATACGTGTACCTGTTAGACATAGTCAGACTGACACTATAGACAACATGGGAATGGACATAGACCCAAAGGTTCACAATGTCACATATCATGATAATCCGTCTCCTGAGGAGTCACAACCAATCACAACGAAATAAAATACGCAAGCTGACAAGGCTGTCACTATATATCATTATAATACGCAAGCCGACAAGGCTGCCACTACATGTCAATATACTACGCAAGCCGACAAGGCTGCCACTACATGTCGATAACATATGCAAGCCGGCAAGGCTGCCACAACAAACGGAAACGTTCACAACAAACTATATAGACACAGCTGATCATAATCTATATACAACCCACACACACATGTCTACAGACCTCTAAGAGTATCAACAGTGAAATATGACGGGACAGGGCCCCGCCGTACCCCTGGACAAACATATATATATATATATATACATCAGAAGATCTGTACCAAAAGTCTAGGCTCCGAGACAATGGATCTCTCCCAGATGGCTTGTTACACCTCGGAAATTTTTTCGTACTTGTGTGATGAGTAGAACAATGAAGGACTTGAGTGTATGGTGTTTTACTAAGTCGGGAATGGATAATTTTGCATTTTTGGAAATAATAAAGTTGCAGAAAAAAATTTCACCCAGTGGTCGTATATGGCACTATACGGCCCGTAAAGTGATTTACGGACCGTATAGTGCAATCGTCTTTCATTGCGTCAAAAATCTCAAGTTTCTGTTAAGTGTTGAAATGGTTAAAGACGACCCAGAATACGGCTCGTAAACCAGGCCGTAAACTACCATGTCCCTCAGCCAAGACTTCCTGTAAATGGTGAGAATGATTAAAAACGACTTGGAGGACGGCCCGTAAACTGGTTTACGGACCGTAAACCTCAGTCGTAAAGTGCCATGACACTCAGCCGAACCTTCTGTTCTTGAATTGCTTAAACACGATCATGGAAGACGGACCGTAAACCACAATACGGTCCGTAAACTGCAATTTACGACCACTGTTCACCCGACGAGAATTCATTAAAGATCAAATTTTGGGATTATTAAAAGGGGCTTGGACTACAATTCAGTCCATTATTCATCAACACAACCCAAGAAGCCTCTAGAACATTCCAAATACTTCCTCCATAAGAATCCAAGAGAATCTAAGTCAGGTAATTCCCAAGAAGGTGAACTAGGGTTCAACCACTATCCAAGGTAAGTTTCATGATCATTCTATGTTGTTTGAAGTATTGAAAAGCTTAGACACTTGAAATGTAGAAGAACATAGAAATGGACCATTATTGAGTGAGTAGTGCCATAAATGAATGATAGTGGGATTGAATTATGAATGTTGAAGTGTTGTAAATACAAATACGTTATAAATGATGTTTATATCATGAAACAAGCATTAAACGCATGAAAATGCAAGGACGAGTCATAAGGCTAATTATGAGGGAAATTGGAGGAAAATGGTGGATTTTGCTAAATGTACGTAAACGACGATTGTTGACTTCGATATTGTGAGTAATGTTATGAATGTTGGGAGTTAATATAAAACATGGGAAAAATAGTATAAACAAGAGAAGCGTTGTCCGACTTCTCTTAGAATTAGCGACGCGTTCTTGTAGTTAGTATGCTAATGTTGATATGAATTCTTTATGAAGGTAACGACGCGATATTGAAGGAGAACGAGTGAGCGATATCTTAGCTAAACGACCAAGGTATGTGAGGCTAGTCCCTTCTTCCTGATGGCATGAATTTGTAGCACGAAATTCCTATTCTCTTCATGAGTTCTTATAGTCCGAAAGGCTAAGAGTCTAACTCCTTAATGTCTATATAAGATGAGGAATACGATATGATGATGCTAGTATAATGATGATGTTAATTATCGCTTACACTCACCTTATGTACTTGTTCCTTCAAGATGAGGCAGAGTATCAATAGTTGTTCCATAATGGAATCGGGGGATCACAACCTTACGTCACCCCGATAGAATAAAGTGATCTTGAGCCTTATGCATGTATTACAATGAGATAAGTATTTTATGATGAGTATATTATTATTATGAGCATTTTATGATAAGCATGACATGAGCATTTTACACCGTGCCTAGTTGGTCGGGAAGTCACCGCCAAGGCGGGCAGCTATACGGATACACCATGACCTTCAGGCATGGGCAGACACCACTAGTGGGCGGCATGAGATGGTACCCCCGGACGCGGGAGGCCTGGACGCGGGCTAATATTATTGATTATCACACCGTTCCGACATGGACGGGCAGCTTGCATATGATGCATATATGTTATGAGGATGAGTATGAGTAAGATGGCACACATGATTTCTTTTATGATTATCAGACAGATCCAGATATTTCACGTTGATATTATCACTATGTTGTTGATGTTTTCTTTCATTGTTTATGCTTCTCATACTCAGTACAACATTCGTACTGACGTCCTTTCTTTGGACGCTGTGTTCATGCCCACAGGTAGACAGAGAGGAGAGCTTGGCCCAGATCCTCAGTAGCAGTCAGCTGGTTGAAAGCACTCCATTGTTCGGAGGTGCTTAGGACTATCCTTTTGGTATATATGTATATTTTGGGCACGACGGAGTCTTGTTCCGTCCATGTATATACAGTATGTTAGTAGAGGCTCGTAGATACGCAGTGTGGGTTAGATGGTCTCACAAGACGTTTTCATATACGTGTATATTATTTTTATGGCCGAAAGGCAATTGTATATAAAGTATTTATGTTTGTTTAATTATGATTTTCCTACAACTGGTATGTAAATTGATAAAAGAATATTAAATGAGCAAGATAAGTAGTAGAGTGAGCGGTGCTCGGTAACTAGCTCCGGGTATCCGTCGCGGCCCCTAGTTGGGTCGTGACATGGCTGACTGGAAATCCTAAGCTGGGGGATGACCGAATCGAGTGTCTGTACCTGCGGGCATGAAACGCAGCCCCCCGAAGAAAGGGGGTCAGTACGAGATATGTACTGAGTATGTAAAGCATGAAATACAGTAAAGAGGATCATAACTGAAATAGGGAGTACAAGAGACAAGTATAACATCCAGAATACCAAAACACTTGCCTTTTGAAAGATAAATCATGCATGCCAATATCATATATCATACCCGGCCAATTATGGGACTCGGTGAATAAAGTCATCATATACCATCCTGGCTGCCATAAACATATCATCATGTCATCATATCATCATATCATCATATATATATATATATACCGTACCCAGCCCTCTAGTGAGGGACTCGGTGAACAATGCAGTGAAACTGTGCCCGATAACATACCCGGCCCGGGACTCGGTGAAAGACATATTGAGGCATGCACGAGCAGAGTAGTGAGCAACCATATGCCAGTTAAATCATATCTGAGACTCGATAGAATAATCAAAACGAGCAATCACTCGAAAATCAAGACAATAGTCATAACAAGTACCTTTCGAATGTCACTATGGATTATATCAAAATAGAACTTCTGGAATCATATACACGTATCAAGACAAAATGAAATAGCTTCGGGAAATCAAGAACATTGGCCATCCTAGTGGCTCTAATAATAGGAACTTCTTTGGAATCATATACACGTCGTCTGTTTGTTTCATAAAGATCATGCCAAAAAGAAAGAAGGGTTAGGTTTACATACCTGTTATAGGTTAACCGTAACCAAGTTCGCTTCGTCGCCCCTTTAGCCTATTTAATACGAAAGTAACTCTATCGTTAGTAAACTATACTTTCTAGCTTATAAATCTACAACAAAGCGCTTATAGGCATCATCCTTTAGTTCATACTTTCTTGATTAGGATTTTGGTTAGTTAAGAACTTAACGGAAATCGGGCAGCATTTCCCCTATATAACTCGCCTAACCCGAACTTCCAATTAATCTCCTGTTATTACAGCAATACCAACAACAACAGTAATAGAAATATTCATATCAAATCCTTACAATTCAGCCCATAAACAACTCAAACAACCCAATAACCTTTCTTAATCCGTTTCCAATCCAAATCATTAACATCTAAGGTTATACACCAAACAGACCAACATACGCTTTATTTACGATACGTTATACACTTCTTTCTTCCAAATATAGAAGCCATATCAACGACAACACGACAACAACATATGAACATAAACT
The DNA here is from genome assembly GCF_019175385.1 of Lycium barbarum. Taxonomy (NCBI): domain Eukaryota; kingdom Viridiplantae; phylum Streptophyta; class Magnoliopsida; order Solanales; family Solanaceae; genus Lycium; species Lycium barbarum. Next base: position 123,685,139 of record NC_083337.1, on the reverse strand, counting down.
ACATTTTTAATCTTTCAACCCAACCATTCCATATAACAACTTCACCTCCCAATAACAACGAATTCGTGCAATTTTTTACTTCCAATTTTATCCAATCCAATTTTAATCCTTCCATTACAACGTCATTAATACAATTATACCATAAAATGAGAAAGTCTTACCTTAATTTAATCGGAGGAAATTCTACACTTATTTGCTTCAATTTCACTATTTCTTCTTCCTCAATTCAATACCCAATGTTGCTATCACCTCCTTGGACTTGAAATTTACCTTGGAACTCAACCAAAACAAGAAAACAAATTTTTTTCTAACAACCATGGCTGGCCGAGAGCTTGGCAGCCATGGAAATGTTTTTTTTTCTTACTTTTTTCTTGAACTAATTTTTGCAAAAATTAAGATGAATTTCTAATTTGGTCTTTGACACCATTATATATATGGTGTCCCTCCCTTGGACACGTGCTCCCCTCCTATGACTCACCAATTGTTGCCTTTTTTTTAATTAATTACGGGTGGGGCCCACTCAAAGCATAATTAACTTAATTAATCTTAATTAATCACTAATCCCTACTTAATAATCTAATAATAGTTAATTAGTCCCTAATCTCCAATAATATTTCTATACTAATTGAAATTTATAAACAACTCGCACTAACTAAAATTGAGAATTAAAAGTCCCTATTTCATATCCCAAAATATTCCCGTCCTTAACTTATGTCGATTAGCTTGCAAAAAATTCGACGTACAAAAATACGGGATATAACATTCTTCTCCCCTTTGGAACATTCGTCCTCGAATGTTAAACTAGTCCTGCGTTCCCAATACTTCCTTAAATGTTCTTTTACTGAATTATGCCCTTCACATGCCTCTTTCATTGGTCGATCCCTTCTCTTTATTATAACACATTCTAGCTCTCTCAGTAACCATCTCCATAATATTTGTTCTTGCCCTTGCCCCTCGAGGTGGTAATTCCAGGTCGTTGTCTTTACTCTCCCTTTCATTTCTTAATTGGTTGACGGTTGAATTGCGAGCTCTTCCGCTGTAATCTTACCCTCTCTCTGGTGCAGTCAGTCTTAACTCAACTCTTTATTCTTCTATAGTTACTCCCTTAAGATGTATCATTCATTTCATCTTACCTCTTAATCTTTAAATAAGATTTTTATAACGCGCAGACGTCCCTCGTCGATTTATTAGACTTTACTATCCCTGGAGTATTGACACCTCTGGTAACTTGTAGACCCTTCGTAACTTTACGCATAAAATGAAATTTTCGAAGGTGTAGTATTATCTTACTTCAATAACCGTACATCGCTCTGCTGTTACAGTCCATATTCTAAAATCTTCAACATCATGTATCAACTCTCGATTTCCTTTTTAAAAGATTTTAACTGTCACTTTGCTTTTAGCTCTTAATCTCCATCTTTAGAGTTGGTTATCAAGTAGCGCTGAAGTTTCCTCACATAATAACTTTACACAGCTGCCCTGTGCTCTGACTTTTATCAACTGGTATACCCTGAAGAGTTCTCGATTTGACATATAAATTCACTGTCATCCGTAACCCGCTTGTTCTGATCGTCGCGCTTAAACCATTTCCCTTAATCCAGCTTATAACACTTTAGGCGTGTTATCACGTGTCGTTTCTTTATCTTTAAGTTAAACTCTTCTATTGCTTCTTTACCTAGACTTTGCTCTTAATTTTTCTGTCACACCTTTAGGTTGCAACTTTTACAAGAATATGCAAAAGTGCTCAAATTAGTCCGAGAAATACCTTAGCATAGTTTCGCTAGTCTTTATGCTTTACCTTGTATTCCTCTCTTGTACTTTTCAATCGGTATTGGGGCTTAACAATGGTCATGTCCTATTCGCCTTCAGTACTAGTCCTATCTCAGTAATTTAGTTCAGACCATCTTATGCCTTCCCTCAATGTATCCGAAATATCACAACCGCGTTGTTATTACTGAATCCTTACCCTTCTTATCAAGTACTCACTTGATCTCATCCTTTGATTTTTCTCATATCCTATTATAAGAGATTCTCTATCCCTTCCCCTTACTACTTATAGGTTGCAATATCATTGGCGAACAACTCTATTGCCAACATCTTAGCCTCTAACCCAATATAGCGTAGCTATCCTTTATAATATCTCTTAAGTGACTCGTTACCATTCTCTTGTCGTACCCTTTCTTTTTACCATTCACCCACTTTCTAATGTCATATTATACAAAATCTTTACAAATGATCCTTGGTCTTGTTTCAAATACCATCCTAACTGCTGTCCGTTTATCGCTAGCCTTCAGATCTTACTAACTTGTTTCAGCAAGGGATCACACTTGAAGTTTAAGCATCCCTATCAAAGATATTACAGCGTCAATCATTTTCGCCTTACAGTTTGCAGTTTTCTCACCTGCTTCCCCCTTTTAGGGTGTACTTATACCATCATCTATTTATATTCCGCTCTATGTCCCTATTTCCAATCTTCAAATTTCTATTCGCTTGGCATACTATATCATATCCATACCTTTTCTTTATGATTTATGATTTTGATTATCCACGTACGAAACCTTAACAAAATCGCGAGGCGACGAGAAACTTTCTACATATAGTATAAAATCTCGTCTGACCATCTGTACTCAAGTAATGTAACCCATGTAGCAACTTATCCAAGGCCGCATTCCACTTACTCCAATACTTATAGTCATTCCAAACTCTCAATTAGGTAGCACCTATATCCTGATGATAAGTGTCCCAAGCTCTCTTATAACAGTATCTTTATCCCAACGGATACCATCTGTTTCCCCTAATAAATTTACAATATATCATTTGTTCCTCGACCTACAGTCCCTATCCTTTAAGGATTTCACTGTTTCCGAGGTGGAGTCATATATACGCAGCACTCCTTTATGCCTTATGTTCTTTCACCCTTATCGTGTAGCCAATGCTAACTTCTAACTTACTCAAAATCATATCAACTTCGTCTTACTAATGGTCTTATCTTACCACCTTGTCGTCGTAGTGCACCTTTAAGTTCATAGCTATATGTATCCCTTTTGTTCTATACCCATACTCAATTAATCACGTCTGTCTTAGGTGTTTCCTTTTGAATTCTCTTATCATTTCTCCAGTCTATGTCCATCTTTTATTCTGTACACGAGGAATCTCATGCTACCTCTGTACCCTTCAGAAAATACTACTTCTGCAAATCCCTTTCTCATTTTCAAAACGTATTCTATTCATCCCTATTTGTTCTTATTATCCCAGTCATTTTCTGGCACTCATTCTGCTTCGTTGCTCATCTTTATATAGTTTGGTCTTTCACAGTTCCGTCACTTATATTATTCGTGTTATCTCGCTCGCTTCCTTCTTATTTCCTTATTTTAATTACCTCCTTCCTTTCTTGTGCTCGCTTTCATTTCCGTTATCGCATAATCTTTATTCTGAACTTTCCCTATAGAACTTTATAAGTCTTTCTCATCCGTTCTATACTTTGCCTTTCCATTTCACATTTGCCCTTCCACTTTAGTCGCGTATATCACATTATCTCTTTTAGTCACTTCCTCACTAGGCTTTACTCATTTTCATAACAATCTCTATTGTATCAACATAATATCCTGTTCATAATCAATTCTATGGTATAACACTTCTTAACCATGTTCACGATTCTTACTATAATTTAATTACACTCTGTGGAGTAGGCGTACTTAACTTTTCACCCTTTGAGATCAATCTTATCCTTAATATCTCACAAGCTTTCTTATCAATACCTTCATATTTGTCATAACTCTTCCTCCTCCGTACCTTTATCTCAATCATACTATTACTCCTTTTAATGTAAACTCATCGTAATTTATCCCTACTTGTCAGTTCAGTTGTTACCTTAATATAACACCTTATTAAGACTTTCCAGCCTTTTCTAAATCATCTTTTAGTATCTCAAGCCCTTCCAAATTACCCTAGCATTTCTCTTTTTACCATATTGATACCGATCTCATAATTTCTATTACCATCAATTCAACGGTTAACTTATTTCTTTAAGTCGGTCGTACTCGCAACTTAGTCAAATCTTATCATCACTATTGACACGACCTTTCAAGAATATTACGAACTTATATCTCATCCTCTTTTTATTCTTAAGAAAAATTTTGGCAGCGTTTTCCTCTGTATTTCTTACTATCCCAAAACCTGCACGCAGGACATACCAATAATGCCTCACAGAGCCAACACATATACATATATATCATATCGTATCATAGCCACACAAGGCTCCCCACATCAACAACAATATGAAAATGATGAACTTACCTCGTATGTCCAACTCAAACTATACCTGTTATACTTTCCTGTTTACTTTCCCTTTCAATCTTTAGCTGCAGGTTTCAATCATACCTGCAACATTCACACTATATCTAACATATATTCCACTTACCGTTACTGATTCCTTTAACCTCTTCTGTGCGCACTTTATAACTGAACTTATCTACACCATATATACACTCAATCCATTTTCTTACTATACTAACAATGACTTACCTTAACGATGGCCAGTTTGTCATTCTGTATATACAAATTCTCATTATAAAACCTTGATATCCCACTTTCACCTGTATGCATAACTACCTTCCATCCTAGATTTCAAAATTCCCATGGTGACAGGAACACCTTGGTCGCTGTCACTTATAAATACTTGGTTGTCGGCCCCTTTGATTTCCGCTCGCCATTATTAGGTAATAATCTATAGCAAATGCACGTACATAGGAAATTTCAAATAAGCCTCATATACCTGTAGTCGATCGGTCTCTAGTCCGATCTGGGGATCTATAAGGTGAAGTGTGCTCCTCGTCATCATCTGCCCGCCATCTACTCGTCTGGCCTTCATCGTCTTCCTCATCTGAATCCGAGGAATGTAGATAACCGGGCAACTCCTAGTTTACCGAGGACCAGGATAGGGGGCTGGAGTAATCTGTAACACTTACCGGGGTAGCCGGTATAACGTGGTGCTCTGCCATCGGCACAACTGGTACGGCCTCGGAGACCGCCTCCCTAGATATCAAAAACTCTGGAGGAATTGTTGCTGGGTCCTCCGATGGGTCAGTCTCGATAGAATAACTGAGGCTCCTCCTACTCGGTCTTGGAGCCTATGGTCCTGAATTTACTCTAGGGGCCTTCTTAGCACCCCCACTATCTGAAGCCGACCTATTCATCTCTCGCCAATCTGCACCTACCTACAGGAAAAAACTTAGAAACAATCTTTCCTAGATTCTGGCTCTATCGCACGATCTAAGACAGAAGGAAATATAACATCCTAATGTCCTGTAGCTTCCTGTTTATAGATGTGGTGCACAACATACCGATAAACAAGACTCTACTAGACACGGTCTGTAGACACTCCGAGGATGAACTCCTCTGATACCACTTTTGTCACGACCCAGCCCCGTGGGCCATGACTAGTGCCCGAGCTGGACACCCATACGTGTACCTGTTAGACATAGTCAGACTGACACTATAGACAACATGGGAATCGACATAGACCCAAAGGTTCACAACATCACATATCATGATAATCCGTATCCTGAGGAGTCACAACCAATCACAACGAAATAAAATACGCAAGCCGACAAGGCTGTCACTATATATCATTATAAAACGCAAGCCGAAAAGGCTGCCACTACATGTCAATATACTACGCAAGCCGACAAGGCTGCCACTACATGTCGATAACATATGCAAGCCGGCAAGTTTTCCACAACAAACGGAAACATTCATAACAAACTATATAGACACAGCTGATCATAATCTATATACAACCCACACACACATGTCTACAGACCTCTAAGAGTATCAATAATGAAATATGATGGGACAGGGCCCCGCCGTACCCCTGGACAAACATATATATATATATATATATATATATATATATATATATATCAGAAGATCTGTACCAAAAGTCTAGGCTCCGAGACAATGGAGCTGCCTCAGATGGCTGACTGGAAATCCTAAGCTGGGGGATCACCGAATCGAGTGTCTGTACTTGCGGGCATGAAACGCAGACCCCCGAAGAAAGGGGTCAGTACGAGATATGTACTGAGTATGTAAAGCATGAAATACAGTAAAGAGGATCATAACTGAAATAGGGAGTACAGGAGACAAGTATAACATCCAGAATACCAAAACACTTGCCTTTTGAAAGATAAATCATGCATGTCAATATCATATATCATACCCGGCCCATCATGGGACTCGGTGAATAAAGTCATCATATACCATCCTGGCTGCCATAAACATATCATCATGTCATCATATCATATATATATATATATATACCGTACCCGGCCCTCTAGTGAGGGACTCGGTGAACAATGCAGTGAAACTGTGCCCGATAACATACCCGGCCCGGGACTCGGTGAAAGACATATTGAGGCATGCACGAGCAGAGTAGTGAGCAACCATATGCCAGTTAAATCATATCTGAGACTCGATAGAATAATCAAAACGAGCTATCACTCGAAAATCAAGACAATAGTCATATCAAGTACCTTTCGAATGTCACTATGGATTATATCAAAATAGAACTTCTGGAATTATATACACGTATCAAGACAAAATGAAATAGCTTCGGGAAATCAAGAACATTGGCCATCCTAGTGGCTCTAAGAATAGGAACTTCTTTGGAATCATATACACGGCGTCTGTTTGTTTCATAAAGATCATGCCAAAAAGAAAGAAGGGTTAGGTTTACATACCTGTTATAGGTTAACCGTAACCAAGTTCGCTTCGTCGCCCCTTTAGCATATTTAATACGAAAGTAACTCCATCGTTAGTAAACTATACTTTCTAGCTTATAAATCTACAACCAAGCGCTTATAGGCATCATCCTTTAGTTCATACTTTCTTGATTAGGATTTTGGTTAGTTAAGAACTTAACGGAAATCGGGTAGCATTTCCCCTATATTACTCGCCTAACCCGAACTTCCAATTAATCTCCTGTTATCACAGCAATACCAACCACAACAGTAATAGAAATATTCATATCAAATCCTTACAATTCAGCCCATAAACAACTCAAACAACCCAATAACCTTTCTTAATCCGTTTCCAATCCAAATCATTAACATCTAAGGTTATACACCAAACAGACCAACATACGCTTTATTTACGATACGTTATACACTTCTTTCTTCCAAATTTAGAAGCCATATCAACGACAACACGATAACAACATATGAACATAAACTACATTTTTAATCTTTCAACCCAACCATTCCATATAACAACTCCAACTCCCAATAACAACGAATTCGTGCAATTTCTTACTTCCAATTTTATCCAATCCAATTTTAATCCTTCCATTACAACGCCATTAATACAATTATACAATAAAATGAGAAAGTCTTACCTTAATTTAATCGGAGGAAATTCTACACTTGTTTGCTTCAATTTCACTATTTCTTCTTCCTCAATTCAATACCCAATGTTGCTATCACCTCCTTGGACTTGCAATTTACCTTGGAACTCAACCAAAACAAGAAAACAAAATTCTTTTCTAACAACCATGGCTGGCCGAGAGCTTGGTAGCCATGGCAATGTTTTTTTTTCTTTCTTTTTTCTTGAACTAATTTTTGCAAAAATGAAGATGAATTGCTAATTTGGTCCTTGACACCATTATATATATGGTGTCCCTCCCTTGGACATGTGCTCCCCTCCTATGACTCACCAATTGTTGCCTTCTTTTCTTTTTTTGTAATTAATTACGGGTGGGGCCCACTCAAAAACATAATTAACTTAATTAATCACTAATCCCTACGTAATAATCTAATAATAGTTAATTAGTCCCTAATCTCCAATAATATTTCTATACTAATTGAAATTTATAAACAACTCGCACTAATTAAAATTGAGAATTAAAAATCCCTATTTCATATCCCAAAATATTCCCGTCCTTAACTTATGTCGATTAGCTTACGAATAATTCGACGTACAAAAATATGGGATATAACACCCCTGTTTATATGCCTAGCCCGAGATCACAATACCAACAAACAACACATCAGCAACAATACTAACATCAACCATATCATCATCAATATCAAAATACTCCACAAGACACCTCATATGAGTTTTATCCGATTTCTCCACCGACAAATTAACTATACGCTCATTTAATCGTTCTACCTTCGAAAATAAACCTAAAACAACATACCTTATTCTTATTAAAATGATGATATCTCTGATGTTCACCTTGAATCCATGCCAAATTCCTCCGCAAAACGATGCTGTAGTCATAACTGTGCACCACCCGAGCCTTGATTAGCCAAAATCACTCAATTCTCTCAACTGACCAAAATGACCCTAGATGTTGTTGAGCTCTAAAATCTAATTTTTGGTGAAAAAAAATAGGGTTTTGCCCCTTTTATATGGTTTTAAATTCGGGTCGGGTCACTGTAGCAGTACTGTAGCACGCATTTATGTTCTGTCAGCCTAACTTGTAATGTTCATGATTCTTTATTCCAGTGCTGTATCGACGAGCAGTCTATTGCGTTGGAAACTAGACTCAATGAAATTCATTTTAGGCTTTTGAAACACCTTAAAACTTTTAATATACTAGGAGATATACCCCTCCAAAGTTGACTAAAAATCTGCTCAAAATCCTGCCAACTTTTTCAAAATTTTCATCAAACTTATTATCTTCGATTTGCTTGATCCCGGAATCTTCCGAAACTCTCCATACATGATATTTATCATTAATCATACTTGATAATGGTCATTTCCTTTGGTTCCAAGGTTGTCCTTCCCGGTTATGACTTACAAGACCATAATTCATCCTTTACTTAAACAATATACTTAATAATGCTTCGTTCCTCACAATCCAAAGTTGTTTTACCTAGCCATAGCTCGACATACTTACATTCAAATTTAACTAGTGCTTCTCTGAGGTACGGGGTGTAACATCCTCCCCCCCCCCCTTTAGAAACATTGGTCCTCGAATGTTGAGCTCTTAGGGATTTCTACAAATATTTTACCAGAGTTTCCCCTATAATTATACCACTACCATCCAGAAACAACAACCCAAAATATGCAATGCCTCATAAGGCTACAATATCAATACTCATATTGGCCACACACGACTAAGAAATCATTCAAAAAAGCATCACATACTTGAGGATAATGATGTCTGGCTGGAGCTCTTTTGTTCTCGTGTGCATAATAAGAAATCAACTAGTATCCCATTCTCGTTCTATCTCTGTTACAGTAATCTTGCCTTACTATGTCACGGCTACTCTCCATCCTGTGAATACTCTCTTTTTCTCAGTCTTTATTTCCCTATTAGTGGGCAACTCCCTTGTTTACTCCTTCGATGCTGCCTCGAGCTATCCCTTCTTATATTCGTTGATCTTTTATACGCACTATATTGTCTCCTTGTTGCATCTTTAGGATATGTCTCTGCGTATCTGGGTGCGATATAATTTCCCTGGTACGAGGGATTCGAACCACGATCTAGAAACATCATATCTCACATCATTTTCTTTGACTTGTTAATTTCCCTTATTTTCCTATCATACTTTCTTTCTGATACCTGCCCCATAATATATTTATTTTCAATCCATTTTTGTTTTCTCCTGATACATTCTCAAGCTTTGGCTTTTTCAAACTAACACATTTCTTTCTTGGGCATTTTTAGGAAGGTCATTATTCATATCAGGACTAAATCTGCTCTTCCCCCCTTTTTAAGGATGTTCTTATACACCAGTAACCTTCGAGTATGAACCGTCTTTGATAATCATCTGGCCAACCTTAGGGATCCTTCAACTTCTCTATTTCCTATAATGCCAGAGTTCTTTTCATCACATGGCTTAACTCACTTCCTTTTGGCTAGTCGAGTTCTTGTATCAATTCAGAATGCTTATGCATATCGGATACAATTTTAATACCTTCTCTATTGTTCTTTCACTTCTACCTTTCGTGACTAGCAGTCCCCTGGGTTAATGAATTAATTGGGACATCGAATTCATTGGGCCCCTTTATGGAGTATCCGACTATACCACGCTTCTCTAGCCCTAGTCTTTCCACACGACTATCTTCTTAATATCCTTGAAATTCTCCTTGCTCTAGGTTCCCGATTCCAGTTTATGTCCAAACCATACCAATAAAAGTTTATACTCTATCTCATTCATACTCACGATCCGTCCTTTCCGTAGTTTGACTCACATTGTCCGATAGTTTTTCTTAACTGATTGCTTGTATCATAATCAAGTGTCATAGTCCTTCTAATGTCCTGCCGATTCTCCTTCTCACCATGAAATATTAGCAAAATTGTTACACCTCAAAAATTTCCCCGTGAACGTACAATGAATAGACTAACGAAGAATACGAGTATACGATGTTTTAATCAGAAGGGAATGACGTTTGACGACCCTAAGTAAGATTTCAAAGGCAATGGGAATAAGAGATAGGTTATGCTCCACAATGACTAATTATAGCTCTGAAGACGTGAAAGTTACAGATTTGCACTTTGGCCCAGTCGATCGTAAAATGAAATACGGACCGTAAAGTGGTATACGGCCCGTAAACCACCATGTCGTATTTCAACTTACAAAACTTCAACTTTCTGCTAAATGGTTAAATACGACTTCGAACACGGACCGTAAATTGAAATACGGCCCGTAAACTACGATCTTAAATCACCATGATCCCCAGCCTACCTTTCTGGTTTTGCTATGCTTAAATACGACCACGAAATACGGCCCGTAAACTGGGATTACGACCACTGTGCACTGCAGCTACTATTCATTCCGGATCAGATTTTAAGTCATTAAAAAGGAGATCCAAGCACATTAATTCATTTCATTTCCGCGATACTTCTCTCTAGAAACCTCTAGAATATCCTACACTCTTCATCTACAAGAAAAAAAGGGAAATCAAAGATCAATATCAAGAATCCAAGTGAATCAAGTGTATGAAACTCATCAAAGATCATCCAAGTTAAGAAAATTCAAGAGAAGCAAACTAGGGTTTTGGTGCAAGAAGAGTAATACCACTCAAGGCTTGTTCCTACAACATCTAAGGTAAGTTTTATGGCATTTACATATTATTTAGGGTGTGGAAGAGTTGAAACACTTAGATTATAGAAGGGTGTAAGAAATGGGTCATGAAAGTGTGAATAGTAGCAATGTTGAGTAAAGGCTTGAATTGAGCCATGATCATTAATAATTTGTGATTATGAAAATGATATGAATGACATTTAGAACATGTAATGAGTGTCCTATGTGGGAAAAATGCAACAATGAACCATTACCATGATTATGGAGAAATTGAAGACAAATTGTGAAATACGGATGTTGGAAACGAATGATGAGTGTTGTCTATCATATTGAGAATGTTGCTATGGACGTTTGAGAGTTGATATAGCATATGGGAAAAGTAGTATAAACAGAGGAAGTGCTGCACAATTTTCCTAGGAATAGTCACGCGTTTTTATAATCGGATTAACTAACGTTCGTACGACCTCTCTTGAAGGTAGGAACACGAGCATTGAAGGAGAACGATCAAGCGGTAGAATTGCTGAAGGAAAAGGTATGTAAGGCTAGTCCCTTCTTTCTAAGGCATGGATCCTATGATATGGTATTCCCTTCCTCTTTATGATTTCCTACGCATCGAAGTCTCTGAGTGTACAAGTATATAAAGTTTCATACAAGATAAAGAGAAGAGACATGTTACGAACATGACGATACCGATGATGAATAATAGTCTGGAAGTCCTAAAGTTCACGATATGACATTCTAACAAAGCTAATGATGCTTATGTAACTCCTATGATGTTATGTTCCGTACATCCCCATGACTTCCCTACCTTCCGGAAAACTAAGAGTTTATGATCATAAATAGTCACGTGCGATAAGGGTAAGAGGCATGTTGTGGGCACAATAATGAAGATGATAAGCTTAAGTCTAAAGATTCTAGAGTTCGTGGTATAATGTTTCTACCAAGCTAACGACATTAACTATAATCTACTGGTATTACTTGTTGTATACACTCACCTTATATACTAATTCCTTCAAGGTGAGGCGGAATACCTATGAATGCTCCATAATGTAATCGGGGGTTCCCGACCTTATGTTACCCCGACATAGTTATAGATTGTCCATAAGCCTTAATGCACATCTTATGACCAATGTTCCGCAAAGTTGCGAGTCTATGTTCATAGAGGATTTCATATGATATAAAGGTAAGAGATATGCTATATAAATGACAGTGGTAATGTTTGGCTTAAGCCTAGAGATTATGAAGTCTATCCTACGATATTCATACGAAGTCTACGCTACGAATATGATATGGTTTTTCATAGATCGTCTTTAAATTTAAATGTATGCCTTAATGAAAGGTTACGATACTCCTATATGATGAATGCAATGGTAATGTTAATGATGAGATATACTGATCCTTGTATGATGTATGTGATATGGTCGAGCCACTACGTGGCCGAATACGGAAGATATGTATGTGATATTGTAGAGCCACTACGTGGCCGAATACGGATACTGTCGACCCAACACGTGGCCGAATACGGATATTGTCAAGCCCTACGTGGCCGAATACGGATAATGTATTATGTGTATGAGAAGCTACGGTACTACGATGATGATGTATATGCTACGATGATTCCTGCACGACGATTATTTATATGTGATATATGTATGAAATGTATTCATCCTTAGGGGTCGCGCAGGTTTTGCCTTCACCTTATGACTTACGATTTCTCTATCATGGTTATTTCATTCATGCCTTACATACTCAGTACAATATTCGTACTGACGTCCGTTTTCTTTGGACGCTGTGTTCATACCCACAGGTAGACAGGGAGATGGTGCAGACCTTTAGGAGCTATAAGCAGATTTGCAGAGGCACTCCATTATTCCGGAGGTGCTAATCGGATTTATGCTTTTGTGTGTATATATATATATGTATATGTACATGTATTTTGGGCACGAAGGGGTCTTGTCCTGTCGATATGTCTAGTACTCTAGTAGAGGCTCATAGATGCGTATGTGTGGGTTATATGGTCTCACAAGGTCACTACTGTATATATAAGTTTGCAGGTGTATATTAGCATTTTGATAACCGAGGGGCTTATGTATAAAAGTATTTATGTTCTAAATTGGAAAATGATTTTTCTTATGAATTTGATAAAAGATGGCCTATTGAATATAATGAGTCGCAGAACGAGTGGTGCGCGGTGGTTAGCCCCGAGTACCCTTGCGGCCCTTAGCTGGGTCGTGACAAAAGTGGTATCAGAGCAGTTCAGTCCTAGGTGTGTTGCGCGCCACATCAATAAACTAGAGGCTACAGGGAATTTAGGAAAAATGACCATTTTCTTCTATGAGATCGTGCGATAGAGCCATGCATAAGATTTTATCCTCCTTAATAGTGTGTTGTGATTTCAGAAATGCCGCCAAAGGTAAAAGTTATAGCCGCCCAGAAGGGCAAGACTATGACAAAAAGGCGGGTAGAAAGAGGGCCTCAGATGAATATAGAAGAGGGCGAATCACATAATGAAGCCTTATCTAATACTTCCTGTACCCCACCCAACGTAGAAGAACAACGAGGAGCTTCAGCTCCAATTCCTCCACCGAATGCTTCGGGTCAACAAGTGACCGAGGCCATTCATTTATTGACACAATTTGTTGCCACACAGGCACAGCGGCAAAATGTGGGTTCAAGTAATCCGGCAGCTAGTGCCAGAGCCCGTGATTTTATGAGTCTAAATCCTCCGGAGTTTTTCGGGTCAAAGGCGGATGAAGGCCCGCAAGGTTTTATTGATGAGATGCTAAGAACATATAGGATTGTCCATGCCTTTGAGACTGAATCTGTGGAGTTGGCGTCTTACAGACTCCGAGATGTGGAGGTATTATGGTATAATAACTGGGTATTATCAAGAGGAGAGAATGCGCCTCCTCCGGTTTGGCAAGAATTTGTAGATGCCTCCATCCGCCACTACTTTCCACCCGAGGTCCAACGAGCTAGAGCGTATAGGTTCGTAAATTTGAAACAAGGGAATATCAGTGCCCGGGAGTATAGCCTTCAATTCAATTCGTTGGCTAGATATGCCCCGGCTATGGTGGCCGATATGGGAGATAGAGTGCATAGGTTTGTGAGTGGTCTAGGGCCACATTTGTTCAAAGATTGCTTCACGGCTTCATTGCAAGACGGGATGTATATTTCCCACATTCAAGCCCATGCTCAAAATCTAGAAGAGCAACGATATCCGCAAAGGGGCGGGCGTGATATGGATCAGGGGCCAAGTAAGAGCGCCAGATCTGTAGGTGCTGATAGTGACCATAGAAGGGGATCGAGGCAGACGTATTCCTGACACTCAGGTCAGTCGGTGACTGTTATACCTCCACGAGTTGCAGGCCAGGGGTCCGACTCCTCTAGTCATCCCTGACCGGAGCAGAGTTTCACAGAGTCGGGCTCTCGGTATAAGAGTGATTCAGGCCAGAGGAGATCATCTATACCACGATGTACCCAGTGCGGTAAGCTACATTGGGGACCATGCCGATTGGGTTCGGATATTTGTTATGTTTGCGGCCAGACAGGTCATATTATGAGAGAGTGCCCGTTTCGAGCCGGTAGGCAGTCGGTTCAGCCCGCAGGATTAGACTTCCCCGGTTCTGGCAGGACGAGGTAGAGGCTGAGGGGGAACATCTACTTCAGGTGCCACTCAGCCCCGCATATATGCTTTAGCTGAGCGACAAGATCCAGAGTCATTTCCCGATGCCGTCACAGGTATATCTGCATCTTTGATAATGTGTGAAAGGAGAAATAAATATTTATCATATTAAACAAGTTTGAATTGAAAGGTTTTATGCTATGTAGCGACGGTAATCGGTAAAGTACGATATGTGGTGTTAACAGTTTTTATACATATATCCTTGAGGATAGTATCGATCTACCACCTGTAATCCATGTGAAATACCTTTAGAAGTACTATCGATAATACTCAAAGGGGATTGTAAGGACGATGCTACACAAGTTTTAAGGAAGTAGGGTGTGAAGGGTAGAACCTCCAAGATAGCAGTTGCTAAAGAATAGAGAAAAGATAGGGTCAGTTAGAAAAAGTAAGAGAGTGACATACACTACCGAGCAAGTTAGTTATTATTGAAAGCTTACTTATCGTGCAGACTATATTGTCAATATATTTTACGAAGATGTGAGTGTAAGGAAAATATACGAGACATGAGTTATAGCACTTTAGAAGTTACCATTACAGGATTATTTAGTTAGTAGTACGAGGCTGCATAATCAGTGAAGGACATGAAAGATGTCCTAGAAGAAGTTATTGGATGATCGAAAGGGAATGGGAGAGGTTTAGGCAGGTATGAAAATGCCCCCCCCCCCCCAAATAGCCCCAGGATGTAAGTTAAGAGCTAAAAACGCAAGCTTGAAAAAGGGATGTACGTTTTCTTTTAGTGCTTTTGGTCGTGTGTGGCCATAGAGATGTTGATATCGTGTTGTAGCCCTGTGAGGCAATGATATTATGGCTTGTTGTGATAGGTTGGTAGTGCCATATTACAGGGGAAACTCTGGCGAAATATTCGCAGGACTCCGAGTGTTTGACATTCGAGGACGAATGTTCCAAAAGGGGGGAAGAATGTTACACCTCGAAAATTTTCCCGTGAACGTACAATGAATAGAATAATGAAGAATACGAGTATACGATGTTTTAATCAGAAGGGAATGACGTTTCACCACCCTAAGTAAGATTTCAAAGGCAATGGGAATAAAAGATAGGTTATGCTCCACAATGACTAATTATAGGTTCTGAAGACGTGAAAGTTGCAGATTTGCACTTTGGCCCAGTCGATCGTAAAATGAAATACGGACCGTAAAGTGGTATACGGCCCGTAAACCACCATGTCGTATTTCAACTTACAAAACTTCAAATTTCTGCTAAATGTCCACTTCAGCTACTGTTCACTTCAGCTACTGTTCATTCTAGATCAGATTTTAAGTCATTAAAAAGGAGATCCAAGCTCTTTATTTCATTTCATTTCCATGATACTTCTCTCTAGAAACCTCTAGAATATCCTACACTCTTCATCTACAAGAAAATAATGGAATTCAAAGATCAGTATCAAGAATCCAAGTGAATCAAGTGTATGACACTCATCAAAGATCTTCCAAGTTAAGAAAATTCAAGAGAAGCAAACTAGGGTTTTGGTGCAAGAAGAGTAATACCACTCAAGGCTTGCTCCTACAACATCTAAGGTAAGTTTTATGGCATTTACATGTTATTTAGGGTATGGAAGAGTTGAAACACTTAGATTGTAGAAGGGTGTAAGAAATGGGTAATGAAAGTGTGAGTAGTAGCAATGTTGAGTATAGGTTTGAATTGAGCCATGATCTTTAATAATTTGTGATTATGAAAATGCTTTGAATGACATTTAGAACATGTAATGAGTGTCCTATGTGGGAAAAATGCAACGATGAACCATTACCATGATTATGGAGAAATTCAAGACAAATTGTGAAATACGGATGTTGGAAACGAATGATGAGGGTTGTCTATCATATTGAGAATGTTGCTATGGACGTTTGAGAGTTCATATAGCATATGGGAAAAGTAGTATAAACAGAGGAAGTGCTGCCCAATTTTCCTTGGAATAGTCACGCGTTTTTATAGTCGGATTAACTAACGTTCGTACGACCTCTCTTGAAGGTAGGAACACGAGCATTGAAGGAGAACGATCAAGCGGTAGAATAGCTGAAGGAAAAGGTATGAAAGGCTAGTCCCTTCTTTATAAGGCATGGATCCTATGATATGGTTCTCTTCCTTTTCATGATTTCCTACGTATCGAAGTCTATGAGTCTACGAGTATAAGAAGTTTCATACAAGATAAAGAGAAGAGACATGTTACGAACATGACGATACCGATGATGAATAATAGTCTGGAAGTCCTAAAGTTCACGATATGACATTCTTACAAAGCTAATGATGCTTATGTAACTCCAATGATGTTATGTTCCGTACCTCCCCATGACTTCCCTACCTTCCGGAAAATTAAGATTTTATGATCATAAATAGTCACGTGAAATAAGGGTAAGAGGCATGTTGTGGGCACAATAATGAAGATGATAAGCTTAAGTCTAAAGATTCTAGAGTTTGTGGTATAATGTTTCTACTAAGCTAACGACATTAACTATAATCTACTAGTATTACTTGTTGTATACACTCACCTTATATACTAATTCCTTCAAGGTGAGGCGGAAAACCTATGAATGCTCCATAATGTAATCGGGGGTTCCCGACCTTATGTCACCCTGACATTGTTATAGATTGTCCATAAGCCTTAATGCACATCTTATGACCAATGTTCCGCAAAGTTGCGAGTCTAAGTTCATAGAGGATTTCATATGATATAAAGGTAAGAGATATGCTATATAAACGATAGTGGTAATGTTGGGCTTAAGCGTAGAGATTATGAAGTCTATCCTACGATATTCATACGAAGTCTACGCTACGAATATGATATGGTTTTTCATAGATTGTCTTTAAATTTAAATGTATGCCTTAATGAAAGGTTACGATACGCCTATATGATGAATGTAATGGTAATATTAATGATGAGATATACTAATCCTTGTATGATGTATATGATATGGTCTAGCCACTATGTGGCCGAATACGAAAGATATGTATGTGATATTGTAGAGCCACTACGTGGCCGAATACGGATACTGTCGAGCCACTACGTGGCCGAATACGGATATTGTCGAGCCCTACATGGCCGAATACGGATAATGTATTATGTGTATGAGAAGCTACGGTACTACGATGATGATGTATACGCTATGATGATTCATGCACGACGATTATGTATATGTGACATATGTATGAAATGTATTCATCCTTAAGGGTCGCGCAGGTTTTGGCTTCACCTTATGACTTACGATTTCTCTATCATGATTATTTCATTCATGCCTTATATACTCAATACAATATTCGTACTGACGTCCGTTTTCTTTGGACGCTGTGTTCATGCCCACAGGTAGACAGAGAGACGGTGCAGCAGATTTGCAGAGGCACTCCATTATTCGGGAGGTGCTAATCGGGTTTATACTTTTGTGTGTATATGTATATGTATATGTATATGTATTTTGGGCACGACGGGGTCTTGTCCCGTCCGTATGTCTAGTACTGTAGTAGAGGCTCGTAGATGAGTATGTGTAGGTTATATGGTCTCACAAGGTCACTACTGTATATATAAGTTTGGAGGTGTATATTATCATTTTGATAAACGAGGGTCTTATGTATAAAAGTATTTATATTCTAAATTTGAAAATGATTTTTCTTATGAATTTGATAAAAGAAGGCCTATTGAATATAATGAGTAGCAGAACGAGTGGTGCTCGGTGGTTAGCCCCGGGTACCCGTCGCGACCCCTAGCTGGATCGTGACAAAAGTGGTATCAGAGCAGTTCAGTCCTAGGAAGTGTCTACGAACCGTGTCTAGTAGAGTCTTGATTATGGTGTGTTGCGCGCCACATCAATAAACTAGAGGCTACAGGGCATTTAGGAAAAATGACCATCTTTCTTCTATGAGATCGTGCGATGGGGCCATGCATAAGATTTTATCCTCTTTAATATTGTGTTGTGATTTCAGAAATGCCGCCAAAGGAAAAAGCTATAGCCGCCCAGAAGGGCAAGACTACGACAAAAAGGCGGGTAGAAAGAGAGCCTCCAATGAATACAGAAGAGGGCGAATCACATAATGAAGCCTTATCTAATAGTTCCTCTACCCCGCCCAACGTAGAAGAACAAGGAGGAGCTTCAGCTCCAATTCCTCCACCGAGTGCTTCGGGTCAACAAGTGACCGAGTACATTCATTTATTGACACAATTTGTTGCCACACAGGCACAACGGCAAAATGTGGGTTCAAGTAATCGGGCAGCTAGTGCCAGAGCCCGTGATTTTATGAGTCTAAATCCTCCGTAGTTTTTCGGGTCAAAGGCGGATGAAGGACCGCAAGGTTTTATTGATGAGATGCTAAGAACATATAGGATTGTCCATTCCTTTGAGACTGAATCTGTGGAGTTGGCGTCTTACAGACTCCGAGATGTGGCGGTATTATGGTATAATAACTGGGTATTATCAAGAGGAGAGAATGCGCCTCCTCCGGTTTGGCAAGAATTTGTAGATGCCTTCATCCGCCACTACTTGCCACCCGAGTTCGATCGAGCTAGAGCGGATAGGTTCTTAAATTTGAAACAAGGGAATATGAGTGCCCGGGAGTATAGCCTTCAATTCAATTCGTTGGCTAGATATGCCCCGGGTATGGTGGCCGATATGGGAGATAGAGTGCATAGGTTTGTGAGTGGTCTAGGGCCACATTTGTTCAAAGATTGCTTCACGGCTTCACTGCAAGACGGGATGGATATTTCCCGCATTCAAGGGCATGCTCAAAATCTAGAAGAGCAACGATATCTGCAAAGGGGTGGGCGTGATACGGATCAGGGGCCAAGTAAGAGGGCCAGATCCGTAGGTGCTGTTAGTGACCATAGAAGGGGATCGAGGCAGACGTATTCCCGACACTCATGTAAGGCGGTGACTAGTATACCTCCATGAGTTACAGGCCAGGGGTCCGACTCCTCTAGTCATCCCAGACCGGAGCAGAGTTTCACAGAGTTGGGCTCTCGGTATAGGAGTGATTCTGGCCAGACGAGATCATCTATACCACGATGTACCCAGTGCGGTAAGCTACATTGGGTACCATGCCGATTAGGTTCGGATGTTTGTTATGTTTGCGGCCAGACAGGTCATATTATGAGAGAGTGCCCGTTTCGAGCCGGTAGGCAGGCGGTTCAGCTCTCAGGATTAGCGGCTGGTTCTTCTTCGGTGCGCCCGGGAGGGCAGACTTCCCCGGTTCTGGCAGGACGAGGTAGAGGTAGAAGGGGAGCATCTACTTCAGGTGCCACTCTGCCCCGCATATATGCTTTAGCTGAGCGACAGTATCCAGAGTCATTTGCCGATGCCGTCACAGGTATATCTGCATCTTTGATAATGTGTAAAAGGAGAAATAAATATTTATCATATTAAACAAGTATGAATTGAAAGGTTTTATGCTATGTAGCGACGGTAATCGGTAAAGTACGATATGTGGTGTTAACAGTTTTTATACATATATCCTTGAGGATAGTATCGATCTACCACCTGTAATCCATGTGAAATACCTTTAGAAGTACTATCGATAATACTCAAAGGGGATTGTAAGGACAATGCTACACAAGTTTTAAGGAAGTAGGGTGTGAAGGGTAGAACCTCCAAGACAGCAGTTGCTAAAGAATAGAGAAAAGATAGGGTCAGTTCGAAAAAGTAAGAGAGTGACATACACTACCGAGCGAGTTAGTCATTATTGAAAGCTTTCTTATCGTGCAGACTATATTGTCAATATATTTTACGAAGATGTGAGTGTAAGGAAAATATACGAGATATGAGTTATAGCACTTTAGAAGTTGCCATTACAGGATTATTAAGTTAGTAGTACGAGGCTGCATAATCAATGAAGGACATGAGAGATGTCCTAGAAGAAGTTATTGTATGATCGAAAGGGAATGGGAGAGGTGTAGGCAGGTATGAAAATCCCCCCCCCCCCCCAAATAGCCCCAGGATATAAGTTAAGAGCTAAAAATGCAAGCTTGAAAAAGGCATGTACAGTTTCTTTTCGTGCTTTTGGTCGTGTGTGGCCATAGAGATGTTGATATCGTGTTGTAGCCCTGTGAGGCAAAGATATTATGTCTTTTTGTGATAGGTTGGTAGTGCCATATTACAGGGGAAACTCTGGCAAAATTTTTGTAGGACCCCGAGTGTTTGACATTCGAGGACGAATGTTCCAAAAAGGGGGAAGAATGTTACACCTCGGAAATTTCCCCGTGAACGTACAATGAATAGACTAATGAAGAATACGAGTATACTATGTTTTAATCAGAAGGGAATGACATTTGACGACCCTAAGTAAGATTTCAAAGGCAATGGGAATAAGAGATAGGTTATGCTCCACAATGACTAATTATAGGTTCTGAAGACGTGAAAGTTGCAGATTTGCACTTTGGCCCAGTCGATCGTAAAATGAAATACGGACTGTAAAGTGGCATACGGCCCGTAAACCACCATGTCGTATTTCAACTTACAAACCTTCAACTTTCTGCAAAATGTTCAAATGGTTAAATACGACTTGGAACACGGACCGTAAATTGAAATACGACCCGTAAACTGCGATCGTAAATCACCATGATCCCCAGCCTACCTTTCTGGTTTTGCTATGCTTATATACGACCACGAAATACGGCCCGTAAACTGGAATATGGACCGTAAACTGGGTTTACGACCACTGTGCACTTCAGCTACTGTTCATTCCGGATCAGATTTTAAGTCATTAAAAAGGAGATCCAAGCTAATTAATTCATTTCATTTCCACGATACTTTTCTCTAGAAACCTCTAGAATATCCTACACTCTTCGTCTACAAGAAAACAAGGGAAATCAAAGATCAATATCAAGAATCCAAGTGAATCAACTGTATGAAACTCATCAAAGATCATCCAAGTTAAGAAAATTCAAGAGAAGCAAACTAGGGTTTTGGTGCAAGAAGAGTAATACCACTCAAGGCTTGCTCCTACAACATCTAAGGTAAGTTTTATGGCATTTACATGTTATTTAGGGTATGGAAGAGTTGAAACACTTAGATTATAGAAGGGTGTAAGAAATGGGTCATGAAAGTGTGAGTAGTAGCAATGTTGAGTAATGGTTTGAATTGAGCCATGATCTTTAATAATTTGTTATTATGAAAATGCTTTGAATGACATTTAGAACATGTAATGAGTGTCCTATGTGGGAAAAATGCAACGATGAACCATTACCATGATTATGGAGAAATTGAAGACAAATTGTGAAATACGGATGTTGGAAACGAATGATGAGTGTTGTCTATCATATTCAGAATGTTGCTATGGACGTATGAGAGTAGATATAGCATATGGGAAAATAGTATAAACAGAGGAAGTGCTGCCCAATTTTCCTAGGAATATTCACGCGTTTTTATAGTCGGATTAACTAACGTTCGTATGACCTCTCTTGAAGGTAGGAACGCTAGCATTGAAGGAGAACGATCAAGCGGTAGAATAGCTGAAGGAAAAGGTATGTAAGGCTAGTCCCTTATTTCTAAGGCATGGATCCTATGATATGGTATTCCCTTCCTCTTCATGATTTCCTACGTATCGAAGTCTATGAGTCTACGAGTATAAAAAGTTTCATACAAGATAAAGAGAAGAGACATGTTATGAACATGACGATACCGATGATGAATAATAGTCTGGAAGTCCTAAAGTTCACGATATGACATTCTTACAAAGCTAATGGTGCTTATGTAACTCCTATAATGTTATGTTCCGTACCTCCCCATGACTTCCCTACCTTCCGGAAAACTAAGAGTTTATGATTATAAATAGTCACGTTAGATAAAGGTAAGAGGCATGTTGTGGGCATAATAATGAAGATGATAAGCTTAAGTATAAAGATTCTAGAGTTCGTGGTATAATATTTCTACCAAGCAAACAACATTAACTATAATCTACTGGTATTACTTGTTGTATACACTCACTTTATATACTAATTCCTTCAAGGTGAGACGGAATACCTATGATTGCTCCATAATGTAATCGGGGGTTCCCGACCTTATGTCACCCCAACATTGTTATAGATTGTCCATAAGCCTTAATGCACATCTTATGACCAATGTTCCGTAAAGTTGCGAGTCTATGTTCATAGAGGATTTCATATGATATAAAGGTAAGAGATATGCTATATAAACTATAGTGGTAATGTTGGGCTTAAGCGTAGAGATTATGAAGTCTATCCTACGATATTCATACGAAGTCTACGCTACGAATATGATATGGTTTTTCATAGATCGTCTTTAAATTTAAATGTATGCCTTAATGAAAGGTTACGATACGCCTATATGATGAATGTAATGGTAATGTTAATGATGAGATATACTGATCCTTGTATGATGTATGTGATATGGTCGAGCCACTACGTGGCCGAATACGGAAGATATGTATGTGATATTGTAGAGCCACTACGTGGCCGAATACGGATACTGTCAAGCCACCACGTGGCTGAATACAGATATTGTCGAGCCCTTCGTGGCCGAATACGGATAATGTATTAGGTGTATGAGAAGCTACGGTACTACGATTTTGATGTATACGCTATGATGATTCATGCACGACGATTATGTATATGTGATATATGTATGAAATGTATTCATCCTTAAGGGTCGCGCAGGTTTTGCCTTCACCTTATGTCTTACGATTTCTCTATCATGGTTATTTCATTCATGCCGTACATACTCAATACAATATTCGTACTGACGTCCGTTTTCTTTGGACGCTGTATTCATGCCCACAGGTAGACAGGGAGACGGTGCAGACCTTTAGGAGCTATCAACATATTTGCAGAGGCACTCCATTATTCCGGAGGTGCTAATCAGGTTTATACTTTTGTGTGTATATGTATTTGTATTTTGGGCACGACGGGGTCATGTCCCGTCCATATGTCTAGTACTGTAGTAGAGGCTCGTAGATGCGTATGTATGGGTTATATGGTCTCACAAGGTCACTAAGTTTGCAGGTGTATATTAGCATTTTGATAACCGAGGGGCTTATGTATCAAAGTATTTATGTTCTAAATTTTGAAAATGATTTTTCTTATGAATTTGATAAAAGAAGGCCTATTGAATATAATGAGTAGCAGAACGAGTGGTGCTCGGTGGTTAGCCCCGGGTACCCGTCACAGCCCCTAGCTGGGTCGTGACAAAAATGCACCCTTTTCTTTCTCCCTTCATTCACTCCTTATTTCCCTTTAGGATACCATAGCTTGCTCGTATGCAATTCTATCCCTCGTATATTCGTTCTGTTTCCTTCGTAATCGTATCTCTATTCCAAGTCCATTGTCACATGCTACCAATGTATACCTTTTGCCAACCTTACTAATTTATTAGACTTCCTCTTACCGTCGATTGTCATATAACTTCCTTTAACCAATTCATCAACGTTCTTTCTCTTACTTTCATCTCAAGGTCCTTCTTGATTTCCTTTGCTCTTAAAGTGCTCCTTTGCCTTGGCCATTTTATAGTATGCCTAGAAATCTGTAGAACATTCTACTATAAGTACAACCCATAATCAACCCATCATGATCTTATGTATATATATATATGAACTTCTAGAGTAAAACTTTCCTCTACTCGTTAACTTCCTTTTTCCATAGCCATATCTTTTCGTTATCTCTTACTAACCAATCTAATCCATAAATCGTAATACCGTATTTGGGTCACTAATATCCACTTTATTTATGCTTTCAATAAGTCTCAACCCTCCGAAATCTCGAATGCAACTCATCCCAACTCCTTTAATTACTAATCATTTTCCCCCCTCCAGAGTTCTCCCCTTAAATTAAATTATAATAATTCTAAAACTTCACTTTGAAAACGTCTCATCACAGTTCATCCAATCATGACTTATCGGTTGGGACTCACAATCGGTTCTAAGATAACATAACACTTATCGACGCCTCTGGTCTTGTGGCTCCACTAAGTCACAATACTCTTTCTCATAAATCATTCTTCAAACCATACTGAGACCGTCTTAAAACTCCCTTGCATTCCCTTATATTTTCTTATCATATCCTTCCTATTTTGTGGAAATTAAGTTCCCCACTGGAATATCATTCAATTTCTTTTCTTCCCCACGAATTATTTTCAGTCCAGTCTCAAAAGATACTCTTTAGTTACTCTATTCATTTGCTAACTTGCCTTCAGATCTTGTTAAACTTATTTCCACAATAATGTTTACTTCAAACTATCTGTATAATCCATTCTTAATATAATATCTACCACATATTATTTCATTCCTTGTGCTCGTACTCAAGCTTACTCGTTTTCCCCCTTAAAGGTTTTACGTCATGGTGTTATATTCCATTGCCATTCTTGATCGAAATTTCATCCCATAACAATCCTTTCGTCATCGCTTTTGTTCCTACTTTTACGAATCCTTCAAGTTCCCTACTTGTCATTACCCAAAAATACTACTTTAAATCTCAAATCTTGCCTATAATAACCCCTGGGTATATTCGAAATAATGATGTACCCAACTATTTGTCCAGCCGGAATATTACTTTTTATTCCAATAACTAATGCCCAGTGTCCACTTGTAGCGTCATCTTCCTCTTATCATTCCATATCAACATGTCCCATACTTTCCTATTAATCAATCTCTAGCAACCATAGAGATATAATCTTCGCGATCTCCTAAATCTTTGGTCCTTGTCCTTAAATTTTAAGTAAATTCAAGCAAAGTGTCCCTTATATTTCTTACTATCCCAGACCTGCACGCAGCCCAGAAAATACATACAATGCCTCCCCGAGCCAATTATATACATACTTGGCAGACCTTATTCATATAGGGCTCTCAATATCGAACGAAAATGCAAAGAGGATGAAACTTACCTCGTGCGTCACAACTCGGAATATACCTGAACCTTTATCGATTGTTCCTTTTTGCTTCCCTAGTAACTTCCTCTTCCATTCATTAGCTATACATTTCAATCATACTTGCAATATGCTTACCATATCTGAATTATAATCCTTTTTACCAATACTTACCTCTGTGTTGATTCCTTCAACTTCTATTGTCCCTGTATCCCCAATATCATCATTCACATCCTTTGTCAAAACCATTCTTCCGCTGAAATCAAGGGTTAGTGCATGGAATTTCATTTCCTATGACTTGGCTCTCATCGCACGATCTTAGATATGAAAGAAGGGTAACCATCCTAAATGCCCTGTAGTCTCTTGTTTATAAGTATGGCATGCTTCACACCCATAAACAAGACTCTACTGGACATAACTTTGCAGACAACCCCTAGGACGAACTGCTCTGATACCACTTCTGTCACGACCCAAACCGGAGGGCCGCGACTGACACCCAAGACCCTACTCGGCTGAGTGCCATACTACCAATCCATTCATGAGTCACAACTTTTTGTGAACCTTTAATTTATGAAATGACTCTTCCGTCAAGTAAAACAGGACAAACTTTTCAATACAAGTCTTTGGTCAAATAAGGGACTTCTCCATTATCGTTAATTCGAAGAAAACCTTTAGTCACAATAAAATCTTTAAAAACAAAGCATAAAAACACATCGACCTGCACGGTCTCTTTACACAACGGTCGACATCTTGACGCACTATCCACAGGAAACTGTCTGCAAAAGTCTCTAACATACACGAGATACCATAACATAAGTACTTTGACTCGGCAACACTCCGAACTGAGATGGAGCTCACCAATCCAGCTGATAGCCTGGGAACACCATCCTATAGCCAATGTCTTCTACTTATTTATATACACCTGCGTGGCATGAAATTCAGCGCCCCCAGGCAAAAGGACGTCAGTACGAATAATGTACTGAGTATGTAAGTTAGATCTGAAACAATATATCTCAACTCGAGTAATAAGGATGTAATAGACTTAATCTGTACCTGTAACCAACACTGCAAATCATGTACGTGCATATGAACTTTTAATGCATCATGAGTATATACACACACACACACAGAGATATATATATATATATATATACACACGTGCGCGCGCACACACACACACACACACACACACACACACACACATATATATATATATATATATATATATATATATATATATATATATATATATATATATATATATATATATAATGCATGCCTTCGCCCTGCTCGCAGCCCCTTCGGGCATCATAATCATCGTATACCAGCTGATCAGGTGGTTTGCGTATATAACACCATAGCCCTTTTCCCCTTTCCCATGAAATGATGTCGTGCATGTATGTAAATATGCAAATGCATGGAAATCTTTGGAAACCATTAGAAGAATCCCTTCGGAACAACTTTTAGTTCAAATCGGCAACTTCTTCTCTTTTTAAAAAAAAATGGGAACTTCTTCCATTTTTTGTCAAAAAAACTTCTTCCCCTTTTCATTTGTCTCATTCGAGACTCAAAAATGAATGGGAACAAGGAAACCTTAAGAATGTCCCCTTCGGGAATTAGACATCGTTATGAAATCGTACAACTTATGGAAGCCCCTTCAGGACTTAAGAAGTCAAAGAACTCAGGATATCCTACATTTAGGAGTGGATTCATTATGGATATCATTACACTTCGCACTTGTCATAGATCATGCCAAAAAAAGGAAAAGATAGCCTTAACATACCTTTTTTGCCTCCTACTACTTACATTTATTCTTCCGAGCTTGTAAATCTACATTCAAGAGAAATCATACTACTTTTAGCCTTATCATCATGTGCTTATCTTAAGCCTTCAAATTAAACCCCTTTAGAATCTGCCGAAATTCGGGCAGCATCTCCCCTGTATAGATGCCTAGCCCGAAATCACAATACCAACAAACAACACATCAACGACAATACTAACATCAACCATATCATCATTGTCACGACCCAACCGGAGGGCCGCGACGGGCACCCGATACTAGCCCACCCGGGCACCTCTTAACATACGTTTACATTTACATCTAGGTGAGCCACATATTAAATCATACACTTCTATTCATCGATCATACTAATCCTATTGGACAACAATACCTTTATATCAACATTAACAACTATGCCCATATCAATGTACATAAGCCGGCGAGGCTAACAAAATGATATCCAAAATATAGGCCGACAAGGCCAAACATATCTAACCATATACACATGTCTACGAGCCTCTAAGGAGAGTATGTAATGTCATTAGGCGGTACAAGACCCCGCTATGCCCATAAATATGTACACAAAATAATCAATACCCAAAAGCTATAGCTCCGAATGAAGTGAAGCTCCGCTATGTAGTCCTTGAGAAATATAGCTATGGATCAAGCCTGTCTCCCTGGCCACCTGCGGGCATGACGCAGCGTCCACAAACAAAAGGACGTCAATACGAAGAATGTACTGAGTATGTAAAACATGAACAATATCAATATAGAAGAATAATAAGAAACATAAGGAATAACATAAGATGGGAGATAGTAGAATCATCGTCATAACCACTTACTTGCTTTTCATAGGGACTTTCCATTTCTAATGCCAGGTTGTGTACATACATTCGTATTCGTATCCGTACTCATATCCGTACTCGTTTACCTTCATATCCATAGTCGTATTCATATACATATCCTTATTCATATTCATATCATATACATATTCTTATTCGTATTCATATCATATTTGTATTCATACTCATATCTATATCGTATACATATTCACATCATATACATAGCATTTACATAGCATACCCGACCATAAAGGTTCAGTGTTTCACGTACCAGACCATGGCTAGGCTCGGTTATCATACATACCTGGCCAACCAAGGCTTCAAGGTTGTACATACCTTGCCCTACCAAGGGTTCAGGGTTATCCTTACCCAACTGCAGAGGTGCGCGCGCGTCGTCATATACATATATGTAAATCTATATATATTCTACCCGGCCATATAAGCTCGGGGTTTTATAATAGCCATACATAGGCATACATACATATAAGCTCATAGGCATCTTTAGAATTATCACTACTATCATCGTCATCATTATCGTTATCGCTATTATCGTTGTCATTACATCTATCCTTATAGGATTATTCGTCATATGAGGAATTTAGTACAATCGTAATACATATCGAGAATTATAAGCTTTGTAGCTTTTTAGAATCATTTGGAGAGCGTCATAGGCTCATAGAAGAGTAGATATTTGGCCAAAGAACCATTCCTTATGAAAGAAGGGTTAGCCTTACATACCTTTCCGTTCCACTATTCTACCACTTGCACGCTCTCCTTCAATGCTCACGTTTCTACCTTCATTAGAGTTATACTATCATTAGAAATCGATAGCTAGCATACACGGCTAAAACTAGAGAAATTTGGACAACATCTCCTTTATTTATACGACTTCCTCCATATCATATATCAACTCCCAAACATCAATAATACATTCGCAATATCATAACAATAGTCTTTATTCATCCACATTATCCATATCTCTCAATTCACTTCCAATTATCCATATCCATAGTCATAACACACATGTACATTCATTCATATACAATGTCTATCCCATGTTCTTAACATCATTTATAACATATCCATATCACTACACATCAAGAATCATGACTCAATTCAAACTATTACTCAAAATGACACTATTTCCACATTCATGACCCATTTTTATATACCCTTCTAAAATCCAAGTGTTTCAACTTTCAAATACCTTAAACAATATGGAAATACCATAAATCTTACCTTAGATGGTGTAGGGATGAACCTTGGGTGAAAACACCTCACTTGAGCAAAACCCTAGTTTCACCTTCACTTGGATTCCTTGCCTTGGATGAACTTTAATGGGTTTCTTACACTTGATTCATTTAGTTTGATGTTGTTGATCACCAATATCTCTTCAATTCTTGTGGGAGAAGTGTAGAGAGGTGTTTTAGAGAGAAGGGGTGTGAAAGGAAATGAAATGAAATAAGACTTGGATCCCTTATTAAATACACCAAATCTGTCTCGACCAGTTCTACGGACCAATATACGGTCCGTATAAATTATACTGACCGTATGTCTAGCCATAGATTTGGTCCAGAGAGGGGTGCCAACCTGGGCTGATTGTACGGTCCAACATACGGTCCGTATGTTTTATACGGGAGTATGTTTGGCCGTATAATCCCTAGTTTTCCGAAGTTCGTTCTCGTCGACTCGTTTGATCTCCAATCCTTATGGAACCTTATTAGCACTTGTTTATCACCTCATTAACAATCTAAGGGACGTTATAAATCTTCTCCAAAGCATTATTAAATCCTTGTTAACTTGTTACTCGTAATTCCTTTTCGATACCTATCGTAAGCCTTGTCTTCTCTTGACAAACTTTCTTCCCTTATCTCGAACGTCTTTGAAATTTTAATTAGGTTCATCAAATGTCATTCCTTACTTATCGAAATACCGTATACTTCGTGCTCTTCGTTAGTCTATTCACTGTGCATCAATGGAAAGTTTTTCGAGGTGTAACATTCTTCCCCCCTTAAGAACATTCGTCCTCGAATGTTAAGTCCTCGGGGATTCTATAAAAATTTCGCCATAGTTTCCCCTATAATATGGCACTACCATCCTGTCACAACAGCCCATAATAACAATGCCTCACAAGGCCACAACATAATAGCAATAGAGTTTGGCCACACACGACCCAAAAGCATAAAAGGAAAACATTCATACCTTATGATCTTAACGTCTCATCTTGGATCTCTTCTAGGGGCTGAAATAAATGTGGGTACTTGGACCTCATAATTTCTTCCGCTTCCCATGTCATTTCTTCTCGTTTATTGTTTCTCCATAAAACCTTAACTGAGGCCACTTCTTTGTTTCTAAGCCTCTGTACTTGCCTATCTAGTATGGCAATGGGTACCTTTTCATAAGTTAACTTTTCTGTCACTTGAACATTTTTTACTGGCACGATCCTAGTAGGATCTCCCACACATTTACGAAGCATCGAGACATGGAAAACTGGGTGAACTGACTCTAAATCGGGGGGTAGATCTAACTCATAGGCCATTTTTCCTACTTTGCGCACAATCTCGTAAGGCCCAATGTACCGAGGACTAAGCTTCCCCTTTTTGCTAAATTTCATTACACCCTTCATTGGTGACACTTTCAAGAATACCCAATCTTTCACTTGGAACTCTAAGTTCCTTCGACGATTATCCGCATAGGACTTTTGAGGACTTTGAGCTGCTAATAACAGATCTTGTATGAGCTTGACTTTCTCTACGGCTTGCTGGACCAAGTATGACCCTATCAATTTAGTCTCTCTTACCTCGAACCACCCAATTGGGGATCTACACTTTCGCCCATATAAAGCCTTATACGGTGTCATTTGAATGCTAGAATGATAACTATTGTTATAAGGAGATTCAATGAGTGGCAAGTGATCATCCTAATTACCTCAAAAATCTATCATACATGCCCGTAACATATCCTCAATAGTCTGAATGGTGCGTTCAGTTTGTCCGTATGTCTGCGGATGAAATGTCGTGCTAAGGCTCACTTGGGTCCCTAAACCCTCTTGGAAGGACTTCCAAAAATTAGCTGTAAACTGAGTCCCTCTATCAGAGATAATATATGTTGGGACACCATGGAGTCGCACTATCTCTTTAACATAAAGCTTTGCATAATCTTCCGCCACATACATCATTCTGATTGGTAAGAAATGAGCTGACTTCGTGAATCTATCCACAATCACCCATATAGAATCATACTTACGTCGAGAACGGGGTAAGCCTGCAATGAAGTCCATGTTAATTACTTCCCACTTCCAAGTTGGAATTTCTATAGCTTGTAGCAATTCGCCCAGCTTTTGGAGCTCGATTTTCACTTGTTGATAGTTGAGACATTGAACTACGAATTCCGCTATATCTTTCTTCATCCCATTCCACCAATATATAGACTTAAGATCATGGTACATTTTCGTGGCTCTGGGGTGGACAAAATAACGGGAGCAATGGGCTTCTCTCAATATTTGGTGGCGTAAACCAGCCACATCAGGAACACATAATCTGCCTTGACATTGAAGAACTCCGTCTCCTGAAATCTCAAATAATGACTCCTCTTTCTGAGGGAGTGTATCTTTGTAATGCATTAGCATGGAATCGTCGTATTGTCGCTCTTTCACTTCCGCTACTAGCGATGAGACTGCTGAATTCTGAATGGTAGTTCCCCTGCTACCTGAGTCCACTACACGAACTCCTAGGCTAGTTAACTGCTGGAGCTCACGAGCCATTTCTCCCTTCTCTGGTCGTACATCATACAAACTTCCCATAGATCTACGGCTAAGAGTATCAGCCACAACATTTGCCTTTCCGGGGTGATATAGGATATCAACATCATAATCTTTTAGCAATTCCAACCATCGTCGTTGCCGCAAATTCAACTCTTTCTACTTGAAGATATACTAAAGGCTCTTATGATCTGTATAAATATCCACATGGACACCATATAAATAATGTCTCCACATCTTTCATGCATGGATCACTGCAGCCAATTCTAGATCATGGGTTGGATAATTTTTCTCATGTTTTCGTAATTTCCTTGAAGCATACGCAATCACCTTACCATGTTGCAACAATACACCGCCTAGCCCAATGCCTGAAGCATCGCAATAAACAACATATCCTTCCAATCCCTTTAGAAGTGTCAGAACTGGGGCAGAAGTCAATCTATCCTTTAACTTTTGGAAACTACGTTCACAAGCATCTGTCCACTGAAACTTAGCTGATTTCTAGGTCAGCTTTGTGAGTGGTGCAGAAATAGAAGAAAACCCTTCAACAAATCTACTGTAATAACCTGCTAAGCCCACAAAGCTACGAACCTCCGTAGGAGTTGTGGGCCTTGGCCAAGTCTTCACGGCCTCAATCTTTTGGCTATCTACCCGAATACCATCGGCTGAAATGATGTCCCCAGAAATGTCACTGAGTTCAACCAAAACTCACACTTAGAAAATTTTGCAAACAAATCTCGGGTTCGAAGAACTCTAAGGACAGCACGCAAATGATCCGGATGTTCTACCTCAGATCTAGAATACACCAAGAGATCGTCGAGGAATACAATCGCAAATAGATCTAGGAAGGGCATGAACATATTGTTCATCAAATCCATAAACACCGCCGGTGCATTAGTTAGCCCAAATGACATCACCCGGAACTCAAAATGGCCATATCTTGTTCTGAAGGTTGTCTTAGGGATATCTTTCTCCCTAACTCTCACTTGATGATACCCGGACCTCAAATCTATCTTTGAAAACCATTTGGCACCTTGTAATTGATCAAATAAGTCATCAATCCTCGGAAGAGGATATTTGTTCTTAATCGTCACCTCATTCAATTGCCGATAGTCAATGCACATTCTCAAGGAGCCATCTTTCTTTCGGACAAACAACACGGGTGCTCCCCATGGGGATGAACTAGGCCTAATAAAGCCTTTCTCAAGCAAGTATTTCAATTGCTCCTTCAACTCTTTCAATTTTGCGGGAGCCATTCTATAAGGAGGAATAGATATAGGCTTAGTGTCTTGCAACACATCAATAGCAAAATCAATCTCCTGCTGGGGAGGAAGGCCTAGAAGCTCTTCCGGGAACACATCCGGAAACTCATTTACTACAAGAACTGACTGAAGAGTCGGCGGTTCGGCTTCTACATCTTGAACCCGAACTAGATGATAAATACATCCTTTCGTGATCATTTTCCTTGCCTTTAGATAGGAAATAAACTTACCTTTTGGTGTCGCAGTATTTCCTTTCCATTCTAAAACTAGTTCTCCTGGAAATTGGAAACGAACCAATTTCATTCTACAATCAACATTAGCATAGCAAGAAGCCAACCAATCCATGCCTATAATAACACCAAAGTCTACCATTTATAGCTCATGCAAGTCAATCATAGTACGACGGTCACAAACCACAACTATACAGTTTCTGTATACTCGGCTAGCTATTACCGATTCACCAACAGGTGTAGACACCTCGAAAGGTTTGATCGACTCCGGTTCGACTCTAAACCGACCCGCAATATACGGAGTAACATATGACAATGTGGAGCCTGGATCAATCAAAGCATATACATCATGATAAAATACCGATAATATACCTGTGACTACATCAGGAGAAGACTCAAGAGCATGGCGTCCAAACAAAGCATAAATACGGTGCTAAGGACCGCTAGAATTGGGGACTCTCCCTCTGCCTTTACCATGGCCGACTGGCGCATGTGACCCTGGCCCCGTAGGGCGTACAAATGATGAAGATCTGGCTACCGACCCTGAAGGCTGGGTCCTACCTCTACCATGAACTGAAGGGCAATCACGCATAATATGGCCTTGTCGACCACATGAATAGCAAACCTCTGAACCCAATCAGCATGGACCCCAATGTAACTTCCCACACTGGGAACATCGTGGCACGTGTGCCCTCGCCTGACCCGAATCACCTCTGAACTGAGATCCCGAAAAGTTCTGACTCGGCCAGGAATGAGTGGATCTATCAAACCTCTGGCTTGAAAACTGTGGAGGCGCAGTAGTCATAGAATGGCCTGAATGCCTAGAAAACTGCTATCTGTGCCCGCCTCTAAACTCACTTATTGGACCCGAAGATCTGGCCCTCTTGCTATGTCCCCTATCATGCTCACGCTCACTTCCTTGTTGTTGTAGGCTTTCTTCTAAATTCTGAGCATGGGCCTAAATGCGTGAAATATCCATATTGTCCTGAAGGGATGTAGTCAAGCACCTATCCATCAAATGTGGCCCTAGGCCTTTCACAAATCGGTGCACTCGGTCACCCATATCCGCTACCATGGCCGAAGCATACCTAGCCAAAGAATTGAAGCGGAGACTGTACTCTAAAGCACTCATGCTACCTTGCTTCAAATTCAAGAATTTATCGGCTCTAGCTCGCCGAACTTCTGGAGGCAAATAATGTCGGAGGAAAGCATCAACAAATTCTTGCCATACCGGGGGAGGCGTATTGGCTCCCCGCGAAGCTATCCAAACCATGTACCAATGGATCGAGACATCCCTCAATCTATAGGACACTAACTCCACCGATTCGGTGTATGAAGCGTGTATCAAACGAAGCATCCTTAACATTCCATCAATAAAATTCTGAGGGTCCTCATCCGGCTTTGATCCAAAGAATTTCGGAGGGTTCAAGCTAATGAAATCACGGGCCCTTGCACTAACAGCCCTATCACCTTGCCTTGTACTTTGCCGCTGAGTTTGAGCAGCAACCAATTGAGTAAGCAAATGAATGGCCTCTTTTACAACTTGGCCTGAAGCATCTGGTGGAGGAGCCGGAGGTGCTAGAGCTGGAGCTGAGGCTCCCTCATGCTCGTCAGAAATAGGCACTGACTGGAAGGACTGAGATTGAGCTGCATTCTGGGACTCACTTTCCTCTACAACTATTGGTGGTGCTCTTTCCGCCCGATTTTCTGCCACTGTCTTTCCCTTTTGGGCTGTCGTAGCCTCTGAAATACATAATACACGGCTAAGGAAAAGAAGTTCTTATATCAAAGCTCTATCGCACGATCCTATGAAGAAAGAAGGTCAATCATTCCTAAAAATGCCTGCAGCCTTTTTTTTATAAGTGTGGCGCGCAACACACCAATAACCAAGACTCTACTGGACACGGCTCGTAGACACAGCCTAAGACAGAATTGCTTTGATACCACTTTGTCACGACCCAACCGGAGGGCCGTGACGGGCACACGGTACTAGCCCACCCGGGCACCTCTTAACATACCTTTACATTTACATCTAGGTGAGCCATATATTAAATCATACACTTCTATTCGTCAATGATACTAATCCCATTGGACAACAATACCTTCATATCAACATTAGCAACTATGCCCATATCAATGTACATAAGCCGACGAGGCTAACAAAATGATATCCAAAATATAGGCCGACAAGGCCAAACATATCTAACCATATACATATGTCTACGAGCCTCTAAGGAGAGTATGTCCTATCATATAGGAGGGGCAGGACCCCGCTATGACCATAAATATGTACACAAAAGAATCAATACCCAAAAGCTATAGCTCCGAATGAAGTGGAGCTCCGCTATGTAGTCCCTGCGAAATATAGCTATGGATCAAGCCTGTCTCCCTGGCCACCTGCGGGCATGACGAAGCGTCGACAAACAAAAGGACGTCAGCACGAAGAATGTACTGAGTATGTAAAGCATGATCAATATCAATATAGAAGCATAATAAGCAACATAAGGAAGGGCATAAGATGGGAGATCGTAGAATCATCATCATAAGCACTTCCTTGCTTTTCGAAGGGACTTTCCATTTCTAATGCGAGGTTGTGTACATACATCCGTATTCGTATCCGTACTCGTTTACATTCGTATCCATAGTCGTATTCATATACATATCCTTATTCATATTCATATCATATACATATTCTTATTCATATTCGTATCATATTCGTATTTACATAGCATAGCCAACCACGAAGGTTCAGTGTCTCACGTACCCGACCATGGCTAGGCTCGGTTATCATACATACCTGGCCAACCAAGGCTTCAGGTTGTACATTCCTGGCCCTCCCAAGGCTTTAGGGTTATCCGTACCCAACTGCAGAGGTGCGCGCGCGTCGTCATATACATATATATACATCTATATATACTCTACCCGACCATATAAGCTCGGGGTTTCATAATAGCCATACATAGGCACACATACATATAAGCTCATAGGCATCTTTAGCATTATCACTACTGTCATCGTCATCATTATCGTTATCGCTATTATCGTTGTCATTACATCTATCCTTATAGGATTATTCGTCATATGAGGAATTTAGTACAATTGTAAAACATATCGAGAATTATAAGCTTTGTAGCTTTTTGAAGATAGAATCATTTGGAGAGCGTCATAGGCTCATAGAAGAGTAGATATTTGTCCAAAGAACCATGCCTTATGAAAGAAGGGTTAGCCTTACATACCTTTCCGTTCCACTATTCTACCACTTGCACGTTCTCCTTCAATGCTCACGTTTCTACCTTCATTAGAGTTATACTATCATTAGAAATCGATAGCTAGCATACACGACTAAAACTAGAGAAATTTGGACCGCATCTCCTTTATTTATACGACTTCCTCCATATCATATATCAACTCCCAAACATCAATAATACATTCGCAATATCATAACAATAGTCTTTATTCATCCACATTATCCATATCTCTCAATTCACTTCCAATTATCCATATCCATGGTCATAACACACATTTACATTCATTCATATGCAATGTCTATCCCATGTTCTTAACATCATTTATAACATATCCACATCACTACACATCAAGAATCATGACTCAATTCAAGCTATTACTAAAATGGCACTATTTCCACATTCATGACCCATTTTTATATACTATTCTACAATTCAAGTGTTTCAACTTTCAAATACCTTAATCAATATGGAAATACCATAAAGCTTACCTTAGATGGTGTAAGGATGAACCTTGGGTGTAAACACCTCACTTGAGCAAAACCCTAGTTTCACCTTCACTTGGATTCTTTGCCTTGGATGAACTTTAGTGGGTTTCTTACACTTGATTCGCTTAGATTGATGTTGTTGATCACTAATATCTCTTGAATTCTTGTGGGAGAAGTGTAGAGAGATGTTTTAGAGAGAAGGGGTGTGAAAGGAAATGAAATGAAATAAGACTTCGATCCCTTATTAAATACACCAAATCTGTCCCGACCAGTTCTACGGACCAACATACGGTCCGTATAAATTATACTGACCGTACATCTGGCCATAGATTTGGTCCAGAGAGGGGTGCCAATCTGGGCTGATTGTACGGTCCAACATACGGTTCGTATGTTTTATACGGCCAGTATGTTTGGCCGTATAATCCCTTGTTTTCCGATGTTCGTTCTCGTCGACTCGTTTGATCTCCAATCCTTATGGAACCTCTTAGCACTTGTTTATCACCTCATTAACAATCTAAGGGACGTTATAAATCTTTTCCAAAGCATTATTAAATCCTCGTTAACTTGTTACTCGTAATTCCTTTTCGATACCTATCGTATGCCTTGCCTTCTCTTGGAAAACTTTCTTCCCTTATCTCGAACGTCTTTGAAATTTTAATTAGATTCATCAAATGTCATTCCTTACTTATCGAAATACCGTATACTTCGTGCTCTTTGTTATTCTATTCACTGTGCATCAACGAAAATTTTTTCGAGGAGTAACAATCATCAATATCAAAATAATCCACAAGACACCTCATATGATTTTTATCCAATTTCTCCACCGACAAATTAACTATACGCTCATTTAATCGTTCTACCTTGGAAAATAAACCTAAAACAATGATAATAAGGAAATATTCATACCCTATTCTTATTAAAACGATGATATCTCCGATGTTCACCTTGAATCCACGCCAAATTCCTCCGCAAAACGTTGCTATAGTCATAACTATGCACCACCCGAGCCTTGATTAGCCAAAATCACTCAATTCTCTCAACTGACCAAAATGACCCTATATGTTTCTGAGCTCTAAAATCTAATTTTTGGTCAAAAAATAGGGTTTTTTCTCCTTTTATAAGGTTCTAAATTCGTGTCGGGTCACTGTAGCAGTTACTGTTGCACTCGTTTATGTTCTGTCAGCCTAACTTGTTACGTCCATGATTCTCTACTCCGATGTCATATTGATGAGCAGTCTATTGTGTTGGAAACTGGACTCGACGAACTTCATTTTAGGCTTTTGAAACACCTTAAAACTCCTAATATACTAGGAGATATACCCCTCCAAAGTTGACTAAAAATCTGCTCAAAATCCTGTCAAGTTTTTCCAAATTTTCGTCAAACTTATTTTCTTCGATTTGCTTGATCCCGGAATATTCCGAAACTCTTCATACATGATATTTATCATTAATCATACTTGATAAGGGTCATGTCCTTTGGTTCCAAGGTTGTCCTTCCCGGTTATGACTTACAAGACCATAATTCATCCTTTACTTAAACAATATACTTAATAATGCTTCGTTCCTCACAATCCAAAGTTGTTTTACCTAGCCATAGCTCGACATACTTACATTCAAATTTAACTAGTGCTTCTATGAGGTACGGGATGTAACATCCTCCGCCCCTTTAGAAACATTCATCCTCGAATGTTGAGCTCTTAGGGATTTCTACAAATAATTTGCTTTAATTTCCCCTGTAATTGTACCACTACCATCCTGTCACAACAACCCAAAATATGCAATGCCTCACAAGGCTACAACATAAATACTCATATTGTCCACACATGACTAAGAAATCATTCAAAAAAGCATCACATACTTGAGGAAAATGATGTCTCGGGCTAGAGCTCTTTTGTTCCCGTGTACATAATCAGAAATCAACTAGTATCCCGTTATCGTTCTGTCTCCGTTATAGTAATCTTGCCTTACTATGTCACGGCTACTCGCCATCCTGCGAATACTCTCTTTTTCTCGCTCTTTATTTCCCTATTAGTGGGCAACTCCCTTGTTTAATCCTTCGATGTTGCTTCAAGCTATCCCTTCTTATATTTGTTGATATTTTATACGCACTATATTGTCTCCTTGTTTCATCTTTAGGATATGTCGCTGCGTATCTGGGTGCGGTACAATTTCCCCGATACGAGGGATTCGAACCACGGTCTAGAAACATCATATCTCACATCATTTTCTTTGACTTGTTAATTTCCCTTATTTCCTATCATACTTTGTTTCACATACCTTCCTCATAATACACTTATTTTCAATCTGTTTTTGTTTTCCCCTGATACATTCTCCAGCTTTGGCTTTTTCAAACCAACACATTTCTTTCTTTGGCATTTTTAGGAAGGTCATAATTTATTTCAGGACTAAATCTGCTCTTCTCACCTTTTTAAGGATGTTCTTATACACCAGTAACCTTCGAGTATGAACCGTCTTTGATAATCATCTGACCGACCTTAGCGATCCTTCAACTTCTCTATTTCCTATAATGCCGGAGTTCTTTTCATCGCATGGCTTAACTCACTTCCTTTTGGCTAGTTGAGTTCTTGTATCAATTAAGAATGCTTATGCATATCAGATACAATTTTGATACCTTCTCTAGTGTTCTTTCACTTCTACCTTTCGTGACTAGTAGTCCCTTGGGCTAATGAATTAATGGGGACATCAAATTCATTGGGCCCCTTTATGGAGTATCCGACTATATCACGCTCCTTTAGCCCTAGGCTTTTTCCACGACTATCTTCTTAATATCCTTGAAATTCTCCTTGATCTAGGTTCCCGATTCTAGTTTATGTCCAACCATACCAATAAAAGTTTATACTCTATCTCATTCGTACTCACGATACGTCCTTTCCTTAGTTTGACTCACATTGTCCTATAGTTTTTCTTAACTGATTGTTTGTATCATAATCAAGCATCATAGTCCTTCTACATTCGTTTCGATTCTCGCTCTCACCTTGAAATATTAGCAAAATGCACCCTTTTCTTTCTCCCTTCATTCACTTCTTATTTCCCTTTACGATACCATAGCTTGCTCGTATGTAAGTCTATCCCTCGTATGTTTGTTCTATTTCCTTAGTGATCGTACCTCTATTCCAAGTCCATTGTCTCATGCTACTAATGTATACCTTTGGCCAACCTTACTAATTTATTAGACTTCCTCTTACCGTCGATTGTCATGTAACTACATTTTAACCAATTCATTAACGTTCTTTCTCTTACTTTCATCTCAAGGTCCTTCTTGATTTCCATCTTAAAGTGGTCCTTTGCCTTGGCCATTTTATAGTATGCCTAGAAATCTGTAGAATATTCCACTATAAGTACAACCCTTTATCAACCCGTCCTGATCTTATGTATATATATGAACTTCTAGAGTAAAACTTTCCTCTACTCGTTAACTTCCTTTTTCCATAACCATATCTCTTCATTATCTCTTACTAACCAATCTAATCCATAAATCGTAATACCGTATTTGAGTTACTAATATCCACTTTCTTTATGCTTTCAATAAGTCTCAACCCTCCAAAATCTCGAATGCAACTCATCCCAGCTCCTTTAATTACTAATCATTTTCCCCCCTCCAGAGTTCTCCCCTTAAATTAAATTGCAATAATTCCAAAACTTCTCTTTGAAAGCGTCTCATCATGGTTCATCCAATCGTGAATTATCGGTTGGGACTCACAATCAGTTCTAAGATAACATAACACTTATCGACGCCTCTGGTTTTGTAGATCCACTAAGTCATAATACTCTTTCTCATAAATCATTCTTCAAACTATACTAAGACCATCTTAAAATTCCCTTGCATTCCCTCCTATTTTATTGTCATATCCTTCCCATTTTGTGGACATTAAGTTCCCCACTGGAATATAGTTCAATTTCTTTTCTTCCCCACGAATTATTTTCAGTCCAGTCTCAAAAGATACTCTTTAGTTACTCTATTCATTTGCTAACTTGCCTTCAGATCTTGTTAAAATTATTTCCACAATAATTTTTACCTCAAACTATCTCTATAATCCATTCTTAATATAATATCTACAACATATTATTTCAGTCCTTGTTCTCGTACTCAAGCTTACTCGCTTTCCCCCTTAAAGGTTTTACGTGATGGTGTTATATTCCATTGCCATTCTCGATCGAAATTTCATCCCATAATAATCCTTTCGTCATCTCTTTTGTTCTTACATTTACGAATCCTTTAAGTTCCCTACTTGTCATTACCCAAAAATACTACTTTAAATCTCAAATCTTGCCTATAATAACCCCTGGGGATACTCGAAATAATGATGTACCCAACTATCTGTCCAGTCGGAATATTACTTTTTATTCCAATAACTAATGCCCAGTGTCCACTTGTAGCGTCATCTCTCTCTTATCATTCCATATCAACCTGTCCCATACTTTCCCATTAATAAATCCACAACAATTATAGACGTATAATCTTCGTGATCTCCTAAACATTTGGTCCTTGTCCTTAAATTTTAAGTAAATTCAAGTAGAGTGTCCCTTATATTTCTTACTATCCCAGACCTGCAGGCAGCCGAGAAAATACATACAATGCCTCCCCGGGGAAATTATATACATACTTGGCACACCTTAGGAATACAGGGCTCTCAATATCGAACAGAAATGCAAAGAGGACGAAAATTACCTCATGCATCACAACTCGGAACATACCTGAACCTTTATCGATTGTCCATTTTTGCTTCCCTAGTCACTTCCTCTTCCATTCATTAGCTATACATTTCAATCATACTTCCAACATTCTTACCATATCTGACTTATAATCCTTTTTACCAATACTTACCTCTGTGTTGATTCCTTCAACTTCTATTGTCCCTGTAACCCCAATATCGTCATTCACTTCTTTTGTCAATACCATTCTTCCGCTGAAATTAAGGGTTAGTTCAAGGTATTTCATTTCCTATGACTTGGCTCTCATCGCACGATCTAAGATATGAAAGATGGGCAACCATCCTAAATGCCCTGTAGTCTCGTGTTTATAAGTGTGGCGCGCTTCACACCCATAAACAAGACTCTACTAGACACGACTTTGCAGACAACCCCTAGGACGAACTGCTCTGATACCACTTCTGTCATGACCCAAACCGGAGGGTCGTGACTGACCCCAAGACCCTACTCGGCTGAGTGCCATACTACCAATCCATCCATGAGTCACAACATTTTATGAACTTTTATTTTATGAAATGACGTTTCGTCAAGTAAAACGGGACAAACTTTTCAAGAAAAGTCTTTCGTCAAATCAGGGACTTCTCTCTCCCTTATCGTTAATTCAAAGAAAATCTTTAGTCACGATAAAATCATTAAAAACAAAGCATAAAAACACATCGACCTGTATGGTCGCTTTACACAACGATTGACATCTTGACGCACTATCTACAGGAAACTGTCTGCAAAAGTCTCTAACATACACGAGATATCATAACATAAGTACTTTGACTCAACAACACTCCAATCTGAGATGGAGCTCACCAATCTAGCTGATAGCCTGGGAACTTCGTCCTATAGCCAATGTCTTCTACTCATTTGTATACACCTGCGTGGCATGAAACACAGCGCCCCAAGGAAAAGGGATGTCAGTACAAATAATGTACTGAGTTTGTAAGGCAGATCTGAAACAATATATCTCAACTCGAGTAATAAGGAAGTAATAGACTCAATCTGTACCTGTAACCAACACTGCAAATCATGTACGTGTATATGAACTTTTAATGCATCATGAGTATAATTATATATATATATATATATATATATATATATATGCATTCCTTCGCCCTGCTAGCAGCCCCTTCGGGCATAATAGCATAATGTCCCCTTCGGGCATCATAATCATCGTATACCAGCTGATCAGGTGGTTTGCGTATATAACACCATAGCCCTTTTTCCCTTTCCCATGAAATGATGTCGTGCATGTATGTAAATATGCAAATGTATGGAAATCTTTGGAAACCATTAGAAGAATCCCTTCGGAACAACTTTTAGTTCAAATCGGCAACTTCTTCTCTTTTTTTAAAAAAAATGGGAACTTCTTCCCCTATTCATTTGTCTCCTTTGAGACTCAAAAATCAAATGTGAAATACATGGGAATAAGAAAACCTTAAGAATGTCCCCTTCGGGAATTAGACATCGTTATGAAATCGTACAACTTATGGATGCCCCTTCAGGACTTAAGAAGTCAAGGAACTTAGGATATCCTACATCTAGGAGTGGATTCGTTATAGATATCATTATGCTTCACACTTGTCATAGATCATGCCAAAAAAAAAGGAAAGATTCATTCGTTATGGATATCATTATACTTCACATTTGCCTCCTACTACTTACGTTTACTCTTTCGAGCTCGTAAATCTATATTCAAGAGAAATCATACTACTGTTAGGCTTATCATCATGTGCTTATCTTAAGTCTTCAAATTAAACCTCTTTAGAATCTGCCGAAATTCGGGCAGCATCTCCCCTGTATATATGCCGAGCCTGAAATCACAATACCAACAAAAAACACATCAATACCAACACTAACATCAACCATATCATCATCAATGTCAAAATACTCCACAAGACACCTCATATGATATTTATCCGATTTCGCTTTCGACAAATTAACTATACGCTCATTTAATCATTCTACCTTCGAAAATAAACCTAAAACAATGATAATAAGGAAATATTCATACCTTATTCTTATTAAAACGATGATATCTCCGATGTTCACCTTGAATCCACACAAAAATTACACCGCAAAATGATGCTATAGTCACAACTATGCACCACTCGAGCCTTGATTAGCTAAAATCACTCAATTCTCTCAACCTTTTATGACCAAAATGACCCATATATGTTGCTGAGCTCTAAAATCTGATTTTTGGTGGAAGAAATGAGGTTTTGCCCCTTTTATAAGGTTCTAAATTCGGGTCGGGTCACTGTAGTAGTTAGTGTAGCAGTACTGTAGCAAGTCGGTTGCTGTACCAGTTATTGTAGCACGCGTTTCTGTTCTGTCAGCTTAACTTGTAACATCCATACTTCTCTACTCTGATGTCGTATTGATGAACGATCTATTGTGTTGGAAGACTCGACGAACTTCATTTTAGGATTTTGAAACACTTTAAAACTCCTAATATACTAGGAGACATACCCCTCCAAAGTTGACTAAAAATCTACTCAAAATCCTGCCAACTTTTTCCAAATTCTCGTCAAACTTATTTTCTTCGATTTTCTTGATCCCGGAATCTTCCGAAACTCTCCATACATGATATTTATCATTAATCATACTTGATAATGGTCATGTCCTTAGGTTCCAAGGTTGTCCTTCCCGGTTACGACTTATAGGATCATAATTCATCCTTTACTTAAACAATATACTTAATAATGCTCTGTTCCTCACAATCCAAAGTTGTTTTACCTAGCCATAGCTCGATATACTTACATTCAAATTTAGCTAGTGCTTCTCTGAGGTATGGGGTGTAACAATATGATGCTGAGATACTGATGATACTTGATGAAATACTGTAATGAGCCGGGCTCGATTTTTACTTTAGTGACATAAGAGTTCGATATCCGATGTTCATCCTGAAATCATGGATTGAGTGAGTGCATGATCTCCGTGGTGCTGGTAAGAACCCCCCTTGGGCAAATATCCGGGGTCCGTCTGTCCCTTGGGCCAAATTCGGGATGGGTGGCACTTGGCCTTCGCGAGTCAGCTTGGGTTATGCTACCGTGATGTCGATATTTTCGTCTGAAGTACATGTGTACACAACATTTTCATGGCATTGCATTGCATCCAT
Source organism: Lycium barbarum (assembly GCF_019175385.1). Taxonomy (NCBI): domain Eukaryota; kingdom Viridiplantae; phylum Streptophyta; class Magnoliopsida; order Solanales; family Solanaceae; genus Lycium; species Lycium barbarum. The sequence goes on along the minus strand of NC_083337.1, from coordinate 123,640,160 downwards.
ACGTTATTGCATTGCATTGCATTCACGGGTTACTTGAGATGCGTTATTGTTATACTTGTGATGTTGGATTCGGATGTGATATTTGAGACGTAGCATATTTGGGATTAGATGCTCGATATTTAGGCGATGACACATACTCGGCTTCTATTATGATTAATTTATACTTGTTGGCTTAATTGCCTGTCTTGCTTTATTATCTGAATTGTGTTACCTATTCTTAGTCGGCCGATGATGACTACCAGTATCGTTGTTTTGTACTGACCTGCACTTACTGCATTCCTTTATGAATGCAGAGTATCAGGTTGGGTCTACTTTCATCTCCTGTGGCTGATGGTCGTCTTCAGCATTAGCACCGAATCTTCTGGGGGAGCACGGCCGTTAGCTGCCTTGATGACTTCTCTAATTATTTATGTCCTATTCTTATTCAAAGACATAGACATTTTTATGTATTATTACTCCAGACTTGTATTATTTCTTTTTAGATGCTGTTGTATGACTTAGACTAGACCCTGGGTAATTATTATTGTTCCGCACTATCTTTACTATATAAATCTATCATGAGACTCATGTATCTATAGACTAACGTATCTATTCTTTTTCGCTTGATTGATTATTTATTTGTCTTTATTTCTTGTTGGGTTGAGGGTTCACTTATCGAGGTGGAAAAAGTAAGTGCCCACACGACTTAGGCAAAATAGGTCATGCTAAGAAATAGGTTGTGACAAGTTGGTATCAGAGCCCTTGGTTACCTAGTCTATAATACAAAAGCGTGTCTAGTAGAATCTCGTGGATTGGTATGATGAGCTCTGTACTTATCTGCGAGTGGCTATAGGACATTTAGGAAATCTCACTTGCTTTCATTCTTTCATGCTACTTTATTCTAATTGGTATCTGGAAAGATCAAATTGGTATCTGACTTTTATCTCTTCTCTCACAGATGGTGAGGACTCGAGCTACTATGGCCCGAGGTCAGGTGCCAGAGCTCGTAGCTATGGTTGGCACCCTAGCGAGAGGCCGTGGGGCTGCCCCAGCCAGGGGTAGGGTAGCGACGAGAGAGGTCTCTATCTCCCAAGCCCGAGTATCAGCCGGATCGATGTCAGGCCGCAGAGGATGGTGTGGCCCTAGCACGGACACAGCCTGAGGTTACTTCTGATCAGGCCATGCATAATACTATGGCCAGAGTTTTACTTCATCTCAATGCCCAGAAGGCGGGGATTCACAGACCAGAGTTGGGGCGCAGAACTCTGAGCAGGGGCCTACATGGGTAGCACATCCTTCTGTAGCTATAGCTCCTCACATTGATGCAATACTTGCTCCTGGTGATGATCTTAGGCCCGTAGAGGGCGCTGTTATGACTGTGTCTGATCAGGACCTTGTTGGGAGATTCAGAAAATTAGAGCCGCCGAGGTTTTCTGGTACTTCGTCTGAGGACGCTTATGAGTTTATTCTTAATATGCATGAGTTGTTGCACCGGATGGGGATCGTGAAGACCCACGGGGTTGATTATGTGTCCTACCAGTTTCGCAGCGATGTGAAGATGTGGTGGAGGTATTTCGTGGCTTGCAAACTTGAGGGTTCCCCTCCCTTGACTTAGACTCAGTTTTACCGAGCCTTCTTTGAGAAGTATATGCCCCGGTCTTGTCACGACCCAACCCCGTGGGCCGTGACTGGTGCCCGAACTGGACACCCATACACACCTACTTACCAAATCGACGTAGCCATATCTTATTCATATCCAACATATATTAATTTATACAGATATTACTCTGAAGCGGTAGCATATAACATACATATCATACAGAAGCCGCTAAGGCTGTCGTGGAACATATCATCCGAAGCATATACATAAGCATATATACATACAAGCCGTTGAGGATGTCATAACAAATAGGATCGCTTAGACGCAAACCACGGGCATAACCGAACAATAGCGACCCATGACCCACATATATGTCTACAGGCCTCTAACAAACATAGCAGAACCATATGATGGGACAGGGCCCCGCCGTACCCCTAAAGTAGTCATATATACATAAATATGTACAACAGCAAGATTTGTACCAAAAGTGTGAGCTCCGGAACGAGGGAGCACTTCAACATAGCAGAATGGATGTCCTAAGCTGACGGACCCCTCACGTGCGCGTCTGTACCTGCGGGCATGAAACACAGCCCCCGAAGAAAGGGGGTCAGTACGAAATATGTACTGAGTATGTAAGGCATGGCATACAGAAGATAGAAACATATCCGAAACAACGGTACAAGAAAGTAAGTACATTAATCAGAATACTAAGGTGCTTATTTTCCAAACGTACATCATGCTTACCGATGTCATATGTCAGAAAAAGTACCAAAAATGAGTAAATCATCCAGAGTACCGAAATACTTATTTTCCAAACGCAGGTCATACGTGCTGACATCATATGTCTCCATATACATATTCATATAACCGATCCATACGAATATGATAGTGCCGAGGAACGTACGACCCGATCCATATATATACATAACATATACTGCCGAAAAACGTTCAGCCCGATTCATATATATATACATAACATATACTGCCGAGGAACATTCAGCCCGATCCTTATATATATACATAACATATACTGCCGAGGAACGTTCGACCCGATCCATGTTTATATACATAACATATACTGCCGAGGAACGTTCAGCCCGATCCATATATATATACATAACATATACTGCCGAGGAACGTTCGTCCCGATCCATAAATATAATATATACTGCCGAGGAACGTTCGGCCCGATCCATAAATATAATATATACTGCTGCGGAACGTGCAGCCGATCCATATACATATAACATATACATATCCATAGTAATACTTCCTTCGAAAAGCATATCTTGTTCATATATATATATATACAGAAAACAGAACATATCATGTTGCCGAGGCGTCGGCTCCGATCCATATATCATAACATGTTAGTGGCGAGTACAACATATTGCACACAATGACATAACCGGCCAGAGGCTTGGCGGATGATATAATAGTAGCACGCACGAGCGGAGTAGTGAGAACCATATGCATATGAATCAATTCTAAGGCTCGATGGACAAGTATACTCACCGGCCTCTGAGGGCTCAGAAACAAGTTTCGAATCAATCGGAGTTAGTATAAGAAAGTTAAGAGCGTTTGAAGTACATACTCCTTTACGAACGTTTCAGAAGTTGTTTTTGGAAGATCAAAGCAACAACCATGTCAAGAACCTTTCAGATATCGTTATGGATCAAATCAAATAGAGCTTTCGGAATCATATGTACGTATCAAAATGTTTCAAAGACTCGATGGAATGATCAAACGGGATATCATTTGGAAAACCAAGACATTAGTCACATCAAATTTTCTTTCAATTACCATTCGGAACATATTAACCGAACTTCGGACATCATGGATAGGTATCAAATCACATGAAACCACTTATGGAAATCAAGAACGTTAGCCATCCTAGTGGCTCTAAGAATATGAGTTTCTTTGGAATCATATACATATCGTATGTTCGTTTCACAAAGACCATGCCAAAGAAAGAAAAGGTAAGCCTTACATACCTTGCCCGCTTCCTACACAAATCCGAATTTGAGTCTTTGGCTCGCAAGATCTACAACAATATTTGTACATACCAAACATTAGCCATAAACACTTAAGATTTCAATTCCAAACCAACACTTTTTCTACAGAAATTTCGGCAGCATTTCCCCTGTAAATCCACCATCCCCGAGAATTCAACTCGGCCAAAAATACAACAACAAATCCGAGAATTTAACTCGGCCAAAATATCAACAACAATACCAATAATTATTCCAACAATATCCACAATCGATTCAAAACGCATACTAACATTAGTAACTTCTTTCTACCACTTCAATGGCGTTTCACTTATATTCAATTCATATTTGCTCACACATTCAAATACTAATCCGAAGCCATTCAAACAATATTCAAGAACGCTTCAAATAATCCGCACAATATTCACAATAATCCAACCGATATGCCATTCCATCCAAAACTTCCCAAATGCAATAACAACAACAACAACAACACATTTTCTCCTTTCAAATTCATGAACTACACCAACAATTCACATACTAACAACATCATTTTTCCATATATACAAGAAAACTATATTCAAATCACATTAACTTTTAAAACAACTCTCCAACCATCACAACTTCACTAGAATCATCAAACTTTCATTATCAACATAGCATCCACAACAACAACAACAAGCACTAGATAAAATAATTAAGTCATTATTCCTACACAATGCATCGCATACACGGCCACACACCAACACCCATATTTTCATAAATTTCATCCATTTCTACTTACTACAACATACACAACCATCCATAACATATAAAAGAATATGAATTCTTACCTTTTTCCTTGATTTCCCACTTGACAAGAATTTTGGACTTGCCACAAAGAATAGTTTTCTTCCACCAACAATTATACCACGTTGAAGAGGACCCTTGAATTAGTAGAAATACTAGGAGAATATATTTTTTGGATCAAGATTAATGGCTTCAAATTTTTTTTCTTTTTCCTTGTTCTTGGCCGAATGGCCTTGTCTCTCTCTCTCAAGTTTCTTTTTTCTTGAAAGTTCTTGAAATGTCATGATAAATAATATGGCCCTCTCTTTTATTTCTTGGATTTAATTTTTTCATGGGCCTTGGCCCATCCCCTATGGCCGGCCACCTTGGGCCTCTTCATCTTTTTTTTTCAAGCCCAATTATTCCATGTCCAAGTTTTGTAATTCACGAAACTATTTTCCCAAATTTCTAATTTTGCCCTTAGCCTTCCTCAACATTTCCGCATAAATAGTTTTCATGAACAACTTATATATTAAGTAAGGTCAAAATATTGCCTTATCCCTTACTAGTCACAATTGTCTCAAATTATTCGAATGTGCAAAGTAAGGGATATAACAGGTCTTTGCAAGAGGCGCGTAGGGAAGAGTTTTTACATCTTGAGCAGAGGTTCTTTGAAGTCCTATGTGACCCACTTTCTATAGCTGGCCTGTTATTCTACTGCTTTGATCCCTACTGAGGCCGATAGGATCAGACGTTTTATTGGGGGACTAGCGGGCTGTCTACAGATTCTCTGTCTTCAGATGGAGTCTATGGGGGCTTCCTTCCAGTCCATTATCGAGCATGCTTCTATGGTTGAGGGCGCTAAGGCCCGTGCTTTTGGTGGTGGTGACAAGAGGCAACGTCAGACTGGGAGTTATGGTGGTTCTAGTTCGAGGGGCGCCGATCAGTTTTTGAGGCCACATCAGCCATATTCCAACCGTCCTGTGCATTCAACGTTACATGCTTCCCTCAGTGAGCTACTTAGACAGAGAGCTCCTAAGAGTTCATTCTCCAGACCAGTGGATAGGGCTGCTTCATTCGAGTCTTCAGCTTCTGTGTATCAGCATTCGTCTCCTATTACCTATTTTTCTTGTAGAGAAGTTAGGCATATTGCTAAGAGATGTCCCCGACCGATGCAGAATTACCAGTCACCGAGGACTCCAACATCATTTGGTGGTCGATGTGGGGCTTCTCAGAGGGGTGACGCTCAGTCAGCCCGCGGTGCTCCTCATGGATCTAGAGGTGGTTCCCAGCCAGCTAGAGGTAGTTCTCAGAGTGAGAGAGGGGGATCTCAGGGCGGGCGTGGTAGAACCCATTATTACTCATTTCTTGGTAGGCCCAAGGCAGAGGCCTCAGATGTTGTGATTTCAGGTACCATTTATTTCTGTCATAGAGTAGCATCTGTGTTATTTGATCCTGGACCCACCTATTCATATGTATCTGCATTTCATGCCGTTAGTTGGTATTTTCCTTGTGATAGCATAGATATACCTGTTCATGTGTCTACTCCAATCGGAGATTCTGTGATTGCTGATTGAGTCTACCGATATTGTTTGGTTACTTTTACGGGGTATGACACTTAGGTAGATTTGATGATTCTTGATATGGTTGACTTTGATATTATATTGGGGATGTCCTGGCTATCTCCTTATCATGAGATATTGGACTATCACGCCAAGATAGTCACCTTAGCCATGCCGGGCATTTCTAGGTTTGAGTGGAGGGGTACTCCTAGTCCCGCTCCGAAGAAGATCATTTCCTTCCTTCGGGCGAACAGGTTAGTAAGCAAAGGGTGTCTAGCCTATTTGGCTTGTTGACACCTAATGTTCACCTCATAAAATGTATATTTTAATTTTCATATTTCCCGAGTCCAAGACGGGGTAAGGATGCCCTTAAAAAATTAAAACATTTGAGAAAATTGCAAAATTGGAGTTAATTATTATTCTGTGAAAATTGACAATTACAAGAAATTACGAGTTATTTATTTTCATAAATGTAATTCAAAAATAAATAATATACATCCCGTTTCGTCTAACTCGGGAAAATTGTTAATTAAGATGACGTATGAATTGCGGTTTACTTTTGACCGCATTTTTACACCTTTAAATATTACCTGGAACTATGCCAATATTGGGTTTATATTAAAGCTCGTATTTTAAAATGGCGTATTCCAAATTTTCTTTTTAAAGAAAATATGTTTACGATAGGTTTCTAGACAAATACGACTTTCTACGAAAGTTAATATTTAGTTTAAATTGGGTACGAAGTTTTAAAAAAGTATGTATGGAGTCTATTTTAAACTCTTTAAAACACTTCGGGGGCCTTTATGATGTGAAAGAAGGGGGCAAAGTTTATACAAAATAAACTTTACCCCCCCCCCCCCCCCCCCCTTCTATGTTTCATTTTCCTTTCACCCATTCTAAACCTAATTATTTTTCATCTCTCCTCTTTGAGAGAAATGAGTGGCGGCTAGGTTTACGATTGGGCGGCGTCACCACTGTGCCGCCATGTTTCCACCATCCTATCCCAAGTTTTGATCAATAATGAGTATTTCCCCACCATTTCTGAGGTGTGGGATGCCATGGGCGAGCCAAAAGGCTTTGGCCAACTTGTGCCACCACACCTCGATAAGAAATGGTGTGGTGGCGATTTACCCATCGATCAAACCTCCATTTTGTGCTGTTTTCTCAATGTGTAAGTGCAGATTGATTTTTAACAGTTCGATTTTTGTTTTCTCCGTCCATTTTTGGCTGATATAGTACGATCTCTATTTTTGTCTCATTACTTATGTACGAATTTTATCCTTTGTGGCCTGGTTTCATACTATTTTTGCGTAATTCTCGCTGGCCTAGTACGAATTGGTACAAACCCGTTAGAGATGGTACTATTTCTGATTTAAATTTGAATATTAGGATAACAAAAGAGTTTTTTTTTTTGGGGGGGGGGGGGGAATATGGGATTTTTGATGACTGTTATGTCATTTTTGGGGTTTGGGGGGTTTTTGAATTTGGAAACCCTATAAATACCCGTCACTGTGTTCATTTAAGGGGATCCGAATTTTGAAGAAAAAGAAATAAGGGCTAGGGTTTATGAGTTTTTTCTGATTTCTAGCTATTCCTAACTCAATATTATTACTACTACTACACAAATATTATACTACACGATAAAAAAAAATACATATACTACACTAAAGTACTTTGATTAAGCGGTGGATCTCAGAGGAATTTTGTTTTGGTGGTGCTTGATTTGTAATTCCTAATCCCTCCTTTGATCTTTTGGTTGCCCCCAGGAAAGGTAACAACCTATTCCAACTTTGATTATTCCATTTGATTGCTTAAATATGTCATTTCTATACTTTGTATGTTAGATATTGCTAAAATGCTTTCTTGTTGTTGATTTTTGACCAAATAGCTTGTTTTGTGCTATTATGATGTCATTTCTATAGTTATTTGATAATCTAATCTAGATGTGATGTTTAAAAATAAAGGATGATACTTGTCTTTTTAATATGGTTCGCTGTTCCATTGAATGTCGTCTAGGTTTTAAAAGTTGTGTTTGGTTTACTTTAAGTCCTAAAATTCTATGTTGGATGTGTTTTAATGCTATCTTAGTAGTCTGGGGTTCTAAATGGTTTAAAAAATGATATAAGTGCACATTTTGTCCTAAGTTTACTATTCTATAGAATTTGGAGTTGGTGTAAGTCTACTCTTTAAAAATAAGAAACCTGTTTAGTACTAGTTGGATGATATTCTTTGAAAAGGTGATGTCTGAAAATAGTAAAAATAGAAAGAAAGAAAGGGGTGTTTTTGGCTACTGTTTCTGATATTTGATTTCTATAAGCTTGTTTGAGGTTGAAATCTATCTAAAATGGAATAATGGCATCTTGTTATTGATTAGTAAACTAGTAGAGTTTTAGGATAATTTTAAGGGCAAAAAATGAAGAGAAACCTGTTTGTTTTACTGTCTTAGTCCATTTTGGAAGTCTCTAAGATAAAATGAGTAGAAGTAGGATGGGTGGCATGTGATCAGGCCAGTGTAATTTCCCTGCTTGTTGTCCTTGTGAGAAGCTGCAATGGTGCTGCTTCATTCTGTGACTTCTGTGCATTTTGTTTTTTACCAAATTACTATGTGTTTATATCCTTATATAGCCACATTTGGCATATCATAGTTTGTTTACTTAGTTAAGTGGACTCTAATTCATTCTTGCCTAGTAAACTGGATATCCTTACTTAATGAATATGTGTTTTGCTGAGTGTCTAAATGAACCTTTGAGAACATCTTGCTACTATGAGTTGACTCACTTGTTTATGTCCTTAAAACAGTAATACTAGCATTGTCACTTAACTTACAATCCCTGGATTGCTGAATATGTAGATGATGGTACTTTGAAGTAGAAAAATAATTTAAAATGACACTTAATTGTAATCATAGCTCACCTAGTTGACTCATTAAGACAACTTAAGTTTCAAATGAACTGGACTGTAAATGATCTTGTATGAATTGGTTTCTAATGTTTTCTCCTGGCTTAGAACTGTTTGATTTCTACCTGTAGTACCATTTGAGAATCTCTTGTCACCATATAAACTTGAGTCAACTGCCTAACTTTGTGTAGTTTTCCTATGTGAGGCTTGGTTTGAAATGTGCCACTCTTAAACTCTGAAAAGTGCCCTCAAGGGATGCCTGTACTTGACTAAAATTCTTCTGATTTCCATAATCCATTATTTTGAACTTAAGCAGAGCTTTAATTACTCTTAGAGCTTGAAACCTTAGGTGGGTTGACACTAGACTTTTTAACATGGAAATTTGATAAGAATGACTCTTGAAAACCTACTTGATAGTATGCACTGTTATCTCTTAAAACTGCCATAATTTTTTGCCATATATATTGGCTGTTAGATGCTATGTGATGTGCAATCTGCTTGACTTTGTTGAGATCTGTGGCCTTCCATGTCTTACTGTGATGACTTTATGTTTGAACCTTGATTTGCATTGTATGCTTGATTGTTTCATTGATTTTTTCAAAAATTAGAATGACGTGTATTATATATGTGGGATTAGCTAGATATAGAACGACATTTCCCTTATAGGAGGATTTTCCCTCTATATCTAGGTATATCAGTTTTTTGGGCTCTAAAATGGGCCTCTAGTTGATTGAACATCTCCACCTTATCATCTTTGCTACTTTGGGCCTGATTAACCGACTGGGCTGCTGTTGTTTATAATTATCTGTTAATTGTTAAGGGGCAATGGCCCGATATGATTATAATTCATATTTTTTTACTTTGTAATAATTAATTTAGTTTAATTTTTGCATTTAAAATTAATTATTGAACGAATACTCATGTCAAATACGCCCTCTTGCATTTTTACCTTCCAAAACCCATTGATGGTCTTCCACGAGTCCATCAACACGTAATAGATCGAGTCAATCCCAACTTGGAGCGAAATGGAGCATACGTTGGAATTAAGATGGACCTAATCCCATAAACATTTTCTATTTGGGATTGGTCGGCCCAAATTCTCTATCTCCTTTAATTACGTAATTTAAGTTATTATTTGTGCAATTATTATGTCAATTGGAACCCTTATGAGATTGTCGTATTTTAGAGTTGCCAAAATAAGTTTTACTACAAAATCAAGACTAATTTTGATACTTTAAATGTGAACTGGGACTGATTTGATTAAAGGACCAAATTCGCCAATTTTTGTAAAATGTGAGACTGACTTGATCATTCATAAAACCCTATGGACTTTGATACGTGGACTAGTTTGGACAAAACTTGTGAGACTAATATGATCATTTAAACTTAAGTTTAAGAAATAAATTTTGACTAAAACTTGGCAAAGGATGCAATAAAAAATGGATTATATACGTAGAATTTATATGGACTATAATAATGTATCCAAATTATTTTCTTAAAACTATTTTTCTATATTCCGCAATATTCTTTCAAAACTATTTTTGGGTGGACTTACGTAGAGTCCTACTTAGGCTAAGAGCCTTCGGGTATTAGCCTAAGTGTTCTAGTCCGACACCCTTTAAATGCCCAATTTTGGGCAAAATTTTACCACCTTTTATTCTCGAAAAGAAGCGTTTTTGCATGAAAGTCCAAATTTTATTTGTGGAAGTATAAAACAAAACTATTTTTTTATCACAAACCAATTTATATATATATATATATATATATATATATATATATATGAACATACTATTAGAACCCGTAGGTAAACCGCAATTGAGTAGATCCTTAATACCGGGGTGCCAACACCTTCCTCGGGGGATCACCAGAACCCTTACCCATACTTTGGTTAGATTAGGATTCTTTTAAAACTTAACTGCTTTAAATGAGCCCTTTTCGAACTAGTTTTCCTAATTTCCTAAAAATTAGGTGACGACTCTAAAACAAGTCCATTTAGAGCACCATCCATGTAGAAGTGTATTTTTTCCCTTTACCCAGTACGATTGACAACTGTACTTCGCCGGGACACTTTCCTTTTTAAATGAGCCAAGTTCAAATGCGAATCGAAAAAACATACGACATGCTACAGATGGCGACTCCGCTGGGGAAAATCTAAGGTTCTAACCATAAGGGTTCCAAATTATTTGCGTGTTTGTATGATATAAATTATTTAAGTGATATAAATTATTTATATGTTTAAATTTTCGTAAAATATAATTGTCATTCAAGCATGCATACTCCGTCACTCCTGGCATTTATTTTATATTTTTCCAAAGGATGATGACGCGGGATGAGCTGCGGTCATACCTTTACTAAAAAAAACCTTTAATATATTCTTTGGAGGTCTGTAAGGTCGAGTGGGTATGCGGTCATCCCACAGCCTTAGAGAACCCAACCCCAGCTTGTCCGCTTGGGTAACCTATGCCATTCGTTTGAAAACCACTCTAGAATAATTAGCGTAGAGCGAGGCCAAATCCTTACTTATATAGCGCATATTGACCATAGACCGGTTTGGGTATCTCAGACCTACCTGAATCGGACAGGAAAGACACCCTACTGTGCTCAGATGGTGTAAAAACCTGAAGACACTGCATCCCACTATTTCCTATCTGGAAGCATTATTGTGCCAAGTGTGCAATAAATTGTTATTCTTGGGGGTGGGGAACTAATAGTGTTTTGTCTTGCAGATGTCTCATGGTGTGCAGTTTGATATGATTGTGATTCCCCTACCAGGTTTAGTGATATGGTAGAAAGATTTGACTAATGATCAGAAGAAAGAAATTACAAGTTGTGTAGGGCATCTGCCTTCATTAATGAATATGATTAGGGATTCGGGTTTGCTGGAGATCATTACCGATTGTTGGGACAATGACAGAATGGTGTTCAGATTCGGAGAAATAGAGATGACTCCCACTTTGGAAGATATTAGAGATGTTTTGGAGAGCGTAGGAAGTGCTAACAGATCCAAAAAGAAATTGGCCAAAAATATCCTTATCCCTCACAAACCCACCGCAAAAGAAATCAAAGACATGTCTGCTGTCAACAAAATCGATTGGGCGCAGGGAACCCTTATAGCCTTTAGAGAGTTATATGGGAGGTATTCATCCAAAAACGGTTACGAGAACCACATCCTTGAGTTTTCATCACCCCAATCCTGGGAAGCCAGTCAAACACTAGCCTTTATCACTTGCCTATTAGGAACCATGGTATTTTCACAAAATGCCTCTGTAGCTATTGACACCCAGGTTGTCTTTTTTGCCTATGATGTTCTTAGGGGAGTCACAACAAATGGGCTTACCAAATATTTTGACATCATTCCTATTATCCTATGAGAAATATACCGAGCTTTGGAAAAATGTCGCGACCATTACTACTACTTCCAAGGTTACAACCTTTTAGTCCAATAGTGGATACTTAAGCATTTGGATAGGAATGGCTTACCTACTCGCCGAGAATCCATCCCTGAGAGGGGATGATTTGGGAGTCGTTGCTATGCCTTGCGGGGTTCAGGATAAAAAAGGATGGGCTCACATTTTTTCCAGATTCGGAGAAGAATACATCAGGTGGAGAGTACCTGACTTCCACTCCAATACTATTTGTGTTAAGAGTCATAGACGTTCATATTCACAACTGATGGGCATTAAAGGAATCAGACCCTACGCACCATTGCGAGTTTTTAGACAGTTTGGTATAAGAGAGATTATTCCGAATGTGGGAAATATGGGAGAGTTTGTACGAGATTATGAAGAAGGTCACATCGAAGGAATAAAAGATGGTCAGAAAGATTGGAAGAATGTAATAAGAGAAGATAAGTTGGATAAGGATCCAAACAATCCAAGCCATGATGAAAATTACTATGAGTGGCTTATGGTTGAGTTAGCTGATACTGCCACTCCACGACCATATTTGTACAAATTTCCCAAGGATAGGGAAGCCGGGAACGCGATCCAAGTTAGAAGAATGAAACAGCAAATGGAAGGAAGAGAAATGGATCTTCAAGCAAAGATAGAATATGATCAATAGATAATTGAGAGTTTGACAGACGAGGAAGATGCTTCATTGAAGAGTTTGGAATGGCTTGACACTTTTGTTAAAGGAGCCATAGACACGAGGACAGCATTAACTGATTATCAGAGGGGACAATGGATCGGGACAGCATTGATGCCAGCCCATGTAGCTATTCAGACTTCCCTTCAAAGGGCCCAGAAGGCGCGAGATGATAGAGAGCAGTTTTCTGTTCGTGGAGTGGATTTTTTCTGATTATTGCATTTACTTTTAGAAGCCTTGTAATCCTACTTGGGAGAATATGATTAATGAAAAGCACTGTGATTTTATCTTTGGGAACAAGACATTTGTTTTACATATGCCGCAAGTTTGCTTCAAACGTTAGTAGCCTCGGAGCAATGAGTTATAGGAATGCGAATTATATATTGCCTAAATGCTTACTTGATATAACTGCTTTATGTGAAAATCATATATATTGTCGAAACTCTTGATTGGTCCACATTCCGGCCACTACCCAAAAGTAAAACCAAGGAAAATAACCATCAAAACAAATTTAGATCCACTTTTAAAAGGTTGATTTGCTAATAGGAAATGGAGGCCCCAGATAGCATGAGTGCAACTTCACCTCACGTCAACCTAGTCAGTGTCGATGACAACATGGAAGCAACAACTGAGAAAAACCAACAATGGGATGATAGAATGGCCCTAGCCACTGCTAGAATGAAAGAGGTTGTACAAACCACTAAGGCGGCCAATGAGAAAATGAAAGAAGCAGAAACTCTCCTAGCTTATGTTGAGAAATTAACAAAGCCACACCCAGCCAATCGGGTAAAATGGGGAAAGGCACCTGAAGCACCATATGTCCCACTCAGCCAACAAGAATGGCTTGACCCCATACCATACGGAGATAACAAGCTACTTATCCCCAATTTGAAAGTCTATGAAGACCTGTGTGAATCTCAGCTCGAAGAGCCACTTGTTTCATGCACAATTATTCTTAAAGGCACAAGATCACACAATTGGGGTACACCGGTAGAGCTGTCAAAACAAGAACTCTTGGAGACTCTGTTGCCACCATGCACTCCTTCTATGATTTACAGAAAATGCCTCTACCACCGAAGACAGTCAGGACACATCGCCAATGAGTATGGAGCCTTAGAAAAAAAGCTTATCCAATGGATTGATCAAGGGAGAATTAGCCAACTGTAAGGGGCCCCACTCTCTCCTGACTCATGACCAAAGAAGAAATCACCCAGAAAGGATATTAAAGGTTAGGTTCTGGAGAAATGACTTTTCCAAATTTGAGGAGTCATATGCCAGGATTCACTCTCTACTATGCAGTGCGAAGAAGATAAGGGCGGTTCCACAAACCTACCAGGGTCATCCAGGGTCCTCGAAAAAAAGAATTTACGTGTATCACTATGGCCGCCCTGCCCACGACATTGAGGAGTGTGTGAATTTCAAGCTTGAACAAGAACGCTCGTGAATGAAGGCCATGTTTGGATTTTTGCAGGAAGACAAGTATAGAAGATGAAGATGGAAAAGACGATGAAGACTTGCTTAGTATGGTTGGGTAGAAAAGCATAAATATCCGTTTACTGCTTTCAATAAGATAGAGTATCCCTTTCCTTTTTCTGTAAATAGAACCATGCCGACCTGATGTCCCATTGGGGATACGTGGAAAGCCTATATAAGGCCTGGTCAGGGTAGAAAAATTAAGTTTCGGGTAGCATAGGAAAAAACCTTCTGTCTATGCCTGAACTACGAATGGACCTAATTTCCCTTTTGTGGGATACGTAGGCAGTTTATTTAAGACTCGGTCCTTTTATAATAAAAATATAAATTCCCCTTAGTACAGGATGGGTAGAAGCAAATCAACCATACAAACCACTTACCGATGAGTCAATATTCCCAAAAATACAAAAGACCAAAATGCCCTTGGACTGAGAATAAGTCAAGAGTTGAAATAAAATATATGAATCTATGTGCTATAAACTGCAAACAACGTGATATCTTGTGTTTCGTGCTTAAACCCAATGCTAACTTGGGAGCATTTTAATTGTTTTCTCTTATAGATAGGGGTCGATTCGCTGGCACTAGTTACTAGATCAAAAGCTGCCGCAGCGTTCTTAAACTCTCAAGAAGAAAACATGTCTGAAACTCCACCACCGAACGTAAATGCTTTAGTAGAAGGTACCCCAACAACTAACATAGCTGGAATACCTTTAGAAGAGGCTGTCGGTCTGCTGATGGGACAATTGGCTGAAGCCAGAGAAGAAGCAGATCTCCTGAGGGTCGAGAAAGAAAATGCTACTAATGCTGAGGCTAGGAGACCTCCACCCATTTTCCCAAATTTGTATTTACCAATTTCGAACCATTTCCCTAAAACCCAGATTGGGGCTACCATTCAAACTCTACTACGCTGAAATACCACCCATGTGGGGAGTTCCTCCCACCAAACCCCAGCTTTTCAAACACTAGCTCACGCTATAAACACAAATTCTTATCAAGCCCCTCGGGCAACAGGAGTTCCTGTGACCCATCCCATATAACCAAATGTCACTTTTCAAGACCATGTCACCCATATTGACTCTTTGCCAGAATTGGAAAACATGAAATGTTCTTTGAAGCAAGAATAGACAAAATAAGGAAGGAGATGGAGAAGAAAATCCCTAAACTGGAACACGGCTCAGAAAGAGGGGTTAAGATACTCCAATTTGTGCATACATCTAGACCTGCGTCTACCAGAAGGCTTCAAAATTCCCAAGTTTGATCACTTTAATAGGTCGGGAAATCCCAAAGCCTACTTGAGGGCTTACAACAACCAGTTGGTTGGAATTGGCGGAAATGAATCCCTACTCATGATATTGTTTAGTTGAAGCCTGACAGGAACGGCTATGGAGTGGTTCATATCTCAAGATATTAGCTGGTGGAAAATATGGGAAGAAATGGCAAGTTCATTCCTGGAAAGATTCTGCTTCAATGTGGAAAATGTGCTTGATCGTTTTTCATTGGAGAAAATTCGACAAAAATCGACTGAAACCTACCGAGAATATAATAGTCGCTGGAGAGATGAAGCGGCACGTGTACAACCTCCTATGAACGAAGTGTGCTTGTTACACCTCGAAAATTTCTCCGTACCTGTATGATGAGTGGAATGATGAAAAGTTGAGTGAATGATGTTTTATTAAGTCGGGAATGGATAATTAAGAATTTTTGGAAAATAAGAAAGTCTCGGAAAATTTTCTGTCCAGTGGTCGTATATGGCAGTATACGGCCCGTAAAGTGATTTACGGACCGTATAGTGCAATCGTCCTTCAGCTGGCCAAAAATCTCAAGTTCTGCCCAGTGATGATATGGTTAAATACGACCCAGTTTACGGCCCGTAAACTGGTTTACGGTCCGTAAACTAGGTCGTAAACTAACATGTCCATCAGCCAAAACTTTCTGTCTTTGAAATGGTTAAATACGACCACAGTGGACGGTATATGGTGGTTTACGACCACTGTTCATCCCGACAAATTTTCACTAAAGACCAGATTTTGAATTATTAAAAGGGAACTTAAGCCCATTTCACGTCATTTTTCATCCAACACTTCAAGAAAAATCTAGTGTGTTCTTCAACACTTCAACTCTAAGAATAGAAAGAAAATCCAAGGAAACCTAAGATCATCAACACCAAATTCATGAAAATAAGTGTAAGAACACATCAAAGGATCTTCTAAGTCAAGAAATTCCCAAGAAGGTGGAACTAGGGTTTTGGCTAATTGAAGTATTTCAACTTAAGGATTGCTCAACCATCATCCAAGGTACGTTTCATGATTGTTCCATGTTGTTTGAAGTATTGGAAAGCTTAGACACTTGAAATGTAGAAGAACATAGAAATGGGTCATTATTGAATGAATAGTGACATAAGTGAATGATAGTGGAATTGAACTATGAATATTGAAGTGTTGTGAGTGCTAATACGTTATAAATGACGTTTATGTCATGAAACAAGAATTTAAACGCATGAAAACGCAAGGACGAGCTAGAAGTAGAAATAAGGGAAAATTTGAGGAAAATGGTGGATTTTGCTAAATGTACGTAAATGACGATTGTCGATTATGATATTGCGAGTAATATTATGAATGTTGGGAGTTAATGTAAAACATGAGAAAAGTGGTATGAGCGAAGGAAGCGTTGTCCGACTTCTCCTAGAATTAGCGACGCATCTTATAGTCAGTTACTAATGTTGAAACGAATTCTCTTATGAAGGTAACGACGTGATATCGACGGAGAACAAGTGAGCGATATCTTAGCTAAACGACCAAGGTATGTGAGGCTAGTCCTTCTTTCTAATGGCATGAATCTTTTAACTTGAATCCCTATTCCTTTCATGAGTTCTTACATTCTAAGAAGGTAAAAGCTTATACTTATGAATGTCTATATGAGATAAGCTATACGATATGATGACACTGGAATGATGATGATGTTATTCCTTGCCTACACTCACCTTATGTACTAGTCCTTTCAAGGTGAGGCAGAATGTCCATGATGGTTCCATAATGTAATCGGGGGATCATGACCTTACGTCACCCCGATAGAGTAAAGTTTATCATGAGTCTTATATACGCATTATGATAAGATAAGTATTTTATGATAAGCATATTACTATGAGTATTTACATTAAGCATGTCATGATTGCATTCACACCGGGCCTAGTTGGTCGGGCAGACACCGCTTCGGCGGGCGGCGATACGGATACACCACGACCTACGGGCATGGGCAGACACCGCTAGTGAGCGGCATGAGATGGTACCCCGGACGCGGGAGGCCTGGACGCGGGCTAATATTATTGATTATCACACCGTTCCGGCATGGACGGGCAGCTTGCATATGATGCATACATGTCATGATGATGAGTATGAGTAAGATAGCATGCATTACTTCATTTATGATTATCAGTCAGACCCAGATGTCTGATGTTGATGTTATCCTCATATTATTGATGTTTCCTTTCATTATGTATGCCTCTCATACTCGGTACAATATTCCTATTGACGTCCTTTGTTCGGACGCTGTGTTCATGCCCACAGGTAGACAGGGAGGAAAGCTTGGCCTAGGTCCTCAGTAGCTGTCAGCTGATAGATAGCACTCCATTGTTCGGAGGTGCTTATGACTATTATTTTGATGTACATTCATACATGCATATTTTGGGCATGACGGAGTCTTGTTCCGTCCATGCATTCATTATGTTAGTAGAGGCTCGTAGATACGCAGTGTGGGTTAGATGGTCTCACAAGATGTTTTCATATGTATGTATGTTATTTTGATGGCCAAGGGGCAAATGTATATAAAGTATTTATATTTTGATTAAATAGGATTTTCCTACTATTGGTATGTAAAATTGATAAAAGAGTATTAAATGAGCGAGACAAGCAGTAGAGTAAGCGGTGCTCGGTAATTGCTCCGGGTACCCGTCGCGGCCCCTAGCTGGGTCGTGACAGAAGTGGTATCAGAGGAGTTCGCCCTAGGAAGTGTCTACGAGCCGTGTCTAGTAGAGTCTTGTTTATGGTGTGTTGCACGCCACGCTAATAAACAAGAGGCTACAGGGCATTTAGGAAAATGACCATCTTTCTTCTCATGAGATCGTGCGATAGAGCCATGTCTAGGATTATATCATTCCTAAAGGTGCTATATGGTTTCAGAAAAATGCCGCCGAAAGGAAAAGTTACAACTGCCCAGAAAGGCAAAGCTACGACGCAGAAACGGGCAGAAAGGGAGCCTCCGGCGGAGGTAGAGGAAAGTGAATCGCAAAGTGAGGCCGTGCCCAATGTAGAAGAGCAGGGAGGAGCCTCAGCTCCGATTCCTCCACCGGGGGCTTCGGGTCAACAAGTGTCTGAGGCCATACATTTATTGACGCAGTTGGTTGTCGCTCAGGCACAACGACAGAATGCGGGCCCAAGTGATCGTTCAGCTAGTACAAGAGCCCGTGATTTCCTTACTCTAAATCCTCCAGAATTTTTTGGGTCAAAGCCGGATGAGGACCCACAAGGTTTTGTCGATGAGATGTTGCGGACGCTGAAACTTATGCATGCTTCTGAGACCGAATCCGTGGAGTTGGCCTCATATAGACTTCGCGACGTGGCGGTACTATGGTATAAGAATTGGGTGATAACAAGAGGGGAGAATGCACCACCTCCCGTGTGGCAAGAGTTTGTAGATGCCTTTATTCGTCACTACTTGCCACCTGAAGTCGGCCGAGCTAGAGCGGACAGGTTCTTGAATTTGAAACAGGGAAGCATGAGTGTCCGACAGTATAGTATGCAATTCAACTCATTGGCCCGGTATGCTCCGACTATGGTGGCTAACATGGGAGACCGAGTCTATAGATTTGTGAGTGGTTTAGGACCACACTTGTTCTGAGATTGCCTGACAGCCTCTTTGCAAGACGGGATGGATATTTCCCGGATACTGGCCCATGCTCAGAACCTCGAGGAATGACAACGACAGCATAGAAGTGATCATGATGGTGACAGAAGACAAGGTAAGAGGGCTAGATCTATGGGGGAGAACAGTGAGTGCCGAGGGGGACCGAGACAGACATATTCTAGGCACTCAGGTCAGTCAGTGACTAGTGCACCTCCTAGATTCTCAGATAGGAGGGTTGATCATTCTACTCAGTCAGGCCAGGGGCAGAGTTCGAGGACCTCAGATTCGCAGTCTAGGGGAGACTTCAGCCAGAGGAGACCTTCAGTATCGTGGTGTAGCCAGTGTGGCAAATTACATTCCGGACAGTGTCGTCAGGGTTCGGATGCTTGCTATGCTTGCGGGCAGGTTGGTCATATGATGAGAGATTGCCCTTCAGCGAGAGATAGAGCGGGGACTCAGCCCACAGGTTCAGCAGCGGGGTCTTCTTGAGCTCGCCAGACAGCACAAACTCCTCAGACTACTGCAGGCAGAGGCAGAGGTAGAGGGGGAGCATCTACTTCAGGTGTTGTTCAGCCCCGTGTATATGCCTTAGCTGGGCGATAGGATCTTGAGTCTTCCCCAGATATTGACACAGGTACCTTGACTATATTTTCCTGTGATGTATATGCTCTGATTGATCCGGGTTCTACCTTCTCATATATTACTCCGTATATCGCTGATTGTGTCAGGGTGAGACCTGAGCCAATTAAACCTTTTGAGGTATTCACTCCGGTTGGTGATCCCGTAATAGCGAGACAAGTATATAAGTACTGTGTAGTCATTATATGTGATCGCCAGACAAGGGCTGATTTGATTGAACTTGAGATGATAGATTTTGACGTAATTATGGGTATGGACTGGTTGGCATCATGCTATGCTAATGTTTGTTGCCGGACAAAGGTAGTTCGATTCCAATTTCCGGGAGAGCCCATACTCGAGTGGAAGGGTAATACAGCTTCCCCAAAGGGTAGGTTTATTTCCTACCTTAAGGCGAGAAAGATGATAGCCAAAGGTTATATTTGTCATCTAGTTCGGGTTCATGACGCGGAAGCGGAAGTGCCAACTTTCCAGTCTGTCCCGGTAGTGAATGAATTCCCAGATATGTTTCCCGACGAGTTACCAGGCCTTCCTCTAGAAAGGGAGATCGACTTTCCTATCGATGTACTACCAAACACCGAGCCTATTTCTATTCCTCCATATCGAATGGCTCCAGCAGAACTGAAAGAGCTAAAAGCACAGCTAAAAGATTTACTTGAGAAGGGGTTTATAAGGCCTAGTTCCTCACCATGGGGAGCACCAGTCCTGTTCGTAAGGAAGAAAGACGGATCTCTACGAATGTGCATCGACTACAGGCAGTTGAACAAGGTGACAATAAAGAATAAATACCCTCTTCCTAGAATTGACGACTTGTTCGATCAATTGCAAGGTGCTAAATGGTTCTCCAACATAGATCTGAGATTGGGTTATCATCAGGTGAGAATTAGGGAAACAGATATTCCCAAGATTGCCTTCAGGACAAGATATGGTCACTACGAGTTTCGAGTAATGTCGTTTGGGTTGACAAATGCCCCGGCAGTGTTCATGAATTTAATGAATAATGTGTTTAGGCCATTTTTGGACATTTTTGTGATAGTGTTCATCGACGATATTTTGGTGTACTCTCGCACAGAGTCAGAACATGCAGACCATCTAAGAATTGTTCTTGACGTTCTTCGAGATCGGGAGTTGTATGCAAAGTTTTCGAAGTGCGAGTTTTGGCTAAACTCAGTGGCATTTCTAGGCCATGTTATTTCAGATGATGGTATCCGAGTCGACACTCAGAAAATAGAAGCTGTGAAGACTTGGCCAAGACCTACGACGCCTACAGAAGTTTGTAGTTTTCTGGGTTTGGCAAGTTATTATCGAAGATTCGTAGAGGGCTTCTCATCTATTTCAGCCCTATTGACAAAGTTAACCCAGAATTCGGCTAAATTCCAGTGGATTGATACCTGTGAGCGTAGCTTCCAAGAGTTGAAAAACAGGTTGACCTCAGCGCCACTGCTAACACTTCCAGAAGGATCAGATGGCTATGTAGTATATTGTGACGCCTCCGGTGTGGGATTAGGATGTGTATTGATGCAGAATGGGAAAGTTATTGCATATGCTTCGAGACAGTTGCGAAAACATGAACAGAATTATCCCACTCATGATCTTGAGCTAGCTGCGGTCATTCATGCATTGAAAATATGGAGACACTACTTATATGGTGTGCACGTGCACATCTATACGGATCACAAAAGCCTTCAATATATTTTCAAACAGAAGGAGTTGAACCTGCGGCAAAGGAGATGGTTAGAATTACTGAAGGATTATGATGTGAACATTCTATATCATCCAGGGAAGGCGAATGTAGTAGCAGATGCACTTAGCCGCCGATTGATAGGTATTTTATGTGGAGTTCCTTCGGAAAAGCGAGAAATGGTTCGTGAAGTCCATCGGTTAGCAAGTCTCGGCGTACGGCCCATTGATTCAGGAGATGCAAGTATTAGCATCCATGACCCCACAGTTTCATCATTGAATCTAGAAGTGAAGGAACGACAATATGAAGATCCTCAGTTAAGCCACTATCGAGATCTATCTCAGGAAAAGGAAAAGTCTCCATTCGAAGTTTCCATAGAAGGGGTTCTTAGATATCGAGGCCGGCTATGTGTACCGGATGTGGAAAACTTGCGCCAATGGATTTTAGAGGAAGCACATTATTCCCGGTATTCTATTCATCCAGGTGCAACCAAGATGTACTACGATCTCAAATTGGTATATTGGTGGGATGGCATGAAGCGAGACATAGCAGAATTTGTAGCACAGTGTCCGAATTGCCAACAAGTGAAGGCAGAGCATCAGAAGCCAGGAGGGTTATTGCAAGCAATGGAAATCCCTACGTGGAAATGGGAAGAAATTAACATGGATTTTGTGGTAGGATTACCCCGTACGCGAGGGAAGTATGATTCTATATGGGTGATCGTGGATAGACTCACGAAAGCAGCTCATTTTCTCCCCGTTAGAACCACATATTCAGCAGAAGATTATGCTAAATTGTATCTCAGGGAGATTGTACGACTTCACGGTATTCCTTTGGCCATTATCACAGACAGAGGGGCACAGTTCACAGCCAAGTTCTGGAAGTCCTTTCAAGAAGGTCTAGGTACCCAAGTTAAGCTGAGCACGGCGTTCCATCCGCAGACTAATGGACAAGCCGAGCGCACTATTCAGACCTTAGAGGATATGCTACGGGCATGTGTATTGGACTTTGGTGGTAGTTGGGATGAGCGTTTGCCTCTTATTGAATTTGCCTATAATAACGGCTATCATTCCAGTATTCAAATGGCTCCATACGAGGCCTTATATGGAAGAAAATGCAGATCTCCAATTGGATGGTTTGAAACCGGAGAAGTACAATTGATAGGCCCCGACTTGATCCAGCAAGCAGTTGAGAAGGTTAAAGTGATTCGAGACCGACTGCTAACAGCTCAAAGTCGCCAAAAGTCTTATGCAGATAATCGCCGACGAGACTTGGAATTTCAAGTGGGCGATTGGGTGTTCCTGAGGGTATCGCCGATGAAGGGAGTGATGAGATTTGGCAAGAAGGGAAAGCTAAGTCCCAGATATATCGGACCCTACCAAATCATTCGCAAGGTGAGTCGAGTAGCCTATAAATTGGACTTGCCTTCAGAGCTCGAATCCGTGCATCCAGTGTTCCATGTTTCGATGCTCCGCAAGTGTATTGGAGACCCAACAAGAATGGTTCCGGTTGATGATGTGCAAGTAACAGAGAAGCTAACATACGAGGAAATTCCCATTGCCATTTTGGATAGACAAGTACGAAGGCTTCGGAATAAAAAGGTTGCTTCAGTCAAAGTTCTATGGCGGAACAATAATCGGGAAGAAATGACTTGGGAAGCGGAGGAGAAGATGAAATCTATGTACCCCCATTTGTTCCAATCCCCAGAAGAGATTCAAGATGAGACGTCGATGGTGTAAGGTATGTATATTTTAGTTTTATTTTTTTGGTCGTGTGTGGCCATAAATGTGTTGATATTGTGATATAGCCCTGTGAGGCGAAGATATTGTGGGTTGTTGTAATGGAAAGGTAGTATCCAAATTACAAAGGAAACTCTGGCAAAATTTTTACAGAATCCCCGAGTGTCGAACATTCGAGGACGAATGTTCCAAAAGGGGGGAAGAATGTCACACCTCGGAAATTTCTGCGTACCTGTATGATGAGTGGAATGATGAAAAGTTGAGTGAATGATGTTTTATTAAGTCGGGAATGGCTAATTAAGAATTTTTGGAAAATAAGAAAGTCGCGGAAAATTTTCTGTCCAGTGGTCGTATATGGCACTATACGGCCCGTAAAGTGATTTACGGATCGTATAGTGCAATCGTCCTTCAGCTAGCGAAAAATCTCAAGTTCTGCCCAGTGATGATATGGTTAAATACGACCCAGTTTACGGCTTGTAAACTGGTTTACGGTCCGTAAACCAGGTCGTAAACTACCATGTCCATCAGCCAAAACTTTCTATCTTTGAAATGGCTAAATACGACCACAGTGGACGGACCGTAAATCAAAATACGGTCCGTATATGGTGGTTTACGACCACTGTTCATCCCGACAAATTTTCACTAAAGACCAGATTTTGAATTATTAAAAGGGAACATAAGCCCATTTCACGTCATTTTTCATCCAACACTTCAAGAAAACTCTAGAGTGTTCTTCAACACTTCAACTCTAAGAATAGCAAGAAAATCCAAAGAAACCTAAGATCATCAACACCAAATTCATGAAAATAAGTGTAAGAACACATCAAAGGATCTTCTAAGTCAAGAAATTCCCAAGAAGGTGGAACTAGGGTTTTGGCTAATTGAAGTATTTCAACTTAAGGATTGCTCAACCATCATCCAAGGTAAGTTTCATGATTGTTCCATGTTGTTTGAAGTATTGGAAAGCTTAGACACTTGAAATGTAGAAGAACATAGAAATGGGTCATTATTGAGTGAATAGTGATATAAGTGAATGATAGTGGAATTGAACTATGAATATTGAAATGTTGTGAGTGCTAATACGTTATAAATGACGTTTATATCATGAAACAAGCATTTAAACGCATGAAAACGCAAGGACGAGCTAGAAGTAGAAATAAGGGAAAATTTGAGGAAAATGGTGGATTTTGCCAAATGTACGTAAATGACGATTGTCGATTATGATATTGCGAGTAATATTATGAATGTTGGGATTTAATGTAAAACATGAGAAAAGTGGTATGAGCGAAGGAAGCGTTGTCCGAATTCTCCTAGAATTAGCGACGCGTCTTATAGTCAGTTACTAATGTTGATACGAATTCTCTTATGAAGGTAAAGACGTGATATCGACGGAGAACAAGTGAGCGATATCTTAGCTAAACGACCAAGGTATGTGAGGCTAGTCCTTCTTTCTAATGGCATGAATCTTTTAACTTGAATCCCTATTCCTTTCATGAGTTCTTACATACTAAGAAGTTAAAAGCTTATACTTATGAATGTCTATATGAGATAAGCTATACGATATGATGACACTGGAATGATGATGATGTTATTCCTTGCCTACACTCACCTTATGTACTAGTCCTTTCAAGGTGAGGCAGAATGTCCATGATGGTTCCATAATGTAATCGGGGGATCATGACCTTACGTCACCCCGATAGAGTAAAGTTTATCATGAGTCATATATACGCATTATGATAAGATAAGTATTTTATGATAAGCATATTACTATGAGTATTTACATTAAGCATGTCATGATTGCATTCACACCGGGCCTAGTTGGCCGGGAAGACACCGCTTCGTCAGGCGGCCATACGGATACACCACGACCTACGGGCGTGGGCAGACACCACTAGCAGGCGGCATGAGATGGTACCCCGGACGCGGGAGGCCTCGATTATCACACCGTTTTGGTATGGACGGGCAGCTTGCATATGATGCATACATGTCATGATGATGAGTATGAGTAAGATAGCATGCACTACTTCATTTATGATTATCAGTCAGACCCAGATGTCTCATGTTGATGTTATCCTTATATTATTGATGTTTCCTTTCATTATGTATGCCTCTCATACTCGGTACAATAGTCGTACTGACGTCCTTTCTTCGGACGATGTGTTCATGCCCACAGGTAGACAGGGAGGAGAGTTTGGCCCAGGTCCTCAGTAGCTGTCAGCTGATAGATAGCACTCCATTGTTCGAAGGTGCTTATGACTATTATTTTGATGTACATTCATACATGCATATTTTGGGCATGACGGAGTCTTGTTCTGTCCATGCATTCATTATGTTAGTAGAGGCTCGTAGATACGCAGTGTGGGTTAGATGGTCTCGCAAGATGTTTTCATATGTATGTATGTTATTTTGATGGCCAAGGGGCAAATGTATATAAAGTATTTATATTTTGATTAAATAGGATTTTCCTACAATTGGTATGTAAAATTGATAAAAGAGTATTAAATGAGCGAGACAAGCAGTAGAGTAAGCACTGCTCGATAATTGCTCCGGGTACCCGTCGCGACCCCTAGCTGGGTCGTGACAGTGCTGGTAGCCGCATTCATACGGTACCACGAAGCTGATTGCTTTGAAAAAATGATAACTATGAAAGGGAGTTCCTTCGCAGATATAGTTGCCGTTGGGGAAGATATCGAAGATGGCCTCAAAACCGGCAGGATTGTTAGTATACTAAACAGATCAATTGCGTCTGGCACCATGGGTGGCAAAAAGAAAAGAGAATATATAGCCTATGTTTCTAGAACTACTAGTCCAAAAGCCAAGGAAAAGTGATGACCTATAGAAATCCAGTTTGTGTGCTATGCACAGCCCGACTACCAAGATCCATAACCAAACTATCAAATACCAGCACCAAGCAATCGAACCCCACGACCAAATTACCGAATGCCAGCACCTAATAACCAAGCTCCAGAAAACCAGACTTTCCATAAGCAGCCTCCACCAACAAAGTATGAGGCACCTCAAAGGAAACCTATGAGAGCATTCACTCCTTTTCCAGAATCAAGGACAAATTTATTTTCCAAAATATGGGATGCCGGGCGAATAAGCGTTGTCCCACCAAAACCTGCTAACCCTACTAATCGATGGTATAGGACAAATCTCACTTACGACTATCATTCTAACCAAGCTGGCCATGCCACTGAATATTGCATAAACTTAAGGCACAAATTACAGGACATGATTGATAATCGTTAGCTTATCTTAGAGCCAACACCTCCAAATATGGACACAAATCCGCTCCCAAAGCATGGAGGAAACCAAATTCACATGATAGAGAGGGGTGATGAATACGAAAAGAGCCTGACAATAATCCGTCCAGACATTGAAGGGTTAAAGAGCACCGTCGCCTCATTGTCGTTACAAGAACTAGAAGAAGGGATAGACCCTTTGATAAAGGAATCTGACATATCTGCCATAGCCAAAAAAAGAGCCTTTTATGCTCAAATACCCCTAAACAGTCATTCGAATTCACAACGAGCCGTTCATACTCAAAGCATCAAGATTAATTGAGAATGAACCTTTTATGATCAAACCACCGCACCAGAGGATGATCAATAAAGAAAAAGAAATAGCTGCTGTCATTTCGCGTATGACCAGGAAGGAAGTTGTTATGCCCCTGAAGAACCTGTGCTCGAAGCGCCTCATCGTGAAAACCCTTAGAAAAAAAAAAAAACCGAAGGTGAAGCTGAAAATTTCTGGAGGCAAATGCTGGTAAAGGATTATTCGGTTGTTGAGCACCTGCATAAGACTCCTGCTAGGATATCGGTAATGTAACTGCTACTCAGTTCATCCCAACATCACTTGGCCTTGATGAAAGCCTTGGATAAAGTCCAAGTACTCGTCGGCACTACTAGCAAAACATTGGCCAAAATTATGGGGTATGTTGTGTGAGCACATAGACTATCATTTTCTGATGATGAATTACCAAGGGAGGGGAAGTCCCACAATAAAGCCCTGAATATAACAGTCAAATGCCGGGACAAAATTATTCCTCAAGTACTGATCGATGGAGGAGCTAGGCTGAATATGTGCCCTGTGATGACTCTGAAACAGCTCAGGTATGATATTGGCAAGATCTGCCAGAGTCGGACCAACGCAAAAGCATATGATGGTGCAACCAGCGACCCGATTGGAGAAATAGAACTACACATACAAATGGGTCCCGCAGAGTTCGTAGTGGATTTTGTCATCATGGACATCAAAACAAGCTATAACTTGTTGTTAGGCTGACCTTAGTTGCACGCCGCTGGAGTTGTGGCATCCTCGTTACATCAATCTCTCAAATTCATATGGGATGATCAAGAAGTAGTGATTCACGGCAAAGGAAGTGTCCACAACTATCCAGATAACTCTGTACCAGTCATAGAGAAATCACTAGTCGGCGCTGATTTTCATACAGTTAAGATAGCCATGGTAGATCGTAGGGGAGATGATAAAGATACCCCTATGCCATAGGTCTACAAGATGGTTGCTATAACTATGATGAGGAATGGGTTTGAACTCGGGAAAGGTCTAGGAAAGAACTTGCAAGGAATCAGAGAACCAGTGAGTATCAAACATGGAAAGTATAGGTTTGGGGTTGGATACGAGCCATGTGAGGCAGAAGAAGAAGAAGCAGAATATGGGCCGAGAGGTCCCGTTGAAATAAGAAAGCCATTCCCTCATCTCTACCAATCCTTCACAACATGACCATTCGGTCACAATGGAGGAGATCCAGAAGAGGGTTTAAGGACGCTGTTTTGGGAAGGAGAATGCACGGCCATCATTGAAGAATGCTTTGACGCATTAGAGATTCGCCCTGCTGAACTAGGAGAGATAGCAAGTGGATGGACTTCTATCCCATTGTTTACTTTATGGTAGAAAGAATGGTCATTTTTCAGGAAAAATGGCGAAAGTCGGCTTTGAGGTCCGGCTTACCGCCTTTTCATGTTTTCTTATTTACGTGTTGTTTAATAATAGAAATGGCTCGATGTTCCATTCTGAGTCAGAAGCGTCATTTGTACTACTCTTTTCAAAATTTCAATCAAAACGCCTCTAAGTTTGCAATAAAAAAGTCGTTTTACTTCACTTATATAAGTATATATAATTTTAATATAACTATATACCAATAAATAATTAACATTGCTTTTACATGATTGATAACCGTGTTATTTTGTTTTACAGTAATAACACAGAGGCCACGAATAATGTCATGACATGTTACGAAAGAAGTAAAAATGACGATAAAGAAAATGATGATCAAGAGGAAGAGATAACTGAACCAGAAGGGTTGATATGAGAACAGACCAATGCCAAACCTAGAGGAAACAGAAGCAGTTAATCTAGGAAGTGAAGAGTTGGTACGGGAAATTCGAATAAGTTTGCACTTGACAGAAGCTGAGAAAGAAGGGTATCGGAGCCTGCTGAAAGAGTATGAAGATGTCTTCGCTTGGTCATACGCTGATATGCTAGGTTTGAGTACGAATATTGTTGCCCATAGGTTGTCGATCCTCGAAGGCTTTGCCCCGGTAAAAGAGAAAATTAGGAAACCTAAGCCCGATGTCAGCATTCGGATTAAAGAAAAGTAGAAAAAAAGATTCAGTCGGGGGTTGTTGAAGTGACACCATACCCGACATAGTTGGCAAACATAGTTCCGGTACTAAAGAAAGATAGGAAAATAAGGATTTGTGTGGACTACCGTGATCTCAACCACGCTAGCCCAAAGGATGATTTCCCGCTCCCAAATATTCACATACTCATTGATAACTATGCCAAGCATAAGGTGCAATATTTTGTGGATTGCTACGCAGGCTATCATCAGATATTGATGGATGAGGAAGATGCCGAAAAGACGACATTCATCACACCGTGAGAAGTGTATCATTACTGGGTAATGCTTTTTGGACTCAAGAATGCCAGCGCTACTTATATGAGGGCAACGATCGCCGTCTTTCATGATATGATGCACAAAGAAATTGAGGTGTATGTGGACGACGTCATCATCGAATCTCGGGTAGGTGAGGACTACTTCGAGCATTTACGAAGATTCTTTAACAGACTCCGCAAGTACGATTTGAAGTTGAATCCTGCTAAATGTGCATTTGGAGTGCCTGCTTGAAAATTGCTAGGGTTTATAGTCAGTCATCGTGGTATTGAGTTAGATCCCACCAAGATTAAAGCAATCCAAGAGCTACCACTGCCTAGAACGAAGAAAGTGGTCATGAGCTTCTTAGGAAAGTTGAATTACATTGGACGCTTCATCGCCCAGTCCACAATGATCATAGAACCAATCCTCAAGCTTTTCAAGAAAGATGCTCCAACCAAATAGATGGAAGACTCTCAGAAAGCCTTTGACACAATCAAAAGATACCTGTCAAATCCACCTGTTTTGGTCCCACCAAGGTCGGGAAGTCCTTTGCTGCTATACATGTCGGTATCAGAAAATGCTTTCGGATGCATGTTACCATGAAATGACGAGACAGGAAAGAAAGAGAGAGCCATTTATTACATCAGTAAGAAGTTCACACCTTGCGAATCTAGATACTCCTTGGTGGAAAAGATGTGTTGCGCTCTAACCTGCGTATCTTAGAAGCCATTATATGGCTGCATACACGACTCATCTGATCTCAAGAATGGATCCACTAAGGTACATCATTCACCAACCTATGCCCATAGGGAAGCTGGCTAAATGGAAAATGCTTTTAAGTGAGTTTGACATCTAGTACATTGCACAAAAGGAAGTAAAAGGGCAGGCATTGGCAAATCTACTCGCAGGAAGCCCGGTAGATGAAAATCCCGTACCCTTATAAACTTACTTCCCAGATAAAGAAATAATGACAATTGAAGGTGAGGAAAGCGAAGACAAGTAAGGTTGGAAAGTATACTTTGATGGAGGAGTCAATTTTAAAGGATCAGGGATCGAAGCCGTCTTGGTTTCAGACTCAGGCCAATATTATCCAGTGGCGGCCGAGTTGAGTTTCAATTGTACTAACAACATGGCTGAATATGAAGCTTGTGTCTTGGGTCTACATTTAGCACTCGACATGGATGTGAAAGATCTTCAGGTAATTGGCGACTCGGATTTGCTAATCAATCAAGTTCGAGGAGAGTGGGCCGCTAAAAATGAAAAGATCATACCGTATGTTGGACTTGTGCAAAGATTGGTGGATTGTTCCATAGAAGTCAAGTTCAAACATATACTAAGAACTTGTAATGAATTCATCGATGCATTGGCAACAATAGCATCCATGATTCACCATCCCGGCAGGAGATACATTGATCCTGTCAAAATTGAAATCAAAGATTAGCTAGCCCACTGTGCTTTTGTAGAAGCTGAGACTGATGGAAAACCTTGGTACGTTGACATTAAAATGTTCTTAGAGAAAGGAGAATATCCCAAAGGAATCACTTTAAATCAGAAAAGGACTATCAGGAAATTAACAAATGGTTTCTTCCTCAACAAAGATGTCTTATACAAAAGAACTCCAGACCTGGGATTGCTTAGATATGTTGATTCTTTCGAAGCTACAAAATTGATTTAAGAAGTGCATGTCGGAACCTGCAGACCTCACATGAATGGGTTCGTACTAGCAAAGAAAATCTTGAGAACAGGTTATTACTGGATGACCATGGAAAATAACTGTAGCAAATTTGTCCAGAAAGGCCACAAGTATCAGGTTCATGGAGACTTGATAAAGGTCCCTCCAACAGAACTAAATGCTATGACGTCACTTTGGCCATTCGCCGCTTGGGGCATGGATGTCATAGGACCAATTGAGTCAGTTGTGTCAAACAAACATCACTTCATCTTGGTCACCATAAACTACTTCACCAAATGGGTGGAAGCAGCATCTTATTCATCAGTAACCAAGAAAGTGGTCACGGACTTTGTACGCAACAACATCATATGTCGATTCGGCGTCCCAGAATCAATCATAACAGACAATGGGGCTAGTCTGAATAGCCACTTGATGAAACACATGTGTGCGCAGTTCCGAATCACTCATCGGAATTCAACTGCATATCGGCCACAAATGAATGGGGCTGTGGAAGCCGTAAAAGAAAATCCTCCGAAAGATGATTGATAACTACAAAGACTGGCATGAACAGTTACTTTATGCATTGCTGGGATATCGCACGACGAGACACCCTATACTTGTTGGTGTATGGCACTGAAGCAGTGATACTAGGCGAAGTAGAAATCCCTTCACTTCGAATAATACAAGAAGATGAGTTAGACGATGCAGAATGGATCTGCAAAAGGTATGAGCAACTGGCTCTGATAGATGAAAAGAGAATGACTGTTGTTTGCCATGGTCAACTGTACCAGCAAAGAATGGCACGTGCTTTAACAAGCATGTGAGAACTAGAGTTTTTCAAATCGGGCAATTGATGCTCAAACGAATATTCCTTAATCAAGAAGAATATAAAGAAAAGTTCGCACCAAACTAGCAAGGCCCTTATATGGTACGAAAGGTTTTATCAGGAGGAGCTGTGATACTTGCTGAAATGGATGGTCAGGAGTGGCCAAGAGCAATAAATTCAGATGCCATCAAGAGATAGTACGTGTGAAGCAGAAGGCGACTGCGGAGATCCAGATTTTTTATAGTTTATGTTGCTTTGATTGTACTTCCTTTGCTTGTAATTTTGCATTTATAGAAAATACCAAATCCAAAATTATGTACGAATTACGCAAGGACCTGATGCCCTATACTTATAAAGGGATACGTAGGCGGTTTTCCAAGCTCGGCCGCTTTAACCCAAAAATCCAAAATTATGTATTTTTGAACTACGTTATGATCTGATTCCCATTTGGGATATGTAGGCGCTCTCCTGAGCTCGGTCATTCCAAACAAATTCCCCTGTAAACCTTAGGAAACCTTCAGAAATGATTTGATGAAATAAGAGAGAAAGGTAACACCACAAGGAACCGGGGCAGAATCTTTGAGAAGGATCTCAAAAATTCTTTAAGAATGGCGAAATCAAGAAATAACAAGTACACACTTACACTGGGGCAAATTTTTTGAGAGGGTCTCAAAAATTCCTTCAACACAACAAAATTCGAGTTGGTAGAAAGACGTATACAAACTGCGGCAAAACTTTTGAAAGGGATTCGAAAAATTTTCGAGCCGAGATCAAGAAGAAGAAGGCGAGACGGGAGGCTTTGCTTGAGTAACTAATGTCGTGACATTAAAAGGGCGTACATAAAATATTATTTTCGAACATATATGCATATTTTCTAAAAATCATCGCCCAAAAAACTTTTCTTAGCTTTGCTAGAAAATAAAGATCTTTAAGGAAAATGAGCATCCTTTCCTGCCGAGATATGAACGAAAGAAGTCCATACGCAGGGAGAGCGATCGACCATATAGGAAATTGAAATTTTTTTCTGTGGATGTAGGAACAAACAAGCATGGATGTTTTAGACTAACTCGTTTGCTAGAACTTTTAAAACAGGGTAGTGGCGATGAGCCAAGTGAAGGAGAAGCATAAAAAAATAGCGGCACAAATGAGTATACGAAGGGTAACGAAACCCTCCCCAAGTAAAGTTTTCTTTACGCTAATAGGTTTGTTCATTTTGCAGAGCACTAAGATCTTTACGAAAAGAAAACCTTAAAGACTACTAGAAGATATAATCACGGTATCAGAAACCGGGTTTCAACTAACAGCTTTTGTATCAAGGTATTGAGACCCCGGCCTAGACGTCGCATGGCTTGCCTTGATACATTGGCCGAGTGGACGTCCAAAAATTTTAAAAATTAAAATGACGCGTTGATAGCGGGATTGAATGCCGTTACTCACAATCGAGTCTAGTCCTTTTGGAAGATGTGAATCCTGTCGACGGGCGGGTATTTTTCTCCGGAGTCAAAAAAGAAAGGTCTAAGTATTGCCATCGAGGTAAGCTTCATCCCTCAAAATGATAATATGGATTAAGAGACTACGTGCCGAAGGGGCTGAGTCACCATCCATATATATAACCAAAAATTGGTAGAGTAATTCCGAGCTTGATGTCTGCAATCGTTGAAATACGAATTTGATTCCTACGTCAAGATTTGTTGTCGCTATTGCAGTCTATTTCAAGTTAATGTAATCATGGTTCTGGGGTAGTAGTAGTCATGAGAAAAGGTTCCGCCCTTGAATATGCAGTTGTTAACTTGAAAATTCGGACTAAATGTTGTAATTCTAGGCACAGGGGCTAGCGGTCATCATGAGAGGAATATGATACTGCACTCTGATGTGCAGTCTACATTTGGGTATTTTTGACTATAGGTGATGTTAGACCAACTGGTACACCGCGGTCACCGTATGCAGATAATGGGACGTGAGACAGCAGATTTGGACAGTCATCGCGATATGCAATCATGATGTGACACCAAATTTTCGAGGGCAGTGGACGTCGTAAGAACCAAAAATGGCCCCGCACGAGAAAACATGGGTTTCATGATTGACATATCGAGTTACGAAAACGACAATCAAACTGGGGTGTGTAGGTTCGAAGAAATGTGGTATAGCCTGACCCAGATCCCAACAGAAGTTATCATTGAACAATGGAAATATCTGACGACGACTAAAAAAAAGGTGGTCGAAGTATCATGATTATTATCGAGAGTAGATTATTTTTCAAAAAATATACACACAAACACACACTTATAGGAGAAAAGGAAGAAGACGGACAAGCGTTTGCGAAAATACGAATGTAACAGTAGAGGATGACGACAATGACAACAAAATGGCAAAACACCACAAAGGTATGACTACATTAAAATTAAAATTTTCAAAAGACTAATACGTAGGACTCAACAATTGGAAACGAGCTAGAAGCTACCAAAGATGGAAGCAAAAGCCGGATTCAAAACATGCGGAGCATACGTGGAACTTCTTCTTGGGCAACCGGTCAAAAACCGTGTACGAGAGTAAAGCTTTCTATACCAGGGATTGGAGATCATTTCAAGAATCAACACTAATAAGTCCTTTCAAAAAACCGCCTCCGGTTCGGATTTTCAACCGAAAATAGTCGAAGGGCTTC
The DNA here is from genome assembly GCF_019175385.1 of Lycium barbarum. NCBI lineage: Eukaryota > Viridiplantae > Streptophyta > Magnoliopsida > Solanales > Solanaceae > Lycium > Lycium barbarum. Next base: position 123,605,786 of record NC_083337.1, on the reverse strand, counting down.
CCACATAAAGGATATTCCTTTTTTGGGCTATTGAGTTGAACTACAATTGGCCTGATTCCCAAAGCTAGGGATATCTACACTACTCATGTTTCGAGGCTCGACCATATTCTTATAATTATCTTGGGACATTTCGAGATAGCTTAAAGAAAATTCATTATTTTATAGTCCTCATAGAGTCAGAACTACAAACGACCTGAATTCTTATTTAGCCTGAGATATGTAGGAAGCCCAGAAATCAGGGCCTTGCGATACTTCCAAAATATTGCCCAAAAGGACTATTATTCGGTGAAAAATTAGGTTTGTCAAATTCGTAGCTCAAGGATGGCAAGGCCATACTTGAACATCGAAAGGGCAATTGTTGACACCTAATTTTCACCTCATAAAATGTATATTTTAATTTTCATATTTCCCGAGTCCAAGAGGGGGTAAGGACACCCTTAAAAAATTAAAAATTTAAAAATCCCGAGAAAATTGTAAAATTGACGTTAATTATTATTCTGTGAAAATTGACAATTACAAGAAATTACGAGTTATTTATTTTCATAAATGTAAGTCAAAAATAAATAATATACATCCCATTCCGTCTAACTAGGGAAACTTGTTCATTAAGATGACATATGAATTACGGTTTGCTTTTGACCTCATTTTCACACCCTTAAATATTACCCGGAACTAAGCCAATATTGGTTTTATATTAAAGCTCGTATTTTAAATTGGCGTATTCCAAATTTTGTTTTAAAATAAAAAAAAAGTTTACGATAGGTTTCTAGACAAATACGACTTTGTACGAAATTTAATATTTAGTTTAAATTGGGTACGAAATTTTAAAAAATGTGTATGGGGTCTATTTTAAACTCTTCAAAAAACTTCAGGGGGCCTTTATGATTTAAACGAAGGAGGCAAAGTTTATACAAAATAAACTTTACCCCCCCCCCCCCCCCCCCTTTCTTCTATGTTTCATTTTCCTTTCACCTGTTCTAAACCTAATTATTTTTCATCTCTCCTCTTTGAGAGAAATGAGTGGCGGCTAGCGTTCCGATTGGGTGGAGGCACAGTTTCCACCATCCTATCCCAATTTTTGATCAATAATGGGTATTTCCCCACCATTTCTGAGGTTTGGGATGCCATGGGCGAGCCAAAAGGCTCTAGCCAACTTGTGCCACCACACCTCGATAAGAAATGGTGTGGTGGCGATCTGCCCATCGATCAAACCTCCATTTTGTACTATTTGGTCAACGTGTATGGCTCAGATTGATTTTTAACGGTTCGATTTTTGTTTTCTCCATCTATTTTTGGTTGATATAGTACGATCTATATTTTTGTCTCATTACTTATGTACGAATTTTATCCTTTGTGACTTGGTTTTGTACTATTTGTGCGTAATTCTCGCTGGCCTAGTACGAATTGGTACAAACCAGTTAGAGATAGTACTATTTCAATATTAGGATAAGAAAAGAGTTCTTTTTTTTTGGGAAGGGGGCGGGGGGGAATATGGGATTTTTTATGACTGTTATGTCGTTTTTGGGGTTTGGGGGGTTTTCGATTTTGGAAACCCTATAAATACCCCTCACTGTGTTCATTTAAGGCGATCCAAATTTTGATGAAAAAGAAATTAAGGCTAGGGTTTATGAGTTTTTTCTGATTTCTACTATTCCTATCTCAATATTACTACTACTACTACACAAATATATACTATACTACACGATAAAAAATATATATACTACACTAAAGTACTTTGATTAAGGGGTGGATCTCAAATGATTTCTGTTTTGTTGGTGCTTGATTTGTAATTCCTAATCCCTCCTTTGATCTTTTAGTTGCCTCTAGGAAAGGTAACAACCTATTCCAACCTTGCTTATTCCATTTAATTGCTTAAATATGCCATTTCTATACTTTGTATGTTAGATATTGCTAAAATGCTTCCTTGTTGTTGATTTTTGACCAAATAGCTTGTTTTGTGTTATGATGGCATTTCTATAGTTGCTTGATAATCTAATCTAGATGTGATGTTTAAAAATAATGGATGATACTTGTCTTTTTGATATGGTTCACTGTCCCATTGAATGTCGTCTAGGTTTTAAAAGTTGTGTTTGGTTTCCTTTAAGTCCTAATATTCTATGTTGGTTGTGTTTCAATGCTATCTTAGTAGTCTGAGGTTCTAAATGGTTTAAAAAATTAGAAAAGTGCCCATTTTGGACTAAGTTTACTGTTTTATAGAATTTGAAGTTGGTATAAGTCTACTCTTTAAAAATGAGAAACATGTTTAGTACTAGTTAGATGATATTCTTTGAAAAGGTGATGTCTGAAAATAGTAAAAATAGAAAGAAATAAAAGGGTGTTTTTGGCTACTGTTTGTGATATTTGATTTATATAAGCTTGTTTGAGGTTGAGATCTATCTAAAATGGAATATGGGCATCTTGTTACTGATTAGTCAACTAGTAGAGTTTTAGGATAACTTTAAGGGCAAAAAATGAAAAGAAATGTCTTAGTCCATTTTGGAAGTCCCTAAGCTAAAATGAGTAGAAATAGGATGGGTGGCATGTGATCAGGCCAGCGTAATTTCCCTGCTTGTTGTCCTTGTGAGAAGCTGCAATGGTGCTGCTTAATTCTGTGACTTCTGTGCATTTTTTTAACAAATTACTATGTGGTTATATCCTTATATAGCCACATTTGGCATATCATAGTTTGTTTGCTTAGTTAAGTGGACTCTGATTCATTCTTGCCTGGTAAACTGGATATCCTTACTTAATGAATATGTGTTTTGCTGAGTGTCTAAATGAACCTTTGAGAACATCTTGCTACTATGAGTTCACTCACCTGTTTAAGTCCTTAAAACAGTAAGACTAGCATTGTCACTTAACTTACAATCCCTGGATTGCTGAAAATGTAGATGATGGAACTTTGAAGTAGAAAAATAATTTAAAATGACACTTAATTGTAATCATAGCTCACCTAGTTGACTCATTAAGACAACTTAGGTTTCAAATGAACTGGACTGTAAATGATCTTGTATGAATTGGTTTCTAATGTTTTCTCCTGGCTTAGAACTGTTTGATTTCTACCTGTAGTACCATTTGAGAATCTCTTGTCACCATATAAACTTGAGTCAACTGCCTAACTTTGTGTAGTTTGCCTATGTGAGACTTGGTTTGAAATGTGCCACTCTTAAACTCTGAAAAGTGCCCTCAAGGGCTGCCTGTACTTGACTAAAATTCTTTTGATTTCCATAATCCATTATTTTGAACTTAAGCAGAGCTTTAATCATTCTTAGAATTTGAAAACTTAGGTGGCTTGACACTAGACTCTTTAACATGGAAATTTGATAAGAATGACTATGAAAACCTGCTTGATATTATGCACTGTTCTCTCTAAAAACTGCCATAATTTGTTGCCATATATATTGGCAATTAGATGCTATATGATGTGCAATCTGCTTGAATTTATTGAGATCTGTGGCTTTCCATGTCTTACTGTGATGACTTTATTTTTGAACCTTGATTTGCATTACATGCCAGATTGTTTCATTGATTTTAGAGGTTCAAAAATTAGAATGATGTGTACTATATATGTGGGATTAGCTGGATATAGAAAGGCATGCCCCTTCTAGGAGGATTTGCCCTCTATATCCAAGTATATCAGTGGTATATTATGTATATCAAGGCCCTACACTTAGAAAATTATTAGAAAAACATGTTTGTAGGGGTATATTCATGGCATATCTTGATATTTATACTTAGAAAAATTAAAGAATGGTGGCTGGGGAGATGTATACTGGACCGTATATCAAGAATATTTGATTTCCACATTTTAGACAATTTGAGAGGAAAGTTTTCTGGGCTATGAAATGGGCCTCTAGTTGACTGAACATCTCCCTCTTATCATCTTTGCTAATTTGGGCCTGATTAACCGACTGGGTTGCTGTTTGTTTATAATGGTCATATCTCGTCCGAAATGTTGATGAATGGCATCTAACAACTAATACCCCGGCTGCATTTATGACCTTGATGAATGGCATCTTTAAGCCATTCCTTGATTCCTTCATGATTGTGTTCATTGATGATATCTTGATATATCCCAAGAGTGGAGAAAAGCATAAGAGCCATCTTCGTTTTGTTCTTGGGTTGTTTAATAAACATAGCCTGTTTGCTAAGTTTTCTAATTGTGAGTTCTGGTTGGAGTCTGTAGCATTCTTGGGCCATGTTTTTTCTAAGAATGGGATTATGGTTGGCCCACAGAAGATTGTGGTTGTGAGGGGTTGAGAAAGGCCCACTACTGTTACTGAGATTCATAGTTTTGTGGGTTTGACCAGCTATTACCGTCACTTTATGAAGGGTTTTGTTGCTATTGCTTTATCTTTGACCAGATTGACTCAGAAGGATGTTCCCTTCCAGTGCATAGATGATTGTGAGGAGAGCTTTCAAAAGCTCAAGCTGCTTTTGACTACAGCCCCAATCTTAGCATTACCCGTGGAGGGTAAAGATTTCGTTGTCTATTGTGATGCCTCACGTATGGGCTTGGGTGTTGTATTGATGCAGGAGGGTAGAGTGATCACTTATGATTCCCGTCAGTTGAAGATTTATGAGAAGAATTACCCTACCTATGATTTGGAGTTGCTGGCCATGGTCTTCACTTTGAACATTTGGAGGCATTATTTGTACAGTGTTCATTGTGAGGTTTTCACCGATCACCGCAGTCTTCAGCATATGTTTACCCAGAAAGATCTTAATTCCAGGCAGCGCCGATGGATGGAGCTCCTAAAGGACCATGACATCTCTATTCTTTATCATCCTGGGAAAAGCCAATATGGTGGTTGATGCCTTGAGTCGCAAGGCAGTGAGTATGGGGAGTTTAGCTTGACTGATTGTTTCCCAGCGTCCGTTGGCCATGGAGGTTCAGACTCTAGCCAATATTTTCGTTCGCTGGATATTTCAGCTCCAGGCAGGATTTTAGCTTGTGTAGAGGTGAGATCGTCCTTATTGGATCGAATCAGGATTCATCAGTTTTAGGATGCTCAGTTGAGCAAGATTCGAGATAGAATTTTGAAAGGTGAGGCCAAGGAGGTCGTGATTGATTCTGAGGGCATTTTGAGGATTAGAGGACGCATGTACGTTCCTCGTGTTGGTGATTTGATTCGGTTGATCTTGTCTGAGGCTCATAGCTCTCGCTATTCCATTCATCCGGGGGAAACTAAGATGTACCATGATGTGAGACAGCACTATTGGTGGCGTCGGATGAATAGAGATATAGTTGATTTTGTGGCTAAGTGTGGGAATTGTCAGCAGGTAAAGTATGAGCACCAGCGACTCGATGGGGTGCTTCAAAGGATACCTATTCCCGAGTAGAAGTGGGAAAGGATTACCATGAATTTTGTTATGGGTCATCCGAAGACCTTGGGCAAGTTTGACTCGATTTGGGTGATAGTTGATCAGTTGACTAAGTCCGCTCACTTTGTTCCAGTTCAGGTTTCTTCTACTGCGGAAAAGTTAGCCAAGATGTACATTCGGGATATTATGAGGTTGCATGGGGTTCCTATTTCTGTTGTATCTGATTGGGGTACTATCTTCACTTCTCGTTTCTGGAGGGCTTTTCATGATGAGTTAGGTACCCGATTAGATCTTAGTATAGCTTTTCATCCCTAGACCGATGGCCAGTCCGAGCAGACCATTTAGGTGCTCGAGGATATGTTGAGAGCGTGTGTTATTGATTCTGGTGTTCATTGGTAGAGTTTACGTACACTAACAACTATCATTCGAGTAAGGGCATGATGCCATTTGAGGCTTTATATGGTAAGAGATGTAGAACTCCGGTTGGCTGGTTTGATGGGTTTGAGCTCGACCTTGGAGTACAGATCTGTTGAGAGAGTCCCTTGATAGAGTGAGAGTTATTCAAGCCAATCTTTTAGCATCTCAGAGCCGGCAAAAGATGTATGCGGGTCGAAAGGTTCGGGATTTGGAGTTTGCTATTGGTTACCAGGTTCTATTGAACCTTTCACCCATGAAGGGTGTTATGAGGTTTGGTAAGAGGGGAAAGTTGAGCCCCAGGTATATTGGTCCATTTGAGGTTGTTGACCGTATGGGTGATGTAGCATATGAGTTGGCATTGCTGCGAGGCTTGGTGGGAGTTCATTCGATTTTTCATGTTTTGATACTGAAGAAGTACCACGCTGACGGTACCTACATTGTTCGTTGGGATTATATATTGCTTGATGAGAATTTGACTTATATGGAGGAGCCTATTGCGATCTTAGATAGGCAGGTTCGGAAGTTGAGGTCGCAAGAGATTGCTTCTGTGAAGGTGCAAGGGAAGCACCGTCCTATTAAGGAGGCTACTTGGGAGACCGAGTCCGACATGCATAGCCAATATCCTCAGTTGTTTACTGATTCAGGTATTTTCCCGCTTCTTTCCTCTTCTCCGATCGAGGACGAGCGACGGTTCAATTGGTATCTGATGTAACGACCCGTTTGGTCGTTATAGCCTTTTCGACATTTTTGCCCCTTTTTCGAGCTTGTTTAGCTCATTTGACCCGAGGGGACTATTGACGCACTTCTCGAGGTGTCAAGATTTGTTTTGGGCGACTTTTTGCGAAATATGTGCTTAAATGAAAAAGAGTTGACCCGAAGTTGACTTTTGGGTAAACGGACCTTGGGTTGGGAAAATGGAAATGAGGTATCATGGGTTGACTCGGTCAACGATACCTCTGTTGGGAATTTTGAGGGCACGAGCGCGTTCGTAGCATATTTTTGTGTGGGTCTGTGTATGTGGGTTACAAGCAGATAGCCTCGGGAAGGGTTCAGAATTTCGATTGAGACTTAGAAGAATTGGGGGATTTATGGTACCTGGTGTCCGCATTGGCGGCACCAGTGCCGTCCCAACGGCACCGCTGTTGTGGTTGGTTGACCGCTGGGGCGGCCAAGGGGGGTTGGCCCAAACTGCTGGGACGGTCTTCTGGGCACTGTAGTTGCGCCGCTGTTGCGTCCCCGTAACCGTCGTGGCGGTAACGGGCCTGTTATTTCATTAAGTGTGGTTCCTTAGTTTATCATTTATTGCCATTACGAAATAGAACTCTTGGGATCTGTTCTTGGAGATTTTAAGAGAAGATTCTTGGTTGTAAGTTTCCTTAATCCTTTTACTATTTCATTGTTACGTCCCGTATTTTTATACATTGGGACAACCCGGATTAACTATGATAAATTAAGGCCAAGACTATTCCGGGATTTGAAGTCGGGACTTTTGACCTTTGATTTTATTTTGAGACATAAGTTGTGTATGAAATTGTTAGCTTGAACACTTAGGAAAAATTGGGACCATAATTCATAAATTTGGAAATTAAAACTCTTGCAAAAAAAAAAAAAAAGGAAGATGTGTGGATTGAAGTGGTTCCCACACATTGTTGTGGCCAATTTTAATTGGTCCAACACATGTGTGGGCCCAAAGACAATAAGAGATATTTTAAGGGGACTTAAAAGATGACCACTTAGTCATCTTTCTCTCATTTCACATTCCCACACTTAGAAAATAAAGCAAGAAGTTGAGGAACCAAAACCATGGCTCACGGCCAAGACCATGGAAAACCAAATTCAAATCAAGCCCCTCTAAAAATATTTCTTGGGTACAAATCAACTAATTAGAGGTCCCTAAGTAACTTGGAAGCATTGTTGGAGTGATCAAGTCTTTCATTTAAGAGATTTGCAAACCCTAGCCTATTGGTGGATTGAAGAAGAAAGGTGAGATCTAATCTTGTTTTTGAGTTATAAATGTTGTATGCATATTATAGTATGTCAATATGGATGAAAAATCATGAAATGTAGTATGTTGGAAGTTGGGTCGTGTATGGTGTGTGAAGTTGTGTAAATGGGTGTTGTGACTAAGTGAAGAATTAACTCTATTTAGTATGTTGATTGTTGTAGGGTGAAGAAATGAATGAGAACTATCGATGTATGTATATAGGTGGGTATGTAGCCGTGTATATGGCCTCCAATTTGTAGCAAAGAATGAATTAATATCGCTTAACGTTTTAGTTGTCGTTGTTATGAATTTTAGTTGGAAATGAGCAATTAATAACTCAAGATTGATGTTGAGAATTTGTGGGCTGTTTTGAGGTTAGTTGTGTGTTTGACGTAAGTTGTATATTTTATGAAAATCATATCGTTCTATTGTAGATTGTGATACAAAACATGACTTGAAAATGAGGAAAGTGAAAAAAAAGGGGTTGCTCGGCTAAGGGGACTGTTTTCGGGCAACATAGAGAAAAATTCTTGGCTTGTTGGAAAAATTATGTGAATTGTTTAGAATGTTGTTAGTATGGATTTGGGTTAATAATCGAATGTACGAACGATATTGTGGCTTGAAAGTAAGCCGTTGAAACGAATATTTGGAAAGTTGTTGAAAGATGTAAAAGAGAGCTATTAATGTTGTTTTGCCTTTCGAATTGATTATTGATGTTGCTAGGTTGGTTATTGTGGTTGTTGTTGTTGATTTTGAGCGAGATAAATTCTCGGGATGGCCTATTTATAGGGGAAGTGCTGCCGAATTTTCTGTAGAATTTAATGATTAGTTGGAAATAATGGCTCAAGTGCCCTTAACTAATGTTTGGCATTTTATGGCTTGTTTGTAGACCTTGGGCAGCCCGAATCATAGGTTGATTTAGCTTGAGTTTGGATCGTATTGGAGAGCGTTTGAGGTATGTAAAGCAACCTTCCTTCTTTTGGCATGCCTTAGTTTCACATAGGCTAGATTGGAGCTTTAAGGGAATTCCAAATTCGAGATCCGAGCATGTTATGATCCATATATATATATTCTTTGGCACTCTTATGTATGTTTTTATGAAATATGAACCATGATGTATTTGAAGTAATCGCTTTCCGAAATTCGCATAGAAAATGTTCGCTTTAAGGAATTTTGTAATCTCTGAATGCCATATTTTTCGCATAGAGGCTCGGATCGCTCCAATAATTTTTATAGGAGTTTGCTTGATGTATAATGGGTATGTTTTTCATAGGCGGACTCAGTTCGGGTCTATACTCGTCCGTGGGTCCCGCGACGCCCTTTATGTAAATTCGACAACTTTGAATCAAAAAGTGATAATTATTATTCCGATTTCAAATATGACTATTTTACTTATCCTTCGGATTTATAATAATGATTTTATGCATATGATTCCTCACTACTCCGCCCGTGCCTACTATGATATCGTTCGCCGGTTCCCGGGCCGGTTCTGTTGTCGTGCGCTTTTTGATATATTCCGGTGTTATGCTGTGTTTATGGTTCACCGTGCTCCTTGCTCGAGGGCCGGGTTCCACCTATGTTTGGCGTTATGCTGTGTTTGGCGTTATGCTGTGTTGTGATGTGTGACGGGGATTCGGAGATTTGAAACTTTCTGGTGTTATGCTGTGTTGTGGCGCCATCGACAGGCGGGCGACCACATTTTCCAGTGCCCTATGCATAATTTATACTTTGGGAATAAACATTTTGATATGTATTATTTTCTATATATCTGATTCGATTATTATTCAGATTTATTTCTGTACCTTCTGCTTTGCATACTCAGTACATATTTCGTACTGACCCCCTTCTCCGGGGGCTGCGTTTCATGCCCGCAGGTACAGACGCACATCCTGGTGATCCACCTGTTTAGGACACCCTTTCTGCTATTCGGAGTGCTCCCCTCTTTCCGGAGCTTATACTTTTGGTATATATATTTATTAGTGCATTTGTATATATTCGTTCATGGGTACGGCGGGGCCCTGTCCCGTCATATGATTCTGTCGGTCTGTTTAGAGGTCTGTGGACATGTTTGTGGGTTAGGGTCTTTCTGTATAGATGTATGTACATGTCGTTTGGGCGATCCCATACGCCGAGGCGGCCGGTCCGCATATGTTGTTTGGGCGATCCTATACGCCGAGGCGGCCGGTCCGCATATGTTTATATATTGCTTGGTTAGCCCTGTGTGGCTTTTGTTGGTATTTTCTGCGTGCAGGGTATATTGGATAGTCCGTAAAACAAAGGAAACTCTGTCGAAATTTTCTGGAAATTACCTAAATTTGAAATAAAGTCTTGTCGGCTTCCGCCATATACTAGAATGAGTTGATAGAATTTGAGATAATATTTGATAGATGGGTTCGGGTGCCCAGATCGGGCACTAGTCACGGCCTACGGGGTTGGGTCGTGACAGAAGTGGTATCAGAGCGGTTTGTCCTCGGAGTGTCCACAGATCGTGTCTAGTAGAGTCTTGTTTATCGGTGTGTTGTGCACCACATCTATAAACAGGAGGCTACAGGGCATTTATGATGTTGTCTTTTCTTCTGATCTTAGATCGTGCGATAGAACTGTGCTATTAGGATGATTCTGTTTTGATCTGTTGTTGTTTTTCTTTCAGTGATGCCTCCGAAAAAGGCGACGGCCGCCCAGAAGAAACAGGGCGTAGTAGGAGAGACCAGCCGGGCTCAGAAGGATACTCGGACCCTTGCTCAAATGATGCGTGATATTACGTCCCGGCCAGCCGACTCTGCTACGTCTTCATCGTCAGAGGAGTCTAGACCAGCTTCACTATTGGCTCCAGGGGCTCCAGCTCCTCAGCCAGGGGCGGAGGACAGGACACTGAGAGAGGCTGTGCAGTTATTGACCACTCTGGTAGCGGGACAGGCTCGCAGACGCGGGCGGAGAGATGATGATGATGACGATAGGCGTGACAGCCTGAGGGTTCGAGAGTTTCTATTATGTGGCCCTCCAGTGTTTTACGGGTCTAAGCCCGACGAGGACCCCCATGACTTTATTCGGGGGATGCGGCGCTCACTAGATTTGGTCAGGGCTTCAGAGACTGAGTCTGTTGAGTTGGCTTCGCATAGACTACGGGATGTCGCTGCTCACTGGTATGAGTCCTGGGAGCTATCTAGGGGTGAGGGTGCTTCCCCAGCTACTTGGGACGAGTTCGTGGCTGCTTTTACCCGCCACTTTTTGCCCCCAGAGTTACGGCGGGCGCGGGTTGACCAATTTTTACATCTGCAGCAGAGGGGTCGGAGTGTTCGTGAGTATAATATGGAGTTTGATTCTCTGGCCCGGTACGCACCTACCATAGTAGCAGATATGGCCGATCGGATGCACAGATACGTGATGGGGTTAGACCGCTACTTGATTGATGGCTGTATGGCGGTGGCATTGCAGACAGACATGGATATTGCCCGACTACAGGCTTATGCTCTGGGTATGGAGGACCGACATAGAGCTGATTATTCCAGCAGAGATCGGGACAGGAGGCCGCCCAAGAGGGCCGGGTCCGCTGGGTATTCTGGGGAGCCTCAAGGCGGGCAGCCTCAACAGTATGTTAGACAGTCTTCTCAGCCAGCGCAGAGTGCGCCCCCGCAGTCTACCGGAGAGGGATTTGATAGTGCCAGATACTTAGGAGCAGGCCAGAGCTCCAGGGTTCCAGGTTCACAGGTGAGCCGAGGTTCCAGCCAGGCGAGGCCACCTATGCCTCGGTGTTCGTATTGTGGGAGATCTCATCCAGGAGAGTGCTACCGAGCTACGGGAGCCTGTTTTTCTTGCGGCCGTCAGGGCCATATGATGCGTGATAGTCCAATGGCAAGTGGTTCTGGTAGTACAGTTCAGCCGACGGGATCAGCTGCGGGTTCATCTTCTACTCCCTCAGCCATGCGCCCTGCGGGACGAGGTATGCCGGTACAGGCGGGTCGCGGTCGAGGCCGTGGCGGTGCTTCAGGTTCTAGCGGTCCCTCGAACCGCATATATGCGTTGGCGAGCCGACAGGACCAGGAGGCGCCACCAGGTGTGGTTACAGGTGATTTGAATTTTTAAATTCGTTACATTGTTTGGTAAGAAATTGATATATGCTATTCAAAAAGAAACTCCCCCGAATTTGAGTAAGATCCGTAGCATTAAATCCAACATTCGAGGACGAATGTTCTTAAGGGGGAGAGGATGTTACGTCCCGTATTTTTATACATTGGGACAACCCGGATTAACTATGATAAATTAAGGCCAAGACTATTCCGGGATTTGAAGTCGGGACTTTTGACCTTTGATTTTATTTTGAGACATAAGTTGTGTATGAAATTGTTAGCTTGAACACTTAGGAAAAATTGGGACCATAATTCATAAATTTGGAAATTAAAACTCTTGCAAAAAAAAAAAAAAGGAAGATGTGTGGATTGAAGTGGTCCCCACACATTGTTGTGGCCAATTTTAATTGGTCCAACACATGTGTGGGCCCAAAGACAATAAGAGATATTTTAAGGGGACTTAAAAGATGACCACTTAGTCATCTTTCTCTCATTTCACATTCCCACACTTAGAAAATAAAGCAAGAAGTTGAGGAACCAAAACCATGGCTCACGGCCAAGACCATGGAAAACCAAATTCAAATCAAGCCCCTCTAAAAATATTTCTTGGGTACAAATCAACTAATTAGAGGTCCCTAAGTAACTTGGAAGCATTGTTGGAGTGATCAAGTCTTTCATTTAAGAGATTTGCAAACCCTAGCCTATTGGTGGATTGAAGAAGAAAGGTGAGATCTAATCTTGTTTTTGAGTTATAAATGTTGTATGCATATTATAGTATGTCAATATGGATGAAAAATCATGAAATGTAGTATGTTGGAAGTTGGGTCGTGTATGGTGTGTGAAGTTGTGTAAATGGGTGTTGTGACTAAGTGAAGAATTAACTCTATTTAGTATGTTGATTGTTGTAGGGTGAAGAAATGAATGAGAACTATCGATGTATGTATATAGGTGGGTATGTAGCCGTGTATATGGCCTCCAATTTGTAGCAAAGAATGAATTAATATCGCTTAACGTTTTAGTTGTCGTTGTTATGAATTTTAGTTGGAAATGAGCAATTAATAACTCAAGATTGATGTTGAGAATTTGTGGGCTGTTTTGAGGTTAGTTGTGTGTTTGACGTAAGTTGTATATTTTATGAAAATCATATCGTTCTATTGTAGATTGTGATACAAAACATGACTTGAAAATGAGGAAAGTGAAAAAAAAGGGGTTGCTCGGCTAAGGGGACTGTTTTCGGGCAACATAGAGAAAAATTCTTGGCTTGTTGGAAAAATTATGTGAATTGTTTAGAATGTTGTTAGTATGGATTTGGGTTAATAATCGAATGTACGAACGATATTGTGGCTTGAAAGTAAGCCGTTGAAACGAATATTTGGAAAGTTGTTGAAAGATGTAAAAGAGAGTTATTAATGTTGTTTTGCCTTTCGAATTGATTATTGATGTTGCTAGGTTGGTTATTGTGGTTGTTGTTGTTGATTTTGAGCGAGATAAATTCTCGGGATGGCCTATTTATAGGGGAAGTGCTGCCGAATTTTCTGTAGAATTTAATGATTAGTTGGAAATAATGGCTCAAGTGCCCTTAACTAATGTTTGGCATTTTATGGCTTGTTTGTAGACCTTGGGCAGCCCGAATCATAGGTTGATTTAGCTTGAGTTTGGATCGTATTGGAGAGCGTTTGAGGTATGTAAAGCAACCTTCCTTCTTTTGGCATGCCTTAGTTTCACATAGGCTAGATTGGAGCTTTAAGGGAATTCCAAATTCGAGATCCGAGCATGTTATGATCCATATATATATATTCTTTGGCACTCTTATGTATGTTTTTATGAAATATGAACCATGATGTATTTGAAGTAATCGCTTTCCGAAATTCGCATAGAAAATGTTCGCTTTAAGGAATTTTGTAATCTCTGAATGCCATATTTTTCGCATAGAGGCTCGGATCGCTCCAATAATTTTTATAGGAGTTTGCTTGATGTATAATGGGTATGTTTTTCATAGGCGGACTCAGTTCGGGTCTATACTCGTCCGTGGGTCCCGCGACGCCCTTTATGTAAATTCGACAACTTTGAATCAAAAAGTGATAATTATTATTCCGATTTCAAATATGACTATTTTACTTATCCTTCGGATTTATAATAATGATTTTATGCATATGATTCCTCACTACTCCGCTCGTGCCTACTATGATATCGTTCGCCGGTTCCCGGGCCGGTTCTGTTGTCGTGCGCTTTTTGATATATTCCGGTGTTATGCTGTGTTTATGGTTCACCGTGCTCCTTGCTCGAGGGCCGGGTTCCACCTATGTTTGGCGTTATGCTGTGTTTGGCGTTATGCTGTGTTGTGATGTGTGACGGGGATTCGGAGATTTGAAACCTTCTGGTGTTATGCTGTGTTGTGGCGCCATCGACAGGCGGGCGACCACATTTTCCAGTGCCCTATGCATAATTTATACTTTGGGAATAAACATTTTGATATGTATTATTTTCTATATATCTGATTCGATTATTATTCAGATTTATTTCTGTACCTTCTGCTTTGCATACTCAGTACATATTTCGTACTGACCCCCTTCTCCGGGGGCTGCGTTTCATGCCCGCAGGTACAGACGCACAGCCTGGTGATCCACCTGTTTAGGACACCCTTTCTGCTATTCGGAGTGCTCCCCTCTTTCCGGAGCTTATACTTTTGGTATATATATTTATTAGTGCATTTGTATATATTCGTTCATGGGTACGGCGGGGCCCTGTCCCGTCATATGATTCTGTCGGTCTGTTTAGAGGTCTGTGGACATGTTTGTGGGTTAGGGTCTTTCTGTATAGATGTATGTACATGTCGTTTGGGCGATCCCATACGCCGAGGCGGCCGGTCCGCATATGTTGTTTGGGCGATCCTATACGCCGAGGCGGCCGGTCCGCATATGTTTATATATTGCTTGGTTAGCCCTGTGTGGCTTTTGTTGGTATTTTCTGTGTGCAGGGTATATTGGATAGTCCGTAAAACAAAGGAAACTCTGTCGAAATTTTCTGGAAATTACCTAAATTTGAAATAAAGTCTTGTCGGCTTCCGCCATATACTAGAATGAGTTGATAGAATTTGAGATAATATTTGATAGATGGGTTCGGGTGCCCAGATCGGGCACTAGTCACGGCCTACGGGGTTGGGTCGTGACATTCATTAATAATAATCATCATAGATTCCCTCTTCTCTTCATAATCCCTTAGTAATGGAAGATAAAAGTGGGTTTTGATGAACATTTTCTCTAGGCTTATTAATGATGAAATTGATGGGGTTTATGCTATATTTTAATGAATCTAAATTTGTTAATCATATATCTTACATTATTAGAGTTGAATTCTTGAATCAAAGAGTTAGGGTTTGTACCCAATTTTGGGGTTTTTTGCTTGGAATGGGAAATTAGGCCTATCCTTGAGTTAAATTAGCAATTAGTAGTTGGGTTATGATCATCTAGTGTTTAATTTATCATTTTGCTTCCGAATTTTCCGTTTTGACCTTGTGGGCCCTGTTTCCCCAAATTCTAGGGTTGGATTTGACCTAAATTGAATAATAGCAATATTAGTATCATTCTTCATGATTTCTAATCTAGATTTCGATTATGCTTAGACTATTTTGGTTCTGAAGCTCAGCGGAAAGGCAAGGGAAAGGAGTGAGTTGTTGGTGTTGCGGTTCGGCCATCCAGGTAGGTTATGGCTTACTTGGCTTCTATTATGATTGATTTATACTTGTTGGTTTAATTGCCTATCTTGCTTTATTATTTGAATTGTGTTAGCTATGCTTAGTCGGCCGATGATGACTGCCTGTATCGTTGTTTTGTATTGACCTGCACTTGCTGCATTCCTCTATGAATGCAGAGTATCAGGTTGGGTCTACTTTCATCTCCCATGGTTGATTGTCGTCTTCAGCATTAGCACCGAGTCTTCTGGTGGAGCACGGCCGTTCGCTGCCTTGAAGACTTCTCTAATTATTTATGTCCTATTCCTATTTAGAGACATAGACATTTTTATGTATTATTACTCCAGACTTGTATTATTTCCTTTTAGATACTCTTGTATGACTTAGACTAGACCCTGCGGGTATTATTAATTTTTCACACTATCCTTACTATATAAATCTATCATGAGACTTACATATCAATTCTTTTCTGCTTGATTGATTATTTATTTATGTCTTTATTTATTGTTGGGTTGAGGGTTCGCTTACCGAGGTGGGGAAGGTAAGTGCCCGCACAGCTTAGGCAAAATAGGTCGTGACAGTTTTATTTGAATAGAGTTTTGCCTTGACTTTCAGATTATCAGAATTTTTGTTCTTATATATATATATATATATATATATATATATATATATATATATCTGGTTCATGCTTGAAATTTCAAAAGGAGTAAAAGGATTAAAAAAAGATTTGAGTCCTTATGTGCCTTTAGCTGTTTGAAAATAATTAATCAATTGGAAAAAGAGTTGTTTTGAATCTGGAGGTTGATGTTCAGTCTGAACTTAAGCTTTTAAGTGATTTAAATGTTCAACTTTCTCAAATGTTAGTGTCTAAAGGGATTCAACCTGGCTTTACATAGTTAGGATCCTAAAACTGAGTTGATTAAAAGCTGTTAACTTATGTGATCAATTAGGGGTCTACATGAAATTTAGTTTAAGGGGGCAGTGTCAAACCACTCTTGTCCATAAGTTTTTGGTGATTGACATTAGGTATGGGAATAAGGTAAAAGGGGCTGGGGTTGCTTTGGGAGAGTAAAAGGTGAGCTTAGGTATGAACTGGAGGTAGTGACCAGTGGGCCCATTGATCTTTTTTTACTGGAAGTAAGGATCAGGAAAGGGATGGGAAGGTGATGATCTCACCCTATCTTGTTCCTCTTTCAGGATCCTGAGGCTTCCTTGTCTCCCAAAACCTTGTTCTCATGACTGTGGGGTTCATTGAGACCTGGGAATTGGTCAAGGATGGTTTGTCATGCCTTGGGGGGTGAGTTCTTGAGATTTCATGTTGCTTAAGACTAAGTTAAGATAAAGGGTAAAAGTCTGTCATATTTTTGTCATGATTAGGGGGGTTGAAACTGCCATGGGCTGAGTATTAAAAGAGTTAAGTTCTTTACTAAGGTCTGATTCCATTTCTATATTTGGAGGATAACCTGCTTGCTTTTCTGTTTGCTCCATGATGAATGTGTTTAAAGCTTGTATGATGTATTTATGTGTGGGCTTGTTTATGTGATGCACTAACTTTGGTTTGAACTTAGGAAAAAGGCATTTAGTTAACCTATGGTTGGTAAAAACCTTTTGTCCTTTAAACCCAAATTGTGACACCTAGACTTCAGTGGACATTGTGGCATAACTTAGATTAAAAGGGTAGAATTGTGCTCTGTCTGATGAGGTTTGATCCTATGCTGTTGGAATTATTCAGAATCCTATCATGTATAAAATCATGGAGATGAAATAATTGAGTATTGTATCTGTGCTCTAAAAAATGAATAGTGTTAGGCTGGAATTTGTTTGATGTTGTTATTTGGGGACATGATTGAATACTCTGAAAGGTAGTGCGAACCACTTGGCTTAGGATGGTCTTTTCAAGACACCTCAAAGATGGGGTAGGGAAGAGTCAAGCCCAGCTTGACTCATAGTATCTACCCCCCAAATGAGGGGTGTCATGATCAGCCTATGAACCATGGGAGCACTCCTGTCTTGGGAGAATCTTGGCTTTCCTTAAATCCTATCATCTTACCAAAGGGTTTGAGATAAAAGGGGGGTTAGAAAAATTAGTTTGTGTAAAGGTCTAGAGGTAATTTAAGAAGTCAAGAATAAGGAAACTAGTTATTTCTAGAGGGTGATCTTTGCATTCCTTTAAGGAGAAGTGAACTGGTTTAAGATTATAGATAATGAGTCCTGTTAGGAATTTAGAGAGTTTGAATCTGTAAAGATTTGTTTTGAACTTCATGCCATTTCTTTTGAGCATTGTTGACATATATAGTTGATCTTTCCCTTTTACTCCAAGTGCCAACTCATATGAAATTTTATGGTAAATGTGCTCTTATTAATATTACTAAAATAAAAGTGCCTTTCTGAGGTCTTTTTTCTGAGAATATGAAGTTGTATAATCTCAGTGGTACTTGGTGTTATTTGGTCAAGACTTCTTGGTGCCTCAATCCTGTTTTGTATGATTATTAGTCATAGAATTTCCTCTTTGTCTACACCCTTCTATTGTGCTTCTGTGATCATATTAAGCAGTTCTAATTTCCTGTTATAAGGACTGTTGACATATGAAGTTGATGAATCACCTATTTTGTGTGTATAAGAGTTAAAGTTAGACCTTAATTAGCCTTGTTTTTTTGTCCTTGAACATTGATTTTAAGGGACAGGATTCAATTAAGTATGGGATAACCTTGAGACCCAAAGTTGAACACATAAAAGGAAGCCCATGTGTATATCATAGGTGTACTGTCTGTGTGTGTGTGTGTGTGTATACATATATATATAAGAAAATAGGCCAATCATAGGCAATATGTATATGCAAATAAAATAGTATAATTTGTTTATGCCACTTATTTGACTAAGTACCTTGAAACTGTCATATTATGTTATATGCGTCATGGTATTACCATTCCTTCCTCAGCCTTTGTCATGATTTTAAATTTATTTTAATGTTACTTGTATGTGAACTACTCCCCGTGAGATAATGCTTGTGCACAACTTTGAGACTTTGAGTGTATACTATGGCAACATTGGGTTTTGAGAGTTTGGGGAGGTTTAGGGGATATCTCCAGCTACTCCACGATATCTATCCTTGTCTGGGGGTCATGAAACCCCTTGGAACTTGTACAGTGTCAGGAACTTGGTATAGTATGATTTGAAGTTTCCAGTGAAGCAATAGTGTGTGATCAAGTCTTTAGTTGTGCGCTTGCTATCAAATGGGGTGTACATGTATATGTATATATATGTATAGTTCTGATAGTACTAGGTCCATCAAATATAGAATAATCCAATTCCTTTTCCTTTTTCCCTTCTCCTACTGCACGGCCATTTGGGCCAGAGTCCAACCAGCCTATTGGGCCAAAGGCCCAATATGAATATTCTTTCAAAAAATCGTTAAGTCCAAGAAAGGGAAAGGGAAGCTAATATTATTGAAGGCCCAGCCATGGGTGAGAATGGCATGAAGGCCCAACCTTTCATGGGTGAAAATGGTCTTTTAAGCAGTTTGGTACACCCCTAACACATCTCCCTTTCTCCTTAAGTTTCAACATGCAAGTTTCCTTTTTTGGTTGAAATGTTTATTTGAATGATTATAAAAAACTAACATTATTATTGGAATCCTTTATATTTAGACTAGGCATCTTAGGTGAACGGTGCATATGCCGTTTAGTTCGACCTTAGGACCCAACGCGATTTTCAAAAAATCGAATTAATATAAATATTTTCCAAAAGAATAAAAGCGACTAAAAACAGCAAGAGGAAATAGAGGATTAGTTTCATCCTAATAATGTATACACGTTGCAATAATTTTTCTAACGACTAGGCTTAAGCTTTTAAACTAGAAAAAAATGTTTTCTTAGTCACAAGTTCAGTCTTTCTCTTTTTCTAAAAAGATTCACTTTCAGTCGGACAAAAAATATGCTTCAAAATGTATGGAAATGACATCCTTTCAAAATGAGTTCTTTCCTTTTAAACTGCAAACCAAATGGAAAATGATTTCTAAAACATATGCAATTTGTGGCATATTTGTATCAAAACATACACGTTATTATGGAAATTATTCAGGTAAACTATAGCGTTTTTGAGGGCTAAGGCCCATCTCATAGATTAGATTTTTAGGCCCTATTTAACAAAATTTTTCAAAAAAATGATAAGTGCTAATATGCTTTGGGCATAGCCCAGTAACTGAAGAAAAACGAGAGATTTTGGGCCAAGATCCAACAGACCTTAATCATTTTGTAGGAAAAACAGTATAAATTTGGGCCTAAGCCTATGACAAACACGTTATTCCTATATCATAAACAAATTGGTTCATAAGATAAGTTCCACGATAGAAAAATAATTTGATTATATAAACAAACTCTTGTAAATTAAATCCACGTAAATTATTTATAAATAAGTAAAGTTTTAGATAAGGACGTTCTAAAAACGTATTAAACGGATCAATCCGGACCATGTGTGAGTCAAACATGAACAAATTTATCTATCCCAAGCTTTTAAAAGACTTTTTACCTTTACAAAAACTAACATTATCCTTATATATAAAGGAACTAATTATATCCGGATATTATCCGAACCTAAATATCCTATATGTAAAGGGAATATATTCAATTCTTTCAAAAGAATTTATGCAAAAATGACAGACCTTTTTTGGGAAAATAAACACCAAATAAACAGTTCATGCAAATACTCACACATTGGAATTCGAAGGTCAATTGTATAGTACGGATCCTTAATACTAGTGTGCCTAACACCCTCCCTAGGGGATCACCAGAATCCTTACCTAGAACTTTAGATGAAGAAGGATTTTTCATGGTGTATAAATAAACCCTTCAAAATTGATTTTCCTAATTTCCTAAAAATTATGTGTCGACTCTTTTAAAATAAAGTCCGAAAGAGCACCAATGATTTCGAAGTAGCTTTTTCGAGCGCTAACCCTGCCCGCGAAAATGCGAACTGTTACAGATGGCGACTCTGCTAGGGTCTTAAAGGTTCTAACTATAAGGATTCAAATATAATGTGGGTATATTTGCTTCAACTGTGTATGTGTTTACTTTCCCGCAATTATCAACTATCTTTGCACACATATTATAACTTCGCCACTCCTGGCATTTATTTTACACTTTGTTCTAAAGGAGACTTTGCGGAGCACGCGGTCAAACCTTCACTATAAAATAAAAATACTTCTTTTGGCACCATTATGAGGCGAGGTTGGTTTGTGGTCGTCCAACAGCCCTAACAGTTTAGCCCCAGTTGTCCGCTCGGGTTCCTGGTCTTTTATGAAAGGTCCACTCTTGTAAAACTAGGATAGAGTTATGCCAAATCCCTACTGAACTAGAGCATTCATACCTATACAAGCTTTGGGTATCTCAGACCTACCTAAAGCTTATTAAGAGAGACCACTCTGTGTTCGGACGGTCTATGACCCGAAGAACACCGCATCTCATTTATGTACTATGTGGTAGCATGTTTTGTGCCTATGTAATGAACCACTGACCCTGCGGGGATGGGTGAATCTCAATTGTGTTATGTTTTGTAGATGGAAGACTGTATCCATTTTGACATAGTCGTCGAGGCTCCGGATCTATTGAGAGTTTGGTGGGAGTGGTTAGGTGATACTCACAAAAAGACAATTAGCCGCAATCTAGGTCACCTACCAGCTATCATGACAATGAAGGGTCGTCCAGAACTAATAGAGGTATTAGCCAGATATTGGGACGATAAGGAAATGTTGTTCCGCTTCGGTGAAATTGAGATGACTCCGACCTTGGAGCAGATTAGGGATGCCATAGACAGCAATAGAACCTGTCTAAGGAGACGACACAAACTAGATCACCACCTGTTATTTCCACGGAGGCCCACAGTCGACCAAATCATGAAGTTTCTTGCACAAACCGAGGCGCCGTAGGCGCGAGGACCCACTGTAGTGTCACGACCCAACCCCGTAGGCCGCGACTAGTGTCCGTGCTGGACACCCATACGTACCCAATAACCCAAATCAGCATATTAGCAGAATGTATCAATATAAAAGTCAGTTGGCGTTACTAGTTATCATAGATGAACAGATATAGTACGTGGAAGCCGATAAGGCTATCATAGATCATATCAACCCAAAACAGATACAGAACCTACATGTATGTCTACAGACCTCTACAGATAATAACAGAATCATAAGACGGGACAGGGCCCCGTCGTACCCCTGAATAGCATACATATGTACAATGACAAAAAGACTGTACCAAAACGTAGGCTCCGAACAAAAGAGCACTCCAAGATAGCAGAATAGGTGTCCTAAGCAGGCGGATCAACAAATCTGTCATCTGAACCTGCGCGGCATGAAAACGCAGCCCCCGAAGAAAGGGGGTCAGTACGGAAACTGTATTGAGTATATAAAGCACGGAACGTAGTAAACAAAGTCATAACCGAAGCAGAAGGTACAGAAAATGAACGGAATATCCAGATTAGAAAAATGCTGATCATAAAGCATAAATAGTGCATGCATAAAACATATGTCATAACTGGTCCCATTACGGAACAAAATCATGACCGGAACAGAACGTACAGAAAAATGAGTATAATATCCAGATTATCAGATGCATATTTCCAGAACATAAAGAGGGTATGCAGAAACATATGCCATATCATATCCGGCCCCCGCCAAGGGACTCGGTGAACAGAACGTGGTCGCCACCCCGACACTGGCGCCACAACACAGCATAACTCCAGAGTAGGGAATAACTCCGTAACATATCATATCATATCAGAATGTGCACATGTCAAACATATCAGATGGCCATATCATATCATATCATCATATAACAGAATATGTGTACATGGCACAGCATACTCCACAACCCATGTACATGTATACCTGCCCCCTCACATCGAGGCGCGACGAACAATGCAGTGAAATACGCGTGATAACATATCCTGGCCCGGGCTCAGTGAAGGAAACGTTGAGGCATCCACGAATAGAGTAGTGAGAAACTAATGCAAATAAAATATAGCACATTTACGGAGACTCAGTAGCATAATTCAGATGACAAACCATATGACAGAAGCGGAGCAGTAATCATAGTGTATGCATTTCGGATATCCTAATAGCATATGTCAAAATAAGCTTTTTGTAATCATTTTCATGTTTCAAAATACATTATGGGGCTTATCAAAATAATTCAAACGAATGTCATATATTTCCAGAGACTCAATAAGACCTATCGGATGACAAATCGAAATAATGAAATCGGACAGAATCATAGTGAGTGTATTTCGGATGTCATAATGGATTACGGAGAAATAACCTTTCTACGATCGTTTCCATGTTCCAAAATAACTTATAAAACTTAAGGGAGCATTTAAAACAAATTTTATTTAGTAGTTAGAAGAGTAGTTAAAATATTTCCTTTAGAACCGCTCGAAGACAAATCATAGATACAAAAGGGTAAAATCGGAAATAGTGGTCCACCTCGGGACAACCGAAGCGAATGGCTCGAATTACGTATATTATGCCTATGGAATCACCTATAGAGGTCCTAGGGACATTCCATAACTTTCTAGACAATTTGTAATAGTTTACATAATTCTTTCAATCAAAATATCCTTAAAGGATTCAATTCCATTGAATGATAAAGGGATATTTTCAAATGCGGATTCCGATGAACAGAATACTTTCCGAGGCTCAAATCTGATCCTAGTACACCTAGGACATGCCAAAAGAAGAATCGGGATAGCTTTACATACCTTTTTCGCCCTTTACGCTAGTCCAAATTCAATTCCCGTTTCGTCAAAAATCTGCAATTGGTCACTTTTACCAATTATCAATTTCAAGCCTTTAGAACTTGAATCTTAACTTATACTTTTCTACAAAAATTTGGGCAGCATTTCCCCTATACATATAGCACCCCCGAGAATTTAACTCGGCCAAAATAATTCAACAACAACACCAACAATCATCACAAAACACAATATAGCATAACTAGTCTCCTTTCCAACATAGTGTAATAGTTTTCATTCCAACTTCACATTTTCAAATCAATACCAACCTTCTCATATTCATTTACTAATCAAGATCATTACAATACAATTTGGAAATGTTTCATATCATTTCTACGAAATATTCACAAAATATACAAAGTATACAAAATTTTCACCAAAACCATAATTCCTCCAAAACTTCTAATCTTCAACATACATATTCATAACATGTTTCCATCTTCCAATTTCATCAACCATAATCATAATTTACATCTTAACAACTTCATTTCCATAATATCACAAAATCATTCTAAAGTGACATAATCTTCTACATTCCAATTCAATACCAACTTAAACCATTTAACCTTCATTTACATCATAAGAATCAGAACAACACAACTAACATATTAAACAAAATTAATTTATTTCCATTTCTATCTCCACACCACATGGCCATAATTCCCACTTCCAACTTCAACCAAATTCATTCAACTTTCATTTCCAATATAAGGTCCACCACAACTACAACTAGAATACAACATAAAATTCAACTCATCTTATTTATACAACATTACATACACATGCACACATGCAAACCCACTTTGTAAACTTCCATATTTCCATAAATTCTACTCATTTCTACATACTACAACATAAACCAACCTTCATAACATAATAAAAAGGGATTAATTCTTACCTTTTTCTACAATCTTCTTCACTTGACCAAGTTGTCAACTTGAAGAAACAAGTGTTCTTTCTTCCAAAATAATTACACCAAGTTGTAAAGGACCCTTAATTTAGTAGAAAAACCACAAAATAATAATTTTTGGAGGAAGATTTTGAGGGGGAAAAATCCCCTAGCTAGGGCCGAAATTCTCCTTCTCTTTTTTGCTCTTGTTTCTTGTTTTCTCTCCTTCTAGTTTTGTCTTGAAACTTCTAATGTTTCAAGACAATTTATGATCTCTTATATTAATTTTCCACATGGAAAATTAATTGAAATTATGGGCTTGGGCCATAGGAGGTCCGGCCACCCCTCTCCCTTGGGCTTGATTTTTATTTTTTATTTTTTTGGGCCAACCCGGTTGGTCCCGAGTTGGGCCTAGCCCACTGACCTTTCGACCTTAAAACGTCCATATCTCCGTGTACCGACGTCACCTGGGAACCCACGACCTATGGATGGAAAGATAATTCAATTATCTACAACTTCTATTTCTTGGTAGTTTTCCAAATTACAAACTTATAATACCGTTTTTCCCCCCAAAGTCAGGTCACCCGAAAACATTTTCTTAAAAATATTCGTTTGGAGGACTTCCACTTTGATTTGGCCCAAGGGTCCTTCTTGAGTTGTGTTTAACTTCACATATGTGATTCATATAATTTGTCACATGTCCCAAAAAAAATTCCTGACGTGTGGGCCCCACCTCAACTTACAATTAATCCGACGTTCAAAAATACGGAATGTAACATGTAGCCTTTAGGGATCTGTATCGGAGATTCGGGGATGTCCCGGGTACACTCTATACTAGAGGGATTTCAAGAGTACAGAAGAGTGGGAAGCTGTTAGACCTTTGACGTTCGCCATAGCCATACTAGGCACTATGGTGTTTCCACAGGACGAATCGTTGCCCATAGACACCCAAGTGATCTACTTAGCGCACGCTATCTTCTATGGTATAACCAAGGATCAGGAAATGAGGTATTTTGACCTAGCACCCATTATCCTGGCAGACATATTTTGCGCTTTAGACAAATGCCGGAATCGCTTCCGATACTTCCAAGGATGTAGCATGTTGCTACAATGGTGGATTATTAAACACAACAACATGGCTAAGGAAGTCCAGTATCTGAGCAATCACAACTGGATAGACCGCCTTACAAATTATTGCCCGAACCTTGGTTACATGTCCAAAGGGGCGTAGGCTCGCTTCTTTGAGGAATCGACTGAAGATAGGATCCAGTGGATGTTTCCCGACATCATTTCAGAAGTTGTGGTGGTACGAGGTAAGAATTGTCCCTTTGTGCCATTAGCAGGGGTTCAAGAAATCCATCCTTATTATCCATCTCGGGTTTTGAGGCAATTTGGTAGGAGGCAAGTGATACCTTAGGTAGGAAATCCTGAGCAGTTCATCATTGAGCACATGGAGCAGAAGATCAAAAACGCCGGGGTGATCCTCAGAGAATGGAATAGTTGCCTGAGTTGGGGCCCAAATACTTTAGCTCCAATCAGGTTCGAGGCAGGGTGCGACCCAGGTATTATGAATGGCTACATGGACACTTGGCCAAGATTTTAAAAGAAACAAATCCGGTGATAATCGGGATGGAGATGTACCAAGCACGACTTCGAATTCAGACCACCCTTTGAGGGTGAAGAGGCCAAGACAAGCCAGGCCTCGACATCAACTGCTAGAGGAGATGTCACGACCTATTTAGCCTAGGACGTGCGGGCACTTACCTTCCCACCTCGGTAAACGAACCCTCACCCCAACAATGAACCAATACATAAAAGGATGAAAATTAAGTAGCGAAATAGAATGAATACGCAAGTCTATTTATATATATATATATATTAGAAAGTGCGGAAGGACAATAACCACCCCCCAGGGTCTAGTCTGAATAATACAAGAGCATCTAAGTTGAAAAAATACAATTTGGATTACTAATGCATAAAATGTCTATGTATCTGAAATAAATAGGACATATGATAAGAAAGTCTTCAAGGTCAGTGGATGGCCCTGCTCACCCTGGAAACTCGAGAGAAAGCTGAATGCATCGATCAGCCACGAGTTACAAAACTGGATCCGACCTGGTACTCTGCATTCATAAAAGAATGCAGTAAGTGCAAGTCTATACAAACAACAGTACTGGTAGGCATTGTCGGCCGACTAAGCATAGCTAACACAATCCAGAAAATAAAGCAGATAAGCAAGGAAAGTAACAAGTATAAGACAATGCAATCAATTCCACTTATCCGTCATCACGTACGTAGAGCATCCAATCCCAAATGTGCCAAGACTGAAGGTATCCAATCCAATATCACAATACAACACCAATATCACAATTAAGTCATAATGCAATGCAATGCAGTAATGGTATGAGTGCAATTCAATGCCATGCAAATACGGTGTGCACATGTACTTCGGACGGAAATATCGACATCTCGGTAGCACAACCCAGCTTGACTCGCGAAGTCTAAGTGCTGCCCATCACAGATCTTTGCCCAACAGACAGACGGGACCCCGGATCTTTTCCCATGGGGGGGTTCTCACCGGCACCACCTTGGGGTGCCCACGGAGTCCATGCACTAACAACAATTTCGAGAATATCATCAGAATCGGCCATGCAACAACGATACCGGAATGGATCATCGGACATCGGCCAACTCACAATCACTAAAGTAAAAGAGTTTATCAAATATCAGTTTCACGCAATCAACGATTCCGGAATTAATCCTCGGACATCGGCTTTCTCACAATCACTCAAGTAAAAGAGTTTATCAAACTATCAATTTCACTCAATCAACGATACCAGATCATCACTGGGTATCGGCCATGCATCATGAATGAGTGAGAATGCATGCAATGCATGTATCAACATCAACAATCAAGTTCAATATCACAAGTACCAACAATGGGGTACACCAACAATGTATAATATCACAATACCAACAGTGGGTATGCCAACAATATATCAATATCACCAATAGTGGGCATGCCAACAATGTATCAGAACCACAAATACCACAGTGGGTATGCCAATAGTATATCCAAATCAAGATGAATAACAAGATCTAATATCTACCAACAACTCATGGCTTCAAGCCAACACAATAGAATAGTCAAGAACAATACAACAGGGTGGCTAGTCCCAACACACAACAGGGCCCAACCTCAGGCAATATCCAACCTAACTTCATACCCGAAGGTTCACATGCTGTCTCCGACAATATAATCTAAATATGTGCTTCGCTATACGAAGTCTCACCAAGGGTAAGCCATAACCTACATGGATGGCCGAACCGCAACACCAATAACTCACTCCTTTGCCTTGCCTTTCCGTTAAACCTCAGAACCAAAGCAGTTTAAGCATAATCGAAATCTAGATTAGAAATCATAACCCAACCACTAATTGTGGATTTAAGTCAAGGATTAGCCTAATTTCTGATTTCAATCAAAATCCCCAAATTGGTTATAAACCCTAAGTATTTGATTCCAAAATTCAACGCTACAAGTGGAAGATATATGATTAATAAGCTTAGATTAGTCAATATCTAACATAAACATGATAAGCCTAGGGACAATGTTCTTCCAAAACTCTCTTTCAACTCCCATCACCATGGGTTTATTAAGGGAAAAGGGGAATCTAAGATGACTATAGTTAGAGGAAGAGTGAAGAAATAAGCAAGATTTATTTCCAAGATTCTCCTCCAAATATCCCAAAGAACAATTCCCTCAAACTCAAATGTCGAAATGGGACATAATGAGGGTCTATGGCATTTAACACCTTATTAATGTTACTAATTGCCCGTCACCAGCCTTAACGGTACAGGGACCGCCCCAACGGGCACTTGACCTCTTATGTGGTCAAGGCTAAAATGCTTGGACCGCTTTCGCGGCGGGGTTAACGCCGCAGCGGTACCGCTGCCGCTGTGTTGGTGCCACTAAAGCGGGCACCAGACACCAGAAAACTTCCCAAATTTCGCAATTCAATCCGATTTTCTAACTAATTCTCGAGGCCATATGCTCACACACCATACACATAGACTCACATAAAAACGTGCTACGAACGCGCCCGTGGCCTCGAAATTCCCAACGGATGTCTCGTTGATCAAGTCAACCCCCGATGCCTTAATTTTAATTTCCCTACCCAAGTCTCGAAATGCATCAACGTGCATTGGGAAACGAACCAAATACACATACTAAACGACCATCCGGACCTCTCAAAATTGATAGAATTCTGAAAATGGTCTGTTTATCCTAAAGTCAACTTTGGGTCAAATATTTTTCACTTTAAGCCTATATTTCTCAAAATTTGCCTGGATTCAATCTAGACACCTCGAAAAGTGTATCAACGGTCCCCTCGAGTCAAAAGTGAGCTAATCAATGCTTGGGAACTGGAAAAAATACTGTTAAGACTATAACGACCAAACGGGTCATTACATCAGATACTAATTAAACCGTCACTCGCCCTCGAGCAAAGAAAAGAAGGGAAGTAGGGAAATACCTGAATCAGTGAACAACTAGGGATATTGACTAGGCATGTCAGACTCGGTCTCCCAAGTAGCCTCTTCCACAGGACGGTGCTTCCATTGCACCTTTATAGAAGCAATTTCCTTAGACCTCAACTTCCAAACCTGTCTATCCAAGATCGCGATAGGCTCCTCCTCATAAGTTAAATTCTTATCAAGCAATATAGAATCCCAACGGATAATGTAGGTACCGTCGGCATGGTACTTCTTCAGCATCGAAATATGAAAGACCGGATGAACTCCCACCTAGCCTAGCGGCAATGCTAACTCATAAGCTACATCACTGATGTAAGCCACAATCTCAGGCAAACCAATGTACTTGGGCCTCAACTTTCCACTCTTACCAAACTTCATAACACCCTTCATGGGTAAAACCTTCAATAGAACCTGGTCACCAATAGCAAACTTCAAATCTTGGACCTTCCAGTCTGCATACATCTTTTGCATACTCTGAGCTGCCAAAAGCTTGGCCTGAATTACTCTTACCCTATGAAGGGACTCTCTCAATAGATCTGTGCTCCAAGGTCGAGCCTTGAACCCATCAAAACCAACCAATCGGAAATCTACATCTTCTACCATATAAGGCCTCAAAAGGCGCTATGCCAATACTCGAATGATAACTGTTATTGTATGCAAACTCTACAAAGGGAAAATGTTGATCCCAATGACCATTGAAATCAATAACACACGCTGTCAACATGTCTTCGAGCACCTGAATGGTTCGCTCGGACCAGCCATTGTTCTGGGGATGAAAAGTTGTACTAAGGTCTAATCGGGTAACCAACTCCTCATGAAATACTCTCCAGAATTGGGAAGTGAAGATAGTACCCGAATCGGATACCACAGAAATAGGGACCCCATGTAATCTCACAATATCTCGAATGTACATCTTAGCTAATTTCTCCGCGGGAATAAAGTGAGCGGACGTAGTCAACCGATCCACTATCACCCAAATAGAATCAAACTTGTCAAGGGTCTTCCGAAGACCCGTGACAAAATCCATGGTAATCCTCTCCCACTTCAACTCGGGAATGGGCATCCTTTGAAGAACCTCACCGGGCCACTAGTGCTCATGCTTTACCTGCTGACAATTTCCACACTTAGGCACAAAGTCTATATCTCTTTTCATCCGATGCCACCAATAGTGTTGTCTCAAGTCACAGTACATCTTAGTCGCCCTCGGATGAATGGAATAGCAAGAGTTATGAGCCTCAGATAAGATCAACTGAATCAAATCACTAACACGAGAAATGCACACGTGTCCTCTAACCCTCAAAATGCCCTCAGAATAAATCACGGCCTCCTTGGCCTCTCCTCTCAAAACTCTATCTCGAATCTTGCTCACCTGGGCATTTTCAAACTGGTGAGCCCTAATTCGATCCAATAAAGACGACCTTGCCTCGGGGCTGAAATATCATAATTTGTAAAGACATATATCGCAATATAACAGCACATCTCTGTATAATCTTCGACAATTATGCCCATCATTACCCGCCGTCAAGGCCTACTAAAATGTTACACAATGATATGAATCAGTAGGGTTATGAAACGTCTAACTGTGCATACATGTCTACTAGCCTCTACATAGGATAAAAGTGGCCGTGGAGACAAATGCCAATAAACTGTAACTCTGAAGTAAGTGGAGCGCTCCTGATACTCCGCTGTTGAAGCTCCTATGGATCAGAACCATCTACCTATCTACCTACGGGCATGAGCGCAGCGTCGACAAGAAAAGACGTCAGTACGAATAATGTACTGAGTATGTAAGATATGAATAACAACATAACAAGAGATATGGGACATAACATGAAATAAAGCGATAACCTGTGCATCTGATAAAGCGATAACATGAAGTACGTAACAATGAAGTAAATGATGAATTACGATCTCGTAAGTCGTAACCGGGAAGGACAACCTTGGAACCAAAGGAAACGAATATTATCAAGTATGATCAATCATAAATATCATGTATGGAGAGTTTCAAAAGATTCCGGGACTAAGGAAAGCGGAGAAAATAAGTTTATCGAAAATTTGGAAAAAGTTGGCAGAATTCTGGGCAGAATTTTGGGTCAACTTTGGAGGGGTATATCTCCGGGTATATAAGGCGTTTTATGGCGTTTCAAATTCCTAAAATGAATTTCTTCGAGTCTAGTTTCCAACACAACATACCGTTCATCAATGCGACATTGGAGCACGGAGTTATGGACGTTACAAGTTAGGAGGACGGAGCAGAAAAACGCTGCTACAGTAACCGGGTGCTACAGTAACCCCGACCCAACACACACCTATAAATACCCCTCTAACCCATTAATTTTCATCATTTTCACCATCTTCTCATCCTTCATATTTCTAAAGAATTCTTGAGGGTTCTATAACCTTCCATAACTCTCCATAAATTTCCATAAACTTCCATAACCCTCCATAATCTTCCACAACCTTTCCATATCATCAAAAGAGAATATCAACATCAAAATCTCAAAGAAAATTCATGGAAAATGATTGTTCTTGTTGCTCTTCAAGGTGGTGATGAACTTAGTCTTGGAAAGAAGTGAATAAAGTGATGTTCTTCCACTATAACGTATGTTTTTCCTACTATTATTTACATAATTGAGATGATGTAAGCTTTAGCAATTTTTAGAAAGGAAAGAATCATAGGAGAAAAGTCATAAAGAGTTGAATTGAAGTTGATGGCCATGAGGTGAGTTTGAAAGAGAATTCTGGATTAATTTGAGATTAAATTGAATATAATTCTTTGATTATGGATATTGTTATGGTTGGTTTGAAAATTAGCGAAACATCGGGTGGGATGTTTTATGGAATATATTGGTATTGATATTATTGTTGATGTTGTTGGTATTGTTTGGGAGTTGTTTTGGTATTTAGAGGAGGTAAATAATATAGGGGAGATGCTGCCCGAATTTCGGCAGATTCTAAATAGATTTCATTAGAATGCTTGAGGCAAGTGTGTGATATTGAGCCTAATGATACTATGGATGGTTTACGTGTAGAGTTACGAGCTTAGAAGAATAACTGTTGAACGACTAAGATGACCGAAAGGTATGTTAAGGCTCGTCCCTTTCTTTCAAAGGCATGATTCCTATGTTATGTTTCCATAAATGTTTCCATAACCTCCTTGTTTTCAAAAGCTAAAAGTTCATGATTCTTAAAGCTTCTCATGATGTTAAAGATGAGAATGTTTCTATGATGATTACAATGATAATGAGGACTTTATGTTTAAAGGTTCCAAGTTTATGATTTCAATGTTATTATGAGAATGTTGAGTATTTTCTCGATTTTATTCATTGTTTTTGGTCTCACCTTATAATAATTGTTCCTTCAAGGTGAGATAGAGCGATGATGATTATTCTATAATATAATCAAAGGTTACCGACCTTACGTCACTCCAATAGAGTCATAGCGTTCTTTGGGCTCTCATGCATGCTACTTATGTTATAATGTATTTATATATATATGTATATGTATATATGGGGTTATGGGAAAGGTGAGGCGTTATATACGCATAACCACCTGATCAGTTGGTATATTATGATATCGTCCTGGACGCGGGATATATGGATAAATGGATCGAGTTGTACGTTCCGCAGCAATATATTATATATATGGATAAATGGATCGGGCTGCACGTTCTGCAGCAATATAATATACTCATGGATCGAGCTGCACGTTCTGCAACACTATTGTCACGACCCGACTCGGGGCCGCGACGAGCACCCGGTGCTAACCCACCCGAGCACCCTCTTAGCTTACTCTTATACTTACATCTAGGTGAGCCACATAATTATACATGCATTTCCATTGATTCGTCAACTAGTCCCATATGGACGACCGCACATTTATATCATCATAGGCATTTATGCTACGTCAATATACATGGGCCAACGTGGCCGAAAAAATGATATACAAAACATAGGCCGACAAGGCCAAACACATCTACCCACACACACACACGTCTACGAGCCTCTAAGAGTATAACATATCACATTAGCGGAACAGGACCCCGCTATGCCCATAATTATATACACAAAAGAATGAGTACCCAAAATATATGGCTCCGAAGGAAATGGAGCTCTCTATGAAATCTCCGAATAGGCGGCTAAGGATCAAATCTGTCTCCCTGCGCACCTGCGGGCATGACGCAGCGTCCACAAACAAAAGGACGTCAGTACGAAGAATGTACTGAGTATGTCAAGCATGATCAACATCAATATAGAAGCATAATAGATATCATATGAAGATAGCATAGGAGGGGAGACAGTAATATCATCATCATGTCGCTTACTTGCATACATCGTCGTTCGTATCCCATAGTAATACTCGTACCATACTTGTGCTCATATTCGCATACATGTCCTTATCCGTATTCCTATACATAGTCTTTTCACATTCATATTCATATTATATACATAGTCACTTCATATACATAGCATTTACATAGCATACCCGGCCTCATGGGATCGGTGTCTTATACATACTTGGCCAACCAAGGCTCAAGGTCATACATACCTGGCCCTACCAAGGCATCAGGGTTATCCGTACCCTCTGCAGAGGTGTGCGCGCGTTTCGTAATCGTATACATACTTTATACATAGTCATATACATATAGTCTTACCCGGCATCATAAGCTCGGGGTCTTATTATAGCCCTTCATAGGCACACATACACATATATCGTAGCTCGTAAGCATCTCTAGTCTCATTTTACTCTCATCATCATTTCTATCCTCATCATTATCGTTACATTTACATTATAGACTTACTCGTCATACGAGGAACGTAGTATAAGCATAGTACATATCAAGGGTCGTGAGCTTATGAGCTCGGAATGTCAACCATGTGAAGACAACATACTCATATAGAGGAATTTAGGAATTTGGCCAAGAACCATGCCTTATGAAAGAATGGTTAGCCTTACATACCTTTCCGTCGAACTATTCTATGCTTGTACGTTCCCTTCCAATGCTAGCGTTTATACCTTTATTAATATCATAACAATGGCCATTAGTCATTCACATTATCCACATTATCTAGAATTCCTCAATTTGCCTCTAATTCACCCACATTCATGATTATAACTCCCATCTTCGTCCATTCGTCTAAAGTGTTTAGTTCATGATCTTAATACCATTTATAACACATTCATATCACAACACAACAACATTCATAACTCAATTCAAACTATTTCTCAAAATGTCACTATTCATCATTCATGACCTAGTTGACCACATTTTCTACAATCCATGTATTTTAATTCTCTAACACCTCAAACATCTTGTAAAAATCATGAATCTTACCTTAGAAGTTGTAGGAAAAAGCTTTGGTTGATAATACTCTTCTTTGAGCAAAACCCTAGTTTTTCTCCATTTGGATTTCTTGACTTGGATGATCCTTGATGATTCCCTTATCCTTGATTTACTTGTCTTAATGTTATGGATGACTTATAATCCTTGAAAACTCATAAAATAACTGTAGAGGGAAGTTCTAGAGAGAAGTGGTGTAATGTTGTAAATGAAATAAGACAAGTCTTGATCCTCACATTTAATGAATTGAAAAATCTGTGCTGGGTGAACAGTGGTCGTCCATGGAGGTTTACGGTCCGTTTTTCGGTTTACGGACCGTCCCTCGTGGTCGTTTTTAAGCTTAAGTAGAACCAGAAACTTTGGCCTGCATGCATGGTGATTTACGACCATGGTTTACGGGCCGTAAATCACTTTACGGTCCGTCCACCAGGTCGTATTATACCTCTTCCTCAGCTGGCAGAAAGTTGAAGTTTGGTATGCCAGTTTACGACCTGGCAGTTTACGGACCGTATACCAGTTTACGGTCCGTATTTGCACTTTATGACCACTGGCAGAAAGCTGAAGCTTTTGCATGGCAGTTTACGACTGCCAGTTTACGGACCGTATTGCACTTTACGGTCCGTATTTTGCAATATACGACCACTGGGCAGTTTTGCCAACTTTCAATTTTTCTCATTTCTCGACTTTTCATTCTAATCATCCACATCCCTTTACATACATTTCCCATGAAACATTATACACTCGCACTCCCCGCACACCTCATTAGTTCATTTACTTGCGTACCAACGGGAAATTTTCCGAGGTGTAACAACTATTATGGTATATATGTATGAAGAAGCTTTTACGAAAAGCTAAGCATGCATGGTATCTGCCTTACAAGGTAATCAGATGCTTCCTATGGCTTGTACCTTCCAAAATTTTATGGGACGTCTCTGATACTCCATTAATACTGTGAAGTACGTAGCATGCTCATGATCTGAAAGTGCGAGGTGTAACAAGAGGCATCACAATAGAAAGCGAAATCCTTACCTTTCATAGGTAAGGCTAGCATCAGGGCTGTAGCGAAAAGAAGCTTGAGCTTTTAAAAGTTCTCCTCACAATCATCCGTCCACTAGAAGGGAACATCCTTTTGAGTCGATCTGGTTAAGGATGACGTAATGGCAGTAAAACCCTTCACAAAGCGATGGTGATAACTAGCCAAACCCATAAAGCTACGAATCTCAGTAACAGTAGTAGGCCTCGTCCAACCTCTCATAGCCTCAATCTTCTGTGGGTCAACCATAATCCCATCCTTAGACACTATATGGCCTAAGAATGCTACAGACGCCAACCAGAACTCACACTTACAAAATTTAGCAAACACGATATGTTTCTTCAACAACCCAAGAACGGTACAAAGATAGCTCTCATGCTCCACTCCACTCTTGGAATACACTAAGATGTCATCAATAATCACGATCACAAAGGAATCAAGGAACGACCTAAAGATGTCATTCATCAAAGTCATAAATGCAGCCGGAGCGTTGGTAAGCCCAAATGACATCACTAAAAACTCATAGTGGCCATATCTCGTCCGAATTGCTATTTTCGGAATGTCCTCCGCCCTGATCTTTAATTGGTGATAGCCGAAACGCAAATCAATCTTCAAAAATACCGAAGCACCCTAAGCTGGTCAAACAGATCATCAATACGACGCATAGGACAATTGTTTCGAATAGTGACCGTGTTCAACTGGCGGTAATCAATACACATCCTCATAGTCCTATCTTTCTTCTTCACAAATAACACAGGAGCACCCCAAGGGGAGACACTCGATCTAATGAACCCCTTGCTCAACAGATCTTGTAACTGGTCCTTAAGATCTCTCAACTCGGCAGGTGCCATCTGATATGGTGGGATGAAAGTAGGATGAGTGCCCGGTTAAATGTCAATACAGAAATCAATGTCGCGATCGGGTGGCATACCCGACAGATCTAACAGAAATACCTCTGCGAACTCGCTCACAATAGGGATAGACTCAAGAGGTGGAGATGCAACAGTCGTATCGTTAAGATGCGCCAAATACGCTAAACACACCTTACTAACTAACTTCTTCAGCCGAAGGAAGGAAATGATCTTCTTTGGAGCGGGACTAGGAGTACCTTTCCACTCAAGCCTAGGAATGCCCGGCATGGCTAAGGTGACTGTCTTGGCGTGACAATATAAGATCGCATGATAGGGAGAAAGCCAGGGCATACCCAATATAATATCAATGTCCACCATATCACGAATCATCAAATCTACCCAAGTGTCATACCCTATAAAAGTAACCAAATAAGACCGATAGACTCGATCAATAACCACAGAATCTCCGACCAAAGTAGAAACATGACCAGGTAAATCTATGCTATCACAAGGCTAATCCCAACTAATGACATGAAATGCAACTACATATGAATAAGTGGATCCAGGATCAAATAACATAGATGCTGCTCTATGACGGATAGAAATAGTACTTGAGATCACATCATCTGAGCCCTCTGCATGGGGCCTACCAGGAAATGAGTAACAGTGGGCTCCACCACGCCCAATCTGAGATCCCTCTCTCGTACTCTGAGTACCACCTCTAGCTGGCTGGGACCTACCTCTAGAACCATAAGAAGTATCGCGGCCCGACTGAGCATCGCCTCTCTGAGAAGTCCTACCTCGACCACCAGATAGTACAGGAGTCCTAGACGGCTGATAATCCTGCCTAGGTCAGGGACATCTCCTTGTAACATGACCAACCTCTCCACAAGAGTAACATGTAAGAGGAGTCGAGTGCTGAAACACGGAAGCTGAAGACCCGGATAAAACAACCCTGTTTACTGGTCTGGAGAATGAACTCTAGGAGCTCTCTACCTAGGTGGCTCACTAGGGGAAGCCGGTAACGCTGAATGCAGGGAATGACCGGAATAGGGCTGAGGTGGCCTCGAAAACTGACTGGAGCCCCTCGAACCAGAATCCCCCAAAACTGCCAGTCTGACATGGCCTCTTGTCGCCAACACCAAAAGCACGGGACTTAGCGCCCTCAACCATAGAAGCATGCTTGATAATGGACTGGAAAGGAGCTCCCATAGACTCCATCTGAAGGCAAGGAATCTGTACAAAGCCAACTAGTCCTCCAACAAAGCGTCTGATCCTATCAGCCTCAGTAAGGATCAACGGAGTGGAATAACGGGCCAGATAAAGGAAACAGGTCACATCGGACTCCAAGGACGTACCCCTCTACCAAAGGTGTAAACACCGCTCCCTACGAGCCTCTCTCAAAGACTGGGGCACATACTTCTCAAGGAAGGCCCAGTAGAACTGAGTCCAAGTCAAGGGAGGAGAACTCTCTGGTCTGCACACCACGAAATACCTCCACCACGTCTTCGCGTTGTCGTGAAATCGGTAGGACACATAATCAACGTCGAGGGTCTCCACATACGGTGCGGAAACTCATGCATATCAAGAATAAACTCATAGGCATCCTCAAACGAAGTAACAAAGAACCTCGGTGGCTCTAACTTCCTGAATCTCCCAACCAGGTCTTGATCAGCAACAATCATAATAGCGCCTTCCATGGGCCTAATATCCTCGCTAGGGGGGGGTATCGCATCAATGCGAGGAGCCATAGCTGCGGCGGGATGTGCTGCCCGGGTAAGCCCCTACTCAGGGGTTTACGCCCCAACCCTAGTCTGTGAAACCCCGTCGAGAGTAGTAGCACCGGCGGTCGCTTGCGTGGCATCAAGGTGGAGTAGAAGCCTGGCCATCGTGTCATGTACGGCCTGGTCAGAAGTAACCTCGTGCTTTGTCCATGCTGGGGCCATGCCATCCTCTGCGGCTTGGTCTTTACCAGGCTGATACTCGAGCTTGGATGATGGAGATCTCTCTCGCTACTGGCCCACCGTAGGAGCTCTGCCCCTAGCTAGGGCAGCTCCGCAGCCTCGCGCTCTGCCGCGCCCTCTGGCTGTAGCGCACCCTCGGCTGCCAGTCGTAGCTGCGGGCTCTTGTACCTGACCTCGGGCCATAGTAGCTCGAGTCCTCACAATCTGTAAGAAAAGAGAATAGAGTTAGATACCAATTTGAAACAAGTAACATGAAGGGACGAAAGAAAGTGAGGTTTCCTAAATGTCCTATAGCCTCCCGCACATAAGTACGGAGCTCATCATACCAATCCGCGACACTCTACTAGACACGTTCTTGTATTGAAGACCGGGTAACCTAGGGCTATGATACCAACTTTGTCACGAGCCACTTAGCCTAGGCCGTGCAAGCACTTACCTTCGCACCTCAATAAGCGAACCCTCAACCCAACAATGAACCAATACATAAAAGGATGAAAATTAAGTAGTGGAATAAAACAAATACGTAAGCCTCCCGAAGTGCAGAAGGAAAATAAACACCCTTCAAGGTCTAGTCTGAATAATACAAGAGCATCTAAGGGGAAATAATACAATCTGGAATACTAATACATAAAATGTCTATGTCTCTAAAATAAATAGGACATATGATAAGAAAGTCTTTAACGTCAGCGGACGGCCCTGCTCACCTTGGAAACTAGAGCGAAAGCTAAATGCATCGATCAGCCATGGGTCACAGAAGTGGATCCGACTTGGTACTCTGCATTCATAAAAGAATGCAGCAAGTGAAGGTCAGTACAAACAACAGTACTGGTAGGTATCATCAGCCGAGTAAACATTGCTAACACAATCCAGAAAATAAAGCAGATAAGCAAGGAAACTAACAAGTATAAGACAATGCAATCAATTCCATTTATCCATCATCACCGGCGTAGAGCATCTAATTCCAAATTTTCCAAGTCTGAAGGTATCCATAATATCACAATACGACGCCAACATCATAATCAAGTCATAATGCAATGCAATGGATTAATGGTATGAGTGCAATGCAATGCCATGCAAATGCGGTGTGCACATGTACTCCGGACGGAAATATATACGTCTCGGTAGCACAACCCAGCGTGACTCGCGAAGTCTAAGGGCCACCCGTCCCCGATCTTTGCACAACAAATAGATAGGACCACGAGGGATTCTCACCGGCACTACCCTGGGGGACCCGCGGAGTCTATGCACTAACAACGATTTTGGAAATATCATCAGAATCGGCCATGTTACAACGATGTCGGGATGGATCATCGGACATCGGCCATCTCACAATCACTCAAGTAAAAGAGTTTATCCAATATCAGTTTCGCACGATCAACGATTCCGGAATTGATTCTCAGACATCGGCCTTCTCACAATCACTGAAGTAAAAGAGTTTATCAAAATATCAGTTTCACTCAATCAACGATACTGGATCATCACAGGGTATTGGCCATACATCATGAATGAGTGAGAATACGTGCAATGCGTGTATAAACATCAACAATCAAGTTCAATATCAGAAGTATCAACAATGGGGTACGCCAACAATGTATCATATTACAATACCTACAGTGGTTATGCCAATAATATATCAATATCACAATACCAACAGTGGATATGCCAACAATGTATCCGAACCACAAATACCACAGTGGGTATACCAATAGTATATCCAAATCAGGATGAATAACAGGATCTAATATCTACCAACAACTCATGGCTTCAAGCCGACATAATAGAACAGTCAAGCACAACACAACGAGGTGGCTAGTCCCAACGCACAACAGGGCCCAACCTAAGGCAATATCCAACCAAACTTCATACCCGAAGGTTCACATGCTGTCTCGGACAATATAATCTAAATATGTGCTTCGCTATACAAAGTCTCACTAAGGGTAAGCCATAACCTACCAGGATGGTCGAGCCGTAACACCAACAACTCACTATTTTGCCTTGCCTTTCTTCTGAACCTCAGAACCAACGTAGTCTAAGCACAATCGAAATCAAGATTAGAAATCATGAAGGCTGATACTAATATCGCTACTATTTCAATTAGATAAATTTCTAACCCCAAAAAATTAGGGAACGGGCCCATAAGGGCAAAATAGGAAATTTATGAACAAAATACCAAATTAAGTACTAGGTAATCATAACCCAACCACTAAGTGTTTATTTAAGTAAAGGATTAGCCGAATTTCTGATTTCAAGCAAAACTCCCAAATTGGGTATAAGCCCTAAGTATTTGATTCTGAAATTCAACGCTACAAGTGGAAGATATATGATTAATAAGCCTAGATTAGTCAATATCTAACATAAACATCACCAATTTATCATTAATAAGCCTAGGGAACATTTAGGGACAATGTTCTTCCAAAACCTCTTTCAACTCCCATCACCATGGGTTAATTAAGGGAAAAGGGGGAATCCAAGATGATTATGGTTAAAGGAAGAGTGAAGAAATAAGCAAGATTTACCTCCAAGATTCTCCTATAAATATCCCTAAGAACAGTTCCCTCAAGCTCAAATGTCGAAATGGGACATAATGAGGGTCTAAGGGCTTTTAACACTTTATTAATGTTACTAACTACCCGTCACCCGCCTTAGCGGTATTGGGACCACCCCAGCGGCACCAACCTAGCGGTCAACTGACCGCTTCAGCGGTCAATCCTAAAATGCTTGGACCGCTTTAACGGCAGGGTTACCGCCGCAGTGGTACCACTGCAATGGTGCTGGTGCAACCAAAGCGGACACCAGACACCAGAAAACTTCCTAAATTCCGCAATTGGATCCGATTTTTCGACTAGTTCCCGAGGTCATCTGCTCACATACCATACACATAGACATACAAAAAATGCGCCACGAACGCACTCGTTGCCTCAGAATTCCCAATGGAGGTCTCGTTCACCGAGGTAACCCCTAATACCTTAATTCTAATTTTCCAACCCAAGTCCAAAAATGCATCCAAGTGCATTGGGAAAGGAACCAAATACACACCGAAGTACTAAATGATCATCCAGACCTCTCAGAATTGACGGAATTTTGAAAAGGATCCGTTTACTCTAAAGTCAACTTCGGCTCAAATATTTTTCACTTTAAGCCAATATTTCCTAAAAGTTGCCCGCATCCGGTCTACACACCTCGGGAAATGTGTCGACGGACCCCTCGGGTCAAAAGTCAAGTAATCAATCCTCGGGAACTGGGAAAAATTCCCACAAGACTATAATGACCAAGTGGGTCGTTACAGGAGAACCCTGCTGATTTACTGCTTTATATCAAGCCCCATATCGGCTTCATCATCTTTGTAATCCCTTCAGGGAAGATATTTTTATTTGTTAAATGATGATTTTTTGGGGCAATGGTTCACTTTCACAAATGGCACTCTCATGTTTCAATCGATTAACAGAGCCTTAACTCAAAAAGTCTTTAAGAACGCGAATAGTATAAATATCTACAAATTACATGAATGCTTGCTACATGCTTCACATGCCTATTTGCTATGTGTGTTGTCATATATTAAGGCTTGAATACATTTGATCCGATGGTCTAAAACTACATAACAAAAGAAAAACCCAAAGTTTAAAACTTACCCAAATTTATCTCCATTAAAAGGTTAACTTACGATGACAAACCAAGGAGAACAAGAAACGCAGACCCTGGGAGAGATAGCTGAGATATTAAGAGACAAGGTGCTATAAATACAGAAGCACCTCCAAGAAATAAGGAGGAAAAATTAAGGAAGTGGACAGATTTCTAGATATGGTTGGGAATCCGCCAGAGGACATATCCCAAGAATAATAATATGGGAATGTCCCAGAAGGAGTAAGGGATTTAGTGTTGAACTATATACCTTTAGAGAGAAGGCTTATAACGCCTAGAGAGGGGACTTCGGGAGGGTGAATGAAAATCAAGGAGCTAGATCAAACCCATGGGTGACATAATTAGGCCCGCGAGAGGAGTTAGAGTCTCAACAGAAAGCCTCTGAACCCGTCGAGAAAGAGGAACCAGAAGAGGAAGAAGAAGAGCCTCAACATATGGAAGAGGAGGAATTAGAGCCCGTTGACATAGAGGCTGAGGGAGAGAAAGAACCATTTGAGATGTTTCCCGAGTTTTCAGAAGAGGATAATGATGCAAATAAGGAATCTGACTACTATGTCCCAACTAACGAGGGATCTGACTTCTATGCACCCTCACCCATGGTGGTACCTGCAACCTCCACTATGGCGTCAGAGAATTTTAGAATGCAGGCCCTTCTGGACCAGCCTGGTGGGGAGTAGCTTTCAAATCCCTTTCCTCCCCATTCAAAGTGGCTCCACGGCCCGTCACCTGTATGGAGGTATATGAAAGGATGGTTGTCATAGGAGTATCTTGCACCACTAAGGCTAGGTTGTCGCCGTCCGAGTTTGTGTACGCACACAAAAGGTGCCCGTTTCACCGCAATCAGGATGGTGATACCCTGAATAAGTATTTGGGGTTGAGGAGAAGAATTTGTAGCCTGATTGATGATAGGATCATTGGGACTTTGTAGGGGACACACACCCTACTAGTCTATGACCCTATTATCCCTGGAGAAGGAATCATTTCTACTACTCACATCTGACGGTATGATTTCACGATCTTCGAGGAGCCATACGCCCGAATATTCTTAACTCTGGCTAGTCTAAGAAAGATTAGACTCATGCAACATGCCCATAAACCCGCGCTATTAGGGCCCGATAGGAACAAGTTTTGCCTGTATCATACGGGAGCTATGGGGCACGACATAGAAGAGTGACACGCATTCAAGCTTGAACTTGAGCATAAGATCAGTACAGGAGAGATCTTGGTCATCTTACCACCACAGTACTGAGATGGAAGGAAAATGAGAGAGCGAGTTTGTAAGGGCAGCAACTCGCGAAACTATATTTTGGGTAGATATTAGGTGTCCCCATTTTTTGCACATAAAAAGTTGCCCCTTTCCCCATAAACATTGTAAGGAACCGCGCCGACCTGACGTCCCTATGGAGGGATATGTGGGAAGCCCTAGCCGGGCTTAGTCTGGGGATGTCTTTAGCTAGGTTTAGCCCAAAGGATATTTAGATAGCACATACATCCTTCTTTTGTAAAACGAACTACGATAGGGCCTGACTTCCCCTGGTGGGATACGTAGGCAGTCTACGTAAGACTCGGCCTTTGCGTAATATAAATTACAATCCCCTCACCCCCCCTCCCCCATTTGTTTGATTTCTGTAACAGGGAAGGGTTTGCCAAAATAAGTCAACCATAAAGGCCCAATGAACCAAGCTCCACCCAAACATCAAAGGCCCATAAACATCCAAACCTTTAGAACAAAGGATCAAAAGTGTTCAAGCTTAACATATGACTTTGTGTGCTATGTTTGCTTTAAATATCAATGTCTGATATCTTGCCTTTATATTTTTCATAAGTAACTAAATTTGTCTACCATTGAGTTATTCTTGTCTTATAGAACGAGGACGATTAGCATAGTACTGAAAGCTGGCATACTTCACAAGATCCAAAGTCGCGTAATCATCCCTCACAGACAAAGGCAAAAAGAAGATGACTGGTACCCCCGATAACGGAAATGAGCTCGCTCTCCATGA
Organism: Lycium barbarum; assembly: GCF_019175385.1. Classification (NCBI taxonomy): domain Eukaryota; kingdom Viridiplantae; phylum Streptophyta; class Magnoliopsida; order Solanales; family Solanaceae; genus Lycium; species Lycium barbarum. The sequence continues at coordinate 123,562,261 of NC_083337.1, read as the reverse complement.
CGGAAATTCCCAAGACCCATAAAAAGTATCATCTCAAGAAGATGTGATTGCAACATTATTGACTGCCGTTACAGCCCTCCAAGAAAAGGTGGCTAAGAATGAGGCAACCAATATGGGCAAGGATGCCTCGACAGAGGAAAGAAGGCCTCCTCCTCTATTCCCTTCGCTGAGCTCCCCAATGCCTGTTCATTTTCCTATATACCCACCAGGAACCATCCCACCTCCATTAAGCTCCACCAACCCAAACTATGCTGGTCCTTCTTAACGCACTCCTCCACCAACAAAATACACTCAAATCCCAGGGAACACTCACTCAGCTCCTTCTTACTAGGTTCCTCAGCCTGTTTTCATTGATCCGGTGAGCCAAGTACGTGCTCCAACTCCACCAAATGGGCAGACCACCACTTGCCCACTCAACCATACCACGCACCAAGTCTCATTCTTCAATCCCAACATCCCAAATGAATTCTCCCCAAGGCACAAAGAGCTAGATCATTGTGAAGAAATGGAAAAGGCCTGGAGGGCCGAACAGGATAAGCGTGAAAAAGATATGGAGAAAAAGATGGATGAATTACTGGAGAAATCCAACAGGTCCGCAAGAAAGGCTACCGGCCTAAGACATGATGACCTGTGCATACATCCGGATTTGGACCTGCTGGAAGGGTTCAAAATCCCAAAATTTGAGATGTTCAATGGGACAAGGAATCCCAGAGCACACCTCTGATCCTACTACGACCAATTGGTCAGAGTAAAGAAAAATAAACCTCTAATCATGTGACTATTCAGTCGTAGTCTGACCGGAGAAGCCGCTGAATGGTTCGCAACTCAAGATATGCGTCAATGGCACACCTGGGAGGACATGTCAGAATGTTTCATGGAAAGATTTCGCTTTAATAATGAAACAGTACCAGACCGCTATTACCGTCAAACAGAAATCAACAGAAAACTAAAGGGAGTTTGCCAGTAGGTAGAGGGCCGAGACAGCCCGTGTGCAACCACCAATGTGTGAAGGAGAGTTAGTCTATGTGTTCATTAGATCCCAGAAACCTGATTTTTATGACAGAATGTTGTCTATGGCTGGAAGACCATTTGCTGAATTAGTCAAAATGGGAGAGGCTATAGAAGATGGTCTCAAATTCGGAAAAATAGCTAGTGTCTTTAACAAGGCATCTGGACAAGCTACTGCAGGAATCTTTCACAAAAAGAAAGAGGACATGGCAAGCAAATCCCATATGCCAAACCCAAGCCCAAAAGAGCCGCAATCCTACCATATAACTACGCCCGTCATAAACTACTCCGTACCTGCCTATAATCCAACACCTGTGTATTACGCACAACCAAGCTTCACCATCACTGTACCGACTTACATGGCCCCGCCTAGTGTCCGTGTGTCCGCTCCAACTTACCAAGCACCACCGCAACAAAATTACCACCCATTACCAAATAACCCACTACAAGCATATCAACCACCTCAGAATTAAAAAAATGAACCACTGCCCCCCAACATATAATGCTTCACGCCTTGCTTTTGATAAGAGGCCAATAAGAGAATTAACAACACTTCTCTAACCTAGGGCTCCGCTCTTCAAAAGGTTATTGGTCGGAGGCTTGATCCAGAAGGTCCCCCCAAAGCCAACGTAATCGGGAAACAGATTTTACTGGGCTGATCAGACTTATGCCTATCATTCAAAGGGGAATGGGCACAGTACAGAGGACTGTATAAACCTTAAACATAAAATCCAAGATCTAATCGGCAAAAGGAAAATCATTTTGGAAACCCCAGCTCCTAATGTGAACACGAATCCATTACCTAATCATGGAAATAACGGAGTCCACATGATTGAGAGGAATGAGGACTGGAAGCCTATAAAGCATTGGTCCCAGGAACAGTCGAATCCCTGGAACACACATTAGCCTCCCTCATGCTCCAGGAGCACCCCAATTTCAAGGTTCTGATCCCAGCACCAGGAGCCACAAAAGCTACATCAAGGTTAAGAACCTTGATTCGAGAGCCCGTGGTAGCACGGATAACATAACAAATTACTATCAGATCCAAAAGCTAATCACTGTACAAGCAGCCATGGCTCAGGGAATGACCCGCTCGGGGAGGTGTTACACTCTTGAAGAGTTAGCTCAGAATGCTATAAGGAAACACCGGCACAAATATCATTATTACCATTGTTGAGCATTTGAAGAAAACACCATCACAAATATCAGTGTTATCATTACTACCCAGCTCCCTATCACACAAGCAGGCTCTTATGAGAGTGTTAGATAATGTACACGTGCCGGCTGGAACGAGCAGCGAAGACTTGGCTGAATTGGTATCCCACGTCATTGGAGAACACAAAACCTGCTTCTCAAAGAGGAGTTTCCAGCAAAAGGGACCTCTCACAATAGGGCTCTTAATATCACCGTGGAATGCAGAGGCAAGGCCATAGGGAGAGTGCATGGTGACAATGGATTATGCCTCAATATCTACACCATTATCAAAATAACACAGCTCAGCTACGATATGAGCAAAATCCGCCAGAGCGGGACAAACGTCAGGGGGTTCGATGGATCCCAAAGTGATTTACTAGGAGAAGTAGACCTACAGATCCAAGTTGGACCTGCCTCTTTCACAACAGAATTTCAAATTATGGCAATCACTGCCAACTACAATATGCTCTTGGGTAGACCCTAGATACACTCCGCTGGCACAATCCCATCAACTCTGGACTATGCCATAAAATTTGAATGGCAGGGACGGGAAATTATAGTGGCAGCTGAGAAGGATATTCAAAAGTATCCTTACAATATCGTTTCTCTGATTGAAGGAATCCTTACTTACCAAACTTTCATGTGGTGGAATACATTAGGGCCGCTCATGCAGAGGAAGAGGTCGATACATCTATGCCAGTAGTCTACAAGATCATTGCTTCTACCATGCTGAGGAATGGTTTTGAAATAGAAAAAGGCTTGGGAAGGGACCTCGAAGGGATAACAGAGCCTATGACAATCACAAAAGAAAACTACCAATTCGGTCTGGGGTATACTCCCAGTGAAGATGAGCTCACAAAGGCTATCAGGAGAGAACCCAGAGAAAGGAGTTTACCTTATCCAATTTCGGCTCTACACCAGTCATTCCCCAGAAAGATGCCGATACTAAATGAAGAAGGAATTAGCAAGGGTCTCGAGTCACTGTTCTAAGAAGAGGGATGCTACGCGATTATTGAAGAAAGCCAGGAGATGCTCGCCATACGCAGTCTAAGGCCGGGAGAGCGCCTGAACAATTAGACATCCACCCCCCTCTTGGCTCCTAGGTAGAGAGATGATTTTTCCTTAAAACCTTTTGCTAAAAGTGGCAACATCGGCTGAGGCCCGAATGATCACCTTTTCTAAATTACTTCATGTGTTTAAAATAGAAATGGTCTGACGTTGTTCCGAACCAAGATGACAGTTGTAATCAATTGCTCTTGAATTAATGAAAAACCTCAATCTACATAAAATTGCAATTCTTATCAGATAATAATATTGAATTTTTTAAAATTAATTGCACTTAACGAGCAATAATAAACCTAACTTTACTTTGCCTCACCTTTTCAGTAGTAACCATAATAAAACAACCGAAAATGTCATGACGTGTCGTAAAACGAATGAGGAATACAGACAACAGGAATATGAGGAATACGATGAATCGACAATGATGCTAGAGGTACTGGTAGAAGAATTGGAAGAATTAGAAGAAAAGCCAAAGCCGAATATGGATGAAACTGAGGTGGTCAACCCTGATGACGAAGAGGATGTCAAGGAGACACGAAGCAGCGGTCACTTGGGAGCTCCACAGAAAGAAGAGCTCATAGCTCTGTTAAAGGAATATGTGGATGTTTTTTCCTTGTCATATGCGGATATGCCAGGATTAAGCACTGAACTAATGTCCCACATATTACCTATTAAGGAAGGCTTTGCTCCGGTCAAGCAAAAGACCCGGACGTTTAAGCCGGACATGAGTATTAGGATAAAGAGCGAGGTAGAGAAGCAAATCAAGTCTGGAATAGTGGAGGTGACATCCTACCTGACTTGGGTGGCCACCATAGTACTAGTATCTAAAAAGGACGAAAAGATTTGAATCTGTGTAGACTACCGAGATCTCAACCGGGCCAGTCCGAAAGACAACTTGACTCTCCTAAACATCCATATTCTAACAGACAACTGTGCCAAACATGAGCTGCAGTCATTCGTGGATTGTTTCGCCAGGTACCATCAAATACTCATGAGCATAGAAGATGCTGAAAAGACAACCTTTATTACCCCTTGGGGAGTCTACCATTACAGGATAATGTCGTTCGGCCTCAAAAACGCCGGCGCCATGTACATGAGACATATGACCACTCTGTTCCATGATATGAAGCATCGAGATATTAAAGTCTATATGGACGATGTCATCATAAAATTAAGAGAAAGCTTGGAACCTACCATGCACTTGCGCAAGTTCTTTGAAAAACTTCGCAAATTCAATCTAAAGCTGAACCCTGTAAAGTGCGTGTTTGGAGTGCCTGCAGGTAAGTTTCTAGGATTCATAGTCAGTTGTAGGGGTATTGAACTAGACCCTACCAAGATTAAAGCAATTCAGGATTTACCGCATCTCAAAACCAGGAGAGAAGTCATGAGCTTCTTGAGAAGGTTGAACCATATTGCACGGTTCATAGCCTAGTCAACTGTGATTATAGAGCCAATCCTTAAGTTAGTCAAGAAGGACCCTCCCACAATTTGGATGGAGGAGGCATTTAATAGAATCAAGAGATACCTTTCCAATCCTCCCATCTTGGTACCGTCCAGGCCAAGAAGTCCTCTGTTACTGTATCTGTCAGTATCAAAAAAAGCTTTCAGGTGCATGATCGCCCAGCATGATGAGGAGGGAAAAAAGGGACATGCCATCAACTATTTGAGCAAGAAGTTCACTTCCTGCGAAGCGCGGTATACGCTCGTAAAGAAAACTTATTGTGCTTTGACTTGGATTGTCCAAAAACTGAGACACTACCTATCAGTGTTTACCACTCACCTTATATCCAGAATGGATCTGCTGAGATACATCTTCCAGCAACCAATGCCCATAGGAAAATTGGCTAAATGGAAGATGCTACTAAGAAAGTTTGACCTAGTGTACATAGTACAAAAGGCAATCAAGGGACAAGCTCTAGCGGATCTGCTGGCAGAAAGTCCCGTCAATGATAAACTGGAACCATTACGGACTTTCTTCCCAAATGAGAAAGTGATGGCTATAGAAGAAGAGGTGGCAGAACTATACTCGGGCTAGAGACTGTTCTTCGATGGAGCAGTCAACTACAAAGGATCAGGCATTGGGGTGGTGTTAATATCAGAAACAGGGAAACACTATCCAATGGCTGCAAAACTCAACTTTAGATGTACCAACAACATGGAGGAATACGAAGCATATATCCTCGGCCTCAGGATGGCATTGGACATGAACATACATGAGTTGTTAGTAATCGGGGATTCCAATTTGCTCAAAAATCAAGTAAAAGGAAATTAGGAAACCAAAAATGAAAATATATTCCCATATGTGAGTCTAGTACAAAGATTGTGTGGGAGATTTAAGAGTATTGACCTTAGGCATACCCCAAGTGCTCAGAATGAGTTTGCAGACGCATTGGCTATAACAGCGTCTATGATCCAGTACCCTGAGAGTACCAATATTGATATAGTAGTGATCACACTGAGAGAAGAGCAAGCTCACTGCGCCCATGTCGAGGCCAAGCCGGATGGCCAACCAGGAGGCCTACCTGGAAAAATGAGAGTATCCCCCAAAGTGTTCAGCAAATCAAAAGAAGACCATCAAGAGGTTAGTTAATGGTTTCTTCTTGAACAAGGAAGTGTTGTACAAAAGGACCCCCGACCTCAGATTGCTCGAATGTGTGGAAGTTGAAGAGGCTACAAAATTACTGAAAGAAGTGCACGCAGGGGCATACAGACCCCATATAGATGGATTTATCCTTGCTAAGAAAATCTTGAGCACGGGATATTATTGGATGACCATGGAGCACGACTCCTATAAAATCGTACAAAAGTTCCATTAGTGGCAGTTACATAGAGATCTGATCAAAGCTCCCCCCACAGAATTACATGCAATAAGCTTGCCCTGGCCTTTCGTTGCATGGGGAATGGACGTCATAGGATCCATCGAGCCTCCAGCATCTAACGGATATTGTTTCATCTTAGTCGCCATAGATTACTTCACTAAATGGGTTGAGGCAACTTCTCACAAATCAGTGACTAAGAAAGTCGTGGCCAACTTCGTCAAAAACAATCTAATATGTCATTTCGGTGTGTCGAAATCCATCATCACAGATAATGGTGCCAATCTGAACAACCATTTGATGAAAGATATCTATGAGTAATTCAAAATCACCCACAGAAACTCTACTGCCTATCGGCCGCAGATGAATAGAGCCGTAGAGGTTGGCAACAAGAATATTAAAAGAATCCTGAGAAAAATGGTCGACAAATACGAGAATTGGCACGAGCAGTTGCCTTATGCTTTGTTGGGATATAGAACGACGACTCGAACTTCCACTAGAGAAACCCCATACCTTCTTGTTTACAGTATAGAAACGGTTATACCCGCAAAAGTGGAAATCCCTTCACTCAAGATCATCCAAGAGGCAGAGATGAAAGATGCAAAATGGATCAAAAATCGTTATGAACAATTGGCCATGATAGAGGAAAAAAGAATGGTGGCAGTATGCCACAAACAGCTATACAGACAAAGGATGTCTCGAGCTTTCAACAAGCAGGTCAAAACTCGACTCTGCCAGATCGGACAACTTGTACTCAAGCGAGTCTTCCCTCAGTATGAGGAATATAAAGGAAAATTCGCGCCAAACTGGCAAGGACCATACATGGTCAGGAAAGTACTCTCCAGATAAGCCGTAGTCCTAGCCGAGATAGACGAACAAGAGTGGCCCAATGCCATCAATACAGACGCGCTCAAGAGATACTATGTTTAGGATCCCGTTTGCTGGTAATTGCATTATTATTTCCTTGTATTCATACCTTTTGGTTGTAATCGTACTCTGTAATAGAATAGGAGAAAACAAACCATCTATGTAATGAACTACGCAAGGACCTGAATTCCCCAAAGTGGGATACGTAGGCAGTCCATTTCGGACCCGATCACTTTATTAGTAAAACCAAAACTCACTTACTTTTTTCCGAACTATGTTCGACCATAATTCCTACTGTGATAGGATATGTAGGCGCTCTCGAGCTCGATTGTCACAAAAGAAAACCAAGAAACCCCAGGAAACCATAGAGACGATAAGGTGGGAAAAGGAAACAAGATCAAGCTTGTAAAGTTCGGCACAAGAATCAGATAGCATCAATCCCTATCAGAAACAGTCAACAAAGAAAGAGACAAAGTAAAGCAATAGACTGGAGCAAAATTTTTGAGGGGACCTAAACAATTCCTGCATAGCAAGACAAGACGAAGACCACTCACAGCAAGTCCTGAAATCGGGGTAGAATTTTCGAGAAAGATTCTACCAGTACGAAAGTCAAGAACCATACATCCGGGAAGAACTAGAAAACCTCGTTCTAAAAAACACAAGTCATAACACATAAAATGAACAAACATTTACTTTAAGGAAAAAAAATATTAACATGCATTTTATAAATTTTTACTGTGAATTTTCAAAAATAAATGTAGCATAATTACATCCTAGAAACATCTCTCGAAATACCAAGCCCAAGAGGGTTTGAAGGAGCATCAAAAGGAGACACCAGACAGGAAGACAACCACACTAATCGGCTTCTTAGGAAACTCATAATTTTTCTATGGATGTAGGTTTTTCACCACCAACCGGCTTGCTTACAGCAAAGGCAGAAGGAAATATTAGCCTAATAGAGGGAGACTAAAAGGGTCACGACAAAAAAGGGGTAATAAAGACGCATCTGGCCGCAAGGGTCACAGAGCAAATGAGCATAAAAATGAATTTGACAACAATGGTCACACAAAGAATGGACAGCAAAGAAATAGTTGACCAAGAAGGTCACAATTGATGAGCACAAAGACACATACGACCAAAAAGGACATGACAAGGACGAAAGGGAATATCGGGCTGCAAGGGTCAACAGCCAATACATTGGACGAAAGAAAGATTATCCAGCCACAAGGGCCCTATTTGTCATCTGCATGCCAAGAGGGCCATTCATTTACTTTGCCTTGAGGGCCATTAATTTATTTAAATTTCCAAGAGGGCCATTCATACAAACTGCCAAGAGGGCCATTCATTCAAACAAGCCAAGAGGGCCATTCATACAAATTGCCGAGAGGGTCATTCATACAAAATGCCAAGAGGCCCATTCATACAAACTACGAAGAGGGTCATTCATTCAAACAAGCCAAGAAGGCGATTAATACAAACTGCCGAGAGGGCCATTCATACAAACTGCAAATACGACCTTTCATTCAAACAAGACAAGAGGGCCATTCATTCGAATTGCCAAGAGGGCCATTCATTCAAACAAGCCAAAAGGGCCATTCATACAAAGGGCCATTCATTCAAACAATCCAAGAGGGCCATTCATCTAAAATTCCGTGAAATATATATGCATATTTTAAAACCCAGTGAAAGGCACACAGCTGCCAGAAAGAATCCGGCTTGCCAAGCTAGATCCAGACAAATTAGGGAGAAAACGTGAAACTTTTTCTTACGCAGCCGGTCAAAATAGGGTGCCCATGATAGTCAAGCTCTTCGGCTAGGATTTGTAAGCCATCCAAACTCATACTCAGCCACAATTTGTCTTGTTTTTATTTTTTTTCTAAAAAGAAAAAAAATCGCGACCGGTCGGACACACACTGGGAAATCTGAAAGTATTCCTGCATAAGGGACATATTTTTCTCCAGCGAGCCGAACTACATGTGACCTGATTCCTAGAGACTAGGTAGGCGAACTCCAGACTAGAGGGTCGGTCACATTCTAATAGTTGTCCGGAATGAACCTCAGTCATAACACTGAGGGTCTCAGGATTTTCCTTCTGAATCACTTAAAAGTAATCAGTTGCGTTGAACTATATGTGACCTGATTCCCAGAAACTAGGGATATGTAGGAGAACTCAAGACTAAAGGGTCGGTCACATTCTAATAGTTGTCCGGAATGAACCTCAGTCATAACACTGAGGGTCTCAGGATTTTCCTTCTGAATCACTTAAAAGTATCAGTTGCGTTGAACTATATGTGACCTGATTCCCAGAGACTAGGGATATGTAGGAGAACTCAAGACTAAAGGGTCGGTCACATTCTAACAGCCGTCCGGAATGAACCTCAGTCACAACATATATATGTATACAAAAGAAAAAGGCCCCTTTTTGATTTCTTAAAATATGGACCGAGTCCAGCCCAAACCAGGCTGAGACCCGGCCCAAATCACTAACAACATATAAAGGGTTATAACCCCACCTTAATTTCATTTTTCAGTTTTCCAAACAAACCCTATACCCACTCCGTTTCTGCCTCTTCCTCTTATGCGTAACCCTAGTGCCGCCTTTAGTTTTCCATCTTCTTTCTCCGTCGAAAATGGAAAATTTACAGAGTGTAGCAGACGAATACAGCTATTTCATGTTCATTATGGTGAAAACATTTAATGTTTCACTCGATTTCGCGATTTTTAATCCAAACACGGTAATGAATCGTATTTTTTCTTGATTTTTCTCTATTGTTATGAGATTTACTTGCTTTATTGTTGTACCTTGCTTAATTTCCATTGGTTGTGGTTGAAAGGCCTAGATCGAACCAAATGAAGTTCATATTTGGCCGTTCATGTGGTTAAGAAGTCATTTGAGACATAAATTTGATTTGAAGGTTCATTTTTAGGGGAATATATTTGTCCCACATCGATGGTTCTAAGAGTTAAATAATTTTTTGGGGTAACCCTATCAAATAAATAGAACCCCAACCCTATCACACAGAGGAGGTCCCTTTTTGGAGAGAAAAAGTCTGACTTTTTGAAAGTTAAAAGTTTTAAAAGAGTTTTAGAGTTTAGAAAATTGGAGAAATTTAAAGGAAGGCTGAAAACTTCGAATTTCAAGCCTCTATGACGAATTTGAGGTCTTTCTAAGTTTAAAATTTTTATTTTTTCTTTTGTTTTGAGTCTGTGTGGCTGAATATGGTCTTGGAAGCACAAAGGGCTTTCAAATTGGTTTTTGACCGAGGCTGCACCATTAAAAGGTAATATTCTATCCTTTATTTATTTATTTATTTATTTTGGTACTGCTTAGTAGTTAGTTTTCTATGATAGTGGCTTGTTGATGTTAGTTGATTGTTGTGTTGCCTTTTGGTTCAATTAAATGAATGTACAACTTGGGTGATGTTAAGGCTTATTAGTTTGTTCAGATGCGAAGATTACTTCCTTTGTTTTCATAGCATGTTTGACATTAATAAGCAATTATTGATGTGACTGAGTGTATGAGTCTCAAATAGTGTATTGTTGTTTCTATAGATGTGGTTGGAACAGACTTCATGTATTATATTGGATATTGAGGTTCCCTATTTTGACTGTTCAATACTTAAATATGGTAGGAATGTGATATATATGAGTTATGATAGTAATCTAGAGAACTGTTAAACCAACACTGATCCTATTTGAATGCAGTAGAACATTAAAGTACTGTGATGATCTATTTGAAGCATTTAAGGTAGTTGTTTTTTCTTGAATAAGACTATGACTTTTTGATTTCCTAAATCTGTTCTTTCATAGGCCTATATACTTGTTTAATGTAAACTAGATAACATGAAGTTTTGATTGGGATAAAATTAGAGGAGATGATATTTAGGCTAGAACAAAACTTAAGGCACCCATGTATACTTATGGGAGTTCTTGATAGGTTTAAGGCATTGGAATTAGGATAAGTGAGGTCTGTTTGCATTTATGTGGGTCTGAATCTATCCAAGTCTATTTTAATGTGTTTGAATTAGTCAGAATAATTCTGAATAGTTTTATATCATGCTTTAAAGGTAATTTTGAAGCAGCAATATCTTAGAATATGACAGAGAAGTCTAAAGAATGAAGTTTTGGGATTCAAGTTCACTCATGAGATAACAAGTTCTTAAATGGTCCATTATTAGTTAATAACGGTCCATAAAGTTGTAGATATCATTTAAAATGAAGTAGAATACATATATGCTACTAGCAAGATTATGTGCCATGTTTGTTTTATTTGAATAGAGTTTATCCTTGACATTCTTATTAGCAGACTTTTCTTCTTTTATATATATGTGGTTCATGCTTGAAATTTCAAAAGGAGTCTAAAAGGATTTTTAAACAAAAATGAGTCTTGATGTGCCTTTAACTGTTTGAAAATGATTGATCAATTGGAAAGGAGTTGTTTTGAATATGAGGGTTGATGTTCAGTCTGAACTTAAGAATTTAAGTGATTTAAATGTTCAACTTTCTCAAATGTTAGTGTCTAAAGGGATTCAACCAGACTTTACATAGTTAGGATCCTAAATCTGAGTTGATTAGAACCTGTTAACTTATGTGATCAATTAGGGGTCTAGATGAAATTTATATTAAGGGGGCAGTGTCAAACCACTCTTGTCCATAAGTTTTTGGTGAATGACATTAGGTATGGGAATAAGGTAAAAGCGGCTGGGGTTGCTTTGGGAGAGTTAAAATTGAGCTTAAGCATGAACTGGAGGTAGTGACCAGTGGGGCCTTTGATCCCTTTTTACAGGAAGTAAGGATCAGGAAAGGGATGGTGAGGTGATGACCTCATCCTATCCTGTTCCTCTTTCATGATGAATGTGTTTAAATCTTGTATGATGCATTTATGTATGGGCTTGTTTATGTGAGAACTAACTTTGGTTTGAACATAGGAAAAAGGCATTTAGTTCATCTAAGGTTCGTAAGAACCTTTTGTCCTTTAAACCTAACCTGTGACACCTGGACTTCAATGGACATTGTGGCATAACTTAGATTAAAAAGGTAGAATTATGCTCTGTCTTATAAGGTTTGATCCTATGCTGTTAGAATTATTCAGAATCCTATCATGTATAAAATCCTGGAGATGAAATAATTAAGTATTATATCTATGCTCTAAAAATTGAATAGTGTTAGGCATGAATTTGTTTGATCTTGTTATTTAGAGACATGATTGAATATTCTTAAAGGTAGTGTGAACCACTTGGCTTAGGGTGGTCTTTTCAAGACAACTCAAAGAGGGGGCAGGGAAGAGTCAAGCCCAGCTTGACAGTATCTACCCCCCAGATGAAAGCTGTCATGATCAGCCTATGAACCATGGGTCACTTTTGTCTTGAGAGAATCTTGGCTTTCCTTAAATCCCATCATATTACCAAAGGGTTGGAGATAAAAAGGGGGTTAGGAAAATTAGTTTGTGTAAAGGTCTAGAGGTATTTTAGGAAGTCAATAATAAGGAAACTGGTTGTTTCTAGAAGGTGATCTTTGACTTCTTTTATGGAAAGAATGAGAAGTGAACTAGTTTAAGATTATTGATAACAAGTGTCCTGTTAGGAATTTAGAGAGTCTGAATATGTAAAGATTTGTTTTGAACTTCATGCCATTTTTTTTAGGATTGTTGACATATATAGTAGTGACAACTTATATTAAATTTTATGGTAAATGTGCTCTTATTAATATTACTAAAATAAAGTCGACTTTCTGAGGTCCTTTACTGAGAATATGAAATTGTATAGTCTCAATGTCACTTGGTGTTATTTGGTCCAGACTTCTTGGTGCCCCAATCCTGTTTTGTATGATTATTAGTCCTAGAATTTCCTCTTTGTCCATACCCTTCTATTGTGCTTCTGTGATCACATTAAGCAGTTCTAATTTCCTGCTATAAGGAATGTTGACATATGAAGTTGATGAATCACCTATTTGGTGTGTATAAGAGTTAAAGTTAGCCCTTAATTAACCTTCGTTTTTTGTCCTTGAACACTGATTTTAAGGGACAGGATTCAATTAAGCATGGGATAACCTTAAGACCCAAAGTTGAACACATAAATGGGTGGATATATATAGAATCTATACTAATTAATAAAGGAGAGGGAGTATATACACTTGGTATACACATCCCATGTGTATATCATAGGTAGACTGTGTATATATGTATAAGAAAATAAGCCAATCATAGGCAATATGTATATGCAAATAAAAGAGTATGATTTGTTTATGCCACTTATTTGACTAAGTACCTTGAAACTGTCATATTATTTTATATGCCTCATTGTATTACCATACTTGCCTCAGCCTTTGTCATGATTTTGAATTTATTTTAATGTTACTTGTATGAAAACTACTCCCCGTGAGATAATGCTTGTGCACAACTTTGAGACTTTGATTGTATACTATGGCAATGCTGGGTTTTGAGAGTTTGGGGAGGTTTGGGGGATAGGTCTATCCACTCCCCAATATCCAGCCATGCCTGGGGTTCATGAAACCCCTTGGAACTTGTGCGGTGACGGGAACAAGGGTGGTGACAACCTTTTCCCATTGGTATGGTATGATTTGGAGTTTCTAGCGAAGCAATAGTGTGTGATCAAGTCTTTAGTTGTGCACTTGCAACCTAATGGGGTGTACATGTATATGTATATATATGTATAGTTCGGATAGTACTAGGACAATCAAACATATACTAATTCGATTCCTTTTCTTTTTTCCCTTCTCGTACTGCACGGCCATTTGGGCTAGAGTCTAACCAGCCTGTTGGGCCAAAGGCCCAATAGGAATATTCTTTCTAAAAATTGTTAAGTCCAAGAAAGGGAAAGGGAAACTAGTATTATTGAAGGCCCAACCATGGGTGAGAATGGCATGAAGGCCCAGCCATGGCTAAAAATGGTCTTTTAACGGGTTTGGTACACCCCTAACACATCTCATTTTCTCCTTAAATTTCAGCATGCAAGTTTCCTTTTTTGGTTGAAATGTTGTATTTGTATGATTATAAAAAACTCACATTATTATTGGAATCCTTTATATTTAGACTAGGCATCTTAGGTGAACGGTGCATATGCCGTTTAGTTTATGCCCCAACGCGATTTTCAAAAACTCGGATTAATATAAATATTTTCCAAAAGAATAAAAGCGGCTAAAAACAGTAAGAGGAAATAGAGGATTAGTTTCGTCCTACTAATATATACACGTTGCTATCTTTTTTCTAAAGACAAGGCTTAAGCTTTTAAACTAGAAAAAAACGTTTTCTTAGTCACAAGTTCAGTCTTTCTCTTTGTCTAAAAAGGTTCATTTTGAGTCGGACAAAAAATAGGCTTCAAAATGTATGGAAATATCATGCTTTCAAAATGAGTTCTTTCCTTTTCAACTGCAAACCAATTGGAAAATGATTTCTAAAACACATGCAATGTGTGGCATATTTGTATCAAAACATACACGTTTTTCTGGAAATAATTCGAGTAAGCATTAGCGTTTTTTAGGGCTAAGGCCCATCTCAAAGATTAGATTTTTAGGCCCCATTTAACCAAATTTTTCAGAAAACAAAAAAAAAGATAAGTGCAAATATGCTTTGGGCATAGCCAAGTAACTGAAGAAAAATGAGAGATTTTGGGCCAAGATCCAACAGACCTTAATCATTTTGTAGGAAAAAGAGTATAAATTTGGGCCTAAGCCCATGACAAAAGCGTTATTCCTATGTAATTTTTACTTGACATAACTTACTATATTACATATTTATGGAACATAACTATACTTTTTAATAATTAATTTTAGTAGCTATAATATTATATTTTTACAACTTATAGCTGCGCACTTTTCTACCAATTAACTTACCACTCCCCACACCCCTATTTTTTAGCTGAACACTTTCTCTCTCCCCCCTTTTCCTAAATATACACGTTTTTAACTCCCCATCTCCCCTAATTTCGTGCTTTTCAAATCAGTTTCTGATTTCATTCACTTTCTTTTTTTACTCTGTATTAACTGTTCTTTAATTTCAACCTTTTACCCCCAAAATTCAACTCTATTTCCTAAAATATGTAAGATTCTCTATTATTTTTGCTTTTTAAACGAAGAATATATATTTGAATTCATCTGTTGAAATATCGAATTCAAGTTGAGTTCATAATTGAGGTAACAACGTTTTCACTGCAACTTTTTTTTTTTATTTATTTTTCTGAAATTTTGAAAAATATAGTCAAAATATATGAAAAATATATCTGAAATATATAGTCAACAGAAACCAGAATAAGTAATATTGAACATATTAATCAAAATATAATTAAAAAATATAGCCACAATATAGTCACAATTGAGTTCATAATTGAGGTAGCAACGTTTCCTTTTTTTCTGAAATTTTTCTAAATATAGTCAAAATATATGAAAAATATATCTTAAATATAGTCAACAGAAACCAGAATAAGTAATATTAAACATAATAATCAAAATACAATTAAAAATATAGCCAAAATATATATGAAAAACAACTAAAAGTTTCAGAAAAAAAAATAAAAATAAAAAGTTGCAATTACACGGTGAAACGTGTAATTCAGTTGATGAACAAATCAAGCTTTGCATGATTTATGGAACATTAAAAAGAGATTTTTTTTTAGTTATATTTTGGGGAAAAATATGAAGAGAGTTTTTGAATTCAAATTTTATGTGAATGATTAGATGTTGAATGAGATATGTGATTAGATATGGAAGAGAATGAGATTTGCGTGATTTATGGAACATTGAAAACAAATTTATGTTTAGTTTTGTAAAAGATTTTTTTTCCTTAAATAGAGGCATTATTTGCTCAACAGTTCCGTGTATTTAGTCTATATTTTGGTTATATTTATGCGACGCGTCCAGGACCTAAATATAGGAAAAACCAGCTACGAATTGTAAATAATGAACTTGTAGTTATAGCTTGTTAGAAGCAGCTAAAAGGTAGCTATTTGTGAAAATTTTACTATTACTATATCATAAACAAATTGGTTCTTAATAAAAGTTCCAGGATCAAAAATTAATTTTTATTATATAAACAAACTCTTGTAAATTAAATCCGCGTAAACTATTTATAAATAAGTAAAGTGTTAGATTAGGATGTTCTAAAAACGTATTAAACGGATCAATCCAGACCATGTGTAAGTCAAACATGAACAAATTTATTTATCCTAAACTTTTAAAAGACTTTTTACCATTACAAAAACTAACATTATCCGTATATATGAAAGGAACTAATTATATCCAGATATTATCCAAACCTAAATACCCTATATGTAAAGGGAATATATTCAATTCTTTTAAAAAAATGATATGCAAAAATGACAGACCTTTTTCGGGAAAATAAACACCAAATAAATAGCTCATGCAAATACTCACACATTGGAATTCGAAGGTCAACCGTATAGTACGGATCCTTAATATTAGTGTGCCTAACACCTTGCCTAGTGGATCACCAGAACCCTTACCTAGAACTTTTGATTAAGAAGGATTTTTCATGGTGTATGAATAAACCCTTCAAAACTGGTTTTCCTAATTTCCTAATAATTAAGTGGCGACTCTTTTAATAAAAAGTCCAAAAGAGCACCAACGATTTCGAAGTAGCTTTTCTGAGCGCTAACCCGCCCACGAAAATGCGAACCGTTACAAATGGCGACTCTGCTGGGGACTTAAATTTTCTAACCATAAGGATTCCAATATAATGTGGGTATATTTGCTTCAACTATTTACGTGTTTACTTTCCCGCAATTATCAACTATCATTGCATGCATATCATAACTCCGCCACTCTTGGCATTTATTTTACACTTTGTTCCAAAGGTGACTTCGCGGAGCACGCGGCCGTACCTTCACTATAAAACCAAAATACTTCTTTTGGAGCTGTTATGAGATGGGTTTGGTCCGTGGTTGTCCAACAGCCCTAACGGTTCAGCCCCAATTGTCCTCTCGGGTTCCCGTTCTTTTGTGAAAAGCCCACTCTAGTGAAACTAAGATAGAGCTATGCCAAATCCCTACTGAACTAGAGCATTCATACCTAGACGAGCTTTGGGTATCTCAGACCTACATAAAGCTCATTAAGAGAGACCACCCTGTGTTCAGACGGTCTATGACCCGAAGAACACCGCATCTTATTTATGTGTTGTGTGGAAGCATGTTTTGTGACTATGTGATGAACCATTGACCCTATGGGGATGGGGGAATCTTAACTGTGCTCTGTTTTTGTAGATGGAAGACCATATTGGAATTCGAAGGTCAACCGTATAGTATGAATCCGTAATACTAGGGTGCCTAACAGCTTCCCCAGGGGATTACCAGAACCTTTACCTAGACCTTTGGATTAAGAAGGATTTTTCACGGTGCATGAATAAACCCTTCAAAGCTGGTTTTCCTAATTTCCTAAAAATTAGGTGGCAACTGTTTTAAAACAAAGTCTGAAAGAGCACCAACAATTTCGAAGTTGCTTTTTTGAGCGCTAACCCTGCCCATGAAAATGCGAACCATTATAGGTGTCTTTGCCCAATAGCTATGACTTGCAGGGGACCCATCGTGTTCATGTACCCTCGCTCCGAAATCTTACGTCGGATCACGAGCTTGTAACTTAGGCCACATCCTCACCCCCTGTCAAATGTGTCCGAAATCTAGGTCACATCCTCACACCCTTTCAAATGCGCCTTTTCATATATATATATATAGACACACACACACACACACACCACTTTTAATGAGCGATTATCAAGTAGTATATCATTTTAATCAGGAAGATCATATTAACTTCTTACCACAATTGTCATCAAATTATAGATCACCACACATCAAGTAATAGCATTTAGCCCACATTATCCCTCAGTCAATAGCATATGGGAATTCCAACCACACATTACGCCCGAAGACTAGACATGCTTTCTCCTATCAATCTCATAACACATACAATCAACTAATCAAAGTCTAACTCAAGTAAGCCGTAACCTACCTCAACTGCAGAGCTAGAACAATACGAATCACTCCGTTATAGCCTTTCCCTTCCATAATGTCTCAGAACGCTCAAAGTCTAGCAATTAAAATGCTAAATATGTCACAATTACTTGAGTCAACAATATCAATTCAACGAACACCCTTCCACTTTGCCCCTTTCTAATGGGTAAAGGCTTTCTATGTATAAATCATCCAAACATTGGCCTTAGCAACCATAAACTATCAATTCATAAGGTTATTCATTCACGTTACTCTTACAAGCAATTTCTATGGTCAAGATACTATCTTTTTGAAACCCTAAGTCTCAATTCACTTAGTTCATGTCTCTAGCAGTTCAATTCTAGATTAGAAAGTGATAACCCAAGCCTTTAGATGATAATCACATGATAATATTCATAACCCACCAGTTATTAAAGGTCTGTTAAGTTCTAGGGTTACTAGTCTCAATTTACCATTGTAGACCCATTATAATGATGATAATCTTAGAGATGAATGAGTAATGAAGGAAGGAAGGGTTGAGACTTACCTCTTAAGAATATTGTCATGACCTAATTTGGCTAAGTCGTGTGGGCACTTACCTTTCTCACCTTGGTAAGCGAACCCTCAACCTAATGGAAATAAAGACATAAATAAATAATCAATCAAGCGGAAGAGAATAATAACGTAAGCCTCACAAAAATATATAATAGAAATAGTGCGGAAATAAGGAAAATACACGCAGGGTCTGGTCTAAGCTATACAAGAGCATCTACGTGAAATTATACAAGTCTAGAATATAAATATACATCAATACTGTCTATGTCTCAGAATAGAAAAGTAAGACATAATAAAAGGAGTCTTCAAGGCAGCGGACGACTCGTGCTCACCCTGGAAACTCGATGCTAAGCTGGTGGCGACTATCAGCCACGGGAGACGAAGGAAGACCCAACCTGGAACTCTGCATTCATAAAAGAATGCAGCAAGTGCAGATCAGTACAAGACCACAGTACTGGTAGGTATCATAGGCTGACTAAGTATAGCTAACATAATCCAGATAATAAGCAAGATAGGCAAATAAATCAATAGGTATAAGTCAAACATAATTGGAAACAAGTACACGTCATCGCCTAAGTGGAGTACCTAAACCCAAATATGCCAAGTGTCGATAAATCCAATCCGAAACAAACATCACAAGTAATGCACCAAACCATCTCAATAAAAGCCCAGATGCAAAGTAATGCAATAATGTATGAATGCAAATGCAATCCCATGCAATGCTGCATACACATGTACTCTAGACAGAATACCTCCACGTCTCGGTAGCACAACTCAAGGTGACTCGCGAAGTCTAAGTGCCACTCGTCCCGGATCTTTACCCAATAGATAGACGAGACCCCGAATCTTTGCCCATGGGGGTTCTTACCGGCACCACCTTGGGGAACCTGCGGAGTCCATGCACTCACTCAATCCACGATACCGGGACTAACATCGGATATCGGACTCTCACATCATTCTCATTTAAAAATCGAGCCCAGCTCATCATATTTTCATCAAATACCAATAATGTATCAACAGTATATAATGAGAATGCGTGCAATGCATGTGTCAACATCAAGAATCAGATCAATATCACAAGTACCAACATGGGTACACCAACAACATAGCAATGTCACAAGTACCAACATAGGTACGCCAACAATATCATAAAAGACTACACTGGTCATACGGAACTATATCCTCGCATCAACACTAACAAGTAAGGTACTACCATATTAAAATCCAAATGTAACAACAGTTCCCAATATCTACTAACAACACATGGCATTAAGCCAACACAATAGAACAATCAAAGTCACAACACAGCGGGGTGGCTAGCCCCAAAGACACCAAGGGACACAACCAAGGCAAAATCAAACCCAACTTCATACCCGAAGGTTTACAAGCTTTCTACGACAATATAATCTAAATATATGCTTCGCTATGCGAAGTATCACCAAGGGTAAGCCATAACCTACTTGGATGGCCGAACAACAATACACCAACAATCACTCTTTATGCTTGCCCTTCCGCTGAGCCTTAAGATCAAATAAGTCTAGGCATATTCAAAATCTATATTAGAAATCATGAAGATTGATACTAATATTGCTATCATTCAATTTAACCCTAGAATTTGGGGAAACGGGCCAACTTGGGGGTAAAATATCAAATTAAACACTAGGTGATCAAAACCCATCAAGTAATTGTTGAATTAACTCAAAGGTTCACCCAATTTCGAAATTCAAATAAAACTCCCAATTTTGGATATAAACCCCAACTCTTAGATTTAAGAATTTACACTAATAATGGAAGATATGTGATTAATAACTGTATATACATCATAATCTAGCATAAACTCACTCAATTTCATCATTAATAAGCCTAGATAGAAAATCCCTCAAAACTTACTTTAAATCTTCTATTACTAAGGGACTAACAAGGAAAGACGAATTCTATGATGATTAGGAACAAGGAATTAGTAAAGAGGTTAGCGAAACATACCACCAAAAGTTTTCTCCAAGATTCTTCTAAAACAGTCCCCATGAGCTCAATTTTCGTAATGGGAATAAATGATAGACTAAGGGCTTTTTAATACATACTTAATGAAATAACAGGCCCGATACCGCCACGATGGCATCGGGACCTCCACGGCGTTACCGCCCCAGACCATCCCGATGGTCTGGACGAAACTCACTTGGCCGCCAAAATCTCAGACCTTTTGGTCCGCATACATCTTCTGTCGACTCTGAGCAGCCAAAAGTTTAGACTGAATAACTCTCACTCTATCAAAGGACTCTCTCAACAGATCTATACTACAAGGTCGAGCCTCAAACCTATCAAACTAGCCAACCAGAGATCTATATCTCCTACCATATAAAGCCTCAAAAGACGCTATGCCAATACTCGAATGATAACTGTTATTATACGCAAACTCTACCAATGGCAAGTGCTGATCCCAATGACCACCAAAACCAATAACACACGCTCTTAACTTATCCTCGAGCACCTGAATGGTCCGCTCGGACTGGCCATTGGTCTGGGGATGAAAAGCTATACTGAGATCCAATCGGGTACCCAACTCCTCATGAAATGCCCTCTAGAAATGGGAAGTGAAGGTAGTACCCCGATCTGATACAACAAAAATAGGAACCCCATGCAACCTTGTAATATCCCAAATGTACAACTTGGTTCTCTACGGTATAGGAAATCTGAACTGGAACAAAGTGAGCAGACTTAGTCAACTGATCAACTATTACCCAAATAGAATCAAACTTTTCCAGGGTCTTCGAAAGACCTACAACAAAATACATGGTAATCCTCACCCACTTCCACTCGGAAATAGGCATCCTCTGAAGCACACCATCGGGTCGCTGGTGCTCATAGTTAAGCTGCTGGAATTTCTCACACTTTGCCACGAAATAAACTAGATCCCTCTTCATCTGACACCACCAATAGTGTTGTCTCAAATCACGATACATCTTAGTCGCCCCTAGATGAATGGAATAGTCAGAGCTATGAGTCTTAAAAAGGATCAACTGAATTAAATCACCAACACGAGGAATGCACACGCGCCTCTTAATCCTCAAAATGCCCTCGGAATCAATAACGAACTCCTTGGCCTTACCACTCAAAACTCTATCTCGAATCTTGCTCAACTGAGCATCCTCAAACTGATGAATCCTGATTCGATCCAATAAGGACGACCTCACCTCTACACAAGCCAAAATCCTGCCCGGGACTGAAATATCAAGGCGAATGAAACTATTGGCCAGAGTCTGAACATCTATGGCCAACGGACGCTCAAAAACAATCAAATGAGCTAAACTACCCATACTCACTGCCTGGTGACTCAAGGCATCAGCCACCACATTGTCTTTCCCGGGATGTTAAAGGATAGAGATGTCATATTCCTTCAAGAGCTTCATCCATAGGTACTACTTGAAATTAAGATCTCTCGGGGTAAACACATGTTGAAGACTATGATGATCAGTAAAAACCTCACAATGGACATAATACAAATAGTGCCTCCAAATTTTCAAAGCAAAGACCATGGCCAACAACTCCAAATCATGGGTAGGGTAATTCTTCTCATGTATCTTCAACTGACGGGAGGCATAAGCTATCACTCTACCCTCCTGCATCAACACAGCACCCAAACCCACACGAGAGGCATCACAATAAATAGTAAAATGCTAACCCTCCATGGGTAATGCTAAGATTGTAGCTGAAGTCAAAAGAAGCTTGAGCTTTTGAAAGCTCTCCTCACAATCACCCGCCCGCTGGAAGGGAATATCCTTCTGAGTCAATCTGGGGACAGACGAAGCAATAGCAGTAAAACCTTTCACAAAGCGATAGTAATAGCTGACCAAACCCACAAAACTACGAACCTCGGTGACCATAGTAGGCCTCGCCCAACCCCTCATAGCCTCAATCTTATGTGGGTCAACCGTAATCCCATCCTTAGACATAACATGGCCTAAGAAGGTCACAGACTCAAACCAAAACTCCCACTTAGAAAATTTAGCAAACAAGCTATGCTTCTTCAACAACCCAAGAATAGTATGAAAATGGCTCTTATGCTCCTCTTTACTCTTGGAATACACCAATATATCATCAATAAACACAATCACAGAAGAATCAAGGAATGGCCTAAATATGTCATTCATCAAAGTCATAAATGCAGTCGGGGCATTGGTAAGCCCAAAAGACATCACCACAAACTCATAGTGGCCATATCTCGTCCGAAAGGCTGTCTTCGAAATATCCTCTGCCCTCATCTTCAACTGGTGGTAGACTGAACGCAAGTCAATCTTCGAAAAAACTGAAACACCCTGAAGTTGGTCAAACATATCATCACTACGAGGCATAGGGCACTTGTTCTTAATAGTAACCTTGTTCAGCTGGCGATAATCAATGCACATCCTCATGGTCCCATCTTTCTTGTTCAGATATAACACAGGAGCACCCCAAGGGGAGACACTCGGTCTAATGAACCCCTTGCTCAATAAATCCTGTAACTGCTCCTTAAGCTCTCTCAACTCAGCAGGTGCCATCCGATATGGCGGAATAGAAATAGGGCGAGTGCCCGGATTTAAGTCAATATAGAAATCAATGTCACGATCGGATAGCATACTCGGCAGATCCGACCAAAATACGTCAGCGAACTCGCTCACAAAAAGAATAGACTCAAGGGCTAGAGATGCAACAGTCGTGTCTCGCACATGGGCCAAATAGGCTAAACACCCCATATTGAATAACTTCGTCACCTGAAGGAAATAAATGATCTTCTTCGGGGTTGGACTAGGAGTACCCCTCCACTCAAGCCTAGGAATGTCTGGCATGGCTAAGGTGACTGTCTTGGCGTGATAGTCCAATATCGCGTGATAAGGAGAAATCCAGGACATCCCCAATATAACATCAAAGTCCACCATATCGGGAATCATCAAATCTACCCAAGTGTCATACCCCATAAAAGTAACCAAACAATATCGATAAACTCGATCAACAATCACAGAATCTCCAACCGGAGTAGACACATGAACAGGTATATCTATCCTATCACAAAAAAAAATTCCAACCAAGGGCATGATATGTAGATACATAGGAATAGGTTGATCCAGGATTGAATAACTCAAATGTTGCTCTATGACGGACATTAATGGTACCTACATTAATTACATCTGAGGTCTCTGCCTCGGGCCTACTTGGAAAAGAGTAACAATGGGCTCCACCAATTCCAATCTGAGATCTCGCTTTCTCACTCTGGGACCCACCTCTAGTTGCCTAGGATCCACTTCTGGAACCCTGAGAACCACCGTGGCCTGATTGAGCATCACCTCTCTGTGAAGCACTACCTCGACAACCAGACGATGCCGGAGTCCTCTGTGGTTGATAATCCCGTCTGGGTCGGTAACACCTCCTAGCAACCTCTCCGCATGAAAAGAAGATCAGATGGGATGAAGGCTGATAAACTGAAGCTAAGGACCCAGAGGAAACAACCCTGTCTACTGGTCTAGAAAATAAACTCTCAGGAGCTCTCTGTCTAGGTGGCTCGCTGGAAGTAGCTTGCAATGCTGAGTACACAGGGTGGCTGAATATGGTTGATATGGCCTAGAATACTGACTGGTGTCCCTCGAACTAGAACCACCATAGCTCCCAGTCTGAAGCAATCTCTGGTCACCGCCACCTCCAAACGCACGGGCCATAGCGACTTCAACCCACGATGCATGCTCGATGATGGACTGGAAAGAAGCCCCCATGGCCTCTATCTAATGACAGGGAATCTGAAGAGGACCGACCAACACACTAACAAAACGCCTAATCCTATCAGGCTCAGTAGGGATGAAGTGGGTGGAATAACGGGCCTGATACAGCTAACGAGTCACATTGGCCTCCACAGTCATACCCTCTACTATAGATGTAGAAACTCCTCCCTACGTGCCTCTCTTAAAGACCGGAGCACATACTTCTCAAGGAAGGCCTGGTAGAACTGAATTCAAGTCATGGGTGGGGAACCCTCAGGTCTAAAAGCAACAAATACCTCCACCAAGTCTTCGCGTCGCCACGAAACTGATAGGACAAATAATCAACTCCATGGGTCTCCACAATCCCCATCCTATGTAGCAGCTCATGCATATCCAGAAAAAACTCATAAACGTCCTCACAAGAAGTACCCGAAAACCTCGGTGGGTCTAACTTCCTGAACCTCCCAACAAGATCCAGAACAGACACGGTCATAACAGCACCCTCCATGGGTATAAGATCATAACCAGGAACGGGTACCGCACCAATATGGGGAGCTATAGCAGCAGCGGGGTGTGCTACCCGAGTAGGTCCCTGCTTAGGGGTCTGTGCCCTAACTTTGGTCTGTAAACCTTGGTCAGAAGTAGTAACACCAGCGGCAGCCTGCTGGGCATCTAGATGAAGTAAGACTCTGGCCTTAGTATTATGTATAGCCTGATTAGAAGTAACCTCGGGCTGTGTCCATACTGGGGCCACATCCTCTGCGGCCGGGCCTCGATCCCACTGATCCTCAGGCTCAAGAGATGGGGATCTCTCACACTGTTATCCTACCGCAGGAGCCCTGCCCCTGGCTGGGGTAGCCCCACGGCCTCTAGCTTTGCCGCATCCTCAGGCTGTCGCTCTCCCTCAGGTGCCGGCCGTAGCTGCGGGCTCTGGCACCTGACCTCAGGCTATAGTAGCTCGACTGCTCACTATCTGTGAGAGAAGAGATAAGATCCAGATACCAATTTAATCTTTCCAGATACCAATTAGAATAAAGTAGCACGAAAGAATGAAAGAAAGTGAGATTTCCTCAACGTCCTATAGCCTCTCGTAGATAAGTACGAAGCTCATCATACCGATCCACGAGACTCTACTAGACACACTCTTGTATTATAGACCAGGTAACCTAGGGCTCAGATACCAACTTGTTATGACCTAATTTGGCTAAGTCATGCAGCCACTTACCTTTCGCACCTCGGTAAGCGAACCCTCAACCCAACAAAAATAAAGACATAAATAAATAATCGATCAAGCGGAAGAGAATAATCACACAAGTCTCACAATAATATATAATACAAATAGTACTAAAATTAGGAAAATACTCCCAGGGTCTGGTCTAAGCCATACAAGAGCATCTAAGTGAAAATATACAAATCTGGAATATAAATATACATCAATACTGTCTATGTCTCAGAATAGAAAAGTAAGACATAATAAGAGGAGTCCTCAAGTCAGAGGACAACTCGTGCTCACCCTAGAAACTAGATGCTAAGCAGATAGCGGCTATCAACCATGGGAGACGGAGGAAGACCCAACCTGGAACTCTGCATTCATAAAAGAATGCAGCAAGTGCAGATCAGTACAAAATCACAGTACTGGTAGGTATCATAGGCCGACTAAGTATAGCTAACATAATCTAGACAATAAGCAAAATAAGAGATAAATCAACAGGTATAAGTTAAACATAATCGGAAACAAGTACACGTCATCGCCTAAGTAGAGTACCTAAACCCGAATATGCAAAGTCTCAATAAATCCAATTTGAAACCAACATCACAAGTAATGCACCAAACCATCTCAATATAAGCCATGATGTAAAGAAATGCAATAATATATGAATGCAAATGCAATGCAATGCAATGCTATGTGCACATGTAATCCGGACGAAATACCTACACGTCTTAGTAGCACAACACAAGGTGACTCGCGAAGTCTAAGTGTCAGTCATCCCGGATCTTTGCCCAACTGACAGATGAGACCCTAGATCTTTGCCCACCGGGGGTTCTCACCAGCACCAGCCTGGGGGACCTGCGAAGTCCATGTACTCACTCAATCCATGATTTCGTAACTAACATTGGATATCAGACTCTCATATCACTCTCATTTAAAAACCGAGTCTAGCTCATCATAGTGTTTCATCAAATATCAACAATGTATCAACAGTATATTTTGAGAATGCTTGCAATACCTGTGTCAACATCAAGAATCAGATCAATATCACAAGTACCAACATGGGTACGCCAATAACATATCAATGTCCCAAGTACCAACATGGGTATGCCAATAATATCATGAAAGACTACACAGGTCATACTGAACTCTATCCTAGTATCAACGCCAACAAGTAAAGGTACTACCATATCATAGTCCAGATGTAACAATAGTTCCCAACATCTACTAACAACACATGGCATCAAACATACAGAATAAAATAATTATGTCACAACACAACAGGGTGGCTAGCTCCAATCACACAACAGGGCCCAACCAAAGGCAAAATCCAACCCAACTTCATCCCCAAAGGTTTACATGCTTTATACCACAATATAATCTAAATAAATGCTTCGCTATACGAAGTCTCACCAAGGGTAAGCCATTACCTACCTGGATGGCCGAACAACAATACACCAACAACACTCTTTAGCCTTGCCCTTCTGCTGAGCCTCAAGATCAAAGAAGTCTAGGCATATTCGAAATCGAAGAGAAATCATGAAGATTGATACTAATATTGGTATCATTCAATTTAGGACAAAACCAACCCTAGAATTTAGGGAAACGGGCCTCACAAGGGCAAAATCGGAAACTCGGGGTAAAATATCAAATTAAACACTAGGCGATCAAAACTCATCAACTAATTGCTGAATTAACTCAAAGATTCACCCAATTTCGAAATTCAAGTAAAACCCCCAATATTGGGTATAAACCCTAACTCTTAGATTCAAGAACTCTACACTAATAATGGAAGATATATGATTAATAACCTTAGATACATCATAATCTAGCTTAAACTCACTCAATTTCATCATTAATGAGCCTTGATAGAAAATCCCTCAAAACTCACTTCAAGTCTTCCATTACTAAGGGACTAACAAGGAAAGAGAAATTCTATGATGAATAGGAACAAGGAATTAATAAAGAGGTTAGCAAGACTTACCACCATGAGTTTTGTCCAAGATTCTTCTAAAACAGTCCCCAAGAGCTCAATTTTCATAATGGGAATAAATGATAGACTAAGTGATTTTTAATACACATTTACTGAAATAACAGGCCCGACCCTGCCATGGCGGCATCGGGGCCACCACAACGTCACCGCCCCAACGCTACCCAGACCGTCCCGACGGTCTGGACGAAACTCACTTGGCCGCCGCAGCGGCCATCCTACTGCAACAACTGCTGGGATGGCACTGGTGCCGCATTAGTGGACACCAAGTACCAGATTCCGAAATAAGTTTCTAAGCCTCAACAAAAATCCCGAACCACTCCCGAGGCCATCTGCTCATAACCCACATAAAACCACACTACGAACGCACTCGTGGCCTCAAAATTTCCAGTGGAGGTCTCGTTGATCGAGTCAACCCTCGATACCTTATTTTCAATTTCCCAACCCAAGTCCTAAAATGCATCTAAGTGCATTGGGAATCTAAACAGATACACACACAAGTTCTAAACAACCATCCGGACCTCTCAAAATCGACGAATTTCCAAAAACGGTCTGTTTACCCAAATGTCAAGTTTGAGTTAACTCTTTTTCGCTTAAAGCCCAAATTTCACAAAAAGTCTCTCAAATAAAATCTAGACACTTCGGGAAGCGAGTCAACGGTCCCCTCGGGTCAAAACTGAGCTAACTAAGCTTAAAAAGTGGTGGAAATGCCGAAAAGACTATAACGACCAAACGAGTCATTATAAATATTCTTGCCTTAGCCTTAGAATGTTTCCCTAGGTGCTCCTTGGAAACTGTGTTGGAGTTTTATGAATAAAGAATTCGAACTAAGTGTTTAATAACACGGTTTATTGTCCCCGTCGACCACTGCAACGATCGTTCTGTCGCTGTAGCGGTCTCGCTATAGCAGCCAAGGGCCCGCTTTAGCAGACCTCTAACCTCGTCTACTTCTGCTGTGGCGAGTACGGACCCCCCATAGTGCGAGCGCTACAGCGGTCCAGTGTCCGCCATAGTAAATAACCCATTTCCCATATGTCCGTGGCAGCAAGAGATCTGCCATTGCAGCGGCCCTACCGCAGCAGTACTTCATCCGCCTCAGCGGTGCCACTGGACCAGTGAGGTCGCTAATTTTCACAGTTTTTCACTCTACCACGAAACACTTCATCTGAGGCCTAACACACACAAACAAAACATGCACACTAATATAAAAACACCATACGAAATCACCTGTGGCCTCAGAATCTTCAATGGAAGTCTAATTTCCTACGTTCCCCCCCAATGGACTCAACACAATCAACAATAATCACAAACAAGCCATGTTTTCCGTTCTTAGGCTTCTACATTTGAGTTTCTATTAGCTCGTACTACCCTTGGAAGGGTTTTATTTGGTCGGGCGATCCTAGATTTTCCATAACGACCGGGAGGGTCATTATATCAGATACCAATTAAAACACCATTCGCCCTCGAACGGGAAAAGATAAGGAATCTAGGAAAAATATACCGGTCTCGGTGAAAAGCTGAGGACACTTGTTGCGCATATTCGATTCTGTTTCCCATGTAGCTTCTTCAACTGGGCGATTCTTCCACTGAAATTTCACGGAGGCTATTTCCTTCGACCTCAACTTGCAAACTTCTCTATCTAAGATAGCAATAAGATCTTCCTCAAAACTCAAGTTCTCAACTAGTAAAACCGAATCCCAATGGATTATGTACGAACCATCATCGTGATACTTCTTCAACATCGAAACGTGAAATACCGGACGAACACCTGATAAGCCCGAAGGTAAAGCCAACTCATAAGCTACATCCTCTATACGCTTGAGAATCTCAAATGACCCAATAAATCTCGGGCTCAACTTGCCCCTCTTCCCAAACCTCATCACACCCTTCATGGGTGAAATTTTCAATAGAACCTGTTCTCCCTCCAAAACTCAAGATCTCGAATCTTTCGGTCCATATACTCCTTTTGCCTACTCTATGCTGCCAAAAGCTTCGCTTGAATTACCTTCACCTACTCTAATGACTCTCTTAGAAAGTCGGTACTCCAAGGTCTCATCGAACCAACTAATAGGAGACCTACACCTCCTCTTCGTCAATCACGGCCTCCTTGGCCTCACCCTGTAACACCTTGTAACGAATTTTACACCACTTAGCATCCTCAAATATTTTAGCCTTATTCTACTCCAGAAATGATGACCTAGCCTCAACAAAAGAAAATACTTTGCCCGTGCTAGACATGTCCAGCCTCATAAAACTGTTTGCCAGAGTCTGAACCTCTCTAGCTAACGGACACTCCAAAGATATAAAATGAGCCGGACTTTCTATACTGGTTGACTTCCTACTCAACATATCGACCACCATATTTTCCTTACTAGGATGATATAGAATAGTGATGTCATAATCCTTCGGCAACTCCGTCCATCTCCACTGCCTAGTGTTCAGATCCCTCTAAGTGAACACATGCAACAAGCTGCAATGATCAGTGTGCACCTCACAGCGGACACCATACATGTAGTGCCTCTAAATTTTTAGTGCAAACACCAGTTTTGCCAATTTCAAGTCATGAGTAGGATAGTTCTTCTCATGCACTTTCAACTATCTAGAAGCGTAACCAATCACCTTCTTTTCCTAGATCAAAATAACACCTAAGCCAGAGCGTGAAGAATCATAATAAATAACAAAATTCTTGTCCTCTACATGTAATGCTAGAATAGGAGTTGTCGTCAACAAGGTCTTGAGCTTTTGAAAGCTCTCCTCACACTCGTCGGACCATTTAAATGGTACCTCTTTTTGAGTTAAACAGGTCAAATGAGAAGCAATAGAGGCAAACCCCTTCACAAATTAATGATAGTAACTAGCCAAACCCAACCTGGAGCAGCTGCAGCCCCTTTACTGACGTCACGATTTTTAGCAAAAGGTTTTAAGGAAAATCCATCTCTCTACCGAGGAGCCAATAGAGGGGTGGACGTCTAATTATTCAGGCGCTCTCCTAGCGTCAGACTATGTGCACTGGGTGTCTCCTAGTTTTCTTCAATGACCGCATAGCATCCATCTTGTTGGAATAGCGACTTGAGACTCCCATCCATTTCTTCTTCGTTCGGCGTCGACATCTTTCTTAGGAATGACTGGTACAAACCCGAAATTGGACGAGGAAAGTTTTTTGTTCTGGGCTCTCTTTTTATTGCCCTTGTGAGCTGATCTTCGCTAGGAGTATCCCTTAGACCGAAGTGGTAATTCTCTTTTGGGATTTGCACAGGCTCAGTTATCTCTCCGAGGTCTCTTCCTAGACCTTTTCCTATTTAAAAACCATTCTTCAGCATGGTGGAGGCAATCATTCTGTAGACTGCCGCCATGGGCTTACCAGCCTCTTCCTTCATATGAGTGGCTCCAATGTATTCCACTACATGAATGTTTGGCAAATGAGGGCTTCTTTTGATCTTAGGGACGAAGTTGTAAGGATACTTCTGAATATCCTTCTCAGCGCCACAATAATTTCCCATCCTTGCCATTCAAATTTTATGGCTTGATGCAGAGTTGAAGGGATCGCACCAGCGGAGTGCATCCAGGGTCTTCCCAAGAGCATATTGTAGTTGGCAGTGATTGCCATGACCTGGAACTCAGCTGTGAAGGACGCAGGTCCGATCTGGATTTGTAGATCTATCTCTCTAAGAGAGTCACTTAGAGATCCATTGAACCCTCTGACGTTCATTCCACTTCGGTGAATCTTGCCTACGTCCTAGCCGAGTTGGGTTAATGTGGTGACAGGGCAAATATTGAGGACTAATCCGTTGTCCACCAGCACCCTCCCTATTACTTTACCATGGCATTCCATGGTGATGTTAAGGGCTCTGTCGTGAGTGGTTCCTTCTGCTGGCAAATCCTCTTTGGAGAAGCAGATCGTGTGTTCTCTGATGATATAGGATACCGGTCTAGCCAAATCTTCGCTACTTGTACCAGCTGGTACGTGTGCATCGTCCAACACTCTATGAAAGTTTTCCTGTGTGATAGGGAGCTGGCTAGTAATGACAGCACTTATATTTGTCCGGATGTTTTCTTCAAATGTTCAACAATGGAGTAATATTTTGGCTACATGCGCCGCCAGAGATCCTCAACTTCTCCTTCAGTTATTGCCCTCTTTTGGGTGTTTTTCTTTCTTGTAGCATTCTGAGCTAACTCCTCAGGAGTGTAACATCTTCCTGAATGGGTCATGCCTTGGGCCATGCCTTCTTGTGCATTGATTAGCTTTGTGGGAGCAATTTGTTGTGGTACTTGAGCTACCACGGGTGCTGGAGTTAAGGCTACGAATCTTGATGTCATTGTCATGGCTCCTAGCTCTGGGACCAAAACCTTAAAATTCGGATGCTCCTGAAGTGTAAGGGAGGCTACTATGTGCTCCAAGGATTCAACTGTTCTGGGGATTAATGCTCTGCAAGCCTCCCAGTCTTCATCCTTTTCAATCATGTGGACTCAGTTGTTTTCATGGTTGGGAAACAGGTTTTTGTTCATGTTGGGAGTTGTGGTCTCTAAGACCCTTTCCCTCATGTCAATCAGATCTTGAATTTTGTGCTTGAGATTTATACTATCTTCTGTGTTGTGTCCATTTCCTCCTGAATGATAGGCACAGTTCTAATCAGTCCAGTAAAATCTATTTCTTGGCTATGCTGGTTTTGGTGGGACCTTTTAAATCAAGCCTGTCGATAATAACCTTTCGAAGAGTTGAGCCCTAGGCTCAATGAGCATGGTGAATTTCCTTACTAGCCTCCTCTCGAAAGCACGACGTATAGCATTATATGTTGGGGGTGGCGGTTGATTTTGGTAGTTCTGGGTGGTTGATATGCTTGTGGTGGGTTATTTAGGCGGTAATTTTGTTGGGGTGGTGCTTGGTAAGTGGGAGCTGACACACGAACACTAGGCGGAGCCGTGTAAGCTGGTACAGTAGTGGTAAAGCTTGGTTGTGCATAGTACACAGATGTTGGATAATTTATGAGGGATGTAGTTATATGGGTGGATGGTGGTTCTTTTGGGCTTGGGTTTGGAATGTAGGATACGCTTGTCATGTTCTCTTTCTTATTGTGGAAGTCTCCCGCAGCAGCTTGTCCAGATGCTTTGTTGAAAAAGTTAACAATTTTCCCGGATTTGAGACCATCTTCTATAGCCTCTCCCTTTTTAACCAATTCAGCAAATGGTCTTCCTTCCATGGACAACATTTTGTCATAGAAATCAGGCTCCTGAGACCCGATGAACACAGAGACTTGCTCTCCTTCACACATTAGTGGCTACACGCGGGCTGCCTTTGCCCTCCACCTGCTGGCAAATTCTCTATAGTTTTCTGCCGATTTCTGCTTGACCTTTTCAAAGTACTAGCGGTCTGGTGCTGTTTCGACATTAAAGCGAAATCTTTCCATGAAAGAGTCTGCCATGCCCTCCCAAGTGTGCCATTGACGCATATCTTGAGTTGCGAACCATTTAGCAGCTTCTCCAGTTAGGCTACGGCTGGATAGTCGCATGATTAGAGGTTCATTTTTCTTTACTCTAACCAATTGGTCACAGTATGATCGGAGGTGTGCCTTGGGATTCGCTACTCTATTGAATATCTCAAATTTTGGGAATTTGAACCCTTCCAGTAGATCTAGGTCCGAATACATGCACAGATCATCATATCTTAAGCCTGTACACTTTTTGGTAGACCTGTAAGGCTTCTCCAGTAATTCCTCCATCTTTTTCTCCATATCTCTTTCCCGCTTACCCTGTTCGGCTCTCCAGGCCCTTTCCATTTCTTCATAATGGTCTAGTTCCTTGTGCCCCGGAGAGCATTCACTGGAGATGTTGGGAGTGAAGAATGAGACCTGGTGGGTGGTATGGTTGAGCGAGGTAGTGGCGGTTTGCCCAGTTGGTGGAGCTGGAGCACGTAGCCAGCCTACCGGATTAATGAGAACAGGATGAGGAACCTGGTAAGAAGGAACTGAGTGGGTGGTTCCTCGGGCTTAGGTGTAGTTTGTTGGAGGAGGAGTGCGGTAGGGATTTCTAATATGGTTACGGTTGGTTGAGCTTAGTGGAG
This sequence comes from Lycium barbarum, assembly GCF_019175385.1. Lineage (NCBI taxonomy): Eukaryota > Viridiplantae > Streptophyta > Magnoliopsida > Solanales > Solanaceae > Lycium > Lycium barbarum. Next base: position 123,528,817 of record NC_083337.1, on the reverse strand, counting down.
ATGGAATGGTTCCTGGCGGGTATATGGGGAAGTGATCGGGCATTGGGGAGCTCAGGGAAGGGAATGGAGGAGGAGACCTTCTTTCCTCTGTTGAGGCATCCTTGCCCATATTGTTTTCTCATTCCGGGATATCTTTCTTGTAGAGCTATAATGGCAGTCAGTAATGTTGTAATCACATTTTCCTGAGATGATACCTCTTGCGGATCTTGGGCATCTCTGTCTCGGAAAGCGAGCTCAGTTCCGTTCTCGGGAGTACCAGTCATCTTCTCTTTTTCTTTGTCTGTAAGGGATGCTAACGCGACTTTGGATCTTGTAAAGTATGCTAGCTTTCAGTATAACGCTAATCGTCCTCGTTCTATAAGACAAGAATAACTCAACGGTAGACAATGTTAGTTACTTGACATAAAGTACAAAAGCAAGATATCACATATTGGTATTTAAAGCGCACATAACACATAAAATCATGTATTAAGCTTGAACACTTTTGATCCTCTGTCTTAAAGGCTCAGATGTTTGTAGGCTTTTGACTTTTTGGTGGAACTTGGTCCAATGGGTTTTATGGCTAACTTACCCTGGCAAACCTTCCATTGTTACACAAGTTAAACAAATGTAGGGGGGGGGGGGGGGGGGGGGGAATTATAATTTATATTATGTAGGGGCCGAGTCTTATGTAGACTGCCTACGTATCCCAACAAGGGAAATCAGGCCCTATCGTAGTTTTTTTTTTTTTTTACAAAAGAGGGATATATATATATATATATATCCTTTAAGCTAAACCTAACTAAAGACATCCCCAGACCAGGCCCGACTAGGGCTTCCCGCGTATCCCTCTATAGGGACGTTAGGTCGGCGTGGTTCCATACAATATTTATAGGGGAGGGGTAACCTTTTATGTGCAAATATAGGGACACCTGTTATCTACCCAAAAATACAGTCCTGCGAGTTTCTGTCCTTACGAACTCGCTCTCTCTCATTCTCCTTTCTTCTCAGTACTATGGTGGTAAGATGACCAAAATCTCTCCTGTACTGATCTTGTGTTCAAGCTCGAGCTTGAATACGTGGCACTCTTCTATGTCGTGCTCCATGGCTCTTGTATGATACAAGCAAAATTTGTTCCTGTTGGGCCCTAATTGTACGGGCTCGTGGGCAGGTTCTATGGGTTTAATCTTCCTCAGACTAGCTAGGGTTGAGAATTTGTAGGCGTATGATTCCTCAAAGATCGTGAAATCACACCGCCCGATCTGCGCACCAGCAGTGACTCCCTCCCCAGGGATAATAGTTTCATGAACTAGTAGGGTGTGTGGCCCCCACAAAGTCCCAATAATCCTATTATTAATCAGACTATAAATTTTTCTTTTTAAACCCAAGCACTTGTTCAGGGTATGACCAGCCTAGTTGTGGTGGAATAGACACCTTTTGTATGCATACACCAACTCGGGCGGTGGTAACCTATCACTAGTGGTGCGAGGCACTCCTGTGGAAACCATCCTCTCATATACCTCCTTACAGGTGACGGGTCGTGGAGTCACTCTGAATGGGGAGGAGTGGGCTTTGAAGGCTATCCTCCACCAAGCAGGTTCAGAGGTCCTACCCTTCTAAAATTCTCTGATGCCATGGTAAAGGTTTCAGGTACCAACATGGGTGAGGGTGCATAGAAATCAGATCCCTTATTGGTCGGTGCATAATAATCGGACTCTTCATTGGTATCATTTTCCTCTTCACCAAACTCAGGAAACACCCCAAATAGTTATTTTTCTCCTCCAGCTTCTATGTCAATGGGCTCTAATTCTTCTTCCTCCATATTCTGGGGACCTTCCTCTTCTGGTGCTTCCCCCTCAATGGGTTCAGAGGCTTTCTGTTGGGGATTTGACTCTTCTTAGGGGTCCGACTCTGTCACCCAATGATCTGATCCGCTCATTGGCTTTTCTCCCTTCCCTAGGAGTCATGGGCTTCCTCTCTAGAGGTATATAGTTCAACACTAACTCTCTTACTTTTTCTGGGACATTCCCGTTGTATTTTTCTTAGGGTATGCCCTTGGGTGGGTTCCCAACCATCTCTAGTAGTCATTCCACTTCTTCAATTTTCCCCCTATCTCTTTGAGGTGCTTCTCCATTTGTAGTACCTTGTCTCTCAACATTTCCACTGTCTCTCCCAGAGTCCGCGTCTCTTGTTCTCCTTGGTTTGCCATGGGAAGTGAACCTTTTAATGGAGATTAATTTGGGTAAGTTTTAAGCTTTTGGTTTTTCTTTTGGTGTGTAGCTTTAGTTCATCGGATCAAATGTATTAAAGCTTTAATACATGATAACACACATAGCAAGTAGGCATGTGAGGCACGTAGCAAGCATTCACACAGTTTTGACCGATTACTCGCGTTTCTAAAACCTTTTTGAATCAAGGCTCTCCTAAACGATTGAATCATGCAAGTGCCATTTGTAAAGATGAACCACTGCCCTGAAAAATCATCATTAGTTAATAATAAAAATATCCTCCCCGAAGGGATATCAAAGATGACGAAGCCGACAAGGGGCTCAATATAAAGCAGCAAATCAGCAAGGTTCTCCTCCAGCGGCTGATGTCGAGGCCTAGCTTGTCTTGTCCTTCTTTACCCTCTGAAGGGTGGTCTGAATTTGAAGCTGTGCTTGGTACATTTCCATCCTGACCGGATCTGTTTCTTCTAGAATCTGGGCTAAGTGCTCATCCGTGCTTTCTAGACAATCCTTCAAATGCTCCTCTTCTTGACCATCGTGAGGAGGTGCAGGCCTTAAGATATATGCCTGGGCCAGGAGTCCCTGTAACCATTCATAATACCCTGGGTCACACCCTACTTCGAACCTGTCTGGACCTAAAGGGTCTAGAACCCAACTTACGCGACCATTCTATTCTCTGAGGATCACCCCGGCACTCTTGATATTCCGCCCCATGTGCTCAATGATGAATTGCTCAGGATTTCCCACGTGAGGTACCGCTTGCCTCCTACCGAATTGCCTCAAAACCCGGGATGAATAATAAGGGTGGATTCCTCGAACCCCGGCTAATGGCCAAAAGGAAAATATTTACCCCGAACCACCACATTTTCTAATATAAAGTCAGGAAACATCCACTGGATTCTACCTTCAGTCAATTCTTCAAAGAAGTCGGCCCATGCCCCTTTGGACATGTAACTAAGATTCGGGCAATAGTTTGTGAGACGGTCTAACCTGTTGTGGTTGCTTATGTTAAACCTCGAAAATTTCCCGTGAACGTACAACGAATAGACTAACGAAGAATACGAGTATACGATGTTTTAATGCGAAGGGAATGACGTTTGACGACCTTAAGTAAGATTCCAAAGGCAATGGGAACAAGAGATAGGTGATGCTCCACAATGGCTAATTATAGGTTTTGAAGACTTGAAAGTTACAGATTTGCACTTTGGCCAGTTGGTCGTAAAGTGAAATACGGACCGTAAAGTGGTATACGGCCCGTAAACCACCAGGTCGTATTCTAACTCACAAAACTTCAACTTTCTGCCAAATGTTCAAATGGTTAAATACGACTTGTAATACGGACCGTAAATTGATATACGGATCGTAAATCGCCATGATCCTCAGCTTACCTTTCTGGTTTTGACATTCTTAAATACCACCACGATATACGGCCACTGTACACTTCAGTCACTGTTTATTCCAGATTAGATTTTAAGTCATTAAAAGGAAACCTAACCTCATTCAATTCATTTCCACTCCACGATATTTCTCTCAAGAAGCCTCTAGAATACTCTCTACTCTTTATCACAAGAAAACCAAAGGAAATTAGTGATCAACTACATGAAACCCACGAAATCAAGTGTAAGAATCACACTAAAGTTCATCTTTCTCAAGAAAACCCAAAAGAGGTGAAGTAGGGTTTTGGTGCTAAAGGAGTAATTCCATTCAAGGCTTGTTCAACCATCATCTAAGGTATGTTTCATGACTAAAACATGTTGTTTGAAGTATTAGAAGGTTAAGATACTTGAATTGTAAAAGACATAGGAAATGGGTCATTTGTGAGTGAATAGTGTCATGGTTGGATAGTAGTTGGGTTGGATTATGAATGATGGAGTGTTGTGATTATGAATACGTTATAAATGAAATTTAGGCCATGAAATAAGTATTATATATGAGGAAACGCGATGGTAAGATCTAACCATAAATGTGGAGAAATTGAAGAGAAATGGTGGATTGTGGTCAATGTATATAAATGATGATTGATGATTCCGATATTGTGAATGCTGTTGTGAGCGTGTGGGAGTTGATATAGAATATGGGAAAAGTAGTATAACCAAAGGAAGTGCCACCCAATTTTCCCTAGAAATAGTAACTCGTTCTTATAGTCAATTAACTAACGTAAATGTGAATTCTCTTTTGAAGGTAGAAACGCGATATCTAAGGAGAACAAGCGAACGATAGCTTAGTTAAACGTCAAAGGTATGTGAGGATAGTCCCTTCATTCTAATGGCATGAATCTTCTAGCATGATTTTCCTTCCCCTTCATGAGTTCCTATATTCCGGAAAGCTAAAAGCCTATATCTATGAATGGTACTATAAGATAAGAGATATGATATGATGATTCTAAAATGGCATGATGTTATTTTTTGCTCACACTCACCTTATATGTTAGTTCCTTCAAGGTGAGGCAGAATGTCAATAATTGCTCCATAATGAAATCGGGGGATCACGACCTTACGTCACCCCGATAAAGTAAAGTTGTTCATAAGCTTTATGCATGTATTATGATAAGTATGTTACGATAAGCATATTATGATGAGCATGTATGACGATGATATAACACCGCGCCTAGTTGTGTGGGCAGTCACCGCCAAGGCGGGCAGCTATACGATACACCATGGCCAAATGGCATGGGCAGACACCACTAGTGGGCGGCATGAGATGATACCCCGGACGCGGGAGGCCTGGACGCAGGCTAATGTTATGATTATCACACCGATATGATATGGACGGGCAGCTTATACATTACTACACCGCACCTATATGAGCGGGTAGCTTATACATTATGCATACATGATATGATGACGAGTATGAGTAAGAGAGCATGACTTAATTCTTTTATACATGACAGTTAGATATAGACGTTCCATATTGATATTTCCTTTATGTCATTGTTCTATTTCATTGTTTATGCCTCTCATACTCAGTACAATGTTCGTACTGACGTCCGTTTTCTTTGGACGCTATGATCATGCCCACAGGTAGACAAGGAGGAGAGCTCGACCCAGACCAGCAGTAGCCGTCAGTTGATTGAAAGCACTCCTTTGTTCGAAGGTGCTTATGACGATTCTTCTGTGTATATTCATGTATATGTATTTTTAGGCATGACGGGGTCTTGTCCCGTCGTTATGCTTAGCACTCCAGTAGAGGCTCGTAGATGGGCAGTGTGGGTTAGATGGTCTCACGAGATGCTATTATATGTATATATTATTTTGATGGCCGAGAGAAAAATGTATTTAAAAAGTATTTATGTTTCCATATAAAATATGATTTTCCTACAATTTGAGTATAAAGCTGATAAAAGACCATTAAATGAGCAAGATGAATAGTAGCACGAGTGGTGCTTGGTGGCTAGCCCCGGGTACCCGTCACGGCCCCTAGCTGGGTCGTGAAAGCTTAGATATCGGACTTCCTTATCCATGTTAATGTGCTTGATAATCCACCATTGTAACAACATGTTATATCCTTGGAAGTATCGAAAACCATTCCAGCATTTCTCCAAAGCCCGAAAGATGTTTGCTAAGATGATGGGTGCTAAATCAAAGTACCTCGTTTCTTAGTCCTTGGTTATTACATATAAAATTGCATGGGATATGTAGATCACTCGGGTGTCTATGGCTATCGAATCTCCCTATGGAAACACCATAATACCTAGCAAGGTTATGGCGAACGCCAAAGGTCTAACAGCTTTGCAATCTTCCCTACTCTTGAAATCTCTCTGATACAGGGTACACCTGGTGGCATCTTTGAATCTCCGAAACAAATCTCTAAAGGCTACAGTGGGCCCTCGTGCCCAGGGTGCTTCAGTCAGTTTGAGGAACTTCATGATTTGGCCGACTGTGGGCCTTTGTGGAAATAACGGGTGGTGATCTGGTTTGTGTCGTCCCCTTAGACAGGTTCCATTGGTGTCTATGGCATCCCTAATCTCCTCTAAGGTCGGAGTAATCTAAATTTCACCGAAGCGGAATAACATTTCCTTATCGTCCCAATGCTCGGTTAATACCTCTATTAGTTCCGGACGACCTTTCATCGTCATGATAGCCGGTAGATTACCTAAAGTGCAGCTAATTGTCTTCTTGTGAGCATCCCCTAACCATGCCCACCAAACCCTCAACAAATCCGGAGCCTAGACGATTATGTCAAAATGGATGCGGCCTTCCATGTACAAAATAAAATACCATTAGGATTCCCCCATCCCTAAAGGGTCAATGGTTCATCACATACGCACCAAACATGCTTCCACATAGCACATAAATGAGATGTGGTGTTCTTCGGGTCATACACCGTCAGAGCACAAGTGCTCTCCCTTAATGAGCTTCAGGTAGGTCTGAGATACCCAAAGCTCGTCTAGGTATGAATGCTCTAGTTCAGTAAGGATTTGGCTTAGCTCTATCCTAGTTTTACTAGAGTGGGTTTTTCACAAAAGATCGGGAACTCGAGCGGACAACTGGGGCCGAAACGTCAGGGTTGTTGGATGATCACGAACGAACCCCGCCTCATAACGGTTCCAAAAGAAGTATTTTGTGTTTTTAGTGAAGGTACGACAGCATGCTCCACGAAGTCATCTTTGGAAGAAAATGTCAAATAAATACCAGGAGTGGCGGAGTTATGATATGCATACAATGACAGTTGATAACTGCAGGAAAGTAAACACATAAACAGTTAAAGCAAATATAACCACATTATACTGGAACCTTTATGGTTAGAACCTTTAAGTCCCCAGCAGAGTCGCCATCTGTGACAGTTTGCATTTTCTCGAGCGGGGTTAGCTCTCGGAAAAAGCTACTTCGAAATCGTTGGTGCTCTTTCGGACTTTATTTTGAAAGAGTCGCCACCTAATTTTTAGGAAATTAGGAAAACCACTTTTGAAAGGTTTAGTCATACACCGTGAAAAAAATCTTCTTAATCCAAAGTTCGAGGTAAGGGTTCTAGTGATCCCCTAGGGAAGGTATTAGGCACCCTAGTATTAAGGATCCGTACTATACAATTGACCTTTGAATTCCAATGTGTGAGTATTTGCATGAACTGTTTACTTAGTGTTTATTTCCCGCAAAGACTGTCATGTTGCATATCATTGTTTGAAAAAATTGGATATATCCCCTTTATATATAGGGTATTTAAGTTCGGATTTATGATATCCAAGTATAATTAATTTGTTTTATATATAAGGATAGTAGTTTTCTAAAAGAATGGAAAGTTTATATTTCGTTTTATTGGTTTAAGCTCTATTCATGCTTTACTCACACATGAACCGAGTCAATCCGCTTAATATGTTTTTAGAATACCCTTACCTAAATTTTGGTAAATTAGGCGTAAATTGGACTGTTTCGATCCTTTTAAGAAAGAACTCTTTATATTATTTTGCGCAGTTAGCTTAAAGGGAAAATGAATTGTTTGTGGCCAAAAAATAAACTATTTGTTTATTTTCCTTTAACAAGATACATTTTCATAAAACAAAGTCGAGATTTTAGCTTCAAAGATAAATTTTCCTTTGAAATCCGTTTTTTTGTTTTTGGACCTTAGAATGTTTTACTGAAATTCCCTTAAAACATTAGCCCCCAAAAATTTGATTACGGGTTTGTTGGTTAAAGGATAAAAATGGGTCTTGACCACAAAGTGTTTTTTTTTAAAATCTTTTTTAATGAAATTACCCGCGTGGGCCTTGACCCACATATTCCTTGTTTGGCCAATCACATTATGGGCCTTAGTCTCTTTATCCTCAGATTTTTATGTATAAAAACCCAATAAAACTTCCTAGCTCAAATGGTAACTTTACTCAAATCCTTATTTTTGAAAACCAAATTAAGACGTGCTTGGCCCAAAAACATTTTTCGACAATCATTCAGTTTAAGGGAAAAAGACTTGAGCGGGTTTTGGCCCCCAAAACGTTGCTTTTCAATAACTCATGACCATAAAAGAACAATGCTTTGACAGTTTTGAAAGATAAAAGGGAATTTTTGCCTAATCTACTTAATTTTACACCACTCGTTATACCGTCTCTTATTAAAACAGATCTCTTTGGTTCCCCATTTAAAAAAGTAGTTTGTTTTTTCGATTTTTTATCTCCAAAAATCAATACGCATTTTCAATGTTTTTAGAAAGAGTTTTCAAGTACTAAAGTCAGTCTAAACGACATATGCACCATTTGTCTAAGATGCCTAATTCATAATAAAGGTTCCAATAATATTTGTGGGTTTTACAAGTAATAAACACAATACAAATAAGCCCAAAAGATAACGAAGATATGACGAAGTAAAATGAAATTGGGGGTACCACACCCCAACCATTTTCACCCATGGTTGGGCCTTCATATCATTTTTACCCATGATTGGGTCTTCAATATATTAGCTTCCCTTTCTTCCTCTTTGGACTCGAAGACATTTGAAAGAATTTTTCCTATTGGGATTTTGGTGGCTGGACTTCAGCCCAAGTGGCCATGCAGTGGAGAAGGGGAAAAACAAAAGACCCCGGTTAGTTTATATTATAATGTTCGTATCATACTTATGATATATGCACATAATATACATAATACGCTACTGCTTATAAATTCTATTCTATACATAAACATACACATATATAAAAATCATAGCCTCTTTATTCACTAGCTCATGTGAGGGGCATATGTGTATTCTATGTCCTCAAACACAATATCCCAAACTAGGTGATGGAAGGCCCAGTCATCACCCCCCTTTATTCTTGTTGCCGCACAAGTTCCAAGAGGTTTCATGAACCTGCGGTATGGCTGGTCACCAGGGAAGGGTTCAAACTAGACCCCTCTTTACCTAAACTACCTCTCAACCAACAACCATGGAAGACACAGATCCACACACACACACACACACACATAGCTCAGAATAAGTAGGATAGGTCTAATATATATGTGTATGGAACAATCATCAACCAACAAAAACAGATGAGACAAGTAGAGGAAAGATAAAATGACTTGAGCACGAAGATGAAAAGTAATCTATATGGACACAATGTGGCTTAGACCAAACTTAAACCAAATAATCACAACAGTGGTAGTCACATGGAAATAATGTAATTCTCGACAATATTGAATCGGGAAAATGTGATAAAGTAAAGAGACATACAAGGATAAGGGAAAACCATCTTCAAGGTATAGTAAAATCACAACAGGCTTAGTATCATGGAGTATATGTAAAATTGTCTAAGTATAACCCTCAAATAAGCCTAGCCATTCTATGGACAATTCAAGTGATGACTCCTACTACTTTTTAGGATATTATGTTTCAAAGCCTAGGTGATTCTTCTAGAGAAGACAAAGAATAGACAGGAGGATCCAAACTATAATCTCAACCGATATAGCATAACAAAAACTAGGCAGGTGTAAATCCAATTCCTTTTAAAATGGAACAACCCTTTATTGGTATGATACTATGTTACTTTTACATAACCCAATTCAAGACACAAGCAATAATGAAAATCAAGCTAGGATCATTTGTAGAAACAACTGCCAAGAGACCTTTAAGTTATCATGTTACTTCATAGGATATATAAATCTCAGACACAACAGTTACACCTTTTGTCACGACCCAGCCCCGTGGGCCGCGACTGGCACCCTACTTGGGTACCCAGACCAAATTACGTATTCATTGCCAAATCCAAACTTATTTCAGAATTTCATAAAAATCATATCAAACATAACTTATCGAAATATGTCTTAAGCGGTCACACAAATCAAATACAAACTGAGCGGCGGAATAGACATCGCAGGTCAAAAGTGCAAACATAAGCATAAGGGCCATTTGGGGCCATCATAACAAGCAGACCGCTTTAAGACCAGAAAACGAAATCAAACCAACATATACAGGACCCTCACCCCACATATATGACTACAGGCCTCTACGAATTCAAAACAAAGACATATGGCGAGACAGGGCCCCGCCGTACCCAAATAGTCAAATGTACAGAATATATATACAAAGCAAAAGGAGTCTGTACCAGAAGTGGACTCCGGATCAAAGAGGAGTACTCCGGAATAGCAAAGAGTGAAGCCTACTGCGGAGGATCACCAATGTCTGCACCTGCGGGCATAAAACACAGCCCCCGGAGAAAGGGGGTCAGTACGAGATATGTACTGAGTATGTAAAGCACGGAGTACAGAAATATGGATCAAAACCGAAAGCAAACCGAATGACAAAGTGGGGTACAAATCGGTATGTCAAAATTTGGATCAAAATAATATATGTATACATAATGCAAACGAAATCATGCAAACGCTTAGGAACGTGGTCGCCACTCCGACGCTGGCGCCACACACAGCATAACACCAGAAGGTTTCAAATCTCCGTACATCCCCGAACACAACCATAATCATAGGTGAGCGTATCGCATCACGAGCCATATCACAGCATAACTCCAAACGGAACCCGGCCCTATGGCGAAGCCTCGGGAACCGTAACACAGCATACGACCGAATTATCATAAAGCGCATGAATCAAAACCGGCCCGGGAACCGGTGAACGAAGTCATAATAAGGCACGAGCGGAGTCGTGAGCAAACAAATGCAAATCATACTTCAAAATAGTCTTTCAAAGCAGAGTAATCCCATAAGTCATTTCATAATACAAAATAATCGAATACTTAGTCGATATAAGGTTTCATTTCACAAGACGTTTCCAAAATAGTACGCATAGCTCAAAACGTAACCTAGCGCATCGTAATATTCAAAACATATCCCGTAGGAGGAAGTTCCAAAATCGAAAGTAGCATGTCAAACTTTATTTACAAAGATAGCCCAATAAGACAAATAGGGCGTTCCGGGGTAGCGGGCCCACCTCGAGTCAAATTGTGGTGGCAAACATATTTATTGAACGTTTATAGGCCAAAGGTCATACATAATCATTTCTAAGTTACCCGACCACATTTCGATAGGTTTCGGACGAGTGGTGGCATTCTAGCCAAAATAGAGCCCTTAGGCTTCAATTGAATTGAATGAATAGTAACTTTTCTGTGGATCGGGTTTCGAGGAGCAGAAATGCTCCGGAAGTTCTCATATTCGCCTATCATACTAAGATATGCCAAACGAAGGAGTGGGAAGCTTTACATACCTTACAGACGTCGTATGCTCTCCCAAAAGTCAAGTCCCGTTTCGTCTGAAATCTGCAAATGGTCAAAGTTACCAATTGAGATTCTTAGGCTTAAAAATGCCTTTAACTTCATTTTTGCCTACCGGAATTTCGGCAGCATTTCCCCTATAAATCTAACATCCCCGAGACTTAGCTCGGCTCAAAATACATCAATACAACAGCCCACACATCATCAAACAACACAAGTAATAATCAAACCACCCTAGTTTCAAAGTTCTACTTTGTTACCTAAGTTGGCAACTTTCATTCAAACTTCCAAAACTCCAACTCTATATCTACATAATTGTATTCATTTCCTCATTCAAACTTATACAATCACATCCCAAATACAATCCAAGCCATACACGAAATTGCCCTAAAATCCATTACTTTCCATAATTCTTCAAAACATCGAAAATTCACGACGAACATTCTAACTTGCGTCGTTTCATTCCGAATTCATTAATATCAACTATAACTCATATTTAAAGTATTTAGCACCCTAAATATACAATGATATACACAATTACACCAAAGGTATACACATTCCGATAAGTTCCAGCATATCTAACTCTACCAAATCAGCTTTAGTGCAGCGATCATATATAGTCACAGAACAATCCCTATATACCTGCCTCGCTATAATACAGTCCCCAACCGGTGTAGCCACTTCAAATGGCTCTATAGGCTCAGACACTATCCCAATTTTACTAACAACGAGCGGGGAAATATATGATAAAGTAGAGCCAGGATCAATCAGTGCATATACAGATCGGGAGGAAACCAGTAATGTACCTGTGACGACATTCGGCGAAGCCTCCTGATCCTGGCGGCTGGCCAATGCGTATATGCGGTTCGAGGGACTGCTAGAACCCGAAGCACTGCCACGGCCTCGACCGCGTCCTGCCGGTGCCGACATACCTCGCCCCGCAGGGCGTACAACTGATGGAGCAGATGATGAACCAGCGGTTGATCCCGTCGGCTGAGCTACACTACCCAAACCGCTTGCCAACGGACAATCTCGCATAATAAGGCCCTGACCGCCGCATGAAAAACAGACCCCAGTAACTCGGTAACACTCCCCTGGATGTGATTTCCCGCAATGAGAACAACGGGGCCTGGGTGGTCTGGGCTGACTGGGACCTCTGGATATCTGTGACCCTGACGCTCTGGAGCTCTGACCGGCCCCAGACTGTCCTGCACTGTCAAATCTCCTGCCGGCTGACTATGTACCCCGGCCTGACGGAGGAAGATGTCTGCCTGACTGCTGCTGCTGAGGCTGCCCGGCTCGAGAATCTCCAGAATAGCCTGCGGATCTGGCCCTCTTGGGCGGGCCTCCTGTCCCGATCTCTACTGGAATAATCGGCCCTATGTCGGTCCTCCATACCCAGAGCATAAGCCTGCAGTCGGGCGATATCCATGTCTGTCTGCAATGCCACTGCCATGCAACCATCAATCAAGTAGCGGTCTAACCCCATCACATATCTGTGCATCCGATCGGCCATATCTGCTACTATGGCAGGTGCGTACCGGGCCAGAGAATCGAACTCCATATTATACTCACGAATGCTCTGACCCCTCTGCTGCAGATGCAAAAATCGGTCAACCCGCGCCCGCCGTAACTCTGGGGGAAAAAAGTGGCGGGTAAATGCAGCCACGAACTCGTCCCAAGTAGCTGGGGAAGCACCCTCACCCCTGGATAGCTCCCAGGACCCGTACCAATTAGCAGCAACATCCCGCAATTTGTGCGCGGCCAACTCAACAGACTCGGTCTCTGAAGCCCTGACCAAATCTAATGAGCGTCGCATCCCCCGAATAAAGTCGTGGGGGTCCTCGTCGGGCTTATACCCGAAAACCTCTGGGGGGCCACATAATAGAAACTCTCGAACCCTCAGGCTATCACGCCTGTCATCATCATCGTCATCTCTCCGCCCGCGTCTGCGGGCCTGCCGCGCTACCAACGTAGTCAATAACTGCACTGCCTCTCTCAGCGTCCTGTCCTCCGCCCCTGGCTGAGGAGCTGGAGGCTTGGGTGCAGGTACTCGCGCCCCTGGAGCTACTGATGGACCTGCTCCGGGCTCTACCGGTGGTGGTGTAGCGGATCCCTTTGAATGGGGCACAACCTCGGGCAAATCATAAACACGAGCCCGGGTAACTCGCTGTGCCTGACTGGTCCCTGCTATCCCTGCCTTGCCCTTCTTGGCCGCCGTTGCCTTCTTCGGAGGCATCACTGCAAACATAATAACAAATCAGATCAGAATCGTCCTAATAGCACAGCTCTATCGCACGATCTAAGATTTCAAAGAAAGGTAACACCCTAAATGCCCTGTAGCCTCCTGTTTATAGATGTGGTGCACAACACACCGATAAACAAGACTCTACGAGACACGGCCTGCAGATATTCCGAGGACAAACCGCTCTGATACCACTTTTGTCACGAACGAACCCTGTGGGCCGCGACTGGCGCCCTACTTGGGCACTCGGACCGACAACCATACCAAATCGTCATATTATAGATTATCTCAGATCTCATATTAATCACCGAAACATATTTAAAATCAAATATTGTCTTAAGCGGTCACGCTTGCAAAGATATCATATCCAAAGCCAAAAGGAGCGGCGGAATACACATCGCCGATCATATATATATTGATGCAAACATATGGGCCAGTTTGGCCACCAAAACAGACGGACCGCATTAAGACGCAAATCGTAAACAAAACAGACACATATAGGATCCTCGACCCACATATATGACTACATGCCTCTATACATCAAAACAAAGACATATGACGGGACAGGGCCCCGCCGTACCCCAAATAGTCAACTGTACAGTAACGTATACATAACAAAAGATATATGTACCAAAAGTGGACTCCGGGTCAAAGGGGAGTACTCTGAAATAACAGAAAGTGGAGCCTACAGTGGTGGATCACCGGTGTCTGTACCTGCGGGCATGAAACGCAGCGCCCGAAGAAAGGCGGTCAGTACGAAAGATGTACCGAGTATGTAAAGCATAGAGTACAGAAACGTAAACCATAACTGAAACAAACAGGATACAAAAGGGAAATACTGAACAGAATATCAAAATCTGTACTGGAAACATATATACATAATGCAAATAAAATCATGCAAAAGCTTAGGAACGTGGTCACCACTCCAATGCTGGTGCCACACACAGCATAACACCAGAAGGTTCAAATCTCCGTACATCCCCGAATACATATATCATCACAAAATATCACCAGCCATATCACAGCATAACTCCAAACGGAACCCGGCCCTATAGCGAGGTCTCGGGAACCGTAACACAGCATACGGCCAAATTTATCATAGCGCGCACGAACCATAACCGGCCCGGGAACCGGTGAACGAAGTCATAATAAGGGCACGAGCAGAGTCGTGGGCAAACAATGCAATGTATATATTAAAACACCTTTTGAATCTTAATAAAATCATATGTTAATTCAACGGTCAATACGGGGCTCATTTCACAATAGTATTTCCAAAATGATATTTATAGCACAAAATATGATTTAGAATATCATGGCAATCAAAACATTATGATAGCCAAATTCATAAACAAAGATTCTTTGCCGACGTTATACAAAAATGAGCCTAATAGAGTAAACAATGGAATCTCGGGTTTAGCGGGCCCACCTCGGGTCAAGTCGAGGTGGCGGACATGAATTACGGGCATTCGGGGTCTATGGAATCATACATGGAAGTTTCGAAGCGATTCGATTACATTTGCATAAATTTCGGACCTTTGATTACTTTTCGACAAAATATGGATTTTATAGTTCAATTCAATTGAATGAATAGTACTCAATTTCAAATTCGGATTTCCATGAACAGAATTGCCCTCGGGGCTCCAATATCGACCTAGTATACCTAAGACATGCCAAAAGAAGGAATGGGTAGCCTTACATACCTTATAAGCGTCTTACGCCCGTCAACATTCAAATCCCGTTTCGCTCAGAATCTACAAATGGTCAAAGTTACCAATTAGGAATTTCAAGACTTCAAGAATTCATTTAACTTTATATTTGTCTACCGAAATTTCGGCAGCTCTTCCCCTATACATATAACATCCCCGAGGCTTAGCTCGGCTCAATATCTCAACAACAACAACCCAACAATACCAAATGAATCAAGAATCACAACAAAATAAGTTCTAGCATCAATACTCTTCTTTTCTACATAAAGCGACGACTATCATTCGAACCTCACAACATCAAACTAACATCAACATTATCGTATTCATTTTCTCATTCAAGGTTATTCAAACGTATTTCAATAGCGTTCCAAGCAATATACATGGATTCAAGTATGCCGCCAATTTCCATATTCCATCCGACACTTCAACAAATGCGACAAACCTACCAACTCGCATTGTTTTCATCCAAATTCATTAGCAACAACATCAATTCTCACTTTAGACCTTTACTTGCAAGATTACATAATAACTTTATTAAAACACGTAATTTCCCATAACGACATACATGCAACTTCAACGTCGACTTAAGTCATTAAACCTTAATTTGCGTCACAAATGCCACAACGACGAAACTAATGAACTAAATAGAATTTAATCCATTACTCTTACACCACAAAGTGGCTCACGGCCACATACCACTTCACACACATGCACGGCTACTCACGAACACAACACAATTCCATAATCTTCATGCAACTCTAATCACTAACACATATACACCCATTCCATAACATAAAAACATAGAAATCTTACCTTTTTCTTGAAATTCCGACTTGCTGCAAACGTCGCTCTCTCGCTAAACTAATTGTATCCCGTCGAAGAGCGTCTTGAACTTACTACAAATACAAGAAGAACAAGATTTTTGGATTAAGATTGGAGGCTAGAATTTTTTTTTTCTCTAAGGGTTCGGCCGAGAGCTTCTTAAGCTCAAAGATAAGTTTAATTTTTTTTGCTTCTTGAACTCTCTATGGATATACATGAATATATCATGCTTGATGAAATGGTCACATGGAAATCACATGACCATTTAAATGGGGCTTGGGCCAAGCCTCTTGGCCGGCCACCCCTTAAACTTGGGCCTCAATTTTCTTAAGTTTTATTGAGCCCAATTCATTAAAACTCTTGTTTTGTAATTTCCGAAACTAATTTCCGAAATTCCAAATTTGCCCTTGGCCTTCCCCGATGTCTTCGCACCAATACTTCCACAAACAACATAGGCATATTAACAAAAATCAAAATATTGCCTTATAACATACAAGTCTTAATTATTTTCAAGATTTCCAATTATGCGAAAACACGGGACATAACAGCTATGACCTGCAGGGGACCCGTGGTGTCCATGTACTCCGGATTCTTACCTGAGATCACGAGCCTTTATCTTAGTCCACATCCTCACCCCATGTCAAATGTGCCTGAAATCTAGATCACATCCTCAACCCATTTCAAATGAGCTTTTTCATATATATATATATATATATATATATATATATATATATATATATATATATATATAGTCATATCACTTTTAATGAGCGATTTCAAGTAGTATGTCATTTTCATTAAGAAGATCATACTAACTTCTCACCACAATTATCATCAAGTTATAGATCACCACACATCTAGTAACGACATTTAGCTCGCATTATCACTCAATCAATAGCATATAGGAATTCCAACGACACATTATGCCCGAAGACTAGATATGCTTTCTCCTATGAATCTCATAACACATATAATCAATTAATCACAGTCTAACCCATGTAAGCCGTAACCGACCTCAACTGCAGAGCTTGAACAATTCAAATCACTCGCCATAGCATTTCCCTTCCATAATGCCTCGAAACGCTCAAAGTCTAGCAATTAAAATGCCAAATAAGTCACAATTACTCTAGTCAACAATATCAATTCAATGAACACCTTTAACATTGGCCTAAGCAACCATAAACTATCAATTATAAGGTTATTCATTCACGTTATCTCTTACAAGCAATTTCTATGGTTAAGCTACCATCTTTATGAAACCCTATGTCTCAATTCACTTAGTTCATGTCTTTAGCGGTTCAATTCTTGATTAGAAAGTGATAAACCAAGCCTTTAGATGATAATCACATGATAATATTCATAACCTATAAGCTATTAAAGGTCTATTAAGTTCTAGGGTTACTAGTCTCAATTTACCATTGTAGACCCAATTAGAATGATAATAATCTTAGAGATGAATGTGTAATGAAGGAAGGAAGGGTTGAGACTTACCTTTCAAAAATATTTTTGCCCTAACCTTAGAATTTCTCCCTAGATGCTCTTTGGAAACTGTGTTGGAGTTTTATGAATAAAGAATTTAGACTAAGTGTTTAAAAACACGGTTTACTATCCCCGTCGACCACTGCGGCGATCGTTCTGTCAATGCAGCGGTCTTGCTATAGAGGGCAAGGGCCCACGGTAGCGGACCTCTGATATCGTCCACTTCCGCTGTGGCGAGCATGGACCCACCATAGCTTGAGCGCTATAATGGTATAGTGTCCGCCATAGCGGACACCCCACTTCCATATGTCCCGGTGGTGACAGATCCGCCGCAGCGATACTCCATCCGCCACAGAAGTGCCACTGAACCAGTGTGCTCGCTAATTTCCACAGTTTTCACTCTACCACACAACACTTCATCTGAGGCCTCACACACACAAACCAAACATGCACATTAATGTAAAAATACCTACAGACTCATCCATGGCCTCAGAATCCCTAACAGAGGTCTAATTTTCTGTGTTACCCCCCAATAGACATAAGCCAACCAACAATAATCACAAACAATCCAAGTTTTCAGTTCTTAGACTTCTACATTTGAGTTTTTATTAGCTTGTTCTACCCTTGCAAGGCTTCTATTTGGTTGGATGATCCTAGATTTTCCATAATAACTGGAAGGGTCGTTACACCATGTCATCTTTTCCCAGCTACTGCTTTTTCATAGCACCTTTATTGAAGCCACATCTTTAGTTCTAAGTCTGCGGACTTGTTGGTCAACGATGAAAATTGTCTATTCTTCATAAGTTAGGGTATCCGTGACTTGCATATCATTGAATGGTACAATCCTTGGAGGATCTCCAATACTTTTTCCTTAACATAGACACATAAATAGCGAGATGAACTGTTTTTAATTCTAACAGATGTCCCAGTTCATAGGCTACTTGACCAGATTTTCAAAGGATCTTATAAGGACCAATGAATCTCGGATTCAGTTCTTCCTTCTTACCGAATCTAATAACATAATTCATAGACGATATTTTTATTTTCAAGAATACCCCATCGCCAAATGAAAATTTTAGGTCTCGCTGTCGTACGTCTGAATAGGATTTCTAATGACTTTGAGCTGTCTTCAGTCGCTCCTGGATCAACTTTACTTGTAACCTCAAGGAAATTTCTTTTCCTCAAACTTACTCTAACTATCTTGAAACAATTTAATCGCGCGAATGGTGCGAAATGTAATATCTGGTGCTAGGTATAATATCCTTCCCTCCTTAAGGACATTCGTCCTCAAATATAAGTTGGTGTATGGGGGGTATCATTAATAGAAACAAACATATCATCATATAATTCAGCAATGCATGCGTACAACTGGTTTTATATATATTGGCTATCTGTATACATCAGTCCCTGTATTCGTGGTTATCTACCTCATCCTCATAGTTTATCCCTTAATAGCTCAACACGGTTTTGTCCATACATCAACTATTGTTCCACTTTCCCGGACTAGCAAGAACGGACCTTCGAACCCTCATACTTCGAATTTCATCGTTATCTTTTGCCATTAGCTCGCCTTTAATCATAGCTAGTTGTTCCCACCAGGCTCTGTGAGTATTCTGTACCCGAAAATTTCTTTTTTTCTTCTCATTATATTCTTGGTGTTGTGGAAAAGAAAATAGTATTCATAGGAATCAGGGTCGAAGTATGACGTTAAAGGCTAATACCTTTACTCGGTTACCAGTTGAGAAACTATCCTGGCCACCAATGCTACGAACATGTCATGAGCCTTAGAGGCAACTGAGTTGTGTACTACTTTTTGTAGCTGCTTCTCCTTGCCCATCACTATTAATTAATCTTCTCATCTCTTCATCTGGATCTAGGTTCATGGCTACAATATGCTGTCATCGACTTAGGGTCTTATAGGAAATCTCTTTCTTATAGGTTTTCTTCACATGTTTTTCCCTTATAATCATCTTCAGTGTTCGTCCCTTCGAGTCTGGACCTACGGGTCTCCTGTCACTGTATCCCTTTGTTACGCTGCACTAATCTCAAAACATTATTCTACCTTACTCAATTACAGATAACATCTCCCTTATTGTACATTCTCATTTCGTGTTTCCACACATTATGCATCATCCGTGTGATATCTCTTGTTTGACACAGAACTACAGGTATTAATTATCATTGCAATGTCCTCTAGATCTAGTACGCAGCTTGCCTCAATGATTCGGGTCTGCCTGTTTACCTTTATTAAAGACCATGTTCCCCTGACTTGTTCTAAATCGCACCTCGTTTACACGTGTTTGTGTCGATGTTCCCCCTTTGTTTATGGTGGTTCACTTCACTAGGTTCCTTTCTCGCGTCATTTCTTCTATGGGAGGGCTAACATATCATCTCACTACCATTCCTACCAATTGAGTTTAATACAATGTACTGAGGATCTATGTCGTGGAATCTCCATGTTGATTCAGCTACCTACATTCTGGCTCATACCTCTTACAGTAATAAAACTAAAATTTCGCCTTCTTAGGGCTCGTCTTGCTGTTTCTGGAGCAACACACTTAACCTCCTCTCGTCATTATTTGACCACATGGTATTTTTTGTGTTAGCAGTCTTGAAGTCATCCATTACGATGGTTCCCTTGTACCATTATCTTGATGTCGGCTCAGACTCAACTTATTTTCTAGGACTATTGTGTAACGACCCACCTGTCGTTATTTAATGTTTTCGCAAACCCGTGCTCAATCTAGGTCTAGGGTCGTAAATAATAAGCTCTATGGTGCAATTTAAGAGTTAAGAGTGGGAAAAATCAATTTCGAGAAGAATTAGAAAACTGTGGGCCAGGGAAGGACGCGAACCACTATAGCGGTCAAGAGACTGCCATAGCGGTACCGCTATAGCCGCTGTTTACCCGCCGTAGCACTCTACGCGAAACATTAACCCCGTTTTTGGTCACTTAGTTTATTTTTCTCTCCCTTTTCAATAAAAGACTCCCAAAGGCTGCTCCTAGGGTTTCATGTGAAAGAAAACCCTGGCACTAAGAAAAAGAGACTTTCTAATTTCCTCCCCACTATTCCCTACGACTATTACCTCTCAAGGATTTGGATGAAAGCTAGGAAGATGAGCAATTTATGGAGATTCAATTAGCTGTTCATCAACGAGGTAGGTTATGGTTTACTTGAGTTAGACTTTGATTAGTGAATCATATTTACTTTTAGAGTTGATGGGAGACTACATGATTAGGTCTTCGGACATGGAGTTGGGTTTGACATATTCTACAATGTAACTAAAATCTTGTGTAGATAGTGGCCAAGGTAACAATGAATGGTTATTGATGTGAGTACTATTATCACTGAGGGGGATTTCATGTTTAATTTATCCTTAGGAGTGGGTGATTTCCGTCTTTATTTTCGGTTGTATTGAATTATTCATATGGTTGTCCTTCTTGAAATTAAGAAATTGCGTTGTGAGACCCGAGTAAGTCGGACTAGCGTGACGCCCATCAAGGGTATGATCTATGACTTGTTGATTTATTGCATCCTAGCATTGCATTGCACGACTTCTGAGGAAATACAGGTAGCAGGAAAGGATGAATATGGGAAATTGAGTTATCTGGTCTTTTGGCCGTTGAGTGGAATACGAGTGTTCCATATGATATTGATCTGCGTCCAAGGTTCTTTTCGGAGCAGAGGATTTATGGCTCGGGCCTGAGGAGTGAATCCGGAACAAGTGGTACATGGACACCATAGGTCCCCTGCAGGTCATGACTACTACGCTATGACATCAGTTAGCATGTATGTACAGTGTGGTTGGGCCCTTGCATTGCATTCTGCATTGCACTACATCTCATATGTCTATGCTATGCACGTGTGGACTATTGTCATTGGTATTGTTTACTTTTTTTTTTAATCAAATTGTACTCTAGTAGGCAGGGTTGTTAAAACTTTTTATTAACAAATGCATAACGTAAAAAACAATCTACTACAGTATGTCTATAATATAGGCTAGCTAGTATTAAAAAAATATGCAACTGTCCTCCAGTTCTATCTTGTGTGCCTAAGCTAGTATGCCCTTTGTGATCCTGATGGATCAACTTTGATGATTGTCCAAATTTGTGCAAGCACCATATGATTATCCACACATGTAGTATCATTGTTGATTGTCAAGCTGCTGAATCCTCCTTGTTCTAATCCTCAGTTGAGGAAGTTGTGATTTGTCCATGTTGAGAATTCTTCTTCCTTCTGATGGCATGAGTATAAAGTCATGTACTTTGATCTCTGCATGATCCAAAGCTTGATTTGCTAGAAAGTCCGCTAACTTGTTGCCTTCCCTTAAAATATGATTGATCTGCACCTGTACTATTCTTATGTCCTGTTTGATCTCTTCAATCTGATTTCTCAGTTCCCATGGAGTGATCCATGAATCTTGTAAGATATTTTGAAGGACAAGTGAATCAGTCTCCAGTTGAACATGTTGAATGTTGTGTTCTTTGCAGAACTTCAGTTCCTGTTTTATGGCCTCAGCTTCAGCTTCCATGTTTGTTGCTATGCCCATTTGTTGTGCTTCTGTATAAACCAAATCTCCACTGCTATCTCTGACGCAAAATCCATATGAACTAATCCCAGGATTGCCTCTGCTTGCCCCATCTGTATTACATTTTAATCTTCTTGAAGGTGGCATCCTCCATAACACTTTAGCATAATAAAATTTTGGTTTATATCTACTAAGGTGTTGATGCATATTTTCCCAATCAATAGATAAATTATGCATCCAAGGGAATCTCTTCCTTGCCAGTTGGTGTATAATGTGTTGTACTTGTTGTTTCAGTCTGTAGAAAGTAACTGATCCTCCATTCTTAATGGAATTTCTTCTCTTCCATAATGACCACATGATCACTGCTAGTATCGCTCTATAAATAGGTTGCAATTTTTGTTTTGTCTCAGCAGTCCACCATGCCATGATCATTTGATGTAGACCAACTCCATCTGTGGGGATACCTGCACAAGAAGCAAAAGACAGCTATGGAAGAAGTTAGGAATAAGTGAACTATAGTTTCCTTCTTATGCTCATCATAGCACCAGCATCTTGATGGTATATTGATCATCATCCTTTTCAATATATCATCTGTAGAGATTCTCCCTTTCCACACCCTCCACATGAAAAAACTTATCTTTATTGGCAACCCTTTCTCCCACATGAACCTATAGCTGGTTTGTTTGCTCTCTCTATGCCTTAGAAATTCCCATGCAGATTTAACTGAGAATTTACCACTTATTTCCAACATCCAACATGGTTCATCATCTTCTTCTACATCTGGAACTTTCATATTATCCTTGATATGCTGAGCCAATTCCTGATCTAGAGTATCTGTTAACAGTTCCATGTTCCATTCACCATTCTTCACAAACTGTCTAACCTCTATCTCTTCTTCTCTAGCAGCATCAGGAGTGATATAATATAGTGCCCCAAGCCTTGTTCAATTCTCATACCAGAAGCTTGAAGTTCCATTTCTCAAATACCAAAATATCCGTGGCTCAACTGCATCTCTTATGATCACCATCTTCTTCTAAGTGTGAGATCCTTCTCTATCTACTGCCATAGTAGGATGCCATTTCTTGCAGTATTTGTTCAGCATGTAGCTACTCCATAAGCTTCTTCCACATTTGAAATTCCACCACAACTTAGAAAATAGTGCATTTTATATATATCAGTTAATAATCTAAGACCAATCCCTCCTTCATCCTTTGGTAGACATAATTTGTCCCATGCCACCCAGTGCTTGCTTTTCACCCCCACAGTATTGCTCCAAAAGAATTTTTCAAATATCTTGTGAAGTTGCTATATCACCCCAGAAGGAGGGTTCATGGTTGACAGTAAATATACAGGCATGGTTTGTAACACATGATTAACCAGGACATATCTACCTCCAAAAGATAACAGTCTGTTTTGCCAGGACAAAATCCTTTTCATCACTTTTTTGATCAAATCCTCATAATATATCAGCTTCCTTCTTCCATAAAACACTGGACATCCTAAATATGTGAAAGGAAAGGATCCATTTCTCATGTTAGTATGTCTTTTGATCTTGCTATTAACTCTGGCAGATACCTTGTGATGAATATAGTAACAACTTTTATTAGTATTGACCAGTTGTCCTAAAGCCTTCTCATACTTCTTCAAACTCTTCATCATTTTCTTTAATGAATATCCATCCCCAGAACAGAATAGGATTGTATCATCAGCATATGAAAAATGATTGATTTGAGGACTCCATTTTGGCATTCCATAGCCTATGAAACTTGGCTTCTCATGCAGCTTATTCAGACTCCTTGTTAAGACTTCAGCTGCTATAATGAACTGTGTAGGAGAAAGTTGATCATTTTTCTTTACCCCCCTACTTGATCTGAAAAAGCCATGACTTTGACCATTGATCAATATTGAATACCAGTTGTTTGACAGCAATCTCCATACCAAATCATTGATAACCTCTCCAAATCTAAACTGTCTTAGTACTTTAGTCAAAAATATCCAAGAGAGCCTATCATATGCCTTTGCTATGTCTAATTTGATCACCACATTAGTATGTTTAGCTCTCAAATGGATATCTCTGATGATCTCCTATGTCAGTAATACATTTTCTACAATGCTCCTTCCTTTCACAAATCCTGTCTGATTGTAAGAGATAATACTAGGAAGAACCTTAGTCAATCTATTTTGCAGCACTTTTCACAATATTTTATTGGAGAAGGAGCTGAGACTGATAAGCCTCATATCACTGAAATTATTAATCACCTCTTTCTTTGCCAATAAAACCAGGTTAGTATGTGTGACGAATTGTTGTATCTCAGAACCACAAAAGAATGCTCTAACCATTTGAAGCACATCCATCTTGATAATCTCCCAACACTTCTGATAAAAAAGTCCTATGAATCCATCAGGCCCACTAGCACTATCCCCATTGAGTGACAACACAACTTCCTTTACATCACTTTCAGATGGCAACTTCTCCATACTCTTTTGTTGTTCTTCAATTATTAGCTTAGGAATGTTTTTCAACAATGCATAATCCCCTCATGAGTTTTCTTCACTAAACTATGACTTAAAGAACCTGATTGCCTCATAACCAATATCTGCTTCATTTTCCAGCCATGTACCATTTGGATCTTGTATTCTTTTCAAGGTTAATTTATTCCTCCTGCCCCTTACATATGAATGGAAGAATTTAGTATTTCTGTCCCCATCATTAAACCATTTCATACCAGCTTTCTGCTTCCAATACTCCTCCTCCAAGTGCAAAAATTTGGTTAATTCAGCCTGTGCTTGATGTAGCAGCATTCTATTCTCCCTTGAAGCATTACTTTCAAACTGCAACTCCTTCACTTTTATAGTATCTTCAATAGTGACAATCTGCTGAAATATATTCCGATAAGTGTTCCTGCTCCATTGAACTAGAGCTCTTTTAAGTTTCTTCAACTTGTGATGAAATACATAAAATGGATTTCCACAGAAATCAGCTGTCTAGTCTCCTTTACCACCTCCATAAATGTATGTTGATTTGTCCAGAAGTTAAGAAACTTAAAAGATTTGACAATATGATGTACATTTTTGGTACACTCAAGATGTAATGTTGAATGATCAGAACCATGTCTATTCATATGAGTCACTGTTGTGGATGGCATGATGTCTAGCACTTACTGATTCACCAGAATTCTATCTAACTTTTTGAATATGCAGTCTTCTTCAGTCCTCCCATTCCACTAGGTGAATTTGCTTCCAAAGAATCCCGCATCAATCAAACCACAACTTTGTAAACTAGTACAAAAATCTAATGTCTCATTGGATGAGACTGCAAGACCACCTTGCTTCTCCTCATCAGAAACTATGACATTAAAATCCCCTCCTATTATCCAAGGAAGGTCTTGCTGATTTGCTAAATCCACCATAGCTTCCCACAACTCTTCCCTCTCCTCTCTATCACATTTAGCATAAACCACTGACACCAGCACTGATTAATTCAAGGATGAGTGAGTTAGTTGCAGAATAACTTGTTGTTCTGATTTAGAGATAACTACACCAAGCCATTCATCTATCCAAAAGATCCAAATATTTCCTGAACAGTTCACCTTGCAATTCTGAAAGCCTAACTTCCTTCTATACTCTTCAATAGCAATAGGATCTTAAAAAGTTTCCATTAGGCCTATGATAGAATAATGATGTCTCCTCTTTAGTTCAATTAACCTCTCACAAGATTTCTGAGTGTTAACTGACCTAATATTCCAAAATAAAGCTTTGTCTGTCATTCAGAATTATTGGATTTGTTCTTACTCCTCCTTGTTGAAACTCCTGCAGCTGGAATACTGGTGCTTCTGACAGGTTTTTGTTTATTTGTTGCCTGCTTTAATTTCTGCACACTTCTAGGAGATAAATCTACCTCATGTGCTATATCATCAATGTTCTGAGTTAAATCTTCCTCCTCTTAGCTATTATGATCAACTTGTGCTTCTACCTCATCTTATTTTCCATGATGTGCACTCTCTACTTGTTCCACAGGAAAATTGCCAGAATTGTCACTCTCTGGTGGCCTTGTGATTTCTTTTCCTTTTTTTCCTTTTTTATCCTCCAATCCCTGATCTGATATAGGAGTCTCATCTTGATCTGCATCCTCCTGCAACATTTCACCTGATTTATCTTCTTCCAAGCCTTTCTCCAAGTTTTTGTTGATTAAGGTGTCACCAATTTCTTCTGAGTCATGTTCCTTCTCTTCTCTAACTGTAGTACCTGAGTTAGCCTTAGACACCTGTTGAGACAAAATTTCCCCTTTATCATTGAGTTGTTTACCAAAGTTCTTCTCAATCCATGCCTTTGCTGATATCTTCTCCACTTGATTTGATTCTTCCATTTGCTTTTGCTTGACCTTATCATTATTGTTTACAATTTGCTGCACTGTAACAACCTGATTAGAAGCATCAGTAACCTTTGCTTCTGCCATCTTTCCATCTGAAGACTTCTGCATATTGATTAGTTTGCAAAGTTTGATTCTCCTTCGGTTTCCAAGAGTTTTCATCATATCTACCTCTATGAAAGTGCCTCTTATTCCTTTGTTTTCATTCCTTCTCCGTGAATCCATCATTATTATTAACCTCTGTAGGGTGCACCTTGTCTACTACTTCCTTCCCTTTCATTGTGTCAACATTAGGCCATTTGTATTCATTAACCTCAAACCTGTTGTTTTTTGCATTGTTTTGATCCTTATTCTTCCTTTGATCTTCCTTACTATTTTCCTCCTGTTCTTTGTCTGAACTTTTTTCTTCCTCTTTGGGATACAATTCTGGATGAATGACATAACAGTTTTGCTCATTATGCCCTTGAAGTTTGAAGTTTTTGCAGTACTTAGGGACATAATCATAATTGATCTTTATCCATTTGTCCACAATCTCCCCAGTACTCTTCTTCTTCATCCCTATATTGATTCTCTTTGAGAATTCTCCAAGCAAGTCAACTTCTACCTTCACTCTCGTGCAACTTGGCTTGGTTTTATTAGCTGTGGCCATATCAATTTGTAGGGGCTTTCAAACAGCAGATGCTAGTGAAAAACTGCTTCTTTCACAAAATAATTTGGAGGTAATGATGGGAATGATATCCATGCAATTGGAATCTTCGTTTCCTCCTCTGAATCAAACCATGGATCCCATTTGAACGTACGCATGGGATAGGACTAGTTCTTATGCGTAATATAATATGCAGGTTTGGACAAAAGGTCATGTAGTTTTCTAAAGAAGGAGCACGTATTAGTACATATCTATTGCGCAACAACCTGATAATACACTCTCCTTTCAATCTACACTGTTTTGGGATTAACGTTCTCAAATATTTCATGTCAGGCCATCCATATGAGAACTTCCCTATGTCAGCATATTGTAGTTTTTCCATAATAATCATATGCTCAATCTCCTCTTCATCCCATACTACCATGGGCTCTCCATGCAAATATGTGACCTTTTTCATGGGTAGTGTAGGACTGTACGTAGTAGTAGAAGTTGTTGGATTAAGGGTTGTTGCATAAGTTTGGTTCGGTAAAAGGTGACTAGGTTGTGTTGGTGCTGTTTTATTAGCCTGGACAGCCACAATGGGCGGCTGTCCAGTGGCTGGAGAGGCCATAGCCGCCGTGAAAAGGTTGGAAAATATTAGGGTTTCGGCTAGGTTGAGGGTTTCGCCTAATTGGTATTGTTTAAATAGATTTATGATTTACGTGAAATTGTGTGCGGAGGGGTGGTGAATATAAGATAAAGGTAGTAGTAGACTTTGAATAGTGAACTATTCCCTAGGTGTATTGTATGGTAGTGAGTAAAATTGAGTAGGTGAACTTTACGAACAGTTAAGGGTAGGAGTTAGAGAGTATGATAAGCGTGGAGACGAGACTTAATAGGTTGAATGAAAGGAAGAGAGAGGTTGTGATTAAGTAGAACACCTGTAATTCTTGGAGATAAAATAAGCGAGCAGTTGAGAGAGGAAAGGTAAGTGGTGAGGGGGTAATAATCATTAGCGAGAATCTTGAGGTTCATTGACCTATATGTTCATCTTATTTACTTTATATTGTGGTGCGTGAACTAATCTTAGTCGACCTATGATGCTTGCCAGTATGTGTGGTGTACTGATACTACTCTTGCTACCCCCTCTTTGGGTGTAGATATGTTGCAGGTTTTAGTTGAAGTTTCGACGTGTATATTTATCAGGCATTCTCCTACAACCTCGCTCATCTCACTCCAGGCAGAGGCTGTGTCATTTATTTTTTCTTCTTGTATAGTAGGAGCTCTTGTACCTGTCTAGACTAAATCCCAAAAATTTCTTTTCAGTTTTATTGTATTTCAAAATAGAGTCTGTACGAAGCTTTTACTTTAATTTTGTGATTTTTGAAAGATTGTTGTCGCAACTGTTTAAATGTTGGGTTAGTTGGTAAGGGTTCGCCTACTAGGGTAGTAATATAGTAGGTGCCTGCACGACCCTTGGGTTGGGTCGTGACAGTTGATATCAGAGCCTACGTTACAGGTCTCACAAGTATAAGAGCAAATGTCTAGTATAGTCTTCTGGAATGGTACGATGACGTCCGTACCTATCCACAAGAGGCTATAGGGCATCTAGAAGTTCCCCTTCATTCATTCCATCGTGCCGCCTCAAATCCGCCGTCTCCTAGTTGGATCCAATTGGTTTCTGGATGATCCCAATTAGTATCTTGACGGGCTAATTAGTATCTGTCGATTCCAATTGGTGTCTCTCTATTTTGATGGAAGGAAGATTTTCCGTAGCAGGTGTGTAGTATTTGTGTAAACGAAAGAAACTTCAATGATAATATTAGTTTTATAGACTGGGTACTGATTATGAGAATATTAGCAAGTTAATAGTGCATTCGTACTCATAGGTGAAAATCATGTTTTTATGCGCTAATCATTTAAGTATGCCCCTACGCGATTCGAGCTGGAGGGCAAAAGTTACGCCTACTGGCACTGTAGCGCCCGCTGTAGCGGTCTATAGCGGACCCAAAATTTCTGCAAAGGTCTGCTATAGTGACATACTTCCCGCCATAGCGATACCGCTGCAGCAGTCAAGTGATCGCCGCAGCGGTACCATTTGACCAGCAGCGTCTTTCTTCCTCCCCTGTTTTGCCAATTTGATAAGTTCATCAACAAACCAAGAAGAAATCGATTTCCAAAGTAATACATTCATAGAAGCATCCGCCCAACTAGGGAAATTATCTTACGAGCACAGTCACCTTGGGAGGCTTCACCTTCAGGACTAGGGCCTTTAAAAGACTCTTGATGCCTTTCCACATCTTTACAAATAGCTTGTCCTTAGTCCGTCTCTTCTTCTTCTCCTCGTTTAAGTCATCCCGGAGATCTACATGTGCCTGAGCCAAGGATCCATAAGCACCCTGCCAGGTATCCACAACCTCTCCCATCTTGGTCTGGGTCTCCATGAAATGCTTCATCTGCTCTGTGGTAAAATAGTCAGCACTCGCAACACTACTAGATGACCCGGCTTCTATGGAAGGCCGCGCAAAACCCATCATGGCCGTCTTCACTGCATCCATATCAGCCTCCATGTGCTCCAGGGTACCCAGGGTCTGTGACTGACCACTCCCGCCCTGACGTCCACCGCTGTCCTCGCTGTCATCCGAGCCAGTCCTCTTTTTTTTGCCCTTGCCCTGTGATCCCTTGACCTTTAATGGGTCAAAAGTGACATCTCACTCCACATAGCAGTCCCCAGGCTCCAAAGACTCCCCAGCATTACGACAAAGATAGGTAATCGGGGAGGGAAACATCAAGCTCGGGCCAGCCTCGGCTACCAAACCCTGCCACTCCTAGATCACCTACATACCCACATCCATGGGTACGCCATCAGGGATACAAGCCACCATGAGGGCCCACGGGTAAGTAACATCATTAGTATTGCTCGAAGGGCGAACCCGTCAGGCAAAGAGGTTTAACCACCTCCGGGCCTCATGAGTAAAGTGTCTACTCTTAATAGCGAAACGGGAGACAACCCAGGTAGCCTTCTTCCTTTTTGACTCCCTCACTAACATCCTTACCAATCACGGCCCGTTTCCTTCAACGTCCTTGGCCCGAAACGCATCCTATGGAGGGTTGGCTAGCCCATGGACGGCATTGACGACATCAGCCCCCACTTTTATGGCAACCCCTCAGTTAGTAATCCGAGGCTCCAGGACAGTCCAATTCACAGTAGGGAGCATAGCATAAAACTCCCTGACCCAGTTACAGTTGACATCCCCGGGCTCCTTAATTAACGGACCCCAACGAATGTACTGTAGAGTCTGATAGTATTCTGGAACCAGCTCCTCAACCCGATCCATAAAAGCCCGCTCATAAAGTGGACCCTTCATCTACTGTTCCATAAAACGCCTCTTATAGGCATTGTTGGGGAATTTGACATACGCGGGGGGAGTTGGGAGTTGTTGTCCATGTTGTCCTTGTTGTTTTTGCTGCTGTTGTTGTTATTGACCCAAAAAAAAATAGAGTGAGAATAATGTGGTACTAAGAGTTAGCGGTGATAGACCACGCATGAAATAGTTGAATAATCTTAAAATTCATTTCTTCCTCATGCAGCTCTGCTGCGGCGGTGGTATGGCCGATGCAGTGAAGCTGCTATAGCGGTAAAAGGGCCGTTACAGTAGGCAAGGCGTCGCTATAGCGAGCTCGCTATAGCGATCAGGTCACCGCTATAGTGGCCACCTCCCAAAATTGAAGAGCCGCGTCCAGCGATGGTTCCATCACTACAGCGGTACCACTGTAGCTGTGGAAGAACAGCCGCAGCGGTCCCACTTTCTCCAGTCTAAAAAATTCCTACCTCAATATTTTTAATACCCAAAATTTTCACACTGAATTTTCCCATTTTTGTCTAGGATCAAGTAATATGATGGCATACATGACTTTTACAATGTATTCTACCCTATTTCAACTACCATGGCTACCGAATTTTGAGCAAGTACGTCAAAAATTGCACCACTACAAAACATTCCACCCCAACCTGAAACTACTCCATATTTAGCAGATCTTCAGTACAAAGTGTTGCTAAAACATTATGAACGTGAAATAACTCTCTATGACCCAAGGAACTGCCTTCCCCAAGAACCAAAAAACCTCTTTTGTCTAGAAAATCGAATTTCTTCCTAATCTAGCAAGTTAAGCATGAAAATTTCAAAATACGAAGCCATAGACAAGTTATAGGACAGTGAAAGAGAGCATATACCTTGAAATGACAGGAGATCTGCAGACTTGGCAAGAAAAGTGAACTTTGGGGTGTAGAGAGAACCCTTATTTTCTTATCCGTTTTGGGAAGTGGAAGGGGTTAGGGTGGTTATAAGGGATTAGAGAGGGAGATAAGGGGGTTGAGTAGAGTATAAGGGGGAAGAATTTTTGTGGGAAGAGGGGAAGTTTTCGTTTATGGGGATAAGGGGGAAGTGGGAGAGTTTACCCCATTTATTTTTGCTTCTGGCCGATGACCGCTGCGGGCGGCAATTCAGCCATTGTAGCGGTGGGCTTGGAAAAAATTTCTTTTTTTTTTATTCTGTGTCGAAGAATTTTCCTTATCCCTATGTCGATACCTTAAAATACTATCTCTTATGGTATGGGCCTAGAAAGACGACCCTGACCTCATCCCATCCCGTTCGGGGACAAATAGTAGTTTAATTGGCATCTAATGTAACGATCAGCCCGGTCATTAGTTAATGTTTTTGCGAACCCGTGCTCAATCTAGGTCTAGG
Organism: Lycium barbarum; assembly: GCF_019175385.1. Lineage (NCBI taxonomy): Eukaryota > Viridiplantae > Streptophyta > Magnoliopsida > Solanales > Solanaceae > Lycium > Lycium barbarum. Next base: position 123,496,966 of record NC_083337.1, on the reverse strand, counting down.
GTCGTAAATAATAAGCTCTATGGTGCAATTTAAGGGTTAAGAGTGCAAAAAATCAATTTCACGAAGAATTAGAAAACTGTGGGCCAGGGAAGCACGTGGACTGCTATAGCGGTCAAGGGACAGCAAAAGCGGAACCGCTATAGCGGCTGTTCGACCGCCACAGCGTTCCATGTGAAACAGTGACCGCGTTTTTGGTCACTTAGTTTATTTTTCTCTCATATTTCAATAAAAGACTCCCAAAGGCTACTCCTAGAGTTCCATATGAAAGAACACCCTTGTATGAAGAAAAAGATACCTTTTAATTTCCTTCCCACCATTCCCTACGACTATTACCTCTCAAGGATTCGGATGAAAGCTAGGAAGACGAGCAATTCATGGAGATTCAATTAGCTTTTCGTCAACGAGGTTGGTTATGGTTTACTTGAGTTAGAGTTTTATTACTAAATTGTATATACTTTTAGAGTTTACGGGAGACTGCATGATTAGGTCTTCGGACATGGAGTTAGGTTGGACATATTCTATAATGTAACTAAAATCTTATGTAGATAGTGGCTAGGGTAACAATGAGTGGTTATTGATGTGAGTACTATTATCACTGAGGGGGATTTCATGTTTAATTTATCCCTAGGAGTGGGTGATTTTTGTTTTTATTTTCGGTTGTATTGAATTATTCATATGGTTGTCCTTCTTGAAATTAAGAAATTGCATTGAGGGACCCGAGTAAGTCGGACTAGCGCTGCGCCCATCAAGTGAGTGATCTATGACTTGTTGATTTATTACATAGCATTGCATTGCACGGGTTTTGAGGAAATACAGGAAGCAGGAAAGGTTGAATATGGGGAATTGTGTTATCTGGTCTTTTGGCCGCTGAGTGGAATATGAGTATTATATGTGATATGGATCCGCGTTCGAGGTTCTTTCCGGAGCGGAGGATTTATGGCTCAGGTCCGAGGGGTGAATCCGGAACGAGTGGTACATGGACACCATGGGTCCCCTGCAGGTCATGACTACTCAGCTATGACATCACTTAGCATGTATGTATAGTGTGGTTGGGCCCTTGCATCGCATTCTGCATTGTACTACATCTCATATTTCTATGTTATGCACTTGTGGACTATTGTCATTGGTATTATTTACTCAGCTTTATGATTTACGTGAAATTGTGTGCGGAAGGGTAGTTAATATAAGATAAAGGTAGTAGCAGACTTTGAATAGTGAACCATTCCCTAGGTGCATCGTATGGTAGTAAGTAAAATTGAGTAGGTGAACTTTACGAATAGTAAAGGGTAGGAATTATAGAGTATAATAACCGTGGAGATGAGAGTCGATAGTTTAAATGAAAGGAAGAGATCGGTTGTGATTAAGTAAAACACCTGTAATTCTTGGAGATAAAAAAATCGAGCAGTTGAGAGAGGAAAGGTAAGTGGTGAGGGGGTTAATAATCTTTAGCGAGAATCTGGAGGTTCATTGACCTATCTTTTTATCTTATTGACTTTATATTGTATTGTGTGAACTAATCTTAGTCGACCTATGATGCTTGCCAATACGTGTGGTGTACTGATACTACTCTTGCTACGCCCTTTTTGGGTGTAGATATGTTGCAGGTTTTAGTTGAAGTTTCGACGTGTGGATTTATTAGGCATTCTCCTACAGCCTCACTCATCTCACTCCAGGCAGAGGCTGAGTCATTTATTTTATCTTCCTGTACAATAGGAGCTTTTGTACCTGTCTAGACTAGATCCCGAGAATTTCTTTTCAGTTTTATTGTATTTCAAAATAGAGTCTGTACGAAGGTTTTACTTTAATTTTGTGATTTTTGAAAGATTTTTGTCGCAACTGTTTAAATGTTGGGTTAGTTGGTAAGGGTTCGCCTACTAGGGTAGTAATATGGTAGGTGCCCGCACGACCCGTGGGTTAGGTCGTGGCATATTGTCTTTCTTCCTTTTGCCAAAAATGGTCATTTCCTCGCGACGCTGATCACATTTAAAGGCTCGCTCCACTGGCTATCATGCAGCTCGTTCCAGACCAAGTTTCGCTTATATGGTCATGTCCGTGTAAAGTAGATTGGATTCCTCGGTTCACGTAGTCTACTTTTTAACTTAATTCATTTCTATCTACGATTCTCCGTCATTGTCGCACTTATGTTCTTTTTCATCCAGATCCTCTTATTTCCTTATACTTGTTCATCTTGATTGGCATCTAATTCATCCATTAGCACCTTATCTCATAATTGTTCGTGAAACTTGCCCAATGTGTTCTCAGTATCCCTAATTCCTCTTATTTTGATTCCTTCTTACTCGCTAATGGTTTCCTGGACTCGTTACTTGATTTGTATTTAATCAATTGCGATTCCCAATACGTAATCTGAATCTCTTTTCCTTCCATCATCAATGTTACCCACTTCGATAAGACCTTACTCCCTTATGTGTACCACGTATCATACAGCAAGTAGTAGGCTCTACTTCTAGCTTCCTCTCGCTCGAGTATTACGAATAAAGTAAATCTGGGGTGCCTAACTTCGATATCACTAATGGGAGGGGTGGAATACTAAGTTATATTGTCTTGGATAGTGAAGTCTCGCATCTTATTTGTTTGGATTTTGTCACTTCTGTTTTGATCCCCTTTTAACATCAAATTCCTAGAACCTTTATCTATTGAATAAATAATAGTACTCTAGGTTCCAAAATATCTACATATTAACACAAGCAACTTCAATTGATGGGTTTAGTAAACCTGTAAGCATTCTATCCTAGTCCTGTACATGAGAGCTTCGATTAGATATACTGCGAAGCGGAATCCTCCTATATTCTTCAACCACTCTCCTCTTCTTGGCCCGACTATCCTCTACCTCTTATACATATCTCATAACATATACTAATGCTCCCTGATTAACAGACTCCCAAGACTGAGGACTATCCGGTACCTCCATAACACTAATATCTGTAGCGGCCCTAACATAATGCTGGACTAAATGGGAAACTGGACGTGTCAACCCCTGCTCTGCTCCCTTCACATCCTGCTCAATAGGCCCAGAATGCGAGATAAAAATTTGTGGTGAGGTCATGGTCGAAGTCGCTCAATTAGGTGTCTCAGATGAGTCCTCCTCAATAGAAGTCATAATCTCTGAAGGGTCTAACTCAATAATGATCTCTGAGGGGTCGGTCTCAATTGTATAACGTATACTTCTCCTCCTCTCTTTTGTTACCCTCTGACCTGCATCGGCGGGTGGAACTAGTCTAATATCCACCCTCAGAGCTGTCCCCACACATCTACTAACTGAGGCTTTTCTCTTCATCGACATTACTGCAATCCAAACGCGTAAATAGGATTAGGAATGAACTTTCCTATGTTTCAGCTCTATCGTATGATCTAGATTATGAATAAAGGATACATTCCTAAATGCCATGTAGCCTCCTATTTATAAGTATGGCACATTTCATACCCATAAACAAGACTCTATTAGACACGGCTCATAGACATCCCTAGGACTGACCTGCTCTGACAGCAAATTTTTCAGACCCCGACGAGAGGCATGACAGGCACCAACTTGTAGGCCCCACCTGGCATAACAGTTACCATGATTATCATATAATATGACTCAAATAAAGAAATAAGCAATAATCCAACATATATATACATAAGTAAACTGACAAGGCCGCTACATCATCATGAGTGTCATATAGCCGGCAAAGCTATAAAGAGAATATCAAAACCCAAAACAAGGCCGACAAGGCTACATCTAACATCTATATCCCCCACTGTGTCTATGAGCTTCTAAGAGTATATATATACATGGCATACTAGACAGGACATGCACCCGTCGTATCCAAAAGAGACATATTCTATCATAGCATATACCAGAATAAGCAAGTCCGGAGGAGTGGTACTTGCTTACGCTGCTGAGTTGTCAATCCTACTGAAGAGGTGCTCTGCTCTGTCTGTCAGGACCTGCAGTACAAAATACAGTATCCCGTGCAATGGGACGTCAGTACGGATAAAGTACTGAGTATGTAAGGCAGGAATCAATAACATAAGTAAGACCAAAATATAAAGAGGATTGAAGTAAACTTAGCCATCTGAGAACGTACAATATGCAATGCATGAGTTTAAAAATCATATTCAAGTATGTATATATATATATATATATATATATATATATACGCACCCGGACTTTTCAGGACTCGGTGTGTAACGTACTCGATCATTTTGGGACTCGGTGTGTAACGTACCCGCTCCTTTTGGGACTCGGTGTGTAACTTATCCAGCCCTTTCAGGACTCGATGTGTAACGTACCCAGCCCTTTCGGGACTCGGTGTGAAATATCCAACTGATCAGTGGTTATACAACAGGTATCGTACCGGGTCGACTATAGCGCAACTCGGTGTAGTAAAAAAGTGCATTATATATATATATAATTAATGCATGAGGAGTCAATGAACTGACATCGGGCCTTTCAGAGTGACGTAAGGTCGATAACCTCTGAATAACATTATCGAAATCAAATCAACATAAAAATCCTTTTAATGAGGCCAAACAATCAAGACAAGAGTCTACTAACATAGCTAGGACATTATAAATGAAGTATAAGACATTAGAATAGAGTAAATTTGTTATGGAATGTTCATAGTCAAGTTCTAGTTGGATTCATACCAAAGGAAAAAGGGAAACGAACACCTTACATACCTTACTTGTTGAGCCGTCACCTTGAACAAACCCTTATTCTGATGCTCGCTCCTTCCCCAAGCCTATATTGAAAGATATGCCCTTAGTCATAACCTTACTAAGCTTGGGTTTATCCTTGTTAGCCTCGAACTTGTGATCCCTCCTTCCCTCGTTCAGTTCCAACAACAACTACAACACTATGATGTTGCCATAAGCTTCCCAAGCTAATTGTTGGCATATAAATTTGGAGGGACTAATAACCATGTGAGTAAAATGTCTTACAGGGAATATATCGAGATATGCAAGGGTGGTGAAAGGTTGTAGAATGGTGGATAAGGGGTGGAGTGGGGTTTTGATAACCCCCAAAGTCGGTTCCACCGCCTCAGTTCATCTACAGGTTCGACGGTACCATTGTTAATTGACGGGCTATCGATCTGCAATCGTAGAATTACACAGAGAAATCGTACAATTTTGTTCAGGCCATATCTTCCACTGTACGTCTCGGATTTGCAATCTGGCAGTTTCATTGGAAAGAAGGCTCTCTGAACTTCAATTTACATAGGTTGTGTGTTCCATAACTCCTTATATTTTAGGAGATATGCTTCTCTAAAGTTGGACCAAAAATTATATCCGAAATTCTGCCAAGTTTTCCCAAAATTTCAACAAACTTAATTCCTTCGATTCGCTTGATCCCGAAAACTTTAAATACTTTCTTAACATTTGTTAAAGGTCTTGCTTAACCTTATAAGATTTCCATTCCCTCCCCAGCTTACGTTACTTTACTTACGATGCAAACAATGCAAAAATATTCGAGGTGTGACAATTCAAGAATCCAGGGTTGCGTCCCTAGCACACAAAGAAGGATCAATAGAGCTATTTTACTGAATAATATTTCCCAGTTCTGAAGTCTAAATTTGTGTATTAGGTTGTTCTATTGAGTTGTATCTTTATTCGTTTTCATAGAAACATAAAAGTAAATACAAACATTATAACTTCAAGTAGGAGTTTACTACTTGAAGATAGCTTGCTAGTTATAATTTAGGCAATAAGGCTGAGGTAGGAATTAGGTTGCATAGTTTGTAAATTAATTTATAGTTGGCTCACAGTCATAGTGGAGTTTGATATAAATCTTGCAGGTTTGTAGGTTGTGGTTTTTATCTCCCTTGTGAGCTAGGTGGTTTCCACGTATCGTATGTCCTTTACTTACCTGTTGATTAAATTCCTCAAGACGTTAGCATAAAACAGGTAGAGTAACGTGTTCTGTCCTGTAAGCGAAAATCGAATACAGTATAGGATAGGAAGTAGGTCGTGCAACCTATCACTTCTCACAAATGGATTTCCATTTTTATCAGGGGCAATCTCATTGTCACTATGGGACTATTATGATGATTGGTGTTGTAATCCTGGCTTTCCATAGCTGAGTTATCCTCAACCAATTCCTTATTAATGTCTTCCACAGGAGGGTCATTCTCTATTATCTGATCACTGTCCCTTTTACCTGTATCTAAAGGAAAAGAGTTAGCAAGAATAGAAAAATTGTTGTTAGTAACTATAGGTTTCTCTTTAGCCTTTTTGCCTTGTATAGTTGGTGAACTAGCCGCTAAGTTGATCTTATTCAATTGATGAATCTCTTCTTGTGTTTGAAGCCAAGCTTCAAGTTTATTATTCAGATTGAAACGAACATTTTTATGCTTTTTTTTTAGGTAAGGGGCTCTCATTCTAGTAGGAGCTGGTGATGTATACTTGTATATTCTAGATTTGGTTTACCTTGATCCTTCTTTCCCCTTTTCCATTTCTTAACTATTGTTTCTAAGACTTTCAATACCCTCTTCTGTGAATCCTACTTGACCAGGGTTTACAATTGTCAAATTCTTTTGGATCCTTTCCTGTTGATCAAAGGCAAACACTTCCTCTGCATTCATACTTTTCACTCTCCTCTTCATTGTCTTCTATGATGTCCATCTTATCAGAATCAAGTAAGTCTTTATCCTTTGGGATTTGTACTCTCTGTGGGATGATTAATGAGCCAATTTTCTGTGTTGTGTCCCCTATCTTCTTGCCTTTTTTCGAACACCTTGTGTGTTAGATTTTTGGGGTACAGAAGTGCTAGATTTCCCACAATCTGTTTGATTTCCTCTATTATTCCAGTTACCATGCCTTGCATCATACATTTGGAACAACATTTCGGTACTCCTTCAATTTCAATTTCCTCCGTTTTGTCACTTGACTGATTGATGGTAATAATTTTGATTTGTGTCAATATTGGTTTTTCCAGGTCAATTTCAACTTGCACCTTCACTACGCTGGGTCCGGTTTTTGAGCTAGTCACCTTATCCGATGCTAATGGATACCCAATCGGAGCAACCAGCTGGTAAATATCTTCCCCATGGAAATAACTCCATTTGAGTCGCGGGAATATCAACCATATTGGTGCAAACATTGTTTCTTTAGTGGGTTTGAAATCTTTTGTCCATCTTTGAAGTCGCTTAACTGGATCCATACTGAAGGGGATAAATCTTCTGTAGTAAATATTTTTGCAATCTTCCTCATCAGTGATATCAAGAAATAAGTATTTTGAATCAAACAATCCAATTTTCAATTCACCCTTTATAGGGAAGCGTCTTTTGGTTTATTTAAGAATCGTATCAATTTGGGGCTTATTGCTTAAGAATTTTTCAACTAGGGAATCAACGAGCAAGAAGGGTTTCTTCTTCAGTGGTAAAGGAGACAATCAAAATTTCGTGGTCGATTTCATAAGGGTGGTAGTCAAGTTTAATATGTTTGTGAATTATATCTGTGTGTTTTGCAATCTGCATGGCTTCGGCATATGTTACTTTGATTTGAGCGTTTTCCGATGTCGCAATTACAGAGTTGGTGTTAGTTGTTGTTGGAATGGTGGTAATGGGTGGTTTTACACCGGGCGGTTGCCCTGTGGAACTGGCCAGAGCCGTCATTGAAAGTAGTTGGATAAGGTGCCCAACGGTGGTTCAGTCAGTGTCAAGGTTGAGAATCTTGGAGGAGCATAATTTCAGAGAGATAATTTTTACAAGTGGGACAAATCAACCGATCTCACTCAAATGGTACTTCAAGAAGCTTAGATTCATCGCAATAATGCCGGATGTAATTGTCTCTCAATGGTGAGATTATTGTAGCTACTGACATGAAAATGAAAGTTCACACAAATTGAAGGGGTTGATCATCATAGTCATCATCTTTGCATCCATCTTTCAGACTCTCAAGATTCGACACTCATTTTTGTTCAGCTTCAAGGGATGAAAACTACCTCTCTGGAGTAAATCCTTGATGATTGTGTTGCATGATAAAAATAAGCTACGTTTTGTGTTAGGCACCTATAAAAGAGAGATGTATGAACCTAATATTCATGAAATGTGGGATAGAGGCAATCCTATACTCTTATTCTGGATAATGAATACATTATCCAAAGACTTAATCAGTACTGTAATCTATGCATCTGATGCTCACAAACACTGAGAAGATTTTAAGAAAAGGCTTGATAAAGCAAATGCTTCCATGACACTTTATTTGCACAAGGAGATTGCGATCCTAACTCAGGGAACATCATATGTTTTTGTGTACTTTTCGAGGCTAAGGAAATTGTGGGATGAATTTTAGGCATTGATTTCACCTCTTTCTTGCCCTTGTCCGAGTCTAAATACTACAAGGATCACTTCAATTTGTAGAAACTCTGGCAGATTTTAATGGGGTTAAATGAGTCCTATGATAATCTTAAGAGTCGGGTCTTAATGACTATCCCTTTTCCTAACATAAATAAAACCACTGCCATGATTGTCAATTTTGAAAGTCAGAGGAGACACAACTGCAGTAACTCTATAGTGTGATTGTTTCTCCCAAACACACACGCAAGTATACGCGGTCGTAAAGTGATTAAGAATCGAGTGTCGAACCCACAGAGACTTATAATTAGCCATCAACTAATTGAACTAAAGCTAATTATCTAGACAACAAATAAAATCCAAAGTTATAATTGTAAACTAACTAAAAATAAAAGAAAAAAATAATGAACTTTAACCAAGAAAGCACATAGTTTATGTTATCAATGAGATGAAATCAATCAAGGGCTATAGAATATCTAACAATAATGTTGTATTCTGCAATTCTGAATTATTAGTTAACAGGGTCAATATTGCTCACAACATTTCATCGAATATTTGCTCGCCTTTTACCTAAGATTATATGTCTATAGAATCTGGATTAACAAGAACACATTCAAAATTTCTGTATAATAATCAAGGAAATTAGGATATGTATATCCTAAGTGCGAATCTGCTCTCCGATGCTCAGGGTTGAAAACTTTCTCTATTTAATCCTATTGCAATATTGAATTCTTTCTTTTGAGTTTAATTCAAGATTCGTAGAGAATATTTAATAGTTGGTCAAACAATCAAATAATTAAGCTTAGGATTACACAATGAAATCACTAGGGTAAGGTGATTAATTGAAATCTTGCATAGACATGAAAAAAAATGTAACAAATCATCCAAAGAAACATTAAAACTCATAGTATGGAGAAGAAAGTAAAACTCAATAAACTTCGACCTTCACAACGGCTTCTAGCTCTCTACATATCAAAAGTTATCTTTAGAAAAATGTTTAAAGATTATTTATAGGTGTAGAAAAAGTCCTAGACAAAAATAACCAAGTCCAAAATAAGTTTGGAAAAGTTTTGCTTAGAATATTTGCTGAGTGTGAGCACACTCGATATCGCGGTTAGTCCGCGCGCCACAATAAGCGTCTCGCGCCTTATACGACATCCAAGCTCTTTGCTGCTCCATTCGCTTACTTTATTTGATGCCAGGTAAGTATGTACATCCATTCAATTACTTCCTTTGCTTTCTTCTTCTGCATAATTTTATTTCCAATTAGTATAATAGCTTTCAAATAAGCAGGCTACTTGTTTACTTGGTCATGCCACATAGACAACATTTGTTACTTCAGCTACTAGCTATGCACTCAAAGAACTAGGTTCTTTGAGCACAATGCAAGAAGGTAACTAGTGGAATAAGTAAATCAACACAAACAATTTCACGTGAAAAGCTCCTTGCTCAAGGGAGGAAAAATCACGACCTGCCTATTGTAGGATATTTCAAACTCTTCACTAAACATGAGCAACCTTTAAGGATATAACGACTTATATACCTAGGGAACTATTCCGAAAAACCCCTACCCAACTCTCTCTTCCTCAACAATTCCCATAAGTTGGGTCTCTCTCTCTCTCTCTCTCTACTCTCTATCTCTACTCTCTACTCTCTCTTCAACGACTCTACCTAGTCAATAAAGTCCCATACAATCCAAAAATCACCTACTACAATCATTAGGAATTTAAATAAGATATTATCTTAAAGCCACAAGTGCCTAACTATTACAACTCAAGAACAATATAAATAGATCTTGATAGGAATAAGTTCTTTGACCCTGTTGTAGTTGGCTTCCTCGAGACTCATTATGTTGACTACGCTCTCACTCTGACATCTGTATCTCTTTGGTTGTGGTTAAGATCCAAAACTTTATGACGTGTTGTATTTATAAGAGTACATAACTACCTTCAATTCTCAAAATTCAACCAAGACTTGGTTCCATTAGTTGTACGAAACCAAGCATCATTTGACTCGGATTTCCTTCTTCATGCGTATTCGCCAAACCTCTCCTATTTCAAAGCTAGTTCCATGTGTTCAATTTATAGCAATCATTTCATATCTTGAACTCTAGTTCCTTGTAGAATTGGAATGAGCCAAAATTCTAATTCTCCAAGTTTGCACGAACAACTTCTTCAAATAGTGTTCAACTATTCATCGAACGACCAGTTCCTCTTAGCAGTTCCTCTTCGCAGTTCCTCCACTTCAGTAATTCCTGCACTATCAGTTCTTTTGCAGATATGTTAAGGATCTCGTTCTTGTACATCTTCATTCATTCTTTCTTGTACATTTATTGTCACTTGTACATGGTTTGTCAATCATCAAAACTTTATTGAAGCTGTTGAACTATTATTGAGACCACAAAATATCAATAATTCCCTCTTTTTATGATGACAAACCTATAGAAGCTCCAGATATCGTCACGTGCACTTGATCAGCTTCATCAATATTCGTAAGCTCCTAATCTGCATCTTCTTCCATAGGCATAACTCTTAGGTTGACAATCATCCCACTAAGAACCAGCTTTATGTTTCTCAGCACTATAACTTCATATTGATCCAACTCCAATCTAGATAAACATCAGTAATATGTTAAGCTTACTTCAGTTTACCCACAAATTCATCAAGATGTTAAGCTTACTTCAACCTTTCTATGACTTACCTTCCATTCATTGAAGCCTGGTAGATAGCTAGGTTGATTGACTATGTAAGGTTTATAAGCTAACTTAATCAGGCTATGGACATACCTTCCACTCTTTGCATTTGCAACTATATAGATAGCCAGGTTATCAGGCTAGGCACTTGCCTCCATTCTTTTCAATCTGTTGATAGCTAGGTTGCTTGACTAAGACTGGTTTGTAAGCTCACTTAATCAATATTGACACCTAATTTTTTATCTCTCATAATTTAATTTCATGATCCGGAGTCCTTGAGATATTAAACAGGGGGGAATATGTTTTTAGAAAGTCAAAATAAGTTTCTAAAATTTGTTAAGGGTATAATTTGCCAATTTTGTTTGATAAAATAATTTCTATAATATTTAAGTATTTTTACAATTATTACACTTTTGTTTAAATTAACCAAGAAGAAAGTGATAATTTTCCATGATTATTTCACTTAATTGACTAAAGTGCCAAGATAGCAATTTTCAAAGTATTTTACTTGTCTAAATTGCCAAGACGGAAATTTGCAAAGTATTTTACTCTGTTTAAATTCAAGAAAAATTGATTAATCAAATAAATTGACCATTTTACCCCTTATTTCTCATTTAATCAAATTTGGCCTTTTATCAAAATTAATTGAGTTTTAAGTGTAATTAATTTTGAAATTTCCATTAAGCGGCTATAATTAAAGTAATTAATTATTAGCCAATTATGATGGGGTTGCATCAAGGATCAGCTCTTAGTCCGTTTTTATTTGCCTTGGTGATGGATGGATTGACACGGCAAATTCAAGGTGAGGTGCCATGGTGTATGCTTTTCGCGGACGACATAGTCCTGATTGACGAGACTCGTAGCGAAGTTAACACTAAGCTGGAGTGTTGGAGACATACTCTGGAGTCTAAAGGGTTTACGCTGAGTAGGACCAAGACAGAGTACTTGGAGTGTAAGTTCAGTGAAGCAACTCAGGAGGCTGACTTGGAAGTAAGGCTTGGTACCCAGGCCATCCAGAAGAAACGTAGTTTCAAGTACCTTGGGTCTATTGTGCAAGGCAGCGGGGAGATTGACGATGATGTCCCACATCGTATTGGGGCAGGGTGGATGAAATGGAGGCTTGCTTCCGGAGTGCTATGTGACAAAAAGGTGCCACCAAAACTTAAGGGCAAGTTCTACAAAGTGGTGGTTAGACCGACTATGCTGTATGGGGCGGAGTGTTGGCCAGTTAAGATCTCTCACGTTCAAAAGATGAAAGTTGCCTAGATGAGAATGTTGAGATGGATGTGTGGCCACACCAGGAGTGACAGGATTAGGAATGAGGATATTCGGGATAAGGTGGGGGTGGCCTCGGTGGAAGACAAGATGCGAGAAGCGAGATTGAGATGGTTTGGGCATGTGAAGAGGAGAGATACAGATGCCCCAGTGCGGAGGTGTGAGAGGTTGGCCATGGATGGTTTCAGACGAGGTAGGGGTAGGCCGAAGAAGTATTGGGGAGAGGTAATTAGACACGACATGGCACAATTACAGCTTACCGAGGACATGACCTTAGATAGGAGGGTTTGGAGGACCCAAATTAGGGTAGAAGGCTAGTAGATAGTCTCATTATCCGTTCTTATTAGTAGTCGCATTATTGCAATATAATTTATTGTGCTCCGATTTCTGTTATTATCTGTTATTATGTGTTATTTCCTGTGCTTTGGTTATCCTGTGTCATCTGCTCTGATTTCTGCTATTATCGGTAATTTTCTGTGCTCTGATTATCCTGTATTATCTGTGTCGCTTGCATTATTTCATTTCATTTCCATATCGCTTTAAATCTCTTATCCGAATCTCTTAACCTTATCTAACCGTATCTGACTTCTTTTTATGCTTTTATTGAGCCGGGGGTCTTTCGGAAACAGCTGTCCTACCTTGGTAGGAGTCAGGTCTGCGTACACTCTACCCTCCCCAGACCCTACGATGTGGGATTTCACTGGGTTGTTGTTGTTGTTGTTGTTGTAATTATTAGCCAATTATGCAACAAGCCAAATTTAATTAAGGTATTTTGATAAAAAAGAAAAAAAAACTTAGTCGCCTCTTTTTTTTTTTTTGTCGCTTTTTAAATCTAGTTACCTTTATTATCATTATGTCCCTTAAAATCTGAGTCACTTTTTATTATTATTATTTATTTTATCATTATTGTCTCTTTTTAAAAATCTTAACAACTTTTATTACCTCTTTAAAAACCTGAGTTACTTTTTATTATCTTTTTAAATCTGACCAATTAGCTTTAACTAGGGTCTTATTATTTTTTATATATTTTATATCCATTAATGGGCATTTTCAAAAATGGGCTATTTTGCGCACCCACCCACCCATATATATATGATATATACATAATATACATGTATATGCATATATATCATGTATATATGCATATTGAAGTTGGGCCCTTTTAATTTCTTTTAAAATCAGCCGAGTCCAGCCCAACAAAGGGCCAGACCTGGCCCACCAGTCCCTCACACGTGCAATACATACACATACAGACCCTAGGGGTCTTATTTGATAAAATGAAAATGAAAGAGGGGCAACCCTAGTCGCCTCTACTCCCTTTCCTTCTCTGTCCTCGTCACGTTGACAGATCTGGTAATTTTATGGGTCCTTGTTGGTGGTACTGCCTTTGCAAGGCTGAGAATGGCAAGAGCATTTATTGCTCTGCCATCTCTCAGCCATTTTCATCGATCCTTGTCCAAACGCGGTATTATCACGCATCCTTTTTACTTTTTCTACATTCTTTCAACGGGCATGACTGAAATCCTTAATGGATTTTGTTCGTATTTGATTAGAATCTAGCATTTTTCATTGGTCCTAAAGGATTTGAGCCGATTTGATTTATTTTGGGTCAACATTGGCATTTGATGTGTTTTTAAGCGAATCGTGACCCTTGATTTTGTGGAGGAACAAGGCTTGCTCAAAGAACGCAAGTTTGTCCCACATCGGGGAGTTGCGGTTTTGTTTGTAAGTAACCTCCAAACTATGTTTTAAAGGGACTTTGGCAGATCTGGGCATTTGAACACTTTCATTTGCAGAGATAAAGGTTGAATACATAGGGTTTTAGCTTTATTTGCTTGAGAACTTTAATTTTCAACCTAGTTTAAAAATTTTAAAAGTCTATTTGTTGTGGTTTTGTGCTTTCTGTATGATTCTGAGCATTTGGGGAATATTTGAGGTCTCCAAGTTCGAATCTCGACTATAGGGCTGCACAAAAAGGAGGTAATTTCTCTTTGAATTTTCTTTCTATTTCTGTTTTCCTTAGTTTTTTCTCTGTGCTAGTCTATTTAGTTGTTTAATTAAGTTGTGTTGTTTTGTTTAATATAATGTAGTTTAATACATATATGTGTGGGATTAGTCCAGTTAATTAGATTTGTATATCTACTTAATCTGATTTTAGTTGAAGTAGGTAAGATTAAGTGAGTTAAAAGTATGTTGATTAGATGAACATTACTGCTGCCTTCAATAGCTGAGTTTACTTAACACACTTAGATAATCTGGTTTAACTAAAATATGCACCATATTAACTTTGGCCTTAATAACTTGATCTTTCCTAATCAAACGGGTTTCATTTGCTTGTTAATCTAATCTATTCATAATGGAAGCAGGATTCTATAGTTTAAGTCTTAATATGATGAAGAAAAAGGTGCTTATGCACTGTTAAAACTAGCCATATCATGAGTTATTTGTCTTGGCTTAGTTAAGTATAGACTCTTCATGTCTGATCTGTGCGGTCAAATATGCCTTTTTTTCTAGTTATTTCAACGTCTAAATTTATTCATGTCCAAACATGTACTGTGTTGCTTAAGTAATGTGTGTATTGTTACCTATTTGGGAGATAGATGATTATTAGATATTGTTAGTTTGAATATGGTTAGTAAGGTTAAGTTTCAGCTTGGCTGTGTTTGCTATAACTTGCCTAAGTTAATTTTTGGTCTGTATGGGCTAATTGTCTCATATTTGATGGGCAGTACTGCAATAATGCTAAGTGTGGGAAATATGTCTGTTTGATCCTATTGAATTAGACCATGTCTAAACCCATTACTCCTATCTTATGTCAACCTCTGCTGAATCTGGTACCTTGAGATGTCATGTAGATTTGATTTGGGCTAAATCACTGTGAAGAATAACTTGTTTAACTTTGGCACTTTGTCTGATATTTGGAGTATTTTGCTTAGTTGATAAGTGATGTTTGTTTATTACTTTGCTTTGCATTGAAACCACCTGTACACCACTTTTAGTGAAATTTCAAAAAAAAAAAAAAATGGCACATGAATCTTTTGTGGTTTTGCTTAAACTGGGATTGTACCTTTAAATACTAAAGTGATTTGTCTATGATAACTAAGGTCTTCATATGCTCTTTGGATAACTATGAGGCTTATGCGATCAATTTGATTAAATGGTTCCAATTTATAAGTCCCAGAATTACTTTCTAAGTGTTAGGATCCATGTTCAAGAGTTTTTCTTAAAAATTTGCAATCATGGTGTGTGGGATTCATGATAGTAGTGAGGGATCTTGTGTTTGGTGAGATGTGATGAAAGAATGAGATGTTGAACCTGTTTACAAATTGTCTTATGAAACAGTCTTGTGTAGGACATGTCTCAATTTACAATGGCCATAGTATTAATCATTGTTGCTTAGTCTGAAAAGAAAAATGATTTCAAAGCTTGTTTGCCTTATTTGTTTCTACCTTTGTCTTGCAAATCTGTACACTTGCTTCCCTTCATCTGTGTCTGGTTAAAAGATTTATTGGCAAAATTGGGATTTAGAGTTAGTATATAATAAGTGTGTGATCATGGACTCAAAGGCTAAGTTGGCAAGAGGCTATCATTTGATGCTAAGTAAGAAGAGAGTAGGAATATTTGTAATCACCTATTTTCTTGACATTTGACTTATAAATCTTTTCCTTTTCTTGATTCTGCTTGGTTTTGTTTAACCTCTATATGTGAGGGTCTATCATCTTTTTTATCATTTGCTTTGTAGAGTTGTTTGGCTTTTTCTCCAAAAAAAAAAATGAATGAAGGATATACTTAAGTATATAAGATATACTCAAAACTCTATATACCTCACAAGTGTATAAAGGTTGGTATATCTAGCATATATGGTGTATATCACTGCTTAAGTGTTGTATCCCGTATTTTTGAACGTCAGATTATTTGCTGAGATGGGACCCACACATCGAGATTTTTTTTTGGGACATCTGAAAACTCATATGAATCACATATGAGAAGTTAAACACAACTCAAGAAGGACCCTTGGGCCAAATCAAAGTGGAAGTCCTCCAAACGAATATTTTAAGAAAACGTTTTCGGGTGATCTGACTTCAAGGGGCAAAAACGGTATTATAAGTTTGGAATTTGGAAAAGTACCAAGAACTAGAAGTTGTAGATCATTGAATTAGCTTTCCAACCATAGGTCGTGGGTGCCCAGGTGACGTCGGTACAAGGAGATATGAACGTTTTAAGGTCGAAAGGTCAGTGGGCTAGGCCCAACTCGGGACCAAACCGAGTTGGCCCAAAAAAATCAAAACAAATAATAAGGCCCAAATTTGTGAGGCCCAACCGGCCATAGTTATGGCCCAAGCCCATATTAAATAAAATTTGGTCAATAAATAAGATGACTAAGTCATCTTATTCCACATAATGTTCTAGAAATTTCAAGAAAAGCAAGAACAAGAGAGAGAGGAGAAAAACTTAAGGCCATTTCGGCCAAGAGCAATTTTCACAAGAAAAATTTGCAAAAATTCTCCAAAAATCATTTTCTACCAAGTAAAGGGTGATTAACAAGGTGGAGTTGTTGTTGGAGCAAGAAAAATTCAAAATCATACAAATTGTCAAGTTGTAGTCAAGTGAGAAGTTGAAGAAGAAAGGTGCGTTTTGATCTTGTTTTATGTGTTATATATGGTTTATATGTGTTGTAGTATGCTAAAATGGATGAAATTCATGAAGGAGAGAAATATAGTACATGGCCGTGTGTATGTATATATGTGTAGGAGTCATGCTTCAATTATTTTAATTAGTGTTTGGTTGTTATTGTTGTGAATGATATGTGGAAACTGCAAGTTGAATGAATTTTGAGAAGTTGTAGTGTGTATGTTGGTGTTGGCCGTGTGGTTATGGTGAAAAAATGGAAGAGAATGAGTTAATTTTATTTAGTATGATGTTGTTGGAATATAGATTATGAGGTTGTTATTGTTTTCATTAAAGTTAGAAAGTTTTTGGAAGAAGTAGTATGTTGATTGAATATGGAAGTTGTTAGTATTGTTGTTGTTGAATTATGTTAATAGTTTGGTCGGGTTTGAATTCCCGGATTGTGATTGATGAGAATTTGGCTATGTTCAATGTTGAGGATGGTATATTTACAGAGGAAGTGCTGCCGAAATTTCGGTAGCTAAGTGGTTCCTTAAGATTCTAACTCTAAGTACCCTAATGAAAGTTTGGGTAAATGTGACCAATTTGCAGATTTTGACGAGATTGCAACGTGAATTCGGAATAGCAAAAGAAGCGGAAAGAGGTATGTAAGGCTTCACCCTTCTTTCTATGGCATGTCTTAGTTGAAATAAGTTGGGTACGAGCCTCGGGGACAACTCGGTTCCCCGGAATCCGCACCTAAAGTTTTCCACTTTTTGTTCAATAGAATTGAACTAGAAAGTGTGCCAATTGTTGGAAAAACCTCCTACACCCTTAGAACTTGTATAAATGGGACCCGATTACCCTAAGACCCTCACAAGTAACGCTATGACACGTAACATACGTAAATCATATACGCTACCTCATCCGGCCCGAGGTGGGCCCGCTACTCTCGGATTTTTCCTTACAGTCTTGCTTGACTTACTTGAAGTGAATCCAAAGGGAACCTTTGATCCCGATTTCAATACCAAATGATAAATACTATGACTCCTCTAACGAGGGCACTTCCATGACGATAATGATAACAATGATGTTAGATAAGAGAATATGCCTATGATACGTACTACCGGAACGACTCTATGACTAAGATGACTAAGCTAAGTATCTTATGTAAACATGAAAATGATAAACTAATTTTTGAATCTTATTTATATTTCCTAGCTATGACTTTATTTTCTAAAAGATTTCAAAGCCTATGGACCGTCATCTATGATGCCCCGATTTAATTCTACGTTTACTTTAACATTATTCCCCGTTGGTAGTCTCACCTTAAAATACTCATTCCTTCAAGGTGAGACAAAGCGATCACGAGTATTCTATAATATAATTGGAGGTCACCGACCTTATGTCACTCCGATGAGTACATGATTCTTCTTTGGGCTTTCCTGCGTGCCTATGAGACATATGTATATAGGATACGTAAATGCATATAAGACATGTAAATGTATGTAAGATATGTGTATATATTTTTTTTAAAACATGCACATGACGAAAGAGCTAGAGCGCTATAGACGCTGATGTACCTACATGACACACGTATATGTATATGATAAAAGAGCTAGAGCGCTATAGACGCTGATATATGTACATGATATATGCATGTGTATACGGGGAAAATGGAGTTAAGGGCAGAGCGTTATGAACGCATATCCACCTGATCAGTTGGCATTACATGATATGATATCGTCCCGGACGCGGGATGTGTATATTTATGGTTAAATGGATCGGCTGCCGACGCCTCGGCAATATGAGATGTCCTAATTTATATGTATATGTATATGAACAAGGAAAGATTATTAAAGGAAAGCTAAGTACGCATAGCACCTGCCAAGGGTATATATATATATATACAGTTTATGTTTCTACCTCAGGACATGTGCTATTATTCTCTTATGTCGTTATTTCCGTTTTATACTTTCCGTATGCTACTATTCATGCCTTACATACTCGGTACACTATTCGTACTGACGTCCCTTCTTGTGGACGCTGCGTTTCATGCCGCGCAGGTCAGCAGACAGGCGGATTTGATACTTAGAAGCTCTACCAGCAGTGTTGACAGTGCTCCAGTTATTCCGGAGCCTCACTTCCTTGGTACTATTTTGTGTATATATATTCGGGCACGGCAGTACTCAGCCCTTTCTATGTATAAGTGTACTACGTCTAGAGGCTCGTAGACAGTTATGTACAGTCAGTTAAGTACAGTTAGATATATGGTGTTTTGGCATGTTAATGTTGATGTATAAGTGATAACGACGTTTATTAGTCTATGTTCAGAATGACGTCGCTAATGTTAATGTTAAAAAAAAAATGGCTCTGTTTACATGGCTTGCTAAGAGGTAAAGGTAAAACGATAGACAAGGGGTGCTCGGTACAAGTATCGGGTACTCGTCACGGCCCCTAGACGGGTCGTGACATTAAGTGTGTTGGCATTAATTGACGTTGGATTAGTTTTTTTTTTGGAGGGGTAGGGGGGGGGGGGGGGGGGTTAGGGCCAGTTTTTTTGGCCTTCTTTAAATGACTAAGTGTAATGCATGGGTGAGCCCAGCTTGTTGTACTTCTGATAAGTGATATTATTTGGGCTTAAGGTTCTTTTCTCACTATTATTTCTGCATGGGCTTGATTGTTTTTAAAGGGCGTTCATTATTAAATTTTGCAATACACTTGGCTGGTTGTATATTATGTGTATGCTATAGCTTGTTTTTATGGTGAGTTGTGCATACCAATATTGATGCTTTCTCTCTTGTATACCACAAGGTTAGCACACAAAGGGAGATGTGTAGTAGGACTCAAGGATTAAGCTTAAGTCTTCCTTGGTGTCTGCCATGCCTGGGGTTCCTAGAAACCCCTTGGATCTTGTGCGGCATCAGGAAGATAAAAGCTTTCCTTTTTGGGTTATTTATGTATCTCCATGGGTGTGTATACCCATGGTATATTAGTTTGAAGTCGCATATATTTGTATAGCACTGCCCACTGCTTATCTTAAAAGGATTGATCTTGTATTTGTTTAAATATTTGGGTCTGTTTCTATGTTATTTTGATCTATATGGGCCTTGGGTTTACTCGCAAGTTTTGGGCCTACTCCGTTTATTGTCTCCAGTCTATATATATTTAGTCGATTTCTTGTCCTATTAAATGATAAATGGCCTGCCTTGTACATATATGTATTAACATAAGTCTGCTTTCTATTTTCCATCTTAAACTTGCATAAGTCCTAATCCTTATCCCTTTTTATTCTTGCTTGTAGGAAATACTTGGGCTTGGGCGACTTCCATTTGCATAAACCCATTGGGATGAGGGCCAAATGACTCATTCTTGATTGTGTCTGCAAAAATAAAATAGGAAGGGAAGCTAAATTATTTGAAGGCCCAGCTATGAGTGAAAATAGTCTATTGGTGGGCTTGGTAGGCCCACCAGCCTGACTTCCTTCCTTTACATTTTTTATTTAGCTGTTCATGTATGTGTATTTGTAAAAACTCTAAAAATAATGGAACCCTGTGCATGTGTAGAACTTAGGAAATCAACGTTTAGTGCCTTAGGAAAGTCGTCAAAACATTTTTTTCCCTAAAGCTGGGATAACAAACCATTTTCATGTGGTAAATCAAACCTTAGATATTTCTTCAAATGGCTTTAAGTAATACTGTTTGTGGCCAAGCAGTGTAAAAGGGGAATTTTTCTATCAAGTTAAAGGGAAAAGAGTCTATGACTAAAGCTTTTCTTCAAAAAAAAATGGTAAATCATTTTTGATTCTAAAAGGAAAAAAGAAGAAGCTACCTGGCGTTTTTCAGGAGTTAAACCGTGTTTGAACAGTCTTGACAAAACTCGAGGAGTTGTTTTATTTTTGTTTGGACGTTTGAGGTATGAAAATTGGATATGTTTTAAAGATTGAAAATTGGGCTGTTGAGTTATTTTTAAGAAATTTATAAGAAAAGAAAAGAGATGATTAGGTCCTGGAAGCCCAAAAGAGAATATATTAAAAAAAAAAAAAAGCGATCTATACTTGGACCCAAACGGAGGTATGACGGATTTTAGATTGTGGGAACGGATAGACTTTATGGGCTTCAAAAGAATAAATTTTGGACTTAAAAGAGATTTTCTTTACATATACCTAACTATATATGTATAAATATAGGAGAATACTCCATATTTTCTTAAAAAAATAAAAACCCGTAAGAACTAAACTCATCTTCTTAGGACTAGAATAGTAGCGACTCTACTCGGGAGAAACCCCGGGTGTGTCTTAGTCCGGCAATAAAGTGAGCTGAACACTAACGTGAATTTTCAAACCCAAAATCTCCATTTCTAAGGGATGTTTTTTGCCAACTATTTTCTTGAAATTATGATATGAAGTGAAATGACATTTTGTGGAAAATTAAACACTTTTGAACAAATAAGTACATTAATCACACATTGAAGCTCATAGGTCAACCGTATTCTATGAATCTTTAATACTAGGGTACGTAAAACCTTTTCTAAGGGATCACCAGAACCCTTACCTCAAACTTTGGTACCAAAAGATTTCTCTTTTTCTTGAAAAATCTTTTACTCGGTTTTTCTAGTTTTCCATAACAAATTAGGTGGTGACTCTAAAAACACTAAATCCAATTAGAGCACCAATAACCTCGTAGTAACTTTTATGCCTCAACCCGCGTAAAAGCGAATCGTAACAATCAAGCTAGGGACTTACCTTCCCCTCTTTGCAACCCTATAGATGGCTAGATTTTTTAAACCTGATCATGTCCATATGCCTTCTCAAAAAAACGTTCCCTTGTATGTATTTTTCAAAAACATTTTTTCAGTGATCAGTATAAGGTTCAGGTTCTTTCTTTTTTCTTATCAGGACAATTTATTTTCAACCCCCTCTCTCCAGTGGTCTAGGTCAGGACTGGTTTCTTTAGAAGTATGAACTAGTTCCTTTATAATGCATGCTAAGTTTGGCAAACTAGATATTTGTGCAGTCTTCTTTCTTACTATACTTGTGCAGCTTTCTTCTTTCTTCTGTACATTGATCACTTTCTTTCAATGTGATAATCTTCTCCTTTTCAATGTTTGTGCATGATATCTAATAATTCACATGACATAATACACATGCTCAAATAAACTTGTCAAGTCAAAATCATAGGAGAATTTTGCATGCACCATATTAATTCATAAGGCCCAAATCAAAAGATTGCTACATAATATTCTAATAATGCTAGGGATAATATATAAAAATTAGATTGATTTGCAGAAGGATTAAGTTTTTGGTTTTGGCTAAGAAGGGATAAGGATTAGGTTCTATATTTTTGCTCAGTTGGTTTAAATGAGTCCCTATGGTGGTGTGAAGGTGATTATTGGTATCAATCTGAATTCTTCATCTGCATATTCTCATCCTTCAAGATCATGTCTTTTCCTTCTGAGTCGTCCTCGTATATTTCTTTCTTCAAACCTAATGACTCTTTTTGAAGTCAGTCTTGTTCTTCACTGGCCTAAATTTTCTAACATCACCACTGTTATGTCCCGTTTTTTCGTATAACGGGAAACTGAGAAATAAAGAAGACTTGTGTGTGTTGAGGAAATATTTTGATTTTGGTGAATATGGCTATGTTGGTTATGGAATCATTAATGTCAAGACCTCGGGGAAGGCCGAGGGTAAATTTGGAATTTTAGAAATTGGTTTCGGGAATTACAAAACGGGACGTTTAGTGAATTGGGCTAAGAAAATGGAATACAAAAATTGAGGCCTAAAGGAAGTGAATTGGCCGGCCCAAGGGAGCAAGTCCAAGTCCATTTATTAAGGTCATGTGCTATGCACATGACCTAGGAGTGGATATATATGATATATGTTAGCTTTATCAAGATCAAACAAAAAGAAAAAAAATCTCAAGAACACCATTGAAGGTGCTCTCGGCCGAAAAAAGAAAGAGAAAGAAAAAAAAAAAATTCGTGGCTTGTTTCTAATCCAATCACCTAGTCTCTTTTGGAATGATTGATGAGTTCGAGGTGCTCTTCGTGGTGGTACAATTAGTTTGACGAAAGGGCGACGTTTGCGGCGAATCGGAATCTTAAGAACAAGGTAAGATTTTTATGTTTTAATGATATGAAATGGATGTATATGTGTTGGTGATTGAATTAGTGTGAAGATTGTGGGATGAGGTTGTGTTTGTGCATGGTGTGTGTGTGTAAAAGGGGAGTGTTTGGCCGTGAGTTCCATGGGGTGCAAGCCATAAGAATTTTATCTTGTTTAGTTTGAATAATGTGTTGTGGTGATCTTTATGTTGTGAAGGATTGATTAAAGAATTGAGTTGGTGTTAGAAAATAATTTCGGACGTTATCGGAAAGCGTATACATTTGGTATATTTGTGTATATCATAGTATATTTATGACACTAAAGACCTTAAATAAGATTTATGGTTGATGATAACGAATTTGGAATGAAACGACGCAAGTTAGAACGTTCGTCGTAACTTTTGGTGTTTTGAATGAAAATTGGAAAGTAGTGAACTTTGGGGATGTTTGTATGTGATTTGGAACTTGTATGTAGTGTGTTTGAATAATTGGGAATGAGTGAATGAATGGACTAATGTGGAAATAGATTTGGAATTTTGAAGTTGAATCAAGAATTTGCCAACTTATGTATTAAAGTGAAATTTTGAAGTTAATGTAATATGATTGTGGTTTGTATGGTTTAATGATGTTTGGGCCGTTGTTGTTGTTGTGTTTTGAGCCGAGCTAAGTCTCGGGGGTGTTAGATTTATAGGGGAAGTGCTGCCGAAATTTCGGTAGCCAAATATAACCCAAAGACTAAAATGTTAATTCTCATGAATAGTAACTGGTAAAAGTGACCATTTGCAGTTTCTGGACGAAACGGGAATTGCGATTTGAGGAGCGTAAGGCGCCAACCAGGTATGTAAAGCCTACCTATCATTCTTTTGGCATGTCCTAGACATACTAGGTTAAGATCGGCCCCTCGGGAATAATCCTACTCTTGGAAATCGAGGTTCAAGTTCGAGCACTATTCACTCAGCGCGATTGAACCCTCTTTGTCACATTTGGTTAAAAGAATGTTCGTACCTCCATAACTTGTGCTGTTGTGTCCGAAACTCTTCGAAACTTTTGTAGATGGCTCTATGGAGCCGAAAGTCTGTGATTTGTGTCCGCCACCTCAATTTGACTCGAGGTGGGCCCGCGAGCCCCGAGGCTCCCCTTATTCGGTTTGTTTGATTCGTTTGTGTCCGTTATGATCCGCAACCGTCTGTTTAGGACCCAAGGATGTGTTTGAAACTTCCTATGCCATTAATGTACGTTCTATACTTTGAATGATGTGAGATTTTCGGAAAATGACTTATGAACAGTTTTCTTGCGAATTTGGCAGTTTGGAACTTCGTAACTTTTATACGCATACTTTGATCAGTCTGATTCCTACTCCGATCCTTCGGGCGTCAGTATATACCTCTACGTAAACTATATGTTAAGTCCGACAAATTATTTTTGATATGCATATGATTTCTGCACTACTCTGTTCGTGCTGTCTGCTATGATTTCGTTCGTCGGTACCCGGGCCGACTTTGTGATCGTGCGCACTATAATATATTCGGGAGTTATGATGTGTTACGGTTTCCGAGGCCTCGCCATAGGGCCGGTTACCATTTATGGAGTTATGATGTGATATGGCATTTGATACGTTCTGATGATATGATGTGTGTGTGATATGATGTGTCTGGAGATTGTACGGAGATTTGAAACCTTCTGGAGTTATGATGTGTTGTGGCACCAGCGTCGGGGGGTGACCACGTTCCTAAACCCTATACATGATTTGATTTGCATTTGTACGTTCGCCTCCCGCACAGGTTTGCTTTGTTTGCGATGTTGGTGTGTTGGTTCTTTCTGACTCCAGCTGTGTTTGTGATTTCTGTACCTTCTGCTTTACATACTCAGTACTTCTCCCGTACTGACCCCCGTTTCTTCGGGGGCTGTGTTTCATGCCCGCAGGTACAGAAGCTCGTTTGGGTGGTCCTCCAGTTTAGGCTACTCATTCTGCTGTGTTGGAGAGCTCCCCTTTGATCCGTAGCCTACTTTGGTACATATCTTTTGTTGTGTCTGTATTCTGTATATTTGGATGAGTGGGTACGGCGGGGCCCTGTCCCGTCCTATGTTCTTATGTTCTGTTTTGTCTAGAGGCCTGTAGTCAGATTTGTGGGTCGTGGGTCCGGTGTGTTTGCATGTGAGTCTGTTTTACGATCTTAAGTGGCCCGTACGCTACTATGGCCAAGTCGGCCTCTGAGTTTGTATGTATGTGTATGCATTTGGGGGCGATGTACATTCCGCCACCCCTCTGATGTGTGTGTGTGAAATTTGGCGATGTACATTCCGCCTTCCTTCTGATTTGTGATTTGTCTGATCTGTACGGGCGACTGCTTAGGATAAGTGTTCGGTAGTTGTTTGATTGCGATGTTGAGTTCGAATAACGTACGTTGAGTTTGGACGAGTCTGATTACGATGGTCTGGGTGTGAGTTCGTTTGGGGTGTCCCAGAAGGACACCAGTCGCGGCCCACGGGGCTGGGTCGTGACAAAAGTGGTATCAGAGCGGTTTGTCCTCGGAATGTCTACAGGCCGTGTCTAGTAGAGTCTTGTTTATCGATGTGTTGTGCACCACATCTATAAACAAGGAGCTACAGGACATCTAGGATGTTGTGTTACCCTTTCTTGGGATCTTAGATCGTGCGATAAAGCTATACTGTTAGGATGGTTCCTCCCAACGAATTGCTGTGTTCACAGCAAGGCTCCGAAAAGAGTGTTAGCGTCAGTATTTTGGGAAATTATTTCTGACCCTCTCCGTGCAGGTGATTGTAGGTTGATGAAAAATGAAGAGGACGGCGTCCGACGATGAGGATGGGGGTGCCAAGAAGGCCCCCAGGCTGTCACCGGGGCCGAGTAGGCAGGGCCCCAGTTACTCGATCGAGACGGATACTTCGGAGGATTCCCCGGAGGATAGCTACGATACGGATCCGTCGGAGGACCCCTCTACGACTCCTCCAGAGTCCCCGATTCCTTGGGCGGAGGATCCCGTGGAGGATGGCTACGACACAGATATCTCGGAGGATCTGGCGATGACCCCTCCGGAGCTTCTTAGCTCCGCGGAGGAGGATAGTGATGAGGCAGGCCCATCGGAGCATTCTTCTGGGATGACTCAGGAGGATATTTTCAAATATGTGCCAGCTCTTATCGTTAGGGAGAACCCTGATAGCCCAGCCACCTCGGAGAGTGCTATGGATTTCTCCGGTTCTTGGCCTGGGTCGTCAGTGAGCCGGGATTTGTCTGATCGTCCGTATCCCTCCGATTCAGATGCGGGTGATAATGGAGACCGGATAGGCAGGGAGCAGACAAACGTGGATGATAGTGGACATACCTCTCACGGCAGCTCCCCAGGTCAGACCCGATATTGATTATTTATAAGTGTATGAGTTTTTAGAATTTTCTATATGTGTATGATATTCGCAAAACGTTGTCCTATGAAGACGACGGAAATTTAAAGGAATTAGAGACCGGGTGACCCAAGGCAAGGGCGACTAAATATCCCCACCGTCCGAGTGATTTTGGAAATCCTGGATGAAGGTAAACAGGAAAACGCCCCCGATGCCGTTTGAGTTGGGCACGTGTGGTAAGTGTCGACGATGTTATAATTCCTATTTGAAGTCATCAGCCCTGTGTGGCTGCGTTACGACGTGATATGATGTGTATGTGTGTACATATGTGTTGGCCCTGTGAGGCGTGGTTGGTATTTCTGGTGTACAGGTTTCGGATAGTAAGAAATACAGAGGAAACTCTGCCCAAATTTTTTCCAGAAATATAGAAGTAAATATGTAGACTAAGTACAAAAGGCCCCGCGATACTTATCGGGCTTTAGTTTTCTTCTGTCGGTGGCCAGAGAACACCTTACGGTGGCATTTCTATCGGATCACATCGACTATTTGGAGGCTTAAATTCGTGGGTTAGTTGTGATCATATGTATATGTGTATGAAAGTGAATGTTGGAAATTCAGAAAGGCGACAAGGTAATGGTACGGCTTAGCCGAGAGTGGGACCCGCTACGAAAAATTTCCGAAAGATTTGCTAAGACCTCGTTTGGCCTAAAATTGCGTAACAAAGGTCGTGCAGGGCAATTGATGGGATTATATCAGCCCTAACGCATCAGAATGCGTGAAAGTTTCAGGGTTAAGCGTGCTCAAGCCAGAGCAATTCTGGGATGGGTGACCCCCTGGGAAGTAACGCAAAATTTTGCACAAGTGTAAGTATGATTAACGTAAATGGGAATTTGGGGTAACCAAAGGTGAATAGAATGTGTGGAGAATAATTAGTGCCCTTTCGAGAGTCGCGCGAAACGAGGCGGACTAAATGGGCGAAAAGAAAAGGATACAACACCTCTTGGGAAATTGAACGAATTTGAATAACAGCCAGAGATGTTCGCCGGTAAGGTATGAGTAAACGTGTGTAGGTGTATATGTATGTGTATGTGTGTGTATGATTCTCATTTGGTGCCTAGGAGGGCTAAGAGCTGAGCCCGGCGACTAATGTTGTGATAAATAAAAGATCAGCAGTGTGAGTAATTGGAATCCTTGAAGGAGTTGGTACGTAAGACGCAAAGTAAATTGTGTGACGACTTGGTGAGTGAGTTTGCAAATAAAGGGAATTATCATGAATTATTGAAGCCTTAATAGGAATGATTTGATCCTAAATTGACATCCTATCTGTGGCGCTTTTGCATTTCCGAGTCTGATAAGGCTCTGCCTAGTACGCCTCTATATTTCTGAGTTCGACTATGTTCCCGTCCGATGAACCTTTTGTGCGTTTGATTCTGAATCTGTTTCTGTCTGGCACACCTCTGTATGTCTGACTCTGGATATAAATCCGTCTGATATGCTTCTGTGCGTTTGATTTTGACCGCGTGTGTGTTTGATACCCTTCGGTTTGTCTGATCACGATTCGGTATGAAACAATTTTGTATATTCGCTTCTGATTTCGGATCTGTTCGATATGATCCCATACGTCTGATTTCGATGGTGAATCTGTTTGGTATACTTTCGTGTGTTTGATTCTGCTTACGAATTCGTCTGATACGCCTTTGTATGTCTGACCCTGATCTCAGATTTGTTTGACCCACTTTTGTACCTCTGACTTCGACTACGAATCCATCCGCCATAGTTGAGTATGTCTGCCTCCGATTATGAATCCGTTCGGTTTTAGTTCTGAATCTGTTTGGCATGAAGTGTCTGATATGAAGTAAAGTGAGATTACGATGATGTGGTAAGGAAACTCAGGAGTGTGAAAAGAAGATGATATTGACGATGATGTCTGGAAAGCGTCCGTCCCTTACAAGAATATAGCGTGTGGTCCGGTAATCACGTGGGGTATGAGAAAGTGTATTATGAAGGCATTTGAGTCAGTGACGTGAAAATTTGCCCCCTAATGTTGGTAAAGGAGCCATGTCGGAAAAATCAATAAAGGACAACTATCAAGAGAACCCTCCCGGAGTAGTATGACATCCATGAGGTCGATTCAACATTCGAGGACGAATGTTCTTAAGGGGGGGAGAATGTTATGTCCCGTATTTTCGTATAACGGGAAACTGAGAAATAAAGAAGACTTGTGTGTGTTGAGGAAATATTTTGATTTTGGTGAATATGGCTATGTTGGTTATGGAATCATTAATGTCAAGACCTCGGGGAAGGCCGAGGGTAAATTTGGAATTTTAGAAATTAGTTTCGGGAATTACAAAACGGGACGTTTAGTGAATTGGGCTAAGAAAATGGAATACAAAAATTGAGGCCCAAAGGAAGTGAATTGGCCGGCCCAAGGGAGCAAGTCCAAGTCCATTTATTAAGGTCATGTGCTATGCACATGACCTAGGAGTGGATATATATGATATATGTTAGCTTTATCAAGATCAAACAAAAAGAAAAAAAATCTCAAGAACACCATTGAAGGTGCTCTCGGCCGAAAAAAGAAAGAGAAAGAAAAAAAAATTCGTGGCTTGTTTCTAATCCAATCACCTAGTCTCTTTTGGAATGATTGATGAGTTCGAGGTGCTCTTCGTGGTGGTACAATTAGTTTGACGAAAGGGCGACGTTTGCGGCGAATCGGAATCTTAAGAACAAGGTAAGATTTTTATGTTTTAATGATATGAAATGGATGTATATGTGTTGGTGATTGAATTAGTGTGAAGATTGTGGGATGAGGTTGTGTTTGTGCATGGTGTGTGTGTGTAAAAGGGGAGTGTTTGGCCGTGAGTTCCATGGGGTGCAAGCCATAAGAATTTTATCTTGTTTAGTTTGAATAATGTGTTGTGGTGATCTTTATGTTGTGAAGGATTGATTAAAGAATTGAGTTGGTGTTAGAAAATAATTTCGGATGTTATCGGAAAGCGTATACATTTGGTATATTTGTGTATATCATAGTATATTTATGACACTAAAGACCTTAAATAAGATTTATGGTTGATGATAACGAATTTGGAATGAAACGACGCAAGTTAGAACGTTCGTCGTAACTTTTGGTGTTTTGAATGAAAATTGGAAAGTAGTGAACTTTGGGGATGTTTGTATGTGATTTGGAACTTGTATGTAGTGTGTTTGAATAATTGGGAATGAGTGAATGAATGGACTAATGTGGAAATAGATTTGGAATTTTGAAGTTGAATCAAGAATTTGCCAACTTATGTATTAAAGTGAAATTTTGAAGTTAATGTAATATGATTGTGGTTTGTATGGTTTAATGATGTTTGGGCCGTTGTTGTTGTTGTGTTTTGAGCCGAGCTAAGTCTCGGGGGTGTTAGATTTATAGGGGAAGTGCTGCCGAAATTTCGGTAGCCAAATATAACCCAAAGACTAAAATGTTAATTCTCATGAATAGTAACTGGTAAAAGTGACCATTTGCAGTTTCTGGACGAAACGGGAATTGCGATTTGAGGAGCGTAAGGCGCCAACCAGGTATGTAAAGCCTACCTATCATTCTTTTGGCATGTCCTAGACATACTAGGTTAAGATCGGCCCCTCGGGAATAATCCTACTCTTGGAAATCGAGGTTCAAGTTCGAGCACTATTCACTCAGCGCGATTGAACCCTCTTTGTCACATTTGGTTAAAAGAATGTTCGTACCTCCATAACTTGTGCTGTTGTGTCCGAAACTCTTCGAAACTTTTGTAGATGGCTCTATGGAGCCGAAAGTCTGTGATTTGTGTCCGCCACCTCAATTTGACTCGAGGTGGGCCCGCGAGCCCCGAGGCTCCCCTTATTCGGTTTGTTTGATTCGTTTGTGTCCGTTATGATCCGCAACCGTCTGTTTAGGACCCAAGGATGTGTTTGAAACTTCCTATGCCATTAATGTACGTTCTATACTTTGAATGATGTGAGATTTTCGGAAAATGACTTATGAACAGTTTTCTTGCGAATTTGGCAGTTTGGAACTTCGTAACTTTTATACGCATACTTTGATCAGTCTGATTCCTACTCCGATCCTTCGGGCGTCAGTATATACCTCTACGTAAACTATATGTTAAGTCCGACAAATTATTTTTGATATGCATATGATTTCTGCACTACTCTGTTCGTGCTGTCTGCTATGATTTCGTTCGTCGGTACCCGGGCCGACTTTGTGATCGTGCGCACTATAATATATTCGGGAGTTATGATGTGTTACGGTTTCCGAGGCCTCGCCATAGGGCCGGTTACCATTTATGGAGTTATGATGTGATATGGCATTTGATACGTTCTGATGATATGATGTGTGTGTGATATGATGTGTCTGGAGATTGTACGGAGATTTGAAACCTTCTGGAGTTATGATGTGTTGTGGCACCAGCGTCGGGGGGTGACCACGTTCCTAAACCCTATACATGATTTGATTTGCATTTGTACGTTCGCCTCCCGCACAGGTTTGCTTTGTTTGCGATGTTGGTGTGTTGGTTCTTTCTGACTCCAGCTGTGTTTGTGATTTCTGTACCTTCTGCTTTACATACTCAGTACTTCTCCCATACTGACCCCCGTTTCTTTGGGGGCTGTGTTTCATGCCCGCAGGTACAGAAGCTCGTTTGGGTGGTCCTCCAGTTTAGGCTACTCATTCTGCTGTGTTGGAAAGCTCCCCTTTGATCCGGAGCCTACTTTGGTACATATCTTTTGTTGTGTCTGTATTCTGTATATTTGGATGAGTGGGTACGGCGGGGCCCTGTCCCGTCCTATGTTCTTATGTTCTATTTTGTTTAGAGGCCTGTAGTCAGATTTGTGGGTCGTGGGTCCGGTGTGTTTGCATGTGAGTCTGTTTTACGATCTTAAGTGGCCCGTACGCTACTATGGCCAAGTCGGCCTCTGAGTTTGTATGTATGTGTATGCATTTGGGGGCGATGTACATTCCGCCACCCCTCTGATGTGTGTGTGTGAAATTTGGCGATGTACATTCCGCCTTCCTTCTGATTTGTGATTTGTCTGATCTGTACGGGCGACTGCTTAGGATAAGTGTTCGGTAGTTGTTTGATTGCGATGTTGAGTTCGAATAACGTACGTTGAGTTTGGACGAGTCTGATTACGATGGTCTGGGTGTGAGTTCGTTTGGGGTGTCCCAGAAGGACACCAGTCGCGGCCCACGGGGCTGGGTCGTGACAACCACTTGCAAGATGTGGATCATACTAGTATAATATCAATTTCATGCTCTCACATTCTTGATTAAGCACTTCTTTTTTATCAATCTCTTGAGTCATTAGCAATTAAGGAAACAATTTCCTTATCAAGATTAGCTACAATTGTCACAAACGCTTCTTATGTATCTTCACAATCAGCTTCATCCTCTTCTTTTATGTGCGTGGAACAACTTTTCTTCGTAGACTTAACAGTCTCTAGTTCTTATCTAAAGGATATGATTCTCTGAGCAATTCTGCATCAGTGTTGCCTGCTTTACCAGTTTTTTTTGGAGATTTGTTAAGAACTTGATTTCTTTATTTTTTTGTCCATCTTCTTTATCTCTTTATCCATCTTCGTTGTACATAGACTTTTACTTGTATAATGGTTCTCAATTATCGAACTTCCATGAGATCATAAATTTATATTGAGATCCAAGTAGCTCAACAAATTCTCCTTTTTGATGATGGTAAACACATAACAACTTCATACTTCTTTATGTGCACTCGTTAGCTTCATCAATCTTCATATGCTCTTCACGTGCATCTTCCATTCTACAAACAATTCCTATGTTGACAATCTCCCCCCCAGGAACCAGCAAATATTGATCTAGCTTCTGACTATTGTAAGATGTTAAGCATACTCCAATCTCTTTAGACTTTACTAGGATGTTGAGCTCACCTCAGTCTATATAGACATTAGCAAGATGTTAAGCTTACTTCAGCCTGTGTGGGGCCTTACCTTCCATTCATTTCAATACTCTAGATGGATAGGTGTAGGAACCTGATCATAATCATATGGATCCTTAAAAAACATTTCATCAATGTCTGTGCAACGACCAGGTTCTATCTTCAAGACAATTTGTGCAACTTTGTTTTGTCTTCTGCATAGCTCTCCATTATTACATTCTTCCTCACAATGTGTTATATGATCACCTTCTTCTTTTCAGTGTGATCATCTTCTTCCTTTTAATGTTCTTGATCTTATTCAATATATGTGTCTACTTATCTAATCTTCTTCTTTTCAAATTTAACTTCTTGTAATGGTACGTGAACTTATGAATTGATCTACCCTTTAGGCATCTTAGAAAAGCAAGTGTGTTAACCATATTAAGCAAGTGTGTCCCATATTAAGTATATATATTTATCAATATCAATTTCATGACCACTGGGGCTACACTGTCATGAACATACCACATGTGCTCAAATGAACTCAACAAATTAAAACCTTAAAAGGATATTGTATGAATCATACTTTGTCATAATGCCCAAACTAAATATATAGCTACATAACCTCCTAATACTACCAAGGATAGTATATGAAAATAATATTGGTATGTATAAGGATTATGTTTTGATTTTTGGATAGGAAAGGATAGGGACTAGGTTCTCTGTGTCTGCTCAAATGGCTTGAATGAGTTCTCATAGTCTTGTCAAGCTGAGTACTGATATCATTCTGAATTCTTTAACTGATATTCGCCACCTTCAAGATCATGTGTTTTCCTTCTTAGCCATCTTCATTTGTTTCTTCTTCAAACTTCTGATTTTGTGGAAGTCAGTCATGTTGTTCATTGAACCTGAATTCTCTAGAATCACCTGTAATAATCCAATTTTAAAATAAGGGTTATTTGATAATTTATCCTAAAGAGATTAATAAATAAATCAAAAATGAAATTAAAAAGGGATGGGCCAAGCCCATTCTCTTATTTTCAGTTGCTGCTCACGTTTAATAGAATAGTAGGGCATTAGAATATTCTTGTTTTGGAACGTAAACAGAGAAACAACAAACAATTATAATAAGGGTTGAACGAGGTTGGCAACGATAATAAGGAATTCATTAGCCACTATTTTGGGTGATAATCTTCAGGTATGTATTGTAAAGATTTGTATGTTCTTTTCATTAATTTTGGTCAATTAGTAATGATGGCAAGATGGAATAGTAGGAATAAATGATTATGCCATTATTGGTAGTAGTGATAAGACAATAAAGATTGGAGATGGAATAATTATATTGAAGTTGTGAGATTAAGTTTTAAAGAATGTTTAAGTTTAAGCCACTAGTGGCTATCCGAAGCTACTGATATGGCATATTATTTTATTTCTATTTTGGATTTGGTCTTAAATTGTTCATACACGTTTGATTATTTTTTTGGAATATAAGTATTAATATATTGTACAGAGTACTCACTAGTTAGGTTGGAAAGATGATGTTGAGATATTGCATCTTTAATTCATGGTCTCGAGTGTTAGATATTAAGGTGTAGTTCTAAGCTTGGAAGTTGATCCAACCAGCATAATTGACATCGTTAATCAATATTTTACTTAGATTGAGGTCATTGGAGGTCGTTTGGTTGGTGTTCTAGACATTGCAAGGTTGGGAAACTTATCGTTAGCAAGGTAACTGAGACTTTAAGCTTTGGGTACTTGCTTTTCAAAACCCGTTTTAAAAATATGTTTTGTGTGCCTGGTCCGTGTGTTGGGGCGAGCGTGTGCTTGGCAGAATCGGTGGTCCTTGAGACCAGCCACATATATTTTATTTTCAAATACTGAAACTCTCTTTATAAATTATTTTGTGATGTGATATAGCTGTGAGCCATGATATTGGGGCATTGTGTATGCTTCCCTTAGCATTGTGTATGCTTTTTGATGATATTGGGGCATTGTGTATGCTTCCCTTAGTATTGTGTATGCTTCCTGACATATTTGGCACATTGTGTATGTTGCTGTGGATTAATTCTTTAATTGCTATTACGAGAGGTCCTTAGTGTTAATTGTGTTGAGATATATAAAATACTTGATAAACAGTGGTTTGGACCTTGGTTGCTATTATATATTGATATATTCATGTGCATAATATTTTTATGCTTGTTATGTTGTTTGTATTTTCTAACACTTGTTTTAGGGGTATTTAAAGTGGCGGGTCGAGGATCTTACTGGGTTATATTTATGTATAACTCACTCCTTACCTGCATCTTCATGCAGATGCTGTCATTGAGAACGAGGCTGGTGGTTGAAGATTTCGTGAGTGGATTATGTTGCTGAGGTGAGCCACCGTATTGTTCGTGGAGGCAGCCATTCCAGTTTTACCTAGTTTATTTCTAGTTACTTCATTTATTTTGGGTTTACTTGCTCGATATTCAAACTCATGTAACTCTGTCAGATGCTCCATGTTCTTAGTGTGGAATTTGGGCTAGTGATTCCTTTATCTTAGTGTTGGTTGGCTTTCATTAGTCAATAATGGATTTGGTTGATGACTGTTTCATATTTTATTATTAATAATGTTGTTAGACCTGCACTTATTTTCTTTTAGTGCTTTCATAAATGATTAAGGGTATGATATATGGTTCGCCTGGCGGGTGGTGTTTGCTGGTTGTCAATCACGTCTAGCGAGTATTTTGGGACGTGACAAAGTAGGTATCAGAGCTTAGGCTTCAAGTCCCGGGTCATGGATCAGTGTTTAGTAAAGTCTTGTTCATGGGTATGTAGGTGCCTATACTTATGACCTTGAGGCTACTGGACATCTAGGAAGTTTTCCCTTCTTTAATTCCTTGTTCATGCGTGAGTTGAATCAAGTCTAACCTAGTAATATTTATTTCGCAGATGGCTAAGAAACGTATCTTCATCTGCTAAACGTGGTGCTGGACAGAGTGCTACCCGCGGTGGTAGACAAGCTAGTGCTCATCAGGCTAGAGCTCAGACTAGCCACTCCTCAACCTGAAGTTGTGAATGGGGGTCAGCCCCGAGTTGCGTCAGAACAAGTACAGGAACAAGTGGATCCAAACACTCCACCGGCACCAGCTACTGCACCTACTATTGCTTTGCCCGAAGATGTGGTGACCATATTGTTGAATGTGTTGGAGGCATTGGCGCCTAATCATGGTGGACTTCCAGGTCCTCAGGATACTTCACAAGCACAAGCTCAAGTTCAGTTGAATGTTGCAGCTAATCAGACACCTCAGTTGGCCCCTCTATAGGGCAATCCAAGGAGTTTAAGAATTTCAGGGATCTTAAGCCACTAGAGTTTGATGCTTCACCAACTTCTATTGAGCCTCAGAAGTTAATTGATCGTTGTGAAAAGATATTGTCTATGTTGGGGCTGAAAGAGACCCCTAGTGTGAAATTTGCCACTTTCTTATTCTCAGGGTCTGCAGAGTCTTGCTGGATTTCGATTCAGAGAGAGACAAAGCACGGTTACCACCTATTACTTGGTCAAAGTTTTTAGCAATGTTTAAGGACAGGTTTATTCCACTAAGCAAGAAAGATGACATGAGACGTTAGTTCAATAATCTGCGGAAAGGAACTATGACCGTTATAGAGTTTGAGGCCAAGTTTACAGATTTATCAAGGTATGTACCCTCTTTGGTTGAGGATCCGAGAGAGAAGGTTCGACAATTTATGGATGGACTTGAGCATCACTATCGCGGTCC
Source organism: Lycium barbarum (assembly GCF_019175385.1). Taxonomy (NCBI): domain Eukaryota; kingdom Viridiplantae; phylum Streptophyta; class Magnoliopsida; order Solanales; family Solanaceae; genus Lycium; species Lycium barbarum. The sequence continues at coordinate 123,460,965 of NC_083337.1, read as the reverse complement.
TGTGGTATGAGATGTGCGATATGGTACCTATTCAGTAATTGACACTGCTCTCCGTTACGAGTCTTATCTAGAAATGGACAAAGTTGAGTGTGAAAGAAAAAAGCCACGTAACACAGGTGGGTTTAGTGGTGCTCCATCTGGGGGCAAGAGTGGTTTTTGTTGTGGGCAGTACAGACCTACTCAATCAGAATCAGTGGTGCAGTCCTCTAGTGGTTATTCAGCTAGGCAGGGCTAGTAGCAGATAGAGAGGAAGGGTAGTAGCTCATATCAGTCAGGTTATCATCCGAGGTGTTCTAACTGTGGTAGAAATCACAGTGGTCATTGCTTTGGGGCAGATGGGGCTTGTTTTAGTTGTGGTGAAAAGGGGCATATTGCTAAATATTGTCCTAAAGGAAATTCTGGTGCAAGTCGAGCTACTACACAGCCGCAGAGAACTACTACAGCTACACAGGGTTAGATTCAGCTAGCTAGGACCGCTCAACAGGGTGCTCGTGGACAGGGTTGACAAGGTGCAAAGGTTGCTTAGGGAGCGGGTGGACCGCCGAGATTCTTTGCTATGACCAGACAGTATGTCGAGGAATCTAATGCAGTTGTCACAAGTATTATTACTATCGGTTCCCATGGTGCATATGCTCTTATTGATCCCGGTTCTACGTATTCGTATGTATCTCCTTCTTTTGCTATATTCTTAAAACGGGGGGTTGAGTCTATTAATGTGCCATATGTGGTAGAAACCCCGATGGGGGAGAGTATATTAGTGGATAGAGTATATAGAGATTGTGTGATATCTGTTAAGGGCAGGGACATCGTAGTTGATCTATGTGTGTTACCGATGTCCCCTTTTGATGTGATTATAGGCATGGACTGGTTGACATCATGTTATACATCGGTTGATTTCTATGCTAAGCTCATACGTTTTAACTTTCCTAGAGAACCTTTAGTGTGGAAAGGCATGTGTAATGGCCCGTTCGGTCGTTTTGGTGTTTTGGAGTCTTTTCCCCAAATTACCTTCTCGTAACTTGGAAATGATATTCTTGACTTGCGGGGATAGGTGGGATGGTTATATAATTGACGGGTAAATTTTAGAATTTATCTATTTAATGCGTGTGAATAGTTTATTCATAGGAATTTTATTAGCAATTATATAAGGTATAAGTTGGTGAATAATGTAAGTTACTAAGTGGGTCAATTTTACCTTGTACATATTGGTTGAGTAAAAAGATTATTTTGCACAATTATTTTAATTGGTGGTTAATGGGCCAAGCCCATAATTAATTTAATACCCGATGTTATATGGTCATGTACAAGGATGGATTAACGTTAATAGGGTTTGCACTTTTTAATCGTAACAATAGAAAAATCCTACTTTGCATTTTCGGCAAAGTGAAGGGGGCGACTAACTTGACTCAGGTAAGAGCTTGTTTTTTTTTTTTGATTCATTAATTTCTAGGAAACATAACCCTTGGCACTATTTATTGTAGTATTATTTGGTGGAAAGGCATTTAAGTCCTAACTTCTTTTCCACTTTCTGTTGGTGTTTAGCATATGAAGCTAGGATACAAACTTAGTGAATCAATCATGGTAATAACTAAATGATTTGAGGCTATTGCCAACGTAATGGTAGGTTAATCATTGGGAAATAATGATGGCATGGATGCTAGGTTAATGACCATTGTACGTTGGGTGCTAGATAGAAGTCCACTATTCATATTTGGCTACTGTACGTTGAGTGCTAGATAGAATTCCACTATTCATATTTGGCTACTCTAGGTTGAATGCTAGATAGAAGTCCACTGTTCATATTTGGCTTTTGGTTATGAGAATTTTCTTATGTTAATCATGGTGCAAATTTCAATTTTAATATATAATAGGCATATGTAATTGTTGGATGTTAGGTGTACTGGATTATATGAACACCTTTAAATTCATGGTATTTGAGTGTCAGAAGGTGAGATGTTAATCCTAGGTTAAGATTTTGGGATAATTGAAGGTTTCGAGCCCTAGTCTTACAAAATGAGAATTAATGACTTGAGAGTCCATTTATGGATGCAATTAACTAATTTTCTGGTTATATTACCCTTAGGTTATGGGTGAAATGATTTTTCAATAAAATTCCAATTTAGCCCTTGTGGGCCCGGGTTCTCTTTTAAAGGTTTTTTTTTTTTCCGATTCGAATCGTATTGTGGAAATATGGGTATCATTAGCTTCCTAATCAAATGTAGATTAATTAATTAATAGACTTTGATCGTTTGGAAGCTATTCGGAGGGGAAAGGCTCAAGTGGATCAGTGGCGCCTGGTCGGCATTGAGGTAGGTTACGGCTAACTTTATGTCTAGACTCCGGTTAGCGAAACCTATGTAGATAGTAGTGATTGACGGGGACAGCATGATAGGTCTTCAGGCATGGTGTGGAGGTGAAATCCATCTAGGTTTGTATTGTCAGCTGTTATGTGGGCTTGTCGCCATTATTGCAATATTGTTATGTGGGCTTGTCACCATGGTTGTGATTTCATGTACTTGATATAATTCTCTGTCTCTGTCTCTCTCTCTCGTTATCTCACTTGTCATATAGAAGAGGAAGGCTATTACTGAGAAATTGAATATTGAATTGCATTTCATAGTATAAATCTGTGGAACCTATGATTGCGGTGATTATTGAGGTTGATTTCATGCGAGGCATGCATCCTATATTCTATGTATTATTTGATGTAATTATCACCTAGTTGTATGTCTGTCACATACTAGCTTACTCATCTTATGAAAGGGAAGGGTAATAATGATGATTGAACCACGGACAATACTATGACTTGTACTTGTTTATTGCATATTAGTGATATAGTTGAGACTGATATCATGCATGACATGCTTCCATATTAATCTTATGTTGTCCTGATGGTGAGGAGAGTGATTCAGAGACTCCGAGGTCTTTGCCGGATATTGAGTGTGATTGAGAGACTCCGAGGTCTTTGTCGGAGATTGAGAGTAATTGATAGCCTCCGAGGTTTCTGTCGGAGAGCACGAGTGGTACATGAACTTCGCGGGTCCCCCATGGGTCATGACTATGAGGCATTGCCATAGCATGTGTGTACGAGAATGGAGCGTGAGAGGTGACTACTGCATTGCATAACATTTACATAGCACGACATTGCATTGCATAGCGCTCCATTTGAATTGCTATTCATGTCATTGCATGGCACATTCTCTGATTGACTCTTGATTTGTGAATTACTGAGTTGTTGTTTGTAAGTATTTATTTTAGAGGCTTGATGGACTCGAGGTTTAGAGATTTCCCCCTAGGCTTATAACCTGAGATATTGAAATCCCTTGTGACTATGGTTACTGCAAGACTTTCATATGTGCTAGAGTTGTGACTGTGTTTGATTACTTATCTGCTTACTTGTTAGTTGATTCTTGTTTATATGCGTGAACTAACCATTGTCGTCCTATGATACCTACGAGCCTTGTGTTGTGCTCATACTACTCTTGATACACTCGTTGTGGAGTGTAGAGTTATTTTCAGGTGATGTTCGGAGTCTCACGACCGTTTCGAGGCATTCGTCAAAGGCGTTTGGGTGAGCTATTTGAGATCTTGCAACCCAGAGTCTCTCCTTAGATTTCTGTTGTTCTCTATCCATAAACAGAAGTCGTATCCAGTTTGAGTCTGTTATCTACTTCAAATTGTAAATTTCTTAGAAGCTCTTGTACGAGTCTAGACCAGGTTTTGGGAATTTCTTATAATAAAAGTATTTCTTCCGCATTGGTGTAATATTTAAACTGCTATAGTGTGTTTACATGTTGTTATTCCGCATGTAGTATCAAATTAAGGTAGTTATCTGAAGGGTTCGCCCACCAGGGAAGGTTTGTGTGGGTGCCCGCATGATACATGATTTGGGTCGTGACAAGTTGGTATCAGAGCTCTAGGTTCAACGGCCTCACGAGTACAAGAACAATGTCTAGTAGAGTCTTGAGGAATGGTACGTAGACGTTCGTATCCGTCCTCGAGAGGCTATAGGACATTTAGGAAACTTCTATTCTTTCATTCCTTTCGTGCTAGTTCATTCAAATTGGTATCTAGTCGATCCAAATTGGTATCTATTCGATCCAAATTGGTACCTGAATTTCCCTTTCTTATTCTCACACAGATGGTGGGAACTCGTCGTTAAATTCTTACGTAAGCGGTCGATATGACGTGGCGCAGTACTGTGCGAGATGTGTTATTCTGATATGTACACGTGACCAACTTTAGCTTTCAGCTATGAGTTAGACTCTTAGGTTCGGTATGAGGAGGTGGTATGATGATTCAGAGGAGTTCATGACCTCCATGTCTTCCGCGGTGAGTTGTTCAAAAGTCGAGGGAGTAATATTATTGTTTCACAAGAATGTTTTGCACGAGATGTGATTTGTATTGGTAAGTTTTAGTGTCGGTAAGTTTATTGTGATGATTTGTGGCACAAGTGTATCAGTGGCAAGTTAACAATTCAGTAACGGTAAAGTATTGATGTCAACAGCAGGAAACAAGTGTAGCTTAGGGAGGATCGTCGGATTCGACAAGAGGATAATGACCGTGTTAAGGTATTGAGAAAGGAGTTGAGGATAAGGATAGGAAAGGCGAGTTTTGTGGTAAAATGTAATGATGTAAGATTTCTTAGGATATATTGATAAGAGTACTTTTTGTCTTATGGGACAAAGGCGTAAGGAAGAGGACCTGGATAGATCAATCTCCGCTATAGGAAGGGAACAACTGGTATCTGACATGCTCGTCAGGATAAGGTTGCAAGATGCACGAGAGTGGATTTCATATTTGGTTGTGAAAAGTTAAGTTGGGCTTCGACATGACAAAATGGTAGTGGTGGATTAAGAACTGGTGGTTTGTGGGTTTCTTTAGGAAAATGGCTATCGGTTCTAGATCAGAAGGAAAGGTTGCATGTAACTAGGGGGAACTTAAGGTATTGGGCAGCTGTGCTCCTAGTCCTACAGTGAGGGGTGTGTTCGCAGGGTCATTGTGTTTAGAGGATTGGTAAGATTATCGTTTTCTGACCAAAAGCTTGTTGACTTGTGAGTATTTTGCAGTTGTTTAATGTAGAGTGGATGTAAGGAATCATGAATGAGTCAGTATATTCAACTATGTCATAGTCTAATAGGGCTAGTGATTAATTTATAGGAATGACTCGAGCTCTGGAAAAGTGTGGAATTCTAAGGAATTACTGGGTGTTGCCTCTAGTTCTTGGATAAGATTTGTGTCCATGGTATATAAAGGTCAATACTTGAGAAGTTCTACAATTATTGGTATAATGAATTTTTTGAGTTGACTGAAGGACAGGAATAATCGCATGATTTGATTAGAGGAGTTCTAGTTCGGAAATTAAGGATCACCCTACGGATTATGCATTGGTTCAATGGTGGTTTGGCATATTGCTTTGACAATGATTGTTATTGTTGGGATAACCACAGTTGGTCGGTAATTCCTAGTGGGAAGACTTCTTGAAGAATGGCTTATGTGCTACGTCGGATTTAGAGTGGTTCTCAGTTTGAAGTTCGAGTGAGGCAAAGGAAACTCTTGGTTGTTGAGTGAATACTATCTCCAAGGTTGAATCGGCTATTTGGCAGGACTTGTGATTTTACGATATATTTTTGAGTGGGTTCGAGTGATGGTCGGTCGGTGGCGGTGAATGTGATATGAATGGAACTAGAGAAATTGAAGAATTAAGATAAAGGTATAGTTGATCGAGAATCGGAAGGAACGAAGTACAGTTTGGGAAAAAGAAAGGATTCGGATTCAAAGTAAAGGTATTACATAGGTCAGGTATGGAATGTGCTGTTGTTGTCTTGCATCTTCCAGAGGAGCTGTGATTGTTAAGTACACTTAAAGAAGGAAGTCCACAATAATGGACTAAGTGTTGTGACAAAGTTCCGTAAGGTTTCGCGATTAGTGACTTATGAGAAACAAATTTTAGGTGACCGATGTGTTAAGATTTATGGGAAGTGGCTTGTTTTGTACCAAGATGGGTAATTTCATAGCACTCTTCAATGGGTAAGCTAGAGTGGTCTAACAGGAAGGAACTTTTGGGAATCTCTATAATTTGAAGGATAGAGTTATATTTTTGAGATTAGACCGTATTCGTGGTAGTGGATTATGTTGTAGGTATTACAGACTAAATAGCTTGGGTGAGCATTTTGGGTATTAAGGACTGGGAAGAAGTTGTACGAGGATTAGTGCAGTGATTGCAAGATTTGACAGTTTCAAAATTATTAAGGGCATGTGAAGATGTTATAATGGGAGATTCGATGGTTAAAAGTGTATTAAATGAGACCGCATGTTTTGCGTTGAAGTGATCAAAGTTGTGAGCGAGTCAAGAGGGAGCACGAGGAGAATTTGGTATTTTTAGAGTTCATGGGATTCGGTCAGATTTGCGTATTGGGTGAAGGTTAAAAAACATGAAGATTGCAATCTTAAGGTATAGTTTTTTGCTATTAAGTTGACGACTTGGATATAATTTAGCTTTTGGAGTCGAGGGTAACAGACGTGATTGACTATGCATGAGAAAAGGATTAGAATTGGTCTCCACAGATGTGTGATAGGACTGTAATTAGTTTCGAAAAGTTGAAGTCAGTTCGGGTGACTATTGGTGATATTCTGGGGTTTGTGCATTCATTCCGGGTCAAAATTATTCGATTAGAGCCCGGTGGACTATGTTTATATTTCCAGAAGGACTTAAGGATTTTCTAGTAAATCACCTTCAAGGATCAAATGGTTTCAGTTCGGAATTGAGGTATGACAGGTTTATTGATCTTTATCGGGGTTTGCAAGTGGACTTGATGATATTTTACCGAGGACAGCTATTTGGGACAGTTATAATGGGCTACGTCGGTACTTAATAATGATTTGAGGAGGTACAAATGGTTATAGGAAGTCTTTAGAGTGATTGGATAGGTTCCTACGGATTTGGCTCGGCGAGGTAATCAGTGGGTATGCTTCTGTATGGTGAATTGAGGATTTGAAAAGGCTGGTCAATGAGTTTTAGCTAAGTGGTTTCAACACCGGGTTACGAAACTAACAGACTTGGAACTAGTGCAAACGGCTACGGATAAGATCAGTTTTGATGGAATTGCTTAGAGTTTTCTCAGATAAAGCAAGGGCTTTTCAGGCAAAAGGAAATCATGATCGGACTTGTGGCGTGTGTCTATGTCTATATTGGTGCGAAAACGGCTTTAGAAGGTGTGAAAGAAAGGTTAATGAGATCAGAATATTTTACTAGTTCAGTGTAGACTATGGTTGTGGTTATATCTAAAGGATTGTGGCGATTAGAGTGATAATTGGGGAATCAATTAATTGTGTACAGAGGTGGGGTTATATCAAATCAGAGAATTAGAGTAGAGACAGTTCTTATATTCGGGGATCAGTCGTGAAAGAAATTTCGAGTATGAAGAATAGAAAAAAATTGGGTCTTTGAGCTAAGTTAAAGAAAGTTTTGACTGATAAGGTGAACGAACAGTGCTATTGGCGCATTTCTTGCCTGTGAAGGCTTCCTTGTGGTTATAATGAAGATTTTGAGGTAACCGTCATCTTCCGTACTCTCTTTCGTCGTTCGAGGATGAACGATTGTTTAATTGGTATCTGATGTAACGACTCGTTTGGTTGTTTTGGCATTTTGGAGTCTTTTCCCCAAATTATCCTTCTCGTAACTTGGAAATGATATTCTTGACTTGCGGGGATAGGTGGGATGGTTATATAATTGACGGGTAAATTTTAGAATTTATCTATTTAATGCGTGTGAATAGTTTATTCATAGGAATTTTATTTGCAATTATATAAGGTATAAGTTGGTGAATAATGTAAGTTACTAAGAGGGTCAATTTTACCTTGTACATATTGGTTGAGTAAAAAGATTATTTTGCACAATTATTTTAATTTGTGGTTAATGGGCCAAGCCCATAATTAATTTAATACCCGATGTTATATGGTCATGTACAAGGATGGATTAACGTTAATAGGGTTTGCACTTTTTAATCGTAACAATAGAAAAATCCTACTTTGCATTTTCGGCAAAGTGAAGGGGGCGACTAACTTGACTCAGGTAAGAGCTTGCTATGTTTTTTTTTTGATTAATTAATTTCTAGGAAACATATCCCTTGGCATTATTTATTGTAGTATTATTTGGTGGAAAGGCATTTAAGTCCTAACTTCTTTTCCACTTTCTGTTGGTGTTTAGCATATGAAGCTAGGATACAAACTTAGTGGATCAATCATGGTAATAACTAAATGATTTGAGGCTAATGTCAACGTAATGGTGGGTTAATCATTGGGAAATAATGATGGCATGGATGCTAGGTTAATGACCACTGTACGTTGGGTGCTAGATAGAAATCCACTATTCATATTTGGCTACTGTAGGTTGAATGCTAGATAGAAGTCCACTATTCATATTTGGCTATCGTAGGTTGAGTGCTAGATAGAAGTTCATTGTTTGAGTGTTAGATAGAATTTCACTGTTCATATTTGGCTTTTGGTTATGAGAATTTTCTTATGTTAATCATGATGCAAATTTCAATTTTAATATATAATGGGCATATGTAATTGGATGTTAGGTGTACTGGATTATATGAACACCTTTAAACTCAAGGTATTTGAGTGTCAGAAGGTGAGATGTTAATCCTAGGTTAAGATTTTGGGATAATTGAAGGTTTCGAGCCCTAGTATTACGAAATGTGAATTAATGACTTGAGAGTCCATTTATGGATGCAATTAACTAATTTTCTGGTTATATTACCCTTAGGTTATGGGTGAAATGATTTTTCAATAAAATTCCAATTTAGCCCTTGTGGGCCCGGGTTCTCTTTTAAAGGTTTTTTTTCCGATTCAAATCGTATTGTGGAAATATGGGTATCATTAGCTTCCTAATCAAATGTAGATTAATTAATTAATAGACTTTGATCGTTTGGAAGCTATTCGGAGGGGAAAGGCTCAAGTGGATTAGTGGCGCCTGGTCGGCATTGAGGTAGGTTACGGCTAACTTTATGTCTAGACTCCGGTTAGCGAAACCTATGTAGATAGTAGTGATTGACGGGGAAAGCATGATAGGTCTTCAGGCATGGTGTGGAGGTCAATTCCATCTAGGTTGGTATTGTCAGCTGTTATGTGGGCTTGTCGCCATTATTGCGATATTGTTATGTGGGCTTGTCACCATGGTTGTGATTTCATGTACTTGATATAATTCTCTATCTCTCTCTCTCTCTCATTATCTCACTTGTCATATAGAAGAGGAAGGCTATTACTGAGAAATTGAATATTGAATTGCATTTCATAGTATGAATCTGTGGAACCTATGATTGCGGTGATTATTGAGGTTGATTTCATGCGAGGCATGCATCCTATATTCTATGTATTATTTTATGTAATTATCACCTAGTTATATGTCTGTCACATACTAGCTCACTCATCTTATGAAAGGGAAGGGTAATAATGATGATTGAACCATGGACAATAATATGACTTATACTTATTTATTGCATATTGGTGATATAGTTGAGACTGATACCATGCATGACATGCTTCCATATTAATCTTATGTTGTCCTGATGGTGAGGAGAGTGATTCAGTGACTCCGAGGTCTTTGCCGGAGATTGAGTGTGATTGAGAGACTCCGAGGTCTTTGCCGGAGATTGAGAGTAATTGATAGCCTCCGAGGTTTCTGCCGGAGAGCACGAGTGGTACATGAACTTCGCGGGTCCCCCATGGGTCATGACTATGAGGCATTGCCATAGCATGTGTGTACGAGAATGGAGCGTGAGAGATGACTACTGCATTGCATTGCATAGCGCTCCATTTGAATTGCTATTCATGTCATTGCATGGCACATTCTCTGATTGATTCTTGATTTGTGAATTACTGAGTTGTTGTTTGTAAGTATTTATTTTAGAGGCTTGATAGACTCAAGGTTTAGAGATTTCCCCCTAGGCTTATAACCTGAGATATTGAAATCCCTTGTGACTATGGTTACTGCAAGACTTTCATATGTGCTAGAGTTGTGACTGTGTTTGATTACTTATCTGCTTACTTGTTAGTTGCTTCTTGTTTATATGCGTGAACTAACCATTGTCGTCCTATGATACCTACGAGCCTTGTGTTGTGCTCATACTACTCTTGCTACACTCCTTGTGGAGTGTAGAGTTATTTTCAGGTGATTTAAATTTGAGACAGCGACGGTGGTTAGAGTTACTTAAAGATTATGATCTTACTATTTTGTTTCATCCTGGTAAGGCGAATGTGGTGGCAGACGCCTTGAGTAGAAAGTCTATGTGCAGCGTGGCCCGATTTACTGCTGAAGAACGACCTATGGCTAAGGATATTCAGGTATAAGTCAACGGCAGAGTTCGGATTGATCATACAGTGCAGGGCAAGTTACTTGCAGGTATGGTGGCATAATCGTCCTTAGTGGGACAAGTCAAGGCTTGCCAATATGAAGATCCCCATCTTGCTAAACTACTAGATCGAGTGGAAAATGGGGGCGTTAAGTCATTCTCTATTGATAGCGAAGGCGTGTTACGTTGTTATGGTAGATTGTGTATTCCTATGGTGGGTGATGTGAAGCAACTAATTCTTGAAGAGGCTCATAGCTCGCGATAGTCCATCAACCCATGTGCTATGAAGATGTACCAGGACTTACATGGATTGTATTAGTGGAAAGTTATGAAGGCTGATATTTTGAAACATGGGACTAGTTGCTTAAATTGCCAGCAGGTTAAATATGAACATCAAAAACCCAACGGAGTAATGCAAAACTTGACATCCCAAAGTGGAAGTGGGAAAGAATTACGATGGATTTCGTAGTTGGGTTGCCGAATACTTTCAAGAAACACGACTTAGTCTGGGTGATTGTGGATAGACTCACAAAATCAGCCCATTTTATACGAGTTCGGTTTACTCATACTGCAGAGCAGTTAGCGAATATTTGCCTCTGTGAGATAGTCCGACTTAATAGTGTGCCCATTTCTATAATATCTGATCGAGGTGCACAATTTACTGCTGAGTTTTGGAAATATTTTTAGAAGTCGTTGGGTTCACAGGTCGAGTTGAGTACAACTTTTCATCCACAAATTGATGGACAGTCTGAGCGGGTTATTTAGATTTTGGAGGACATGCTTAGAGCTTGCGCGATCGCTTTTGGTGGTCATTGGGACGATCAGTTGCCTTTGGCAGAGTTTGCTTATAATAACAGCTACCAATCGAGTATACAGATGTCGCCGTTTGAGGCTCTATACGGCTGCAGGTGTCATTCACCAGTTGGATGGTTCAAACCGGGCGAAGCACAACTATTAGGTCCATATTTGGTTCAGCAAGCCTTGGGGAAAGTTGCGATGATACGAGAACGACTTAAGACAGCTCAAAGCAGATAGAAGTCTTATGCAAATAAGAAAGTTCGTGATGTGGAGTTCATGAAGGGTGAAAAATTCTTCTTAAAAGCTTCACCTCTGAAAGGAGTTATGATATTTGGTCGGAAGGGTAAGCTAAGCCCTAGGTATATCGGTCCTTATGAGATTTTGGACCGAATTGGGTTGGTGGCATATAGACTTGCTTTACCTCTGAGATTGTCTGTTGTTCATCCTGTATTTCACTAGTCTATGCTAAGACGATATGTTGGTGATGATAGACATAACATTCAGCCAGAGAATGTGGAGCTCGATGAGAATTTGACTTATGAAGAGGGTCTAATATCTATTCTTGATAGGCAAGTGCGACAATTGAGGTCGAAAAAGGTAGCTTCAGACAAAGTGTTATGGCGTAATCACCCAACCGAGGAGGCTACTTGGTAGTCCGAGGCGGATATACGAGATAAATATCCTCATTTATTTGATGCAACCGGTATAATCTAGATCCGTTGGAGGACGAACGTTATATTAAGTGGTGGAGAACGTAATAACCCAATTTTAAAATAAGGATTTATTTGGTAATTTAGCCTAAAAAGATTAATAAATAAATCAAAAACGAAATTAAAAAGGGATGGGTCAAGCCCATTCTCTTATTTTCAGTTGCTGCTCATGTTTAATAGAATAGTAGGGCATTAGAATATTCTTGTTTTGGAACGTAAACAGAGAAACAACAAACAATTATAATAAGGTTGAACGGGGTTGGCAACGATAATAAGGAATTCATTAGCCACTATTTTGGGTGATAAGCTTTAGGTATGTATTGTAAAGATTTGTATGTTCTTTTCATTAATTTTGGTCAATTAGTAATGATGGCAAGATGGAATAGTAGGAATCGATGATTATGCCATTATTGGTAGTAGTGATAAGGCAATAAAGATTGGAGATGGAATAATTATATTGAAGTTGTGAGATTAACTTTTAGAGAATGCTTAAGTTTAAGCCACTGGTGGCTATTCGAAGCTACTGAATGGCATATTATTTTATTTCTATTTTGGATTTGGTCTTAAATTGTTCATACACGTTTGATTATTATTTTGGAATATAAGTATTAATATATTGTACAGAGTACTCACTAATTAGGTTGGAATGATGATGTTGAGATATTGTATCTTTAATTCATGGTCTCGAGTGTTAGATATTAAGGTGTAGTTCTAAGCTTGCAAGTTGATCCGACCAGCATAATTGACATCGTTAATCAATATTTTGCTTAGATTGAGGTCATTGGAGGTCGTTTGGTTGGTGTTCTAGACGTTGCAAGGTTGGGAAACTTATCGTTAGCAAGGTAAGTGAGATTTTAGCTTTGGGTACTTGCTTTTCAAAACCCGTTTTAAAAATATGTTTTGTGTGACTGGTCCATGTGTTGGGGCGAGCGTGTGCTTGGCAGAATCGGTGGTCGTTGAGGGCAGCCGCATATAATTTATTTTCAAATAATCTGCAACTCTCTTTATAAATTGTTTTGTGATGTGATACAGCTGTGAGCCATGATATTGGGGCATTATGTATGCTTCTTGATGATATTGGAGCATTGTGTATGCTTCTCTTAGCATTGTGTATGCTTTCTGACATATTTGGCACATTTTGTATGTTGTCGTGGATTTATGGTTTTGATTAATTCTTTAACTGTTGTTACGAGAGGTCCTTAGTGTAAATTGTGTTGAGATATATAAAATACTTGATAAACTGTGGTTTGGACCTTGGTTGCTATTATATAATGATATATTCATGTGCATAATATTTTTATGCTTGTTATGTTGTTTGTATTTTTTAACACTTCTTCCAGGGGTATTTAAAGTGGCGGGTCAAGGATCTTACTGGGTTATATTTATGTATAACTCACTCCTTACCTTCATGTTCATGCAGATACTGTCATTGAGAACGAGGCTGGTGGTTCAAGATTTCGTGAGTGGATTCTGTTGCTGAGGTGAGCCACCGTATTGTTTGTGGAGGCAGCCATTTCAGTTTTACCTAGTTTATTTCTAGTTACTTCCTTTATTTTGGATTTATATGCCCGATATTCAAACTCATGTAACTCTGTTAGATGCTCCATGGTCTTAGTGTGGAATTTGGGCTGGTGATTCTTTTATCTTAGCGTTGGTTGGCTTTTATTAGTCAATAATTGATTTGGTTTATGACTATTTCGTATTTTATTATTAATAACATTGTTGGACCTGCACTTATTTTCTTTTAGTGCTTTCGTAAATGATTAAGGGTATGATATATGGTTCGCCTAGCGGGTGGTGTTTGCTGGGTGTCAATCACGTCTAGCTAGTATTTTGGGACGTGACATCACCACTATAGAGGATGTAGATCACGTTGCTTTAAAATCAGGTTCGTGTTGTTACTCTCTTGTTTGAAAACTTTTTTTCTTGTCATGTTCTATAGACATCATCAACTAAGGAAACATGCTCCTTATCAAGATCAAATTCATTTATCACAAACTCCTCTAATGTTTTTTTATGATCAGCTTCTTCTGCTTCTTTTTCAAAATTCCAATGCATTTTCCCCCTAAATCACTAGTTGTGTTTCTTTGACTTTGACCAAGCCTTTATCAATAGGTCTTTACAATTTATGCTCTTGAGCAGATTTATGACTCTGAGACACTCATGTTGTTGATTTTTTGATGTAGTAGAGGTATTTACAAATCAGGTTACATATTGGGGGGAGACTTATAAGGTCCGGTATTTGGTTCAAGGCTAATGGCATATATGGCCTGACTCAAATTGGTTTTATCAAGAAAGAATTGACTGCTTAGGTGGTATAGTAGTATAGAAAAAATCATATTCTATTTGTTCATGGGTTTTCTAATAGTTTCAATCCTTTTACAAGCAGTTTTTATGCTAAAGTTACTATCTTTATGAAACCCTAAGTCTCAATACATCACTCCCATCTTGTAATAATCAAATTCTCATCCTAGGAAGTGATAATCCATGCTCCTAGATGATTAAACAGCAATACAATCAGTAACTCGTTCATTTATTTGAGGTCTGCTGTTTCTAGGGTTCTATCCTTTCATTCACCATTAGAGACCCTTTAGCTAATCATGGAACCTAACACTGATAGAATGAACAAGGTGAAGGGTTGAGACTTACCTCTCAAGAGTGTTTTATCCCTAGCCTTAGAATTTCGCCACATGAGTTCTTGGAAACTATTTTGGAGTTGTGTGGGAATGGGTCCGGAATAATGAATATAAAACACGGATTCTGCCTCGCGTCGGCCGCTGCAGCTGTTGATGTCTCGCTGTAGCGGGAAGCCTCCCATTATGGTGGATCTCACTAATCCCTAGCTCCCTATGGCGGTGAGCCTAGAATCGCTACGACGGACCCGCTACAACGGTCCCTCACCTACTGCAGCGGTCCATTTTGACCAGTAACTAATTTTTTCCACCAGTGTTTCACCCAAAAATCCAACACCAATCCGAGGCCCTACAGACGCAAATAAAACATGCACATATACATAAAAAAACGCTATGGACTCACCCGCGGCCTCAGAATTCCCAACAGAGGTCTAGTTTTCTATGTTACCCCACATCAAATACCAATCAAATAACCGTTTGTCCCCAAACGGGCAAAGAGAAGGAAAAAGGGGAAGGTACCTAACTCGGTGAAAAGCTAGGGATAATTCTTTCACATATCGGATTCTGTCTCCAAGTAGCTTCCTCAAAAGGATGGTTCTTCCACTGAACCTTCACTGACGCTATTTTTTTTTACCTCAACTTATGAACCTCTCCATCCAGAATAGAAATAGGCTCTTCCGCATAGGATAGATTCTCATCTAACAAGACAGAATCCGAGAAAATGATAAATGAACCATCGCCATGATATCTCTTCAACATAGAGACGTGCAACACTGGATGGACACCTGACAAACCTGGGGGCAAAGCCAACTCATAGGCTACATCCCCACATGATTGAGAATCTCAAACGGACCAATGAATATAGGACTAAGCTTACCCTTCTTCCCTAACCTCATCACACGCTTCATGGGTGAGACTTTCAATAAGACCCGTTCTCTAACCACGAACTCAAAATCTTAGACCTTTCGATTTGTATACTCTTTCTGTCTACTTTGACAGCCATGAGCTTTTCCTTAATCATCTTGACTTTATCTAATGACTCCATCAAAATATCTATACCCCATGGACATACCTCAAAAGAATCAAACCACCCGATAGGAGGCCTACATCTCCTCCCATAAAGAGCCTCAAATGGGGCCATATCAATGCTCGAGTGATAACTGTTGTTATATGCAAAATCAACCAATGGCAATAATTGATCCCAATGGCCACCAAAGTCAATCACACAAGCTCGGAGCATATCCTCTAGGACCTGAATAGTCCACTCAGACTGGCTATCCGTCTGAGGGTGGAAAGTTGTATTAAGGTCCAATCTAGTACCCAATTCTAAATGCAAGGTTTTCCAAAATTGGGATGTAGATGTCATGCCTCTATCGGATATGATGGAAAGAAGAACCCCATGCAGGCAAATAATCTCCCGGATATAAATATAGGCTAACTTCTGAGCAGCATGGGTAATCTGAACGGGTATGAAGTGGGCAGACTTGGTCAATCTATCAACAATGACCCAAATAAAATAAAACATACCCAAGGTCTTTGGAAGACCAACCACTAAGTCCATCGCTATTCTCTCCCACTTCCACTCTGGAATGGGCATCCTCTGAAGTGTACCCCCAGGTCTCTGGTGCTCATACTTCAATAGCTGGCAATTTAAACACTCTGCAATGAATTCAACAATATCAAGCTTCATCCCAGCCCACCAGTAGTGCTGCCTCAAGTCACGATACATCTTAGTAGCACCAGGATGATTGGAATATCTAGAATTGTGAGCCTCTGCTAAAATTGTCCTAATCAAATCATCAACAAGATGAACACAAACATGCCCCTTAATTCTTAAGACACCTTTATCATCAATCACGGCCTCCTTGGCCTCACCACGCAAGACTTTATCACAAATCTTACTCAAACTCATATCCTCAAACTATCTGGCCTTAATTTGCTCCAGAAACGATGATTTCGCCTCAATACAAGCCAATACTCTGCCCAAACCAGACATATCAAGCCTCATGAAACTGTTAGCAAGAGTTTGTACCTCCTTGGCCAACGGACGCTATGACACAATGACCCAAGCCAAACTACCCATGCTAGCTAATTTTCCGCTCAAGGCATCAGCCACCAAATTTACCTTGCTAGGATGATACAAGATGGTACACTACACGAAAAAATGTATTTGGCAACAAAAAAAAAATTGTTGCCATAGATTGATTATTGTTGCAAAAAGTACTTTTGGCAACCCAAAAAAAACTGTTGCATAGACTTTTCCCAACGGCTGTTATTACAACAACGTGAAACAACTTTTTTTGTTGTTCCTCAAAGTACTCTTTCCAACAATAATCAATACTATGGCAACAAAATTAAATTCTTTGGCAACAAAAAAGTTCATTAGGCAACAATAAAACTAAGATGTTGCCAAAGATTAAATTTTTTGTTGCCACTTCTATACTTTCTCGTAGTGGTAATGTCATAATCCTTAAGCAACTCCATCTATCTCCGCTTCCTAGAATTAAGATCCCTCTGAGTAAACATATGTTGAAGACCGCGATGATCAGTAAATACCTTACAATGGGCACCATAGAGATAGTGCCTCCAAATCTTCAACGCAAAAGTCACAGCTGCCAACTCTAAATCATGAGTAGGATAGTTCTTCTCATGAATTTTTAGCTGTCCGGAAGTATAAGCAATCATCTTCTTCTCTTGCATCAAAATAATACCTAAACCAGAACGAGAAGCGCTATAATAAACAACAAAGTCCTTACCCTCCACGGGAAATGATAAAATAAGAGTTGTACTCAATAAAGTCGTGAGCTTTTGGAAGATCTTCTCACACTAATCGGACCACTGAAAAGGTACCTCTTTCTGAGTCAAACTGGTCAAATGCGAAGAAATAGAAGCAAACCCCTTCACGAACCGATGATAGTAACTAGCAAAACCCACGAAACTGCGGATCTCCATCACGGAAGTGGGACTGACCCAATTTCTCACTGCCTCAATTTACGTCGGATCCACCATAATCCCATATTTTGAAACCACATGTCCCAAGAAGGATAGAGACGTAAGAAAAAATTCACACTTAGAGAACTTGGCATAAAACTTCCTGTCTCTCAGCAACCCAAGAACAACTCTTAAGTGCCTTTCAAGATCTTCCATACCCTTCGAATACACCAGAATTTCATCGATAAACACTATCACAAATGAGTCTAAGTATGGCTTAAAAAAGCCATTCATCAAATCCATAAAAGCAGTCAGAGCATTAGTAAGACTGAATGACATAACTAGAAACTCATAATGCCCATACCTGGTCCGGAAAGCTATCTTAGGAATATGCTCTGCCCGAATTATTAACTGATGATAGCCCGATCTCAGATCAATTTTCAAAAACACAGAAGCCCCCTGAAACTAGTCAAATAAGTCATCAATATGAGGGATAGGGTATTTATTCCAGATGGTGACTTTATTTAACTGGTGGTAATTAATGCATATCCGCATAGTCCCATCTTTCTTTTTCACAAACAGAATAGGAGCTCCCCACGGGGGAGACACTTGGACGGATGAAACCCTTACTAAGAAGATCTTGAAGTTGTTCTTTTAATTCCCTCAACTCTGCTGGTGCCATCAGATATGGCAGGATGGAAATAAGGCAGTTCCCTGGCTCTAAGTCAATATAGAAATCAATGTAACGATCTGGTGGCATGCCCGACAAGTTTGCATGAAATACCACCACAAAATCACGTACCACAAGAATTGACTCAAGATATGGACCGTCAAAAATGGCATCACAAATATGTGCCAAATAAGCGAAGCACCACTATCCACTGGTTTCTTTGCACGAATAAAGGAAATGATTTTCTTCGGGGAGGGACTAAGGTTACCTTCCACTCAAGTCTAGGCACCCTAAGTATGATAAAGAGCTAGCTAACTCATACCTAGGATGACATCAAATCTACCATGTCTAAAATCACTAAGTCATCCCAGGTGCCATACCCCATAAGTGTGGCAGTACATGTAACTACTCATTTGGTCGTTATTGCGTCTCCGCCCCTTTTGATCCTTTTTCGAGCTTTATTAGCTCATACTTGAACCACGGGGACCGCTGTCAAGCTTCTCGAGGTCATCAGAGTTGATTTGAGTAAGTTTTGGGGAAATATGTCTTAAAAGCGAGAAATGGCTAACTCAAAGTTGACTTTTGGGTAAACGGACATTTTTCAAGAATCATTGATTTCGAGAGGTCCAGATGGTCTGTTAGAACTTGTATGCATATTTGGTTTGATTCCCAATGCACTCGGATGTATTTTGGGACTTGAGTTGGAAGGTTAGATTTGAGGTATTGGGGGTTGACTTGGTCAACCAGACCCCCCGATGAGAATTCCGAGACCACGAGTGCGTTTGTAGCATGTTTTTATGTATAATTACATATTTGATTTGTGAGCAGAAGGTATCGAGTGTTAGTCGGCACTTCAGGTAAAGTTCATGAAACTTGGACTGTTTTCTGGTTTACCAATGTCCGCTTCTGCGACACCAGTACCGCCAAAACGGCACCGCGGAAGTGATGGACCGAATGTCGAAGCAATCTAGACCATTTGCAAGGGACCATCAAAGTGGTTCCCTGAGCGCCGAAGCGCGACCTCTGAAGCGGTCAAGCTAAGCGCCGAAGCGCCTGTCGGGCAGTAAGTGAATGGTTTAAGTGATAAAAAACCCTAAGTCTCTAAATATTTCCCCATTTTGTCTAAAGGCTATTAGAGAGGGTTTTGGAGTTCTTGGAGAGGCTATGCTTTGTGGTTAGTTTCCCTAACCTCATACTTCATTCCTTGATCATTAAATCACCATAGAAATTCATGGTTCATGCTAAGTTCATCAATAAGTTGAGTATTAATAGTGGGTTTTAATGGGTTCTTCCTAAATGATTTCTTGGCTATAAATCTGAAATTAGTGGTTGGGTTAGCTTTATTTAGCATGGATTTGATGAATATAAGCGATAGTAATTCGTTCTCTTCTTGATTAAGGTCTAACTGTTGAATTGGGAGTTAGGATTATACCCAGATTTGGGGGGTTTGCCTAGAAACAAAATTTGAGTAAATTGTTGGTTCTTGTAGCTTGATATTGATGGGAATTGATCACATAAAGCTTTAATTTCATGTTGAGATCTTTAGATTCCTAATTTTACCTTTATAGCTCATAAACCCTATTCCATAGGTTGGGAATTTGGGTCTTGAATAGAAGTAGGGTTTGAATGATGTTCTTCTTGATTCTAATTGCATGATTCGGATATGTTTAGACTTTCATTATCTCGAGTCTCAAAGGAAAGGGAAGACTAAGGTTCGATTATTGGAGACTTTTGTTATTCGGCCTTCCAGGTAGGCTATGGCTTAACTTATGGTGAGACTTCGATTAGCGAAGCGCATGTTTAGATGATATTATCGGAGAATGCATGTAAACCCTCGGGTATAAAGTTGGGTTGGATACTGTTTTAGGTTGGGCCTTGTTGTATAATTTGGGGGGCTAGCAACCCCATTGCGTTGTTGACTTATATTGTTCTATTTACTTATTGGATCGTTGCCGCGTTGAGACATCAGATATTGGTGATTAGAGATATATCATGGCTTTGATATTGCTGTACTTTACTCGATTGATATTAAGATGAGTATAGTGATTCCATTGTGGCTTATTATGTAACCTTATCATTGATATTACTTGTGTGCCCTGGGAGGTACTGTTGAGAGTTGTGATTCCATATTGGCTTATTGTGTAGACTTATCATTGATATTACTTGTGTGCCCTGGGCGGTACTGCTGAGAATTATGATTCCATTGTGGCTTATTCTGTAGCCTTACTATTGATATTACTTGTGTGGTACTGTTGAGGTTGATTTGATTATTAACATTGAACTCATACATTGCACGCATTCTCATCCTTCATGATATATTATTGATACATTGATGATACTTAAGGAAACATTGTTATGAGTTGGGCTCAGTTGGATGAGAGTGACGTGAGGACCGATGTCCAATGTTTATCCTGGAATCGGGGATGAGTGGTAGTGATTGCCGAGGTTCTTGTCGGAATCGTGAGGTACATGGACTTCGCTGGTCCCCCATAGTTTGTGCTGCCGAGATGTGATGTTCCATCATTGGAGTACATGTGTACGGTGCATTTACATTGCATTCACACTTCATAAATTATTGCATTGCATTGTATCAGTTGGCTTCCTGTGATATTCCTGTGATTTATTGCGATACCATTGTGATATACGAATTTGGAGTTGATATACTAAGCCTTGGCACAGTTGGTCTTAGATGCTATAACATAAGTGATGACTAGTTGTGATACAATTGTGATTTACTGGTTCAGATTGGTTATGCTGAGACTTAGCACAATTGGGTTTTGATGCTATAACACAGGAGATGACTTGTTTTATAGTTATAGATTCGTGTTGACTTGTACTTTTTTTGTTTATGAGTTTATCTTGCTTTGTTTTCTTTATATACGCTAGCTAGTTTTTGTCGGCCTATGATACCTACCGGTACTTATTGTTTGCACTGACCTGCACTTGCTCCATTCTTTTATGAATGCAGAGTACCAGGTGATATCAACTTTTACTCGTCATGATTGATAATTGAGGATGGATGATTCGAGTCCTTCAGGGTGAGCATAAGGATGTTCGCCGCCCAATGACTCTTTCTATCATTATGTCTTTATTTCTATTCTGAGACTTGATCTATGAGACTACTTATGTATTATTATGATTAAGTCTTGTAGTATTTAGTTAGATGCTCTTCTACGACCAGAACAGATACTGGGGCAGATGTCATTTACTTCCACATTTTCTTATTTCTATTATACTTGTGAGAATTTTGCTATTTTACTTCTTCTGCTATTTTTTATTATTTGTGAATGTTGAGTTAAGGGTTCGCTACCGAGGTGGAAAAGGTAGGTACCTGCACAACGTAGTGAAATTGGGTCGTGACAAATTGGTATTAGAGCCCCAGATTACCCGGTCTATATTATAAGAGCGTGTCTAGTAAAGTCTTATGGATCGGTATGATAAGCTCCGTACTTATCTACGAGAGGCTATAGGACATTTAGGAAAATTCAATTTCTTTCATTCTTTCATACTACTTTATTCAAATTAGTATCTAGTCAATTCCAATTGGTATCTGGGCTTTCAAATCTTGATCGCCCACAGAGGGTGGAAACCCGTCCTTAATTCTTATGCGAATGGTTTATCTATGACGTGTCATGGTATGGTACAAGAAGTGTTATTCTGATTCGGACACGTGATCTAGTTCAGTCTCTAGTTATGGCCTAAGGATCCAATTGTGTGGAGTCACAATTAGATTCAGTTGTTGTGTTGTGTCGATTAGACTCATTTATTACGAGAGTTCATGAGAAATGGGAAGATAGTTTAGAGGTTTACAGGGTCTCCATGTTTCAGCATTGGGTTGCTTAGAAGTGACAAGGTGCCTTGATGGCTTAATAATAGTGGGTTGCTCGATGATATTATCAGTTTGGGAAAACTTCAGCTTCGCTAAGTCTTTATGATGGTGTGTGTGACACTGTTGTACCAATGACGGGTCGACGATTCAGCAGTGGTAGAGTATTAGATATCGGTATGTGGGGACAAGTTTAAGTTCGGTAATGACCATCGAATTGGGCAAACGTAGTATGACTACATATAATAAAGAAAAGAAGTTGATAATAAGGACATGGAGGAAGACTTTTGTGGAAAGTGCGTAGCGAAGTGAGACTTCATAGAATATCTTAGACATGAGTACTTTCGTGAGATTGGGAAAGGAAAAATTAGTAGCTAACATGGTTGTCTGGATAAGGTTGTGACTGGTGCTAAAATTTATTCTTGATATAAGCTCATTGATGTTAAAGGACTACTAGGTTATTAAGTTAATGCTATGGGCACATAGTTTGATTGGTAAATTGACTGGGTTATAGACTTCTAAGGAGTAGTAAACGACTGATAGAAATGACTTCAAATGTGGGCATATGCGATGAGTTAATGACGTAAGGAGTTACTGGTTGCACTTAGATTTGAGGAGAAATATTTAATATCATTTTATGGTTCGTTTGGCTTAGATAGATGATTAGTTTAGAGGATCGAGTGGATTTGAGTGGTTGTTGGTTGACAGTGATAAATGTGATTTGAAATGACAGATAGGTACTTGATTCGTGTTTGGACTGTGGGGACATTATATCATGACGTACAGATGAGGTTGATTGGTGTCTTCGAGATTAAGGGCAAAAAGGAAATCGTTGCAACAAGAGTTAGTAGTCTAAAAGCTTGGTTGCGACTGTACGGTGTAGAGTGGTTTTGAGAGTTTATGGATGAGATAGTATGTTCAGTTATGTCCTAGACTAATAGAGGTCAGTGATAGACTAAGGTTGGGAACATTGTATTCATTGTGTAAAAATTGGCAAGATCCCTCTATTAGTGGCGTTATTACTCGGCTTAGGTGGTTAGAGGTATTCAGATTCAATAATTGAGGTAAGAGGTGATTCTTCTAGGACTAGTAGCGTTAAGGATTTGAGTAAGGGATTAGTGAACATGGATTCTTGAAATAGTAGATCAATGATGGGTTAAATCAGTTAAGTTAAGGATAACATTTCTGAAATTGAGTGAGACAATTCGGGCTAGGACGCTTCAGCGAGATACATGAGGATATTAGTAAGACTATTATGCGATATGTAGGATTTAGAGAGTGTTCAGTTTAAAGTGGTAAGCGTTAAGAAAACTATAATGGATAGCGTTTGTGGCCTACTATTATCTCCAGGTATGATTCAGTTAGTGTACGAGACTTATGGTTATGTGATAGACTACTGAATGGGTTCGAGTGATGGTCAACCGATGGCGGTACTAAGTTGATAACTTGGATAGGACTCAACTTATAAAATCGAGGGTGGCAGACAGGATTTGCTATGCGTGGTATGACTGTGATTGGTTTCGAAATTCGAAGTCAGTTCTAATGACTATTGGTGATATTCGAGAGTTATGCATTCATTCAGGGTCAGCATTTTACGAGTTAAGCTTAAAGGTCTATGATTATGTTTCCAGGAAGACATTAAGGATTCGATGCGTTTCGACTCAAATTTGAGGTATGAAAGATTTATCGAGCTTTTTTAGGGTTTTCTAGTGGATTTGATGGTATTTTTTTAGAACCGTTATTTGGATAGGATAATGGTATACAATGAGCTTAATACAGATTTGAGGATAAACTGTTGTGCGAGAGGTCTTTATAGTGATCAGTTGAGTTTTTTACGGACTTTGCTCGTCGAGATACTCGGTGTTATATTTCTATAGAGTGATTTGAATGTTTAAGAAGACTTAGAACTAGCCAAGTTGGCTTTCAGTAAGATCAGTTTTGATGGAATTGCGTAGGGATCTCAGATGAATCAAGGATTTTTTCTAGTGAGAGTAAGTTATGGTTTCAGAATTTTTGTATGTGTATTCATGTGTTTCTAAGGAATCACGGTATGAAAAATGGCTTTAGCAAGTGCAAAAGAAAGGTTAGTCGAATCAGAACATCTATCTGGTTCAGAATCGGCTATGGTTGTGGTCATGTTTCGAAGGATTGTACGATTTGGGAAAGTGTTTGTGGGAAGGAGGGAAAGTGATCCCGAGCTGTAGTAGCCTATTTGAGATTATCCATTGTGTTGATCCTGTGTTTTATGAGTTAGTTTCCACCGGGCCTGTCGGGTGTTTATCCAGTTTTCCATGTTTCTATGTTGAAGAAGTACCGTTCTGGTGGTTTCTGTATCATTCATTGGAATTCAATTTTGTTCGATGAGAATTATTCCTGTAAGGAGAAGTCCGACATGCGTAACCGATACCCTGATTTATTACCGATTCAAGTATTTCTCCGTCCTCTCTTCCTTGTCTGATGTAATGACTCATTTGGTCATTATTGTGTTTCCACCCCTTTTGAGCTTTATTAGCTCATATTTGACCCACGGGGACTGGTTGCACGCTTTCTGAGGTCATCGGAGTTCATTTGAGTAAGTTTTGGGGAAATTTGGCTTCAAAGCAAAAAATGATTGACTCAAAGTTGACTTTTGGGTAAACGGACCTTTTTCGGGAATCCATCGATTCCGAGAGGTCCGGATGGTCTGTTAGAACTTGTGTGCATATTTGGTTCGGTTCCAGGTAGGTTATGGTTTACCTTATAGTGAGACTTTGATTAGGGAAGTGTATGTTTAGATGATATTGTTGGAGAATGCATGTAAACATTCGGGTATGAAGCTTGGTTGGATATTGTCTTAGGTTGGGCCTTGTTTTATGATTTGGGGGCTAGCCACCCCTTTGCATTGTTGACTTATCTTGTTCTATTTACTTATTGGCTCGTTGCCACGTTGAGACATCGGATATTGATGATTAGAGATATATCATGGCTTTGATATTGCGGTACTTTACTTGATTGATATTAAGATGAGTATAGTGATTCCATTGTGGCTTATTATGTAGCCTTATCATTGATATTACTTGTGTGCCCTGGTAGGTACTGTTGAGAGTTGTGATTTCATTATGGCTTATTGTGTAGCCTTATCATTGATATTACTTGTGTGCTCTGGGCGGTACTGCTGAGAATTGTGATTCCATTGTTGCTTATTCTGTAACCTTACTATTGATATTACTTGTGTGGTACTGTTGAGGTTGATTTGATTATTAACATTGAACTCATACATTGCACGCATTCTCATCTTTCATGATATATTATTGATACATTGATGATACTTAAGGAAACATTGTTATGAGCTGGGCTCAGTTGGATGAGAATGACGTGAGGACCGATGTCCGATGTTTATCCCGAAATCGAGGATAAGTGGTAGCGATTGCCGAGGTTATTACCGAAATCCTGAGGTAGCAATTCCGAGGTTGTTGCCGGAATCGTGAGGTACATAGACTTCGCGGGTCTCCCATTGGTTGTGCTACCGAGATATGTTGTTCCATCATCGGAGTACATGTGTATAGTGCATATGCATTGCATTAACACTTCATACATTATTGCATTTCATTGTATGAGTTGGCTTCTTGTGATATTCCTTTGATTTATTGTGATACCATTATGATATACGGATTCGGTGTTGATATGCTGAGATTTGACATAGTTGGGCTTAGATGTTATAACATAGGTGATGACACGTTGTGATACTATTGTGATTTACTGGTTCTGATTGGTTATGCTGAAACGTTGCATAATTGGGTTTAGATGCTATAACATAGGAGATGACTTGTTCTGTGGATATAGATTCGTGTTGACTCGTACTTGTTGGTTTATGTGTTTATCTTGCTTTGCTGTCTTTATATACGTTAGCTAGTGTTAGTCGGCCTATGATACCTACTGGTACTTGATGTTTGTACTAACCTGCACTTGCTGCATTCTTTTATGAATGCAGAATACTAGGTGAGACCGACTTCTACTCCTTGTGATTGATAATTGAGGATGGCTGATTCGAGTCC
This sequence comes from Lycium barbarum, assembly GCF_019175385.1. Classification (NCBI taxonomy): domain Eukaryota; kingdom Viridiplantae; phylum Streptophyta; class Magnoliopsida; order Solanales; family Solanaceae; genus Lycium; species Lycium barbarum. Next base: position 123,435,005 of record NC_083337.1, on the reverse strand, counting down.
ATCAGGGTGAGAATGCGGTTGTTCGCCGCCCGATGACTCTTTCTGTCATTATGTCTTTATTTCTATTCTGAGACATGATCTTTGAGACTACTTATGTATTATTATGATTCACACTTGTAGTATTTAGTTAGATGTTCCTGTATGACCAGACCAGATACTGGAGCAGATTGCATTCACTTTCGCATTTTCTTATTTATGTTATATTTGTGAGACTTTCTCTATGTTACTTCTTCCGCTAATTTCTATTATTTATGTATGTTGAGTATAGGATTCGCCTACTGAGATGGGAAAGGTAGGTGCCCGTACGACTTAGTGAAATTGGGTCGTGACAGTACAAGATCAAAGGACTCTATCTACAACCATAGAGTATCCAACTAGAGTAGATACATGCATAAGTCTGTCACGACCCAAATCGATGAGTCTTGACGAGTGCCTAATCTCTAGTGACCAAACACCCCTATACTCATATCTGAATAACATTAAATAACAGGGGCCCATAAGTAGCTCAAACAAAACTTATACTGACTCATGAAAGGATGTCGTCATAAACTCTGCATAATGTATACATATATATATAAGATGGAAAGAACGATGCAAGCCGATTAGGCCGCTACATATACTGTCCAACAAAATAAGAGTCGTCAATACTACATAACATCCTAACTATGTACAACTGTCTACAGACCTCTAATGGAGTCCAAGCTGTAGAAAGGATGGGACAGGGCTCTCGTCATATCCATATATGCATATACATCCCAAAATAACATACCAAAATAGACCGCAACTCCGGATCGAGTGGAGCGTACCGACTACAGCTGAGAGGAAGTCCTACTGTTACACCTCGTAAATTTCCCAGTGAATGTACAACGAATAGACTAATGAAGAATACGAGTATATGGTGTTTTAATCAGAAGGGAATGACGTTTGACGACCCTAAGTATGATTTCATAGGCAACGGGAATAAGAGATAAGGTTATGCTCCACAATGACCAATTATAGGTTCTGAAGACGCGAAAGTTGCAGATTTGCACCTTGGCCCAGTCGGTCGTAAAATGAAATACGAACCGTAAAGTAGTATACGGCCCATAAACCACCATGTCGTATTCCAACTTACAAAACTTCAACTTTTTGCCAAATGATCAAATGGTTAAATACGACTTAGAATACGGACCGTAAATTGAAATACAGCCCGTAAACTGCGATCGTAAATCACCATGATCCCCGGCATACCTTTCTGGTTTTGATATGCTTAAATACGACCATGAAATACGGCCCATAAACTGGAATGCGGACCGTAAACTGGGTTTACGACCACTGTGCACTTCAACTACTGTTCATTCCGAATCAGATTTTAAGTCATTAAAAGAAGACCCAAGCTCATTAAATTCATTTCATTCCACGATATTTATCTCTAGGAGCCTCTAGAATACTCTCCACTCTTCATTTACAAGAAAAATCAAAGGAAATCCATGATCAATAACACCAAATCCATGAGACAAAGTGTATGAAACCTAGCTAAAGTTCATCTCTCTCAAGGAAATCCAAAGGAAGTGAAGTAGGGTTTTGATGCTAGAGGAGTAATTCCATTCAAGGCTTGTTCAACCATCATCTAAGGTAAGTTTCATGACTAAACCATGTTGTTTAAGGTATTGGAAGGTTAAGATACTTTAATTGTAAAAGGACATAGGAAATGGGTCATTCATGAGTGAATAGTGTCATGGTTGGATGGTAGTTGGGTTGAATTATGAACGTTGGAGTGTGGTGATTATGAATACGTTATAATTGACATTTTGACCATGAAATAAGTATTATATATGAGGAAACGCGATAGTAAGCTATAACCATAAATGTGGAGAAATTGAAGAGAAATGGTGGATTGAGGTCAATGTGTATAAATGATGATTGTTGATTGCAATGTTGTGAGTGTTTGGGAGTTGATATAGCATATGGGAAAAGTAGTATAAACAAAGGAAGTGTTGTCCAATTTTCCCTAGAATTAGTAATGCGTTCTTATAGTCGAATTAACTAATGATAGTGCGAATTCTCTCTTGAAGGTAGAAATGTGATATCGAAGGAGAACAAGCAAACGATAGCTTAGTTAAGCATCAAAGGTATGTAAGGCTAGTACTTTCTTTCTAATGGCATGAATCTCATAGCATGATTTCCCTTCCTCTTCATGAGTTTCTATATTCCGGATAGCTAAAATCCCATATCCATGAGTAGTAATATAAGATAAGAGATATGATATGATGAGTCCTATAATGATAGTGATGTTATCTATTGCTTACACTCACCTTATATGCTACTTCTTTCAAGGTGAGGCAGAATGTCAATGATTACTCCATAATTAAATCGGGGGATCACGACCTTACGTCACCCCGATAAAGTAAAATTGTTCTTAAGCCTTATGCATGTATTATGATAAGTATGTTACGGTAAACATATTATGATGAGCATGTATGATGATGATATAACACCGTGCCTATTTGGCCGGGCAGTCACCGCCAAGGCGTGCAGCTATATGATACACCATGGCCAAATGGCATGGGCAGACACCACTAGTGGGCGGCATGAGATGATACCCCGGACGCGGGAGGCCTGGACGCAGGCTAATGTTATGATTATTACACCGATCCGATACGGACGGGCAACTTATACATTACCACACCGTACCTATATGGACGGGCAGCTTACATATGTACTTATGCACACATGACATGATGATGATTATGAGTAAGCAGTATGCACTATTTCTTTTACACTTGACAGTCAGATACAGTTATTCCATGTTGATACTTCTTTTACATCATTGTCTTATTTCTTTATTTATGCCTCTCATACTCAGTACAATGTTCGTACTGACGTCCGTTTTCTCTGGACGCTGTGTTCATGCCCACAGGTAGGCAGGGAAGAGAGCTCGACCCATACCAGTAGTAGCTGCCAGCTGATTGAAAGCACTCATTCGTTCGGAGGTGCTTATGATGATTCTCTTGTGTATAGTCATGTATATGTATTTTGGGCATGACGGGGTCTTGTCCCGCCCTTATGTTTAGCACTCCAGTAGAGGCTCGTAGATGCACAGTGTGGGTTAGATGGTCTCACGAGATGTTATCATGTACCTGTATATATACATATTATTTTGACAGCCGAGAGGCTTATGCATAAAAAAGTATTTTTATGTTCTCAAATGAAAGATGATTTTTCCTACGATTTGAATATAAATTGATAAAAGAGCATTAAATGAGCATGGTGAGTAATAGAACCAGCGGTGCTCGGTGGTTAGCCCCGGGTACCCATCGCGGCCTCTAGTTGGGTCGTGACAAAAATGGTATTAGAGCAGTTCAGTTCTAGGAAGTGTCTACGAGCCATGTCTAGTAGAGTCCTGTTTATGGTGTGTAGTGCGCCACATTAATAAACAAGAGGCTACGGGGCATTTAGAAAAAATGAACATCTTTCTTCTATGAGATCGTGCCATAGGGCCATGTATAAGATTTTATCCTCCCTAATAGTGTGTTGTGATTTCAGAATGCCGCCAAAGGGAAAGGCTACAGCCGCCCAGAAGGGCAAGACTACGGCAAAGAGGCGGGTAGAAAGAGAGCCTCCGATCAATATAGAAGAAGGCGAATCACATAATGAGGCCTTGTCTAACACTTCTTCTACCCTGCCTAATGTGGAAGGACAAGGTGGAGCTCCAGCTCCAATTCCTCCACCGGTTGCTTCGGGTCAATAAATGATCGAGGCCATACATCTACTGACACAATTGGTCACCGCACAGGCACAACGACAAAATGCAAGTTCAAGTGATTGGGCAGCAAGTACCAAAGCCCGTGATTTTATGAGTCTAAATCCTTCGGAGTTCTTCGGGTCAAAGCCAGATGAAGACCCGCAAGGTTTCATAGATGAGGTGTTGAGGACATTGAAGATTGGCCATGCCTCCAAAACTGAATCCGTGGAGTTGGCATCATATAGACTCCGGGATATGGCTATTTTATGGTATAATAAATGGGTATTATCAAGAGGAGAGAATGCGCCTCCTCCGGTTTGGCAAGAATTCGTGGATGCTTTCATTCGTCACTATTTGCCACCCGAGGTCCGTTGAGCTAGAGCGGATAGATTTCTAAATCTGAGGCAAAGAAATATGAGTGCCCGGGAGTATAGCATGCAATTTAATTCTTTGGCTAGATATGCCCCGGCTATTGTGGCCGACATGGGAGATCGGGTACATAGATTTGTGAGCGGCGTAGGGACACATTTATTCAGAGATTGTTTGACGGCGTCCCTGCAAGACGAGATGGATATTTCCTGAATATAAGCCCCTGCTCAGAATTTAGAGGGACGACAACAACCACAAAGAAGTGATCGTGATAGTGATAGAAGGCAAGGTAAGAGGGCCAGATCTATGGGAGCAGGCAGTGACTATAAAGGGGGATCAAGACAGACATATTCCAGGTACTCAAGCCAGTCAGTGACCAGTGCACCCCCTCGATTTACAGGTAGGATATTTGATTGCTCTTTCCGTTTAGGACAGGGCCAGAGTTCGAGAGCCTAAGATTCCCAGTTCAGGGAAGATTATAGTCAGAGGAGACCCCCCGTACCGCGATGCTGCCAGTGCGGTAGATTACATTCCGGATAGTGTCGCCAGGGTTTGGATGCTTGCTACGCTTGTGGCCAAGTTGGGCACATGATGAGAGATTGCCCGTCGTTGGGTGGTAGAGTTGGTATTCAGCCTACAGGCTCAACAGCTGGTTCTTCCTCAACACGCCCGGCAGGACAGACTACTCAGATATCAGCAGGCCGAGGCAGAGGCCGAGGGGCAGCATCTACTTCAGGTGCCACTCAGCCCTGTGTATATGCTTTAGCTGGACGGCAGGATCTTGAGTACAACGAATAGACTAGTGAAGAATACGAGTATATGGTGTTTTAATCAGAAGGGAATGACGTTTGACGACCCTAAGTAAGATTTCAAAGGCAATGTGAGTAAGAGATAAGGTTATGCTCCACAATGACTAATTATAGGTTCTGAAGACACGAAAGTTGCAGATTTACACCTTGGCCCAGTCGGTCGTAAAATGAAATACGGACCATAAAGTAGTATACGGCCTATAAACCACCATGTCGTATTCCAACTTACAAAACTTCAACTTTCTGCCAAATGATCAAATGGTTAAATACGACTTAGAATACGGACCGTAAATTGAAATATGGCCCGTAAACTGCGATCGTAAATGACCATGATCCCCAGCATACCTTTCTGGTTTTGATATGCTTAAATACGACCATGAAATACGGCTCGTAAATTGGAATACAGACCGTAAACTGGGTTTACGACCACTGTGCACTTCAACTACTATTCATTCCGGATCAGATTTTAAGTCATTAAAAGGAGACCCAAGCTCATTAAATTCATTTCACTCCACGATATTTCTTTATAGGATTCATACCAACTACTTGTGCTCCCCACGGCGATGTACTGGGCCTAATAAAGCCCTTATCAAGTATATCCCTCAGTTGCTCCTTCAATTCCTTCAACTCGGCATGTGCCATTCTATAAGGAGGGATGGATATTGGCTGAGTAACTGGTAATAAATCAATAGTAAAATCAATCTCCTGCTCCGGCGGAATTCCTGGAAGCTCATCTAGAAACACCTCTGGTAATTCATTAACCATAAGAAAATACTGAAGGGTCGGTGACTCTACTTGTACATTCTGCACCTAAACCAGATGATAGATATACCCTTTCCTAATCATCTTGCTTACTTTAAGGTAGAAAATAAACCTACCCATCGATGAAGTAGCATTACTTTTCCACTCTAAAACTAGTTCGGCTGGAACCTGGAACCGGACAACCTTCGTTCTACAATCAACATTAGCATAGCAGGAAGCTAACCAGTCCATTCCCATAATGACGTCGAAGTCAATCATATCTAATTCAATAAAATATGCTACGGTATGATGATTACACACTATAACTACACAACCTCGATACACACATAGCTATGACGGGGTCACCAACTGGCGTAGACACTTCAAAAGGCTTAATTGACTTAGGCTCTATCCAAAATTTACCAGCAACAAACGGAGTAATATATGACAAAGTAGATCCAGGGTCAGTCAGTGCATATACATCATAGGAAGAAATTGATAATATACCTGTGACAACTTCAGGAGACGACTCACAATCCTGCCAATGCATAAACGCGGGGCTAAGGCCCACTCGAGCTGGATGCTCCACTCCTTCCTCCATTTTGTCCTGCTAGGGTCTACAAACCTTGCCCTGGAGGGCGTATAGATGAAGAAGAACCAGCTATTGACCCAGTAGGCTGAACAATGCCTGCGCCACCCCTTGTCGGGCACTCCCTTATCTTGTGGCCAGGCTGACCACAAGCATAACAAACGTCTGATCCTAGTCGACACTGTCCGGCATGTTGCCTACCACACTGGGCACACCGGGTCAAAGGTGGTCTCACCTGGCCTGACTCTGGTCTGTACTGAGGACCTGATGTTCGAGAACTCTGACCCGCTCCGGAATAAGAAGACCGATCAAACCTCGGACCTAAAAATCGCAGAGGTGTACTCCCTGTAGAATGGAATGGATACCGAGAATATTACTATCTATGTCCTCCTCTGAACTCACCCTGATATCTAAAGATCTAGCCCTCTTACCAAGGACCTGGTCACGCTCACGCTCCGTCCTCCGCTGACGCTTACGATCCTCCAAATTCTATGCATATGCCTGTATACGGAAAATATCGATACCAAGCTGTAACGCAGCCGTCGTACAATTGTCAATCAAATGTGGCCCTAAACCAGCCACAAAATGATGAACACGATCCTCCATATCAGCCACCATAGTCGGGGCATATCTAGCCAAGGAATCAAAATGTACACAATACTCCTGAACGCTCATACTGCCCTGCTCAATATGCATGAACCTATCTACTCGGGCTCGTCGGACTTCTGGTGGTAAATAATGCGAATAAATTAAAAGCATCTGAAAACTCTCGCCAAATGGCTGGAGGGGCATTCTCTCCCTTAGATAGCTCCCACGTCCGATACTACTGCACTGCAATGTCACGGAGCCGATAAGAAGCCAACTCAATGGACTCGACCTCATCAGCGTGCATAACCCTAAAGGTCCTCTACGTACTATCAATAAAGTCCTGAGGGTCCATATTTTTCTTTAATACATAGAACTCTGGAGGATCTAACCCAAGGAAAGTCTTACCTCTCGCACTACCAGCTCTGTCTGCCTGGTCAACGCCAGCTCCCTGCCGCTGCACCTATGTGGCTACCAATCTGGTCAATAGTTGTACAGCATCCCGCACATGCTGGCCCGGCGCATCTGGCTAAGGAACTGGAGGCATAGGGGCAGGTGCTGGAGGTGGGGTATGTGACGTCTGAGACGGGCTCTCACTCTAAGACCCAGCCTGAGCCCTGTTAACCCGCTGAGTACGGCTGGTGGCCTCCCCAACCACTCCCTTGCCTTTTTGGGAAGTTGAAGCTTTCTTGCGAGGCATTGCTGAAATCAGAACAAATCATTAGAAAGGAAATTCTTATCTCACATCTCTATTGTACGATCTAGGATAGAAAGAATGGCAACATCCTAAATGTCCTGTAGCCTCATGTTTGTAAATGTGGTGCACGACACACCCATAAATAAGACTCTACCAGACATGGTCTGTAGAAAACCCTAGGACGGAACTGCTCTGATACCACTTCTGTCACGACCTAAATCGATGAGTCGTGACGAGTGCCTGATCTCTAGTGACCAAACACCCCTATACTCATATCTGAATAACATTAAATAACAGGGGCCCATAAGTAGCTAAAATCGAACTTATACTGACGTATGAAAGGATGTCGTCATAAACTCTGCATAATCTGTACATATATATAAGATAGAAAGAACGATAAAGTCGATTAGGTGCTACACATATTCTACAACAAAATAAGAGCCGTCAAGGCTACATAACATCCCAACTTTGTACAACTGTCTACAGACCTCTAATGGAGTACAAGATATAGAAATGACGGGACAGGGCTCCCGTCATATCCATATATGCATAGACATCCCAAAATAAAAAGCCAAAATAGACTGCAGCTCCGGATCGAGTGGAGCGCACCGACTAGAGCTAAGAGGAATTCCTAGGGAGCTGGATCGTCCCTCTGTCTACCTTAACCTGCGGGCATGAACACAGCTCCCCAAGCAATAGGAGCGTCAGTACGGATAATGTACTGAGTATGTAAGGCATAGAACTAACATAAACATAAGAATCATGAACTGAATCTGATCTCAGAAATCGATTGACTGTCTAGATGCATCTATATGACTGAGTATCTGAAAACATTTGCATAAATCTGTATACTGAGAATGCCTCTGTGGGCGCATAACATGCATGCGCTCAATGATAATCATGCTCATATATAGATATAGGTCATAGTGTCGAGAAACGTTCAGCCCGATCCATATACCATATAATAGCGCCGAGGAACGTACGGTCCGATCCATATATAATAGTACCGAGGAACGTACGACCCGATCCATATATAATAGTGCCGAAGAATGTAAGGCCTGATCAATATATCATCATCAAGGTGCACCAACTGATCAGATGGTAATGCGCATATAACGGCTATCAATTTCCCCATGCCCTATATGCATATAATATACGCTTATATAACGCCTTCTGGTCACAGGTCAATATGCATATGTGTAATGAATGTTATGCATATATAAGATGAAATAATAAAATTCTCAGAATAATATGATGTCACACTAACTCTGGTGGACAACTGTTGAGCTAGCATTACTAATACATGAAATCTTATGACCCATGAACAGACGGAACATAATAACAGGGGTACAGGATCATCAAAGACTGAAGTACTCCCAGTGCTCTTTAGAGGAGAGTAATATGGAAGCTCGTTTACTCGCTTGTTTGTCCATATCTTTGGATCATGCCAAAAATGAAACAAGAAACAACCTTAACATACCTTTTTGGTCTTCTTAACTACTTACGATTATCCTTCCAAGCTCACAAATCCACATTCAAGAATAATCATACCATTTTTAGGCTTATCTTTATATGCTTGTCTTAAGTCTTCAAATGAAATCTCTCTAGAATCTACCAAAATTCGGGCACCATCTCCCCTGATTATACCCCTAGCCCGAAATCACAATATCAATAACCAACAACAACAACAATAATACTAACATCACAACATCATCATCAATAAAACAGAAATATCTTCAATGTTCGCCTAGGATCCAAGCCAAAATCCATCTCAAAGCGATGCTATAATCACAACTATGCGCTACCCGAGCCTCAATTAATCAAAATCCCCCTAATCCCTCAACCTTTTATGACACAAATGCGCTTATGTGTTTGCTGAACTTTAGGAAATATTTTTGGGTGAAAAAAAGAGGGTTTTGACCTTAAAAAAGGAGGATAAATTCGGTGGCACCGACTTAGTGATTGACCTTTGTGAACGCGAGGGCCTCTCGCGAACACGATGGTCTGGAATTCCCCTGGCCATCGCGAATGCATAGGGCAATTTTTGCCAGTTCGTCCAAATTTTTGATTTCGCCCGTTCGACCGCCAATCCTTCCAACACTTCGCATACTTGATCTTAAACCTTCATAACCATAAGATAGGTATGTATCACTCCTGTGCGCCATTAAAATAACTAACACCTACGATCCTCAACGTCCAAACCTACGAGGTGTAACATCCTCCCCCCTTAGAAACATTCGTCCTCGAATGTCAAAACTCTCAAGAATTCTACAAAAAAAATTCCAGAGTTTCCCCTCTAACTATACCACTATCATCCTGGACAGCAACCCCAAAATAATGCCACACAGGGCCACAAACTAAAATATACAATAATATGGCCTCACACGACCAATTATAATAGCTATAAATAAATTCAATACCTGGGGATGACGATGTCTCAAAATAGGCCTCCTGGGACAATGGAAATAAATGCGGGTGCTTAGTCTTCATCTCCTCTTCCGCCCCCCAAGTTATCTCCTCGACATTATTATTTCTCCAGAGTACTTTAACAGAAGCCACGTCCTTGGTTGGTAGACGACGAACTTGCCTATCTAATATATCCACAGGGATTTCCACGTATGATAATTGCTCAGTCACCTAAATATCATCTACTGGTATAATTCTTGAGGGATCTCATATGCATTTGCAGAGCATGGACACATGGAACACAGGATGTACAGACTCCAGATCAAAAGGTAGCTCTAGCTCATATGCTACCTTACCCACTGTACGAATAATTCTATATGGCCCGATGTTTCGAGGGCTCAACTTACCCTTCCTGCCAAATCTCATCACTCCCTTCATAGGAAAAACTTTCAGCAATACCCAGTCACCTACCTCAAACTCTAACTTGCATCTCCGATTATCTGCATAGGATTTCTGTCGACTCTGCGCTGCTAGCAACCTTTCTTGAATCACTTTCACACTGTCAACTACTTGTTGTATTAAATCTGGGCCTACTAATCGATTCTCTCCAACCTCAAACCATTCTATAGGTGATATACATCTCCACTCATATAACGCCTCATAAGGAGCCATCTGGATACTAGAATGGTAACTGTTATTGTATGGAAATTCAATAAGATGCAAATGATAATCCCAGCTACCTCGAAAGTCAATCACACAAGCTCTTATCATGTCCTCAAGTGTTTGTATAGTACGCTCCATTTGCCTATCTGTCTGCAGGTGAAATGCGGTGCTAAGACTCACATGAGACCCTAATCCATTCTGGAATGATTTCCAGAAATTAGCTGTGAATTGCGCTCCTCTGTCTGAAATAATGGTTGTAGGAACACCATGAAGTCGTACAATCTCTCTAAGATAGAGCCTTGCATAATCCTCAACTGAATAAGTAGTTTTGATAGGTGAGAAATGGGATGACTTTGTAAGCCTATCAACTATGACCCATATTTAATCATACTTCCGCTGAGTACGGTGAAGACCTATAATAAAATCCATATTAATTACCTCCCACTTACATGTCAGTATCTCAATAGCCTGTAACAAACCTCTGGGCTTCTGGTGCTCTATCTTAACTTGCTGACAATTCGGACACTGAGCGACAAATTCTGCTATATCTCTTTTCATACCATCCCACCAATAAACTTCCTTGAGATAATGGTACATTTTTGTTGTGCCCGGATGAATAGAACAGCGAGAATAGTGGCCTTCCCCCATAACTTGCTGACGGAGGCGTGCAACTTCAGGAATGCACAATCTACCTCGATACCTGAGTACTCCATCTCCTGTGATCACGAATGTTTTTTTTTTCGTTCTGAGAAGCTGTATCTCGAAAATGAACTAAGAAAGGATCTTCGTACTGGCGTTCCTTTATCTCAGCTACGAAAGATGACACCACTGTGTCTTGAACTGTGACTCTTGTATCACCCGAATCTAACAGCCGAACTCCAAGGCTAGCTAATCGACGAACTTCATGGACTATGTCCTTTTTCTCTGGTTGCACATATGACAGGCTACCCATGGATTTACGACTAAGAGCATCGGCTACTACATTTGCCTTTCTAGGATGGTACAGAATATCAACATCATAATCTTTTAACAACTCTAGTCATCGCCTTTGACATATGTTCAAGTCCTTTTGCTTAATGATATACTGGAGATTCTTTTAATTAGTACACACATAGCTATGACGGGGTCACCAACTGGCGTAGACACTTCAGAAGGCTTAATTGACTTAGGCTCTATCCCAAATTTACCATCAACAAACGGAGTAATATATGACAAAGTAGATCCAGGGTCAGTCAGTGCGTACATATCATAGGAAGAAACTGATAATATACCTGTGACAACTTCAGGAGACGACTCACAATCCTGCCAATGCATAAACGCGGTGCTAAGGCCCACTCGAGCTGGATGCTCCACTCCTTCCTCCATCTTGTCCTGCTAAGGTCTCCAAACCTTGCCCTGGAGGGCGTATAGATGAAGAAGAACAAGCTATAGACCCCGTAGGCTGAACAATTTCTGCGCCACCCCTTGTCGGGAACTCCCTCATCTTGTGGCCAGGCTGACCACAAGTATAACAAGCACCTGATCCTAGTCGACACTGTCCGGCATGTTGCCTACCACACTGGGCACACCGGGTCAAAGGTGGTCTCACCTGCCCTGACTTTGGTCAGTACTGAGGACCTGATGTTCGAGAACTCTGACCCACTCCGAAACAAGAAGACCGGTCAAATCTCGGACCTGAAAATTGCGGAGGTGCACTGTCTGCAGAATGGAATGGATACCGAGAATATTACTGTCTATGTCCTCCTCTGAACTCACCCTCGATATCTAAAGATCTAGCCCTCTTACCAAGGCCCCAGTCACGCTCACGCTCCGTCCTCCGCTGTCGCTTACGATCCTCCAAATTCTGTGCATATGCCTGTATACGGGAAATATCCATACCAGGCTGTAACGCAGCTGTCGTACAATTGTCAATCAAATGTGGCCCTAAACCAGCCACAAAATGATGAACACGATCCTCCATATCAGCCACTATAGTCGGGGCATATCTAGCCAAGGAATCAAAATGTACACAATACTCCTGAACGCTCATACTGCCCTGCTCAATATGCATGAACCTATCTACTCGGGCTCGTCGGACTTCTGGTGGTAAATAATGCGAATAAATTAGAAGCATATGAAAACTCTCGCCAAATGGCTGGAGGGGCATTCTCTCCCTTAGATAGCTCCCATGTCCGATACTACTGCACTGCAATGTCACAGAGCCGATAAGAAGCCAACTCCATGGACTCGACCTCATCAGCGTGCATAACCCTCAAGGTCCTCTGCGTACTATGAATAAAGTCCTGAGGGTCCATATTTTGCTTTAATACATAGAACACTGGAGGATCTAACCCAAGGAAAGTCTTAACTCTCACACTACCAGCTCTGTCTGCCTGATCAACCCTAGCTCCCTGCCGCTAAGCTTAAGCGGCTACTAATCTGGTCAATAGCTGTACAACATCCTGCACATGTTGGCCCGGCGCATCTGGCTGAGGAACTGGAGGCATTGGGGCAGGTGCTGGAGGTGGGGTATGTGACGTCTGAGACGGGCTCTTACTCTAAGACCTAGCCTGAGCCCTGTTAACCAGCTGAGTACGGCTGGTGGCCTCCCCACCCACTCCCTTGCCCTTCTGGGAAGTTGTAGCTTTCCTGCGAGGCATTGCTGAAATCAGAACAAATCATTAGAAAGGAAATTCTTATCTCACAGCCCTATTGTACGATCTGGGATAGAAAGAATGGCAACATCCTAAATGTCCTGTAGCCTCCTGTTTATAAATGTGGTGCACGACACACCCATAAACAATACTCTACCAGACACGGTCTGTAGACAACCCTAGGATGGAACTGCTCTGATACCACTTCTGTCACGACCTAAATCGATGAGTCGTGACGAGTGCCTGATCTCTGGTGACCAAACACCCCTATACTCATATTTGAATAACATTAAATAACAGGGGCCCATAAGTAGCTCAAATCGAACTTATACTGACGCATGAAAGGATGTCGTCACAAACTCTGCATAATCTGTACATATACATAAGATAGAAAGAACGATAAAGTCGATTAGGCCGCTACACATACTATACAACAAAATAAGAGCCGTCAAGGCTACATAACATCCCAACTATGTACAACTGTCTACAGACCTCTAATGGAGTACAAGCTATAGAAATGACGGGACAGGGCTCCCGTCATATCCATATATGCATAGACATCCCAAAATAAAAAGCCAAAATAGACTGCAGCTCCGGATCGAGTGGAGCGCACCGACTACAGCTGAGAGGAAGTCCTATTGAGCTGGATTGTCTCTCTGTCTACCTAAACCTGCGGGCATGAACGCAGCTCCCCAAGCAATAGGAGAGTCAGTACGGATAATGTACTGAGTATGTAAGGCATAGAAGTAACATAAACATAAGAATCATGAATTGAATCTGATCTCAGAAATCGATTGACCATCTAGATGCATCTATATGAATGAGTATCTGAAAACATTGGCATAAATCTGTATACTGAGAATGCCTCTGTGGGGGCATAACATGCGTGCTCTCAATGATAATCATGCTCATGTATATATATCGGTCATAGTGCCGAGAAACGTTCAGCCCGATCCATATACCATAAAATAGTGCCGAGGAACGTACGGTCCGATCCATATATAATAGTACCGAGGAACGTACGACCCGATCCATATCTAATAGTGCCCAGGAACGTACGGCCCGATCCATATATCATCATCAAGGTGCACCAACTGATTAGGCGGTAATGTGTATATAATAGCTATCCCTTTCCCCATACCCCATATGCATATAATATACGCGCATAGAACGCCTTCTGGTCACTGGTCAATATGCATATGTGTAATGAATGCAATGCATATGTAAGATGAAATAATAAAACTCTCAGAATAATATGATGTCACACTAACTCTAGTGGACAACTGCTGAGCTAGCATTCCTAAATAGATGAAATCTCATGACCCGTGAACAGAAGGAACATAATAACAGGGGTACAGGATAATCAAAGACTGAAATACTCCTAGTGCTCTTAAGAGTAGATTAATATGGAAGCTCGTTTACTCGCTTGTTTGTCCATATCATAGGATGATGCCAAAATGAAAAAAGGGACAACCTTAACATACCTTTTTGGTCTTCTTAACTACTTACGCTTATCCTTCCAAGCTCACAAATCCACATTCAAGAATAATCATACCATTGTTAGGCTTATCTTTATATGCTTGTCTTAAGTCTTCAAATGAAATCTATATAGAATCTGCCAAAATTCGGGCACCACCCCTAGCCCGAAATCACAATATCAACAACCAACAACAACAATAACAATACTAACATCACAACATCATCATCAATAGCAAGATACTCCATGAAACATCCCATATGATGTTTATCCGATTTTTCAACCAACTACTTTATTATACCACCATTTAATCGCTCTATCTCCATAAATAAACATAAAACAATATCAATAGGAAGAGATTCATACCTTATTCTTATTAAAACAGTAATATCTTCAATGTTCACCTAGAATCCAAGCCAAAATCCAATGCAAAACGATACTATAATCATAACTATGCGCTACCCGAGCCTCGATTAATCAAAATCCCTCTAATCCCTCAACTTTTTAGGACACAAATGCCCCTATATGTTTGCTGAACTTTAGGAAATATTTTTGGGTGGAAAAAAAGGGTTTTGACCCTTAAATAAGAGGATAAAGCCTATGGCACCAACTTAATGATTGACCTTCGCGACCGCGAGAGCCTCTTACCAACACGATGGTCTGGAATTTCCCTGGCCATCGCGAACGCATAGGGCAATTTTTGCCAGTTCGTCCAAATTTCTGATTTCGCCCGTTCAACCTCCAATCCTTCCGACACTTCTCATACATGATCTTAAACCCTCATAACCATAAGATAGGTATATATCACTCCTGTGCGCAATTAAAACAACTAACACCTATGATCCTTAACGTCTAAAACTACGAGGTGTTGTCACACCCCATTTTAACCGGGTTAAATTTAGAAGTACGACATATTGGAGATTCCTGTTTTATTGTTTATTTGTTTTAAGGAGTCGCCACCTAATTATTTATGGTGAATTAGGACACCTAAAGTTTAATTAAAGTTATGTTTAAAGTTAACTCTATTTAAGGTCTGCGAAACTTGAGATTCTAGGTAAGGGTTCAATTAGTCTAAAAGGAAGGTATTAGGCACCCTTTAAGACCCATTAGCAATGGTTAACCGACCGGACTTATGATTAGTTAGGCTAAGTGTAAATATAGTATTATAGGAAAAGAAAATAGCTTTGTAAGTATGGCTAAAGTTATAGATAAGCATGTAAACATGCTATTTGTAAAAATAGAACTTATAAATAATAATTTGTATAAAAGAATACTCATCATGTTATTTTAAAATACAACTCATAAATGTTGTTGAAATTTTAAATGAAAGTGTGATAGTATTGTTTAAAATAATACTTGTAGAAAACACAATAATTTGTATAAAGAGTTTAGTTAAAATAAACTAAAAGAAACAGAATATGTAATGTTTATATGTATTCGGAGAAAAGTGAGTTATGCCGACTCACAAATTCAAAGAGTTATCGTAAGATTAATGTAAAATAAATATTAAAGGCTTCATATGAAGACTAGCAGTTTAATATATATATATATATATATATATATATTGTGCTAAGGTTATTTCAAACAATTATGTATTTCAAGTGTTAGAAAAGAATTAAAGTGGGAAAGTTATCTGTTGAAACTAATTTGCCTTTTATTTTTAGAATAAGCTAAGTTAGTGTAAAATTTGGGGCGTTTTAAAACTTCTAAAATAGTAAGTATAATTTATGGTTACTTTAGTCA
This sequence comes from Lycium barbarum, assembly GCF_019175385.1. Lineage (NCBI taxonomy): Eukaryota > Viridiplantae > Streptophyta > Magnoliopsida > Solanales > Solanaceae > Lycium > Lycium barbarum. The sequence continues at coordinate 123,418,569 of NC_083337.1, read as the reverse complement.
AAAATATATAGTCATGATACTTTGAAAATCAATTATTCTAAAAATGATAAATATTGTGGATAATAGATAATTTCGATATAAACTAATGAAGCTTAATTGTTAGTCTTCTCTTTGAATTAACTACCCACAACTAAACTAAAATCTCTAATGTTACTAAAGTTTATCTAAATTAGCAAACACAATGTTAATCATACAATATACGTTAAATGCACATAAAAGAATAGGAATGAGGCAAATGGGCTCAGCCCATTAAAGAATGCTACTGTCCGCTACTGTTGCTGTTCACACCGATTGGGCTTTGGCCCAAATTTTATTTCCTTGCTTGGCCGTAAGTTGGCTGACTTGAAAGAGAAATTGCGTTGGCTCTGGCCCAATACCGAATGCAGGAGATGACGAGTCCCTTGGACTCGTGTGTGATAGTCATGCATAAAAAGACAAATGAAGGAAAGGATGATTAGTGTATGTATGATCAATAAATAAAGCTGCATGATGCAAAATCCCATACGAGCAAATCAACAACTTCCTTGTTTAAAACACTTAATAAATGATTAGGACTAGACCAACCCTTTACTCAACATCAAAACAGCCAACGTGACTTAAACTACCCTTTGCCAAACAAGTAAAGGGACAAAGACCCAAGCAAGCGAAAGGCAAACCAGTTCAGTAACATTTTTCCATTGAAACAAATATGCATTCTTCTACAGCCAGGTAAAGCACCATCATCAAGAGGCTGTCGTATATGGTTTTAAAACAAGGTGACTTCCTATATTCATGTTCTCTATCATAAGTGTAAAGTATATCGCAAACAAGCATGTGATGATATTTAGCTTGATTTGGTCCCTGGCTCAACCGATCATACAGATCTTGGTACCCAGATCTTAAAGAAACCCAATATGTTCAAATTCAAGAAATTAGATAGCCTTAGAGTCACAGCCTCAGGAATTCGAATCTGGTCTTAAATAATATAAAGCTTTAACAGTGCTTATCTGGATGAGAACAGCCAGTAAGTTTAAAACATAAAATTGGCTTCTCCTTTTAACCAATCTTTAGCTCTTCATTAACAAACAAAGACCAAGAAACTTGAACAAAAGATCTTACAATCTCCGTTTATAAGTAGGAAACAAAATCTGATTAGCAAATACAAATTCGAATCGCTCTATCGAACTGAACCCATACGACAAACATTAAGATTGTTCAGGGGAATCAGTTAAACACAAAGAAGGTAATGTTCAAGATATCTTGATACTCTAATCTTAAAAGATGTTATCGGGACTAACAGATGCAAAATTCAAAATAATCATATAGCGACACGACCTATTAATAAATCTGATTCGAATTAGAATTTTCTCACAAATCCAAAAAAAACGATAGGAAGGTAATATCCTCCTCATCTGAACTCAAGCCAAACAGAGCCCAGGCCAATTATATCATAACCTAAACTCTTTCATATGTGTAGACATTTTATCATTAAATTTTAAACTGTAAGGCTATGTAAGGAAGATTTGCAGTATTGATCTCTATTCGGAGACACATAATGCCAGTTTTAATTCATTTAACGAACTGCTTGTGCACCCTTTTTTATTTTTATTTTTTAAAAAGATACCAGCACAGTCGAGCAAATGATGGTATTGAATTCACAATAAAGTAGCACATTATAACAATAAGCTCAGACTCCTCCTAGGCTCACAGAATTGGAACATATACCTTGAATGCAAAAGAGGTTAGGCTCAGGATAAGATTGTGGAAGAAATAAGCAAGTCAATCATGTATGATGGTCACAACAAAATTAAGCAAAAATGAAACTAAATTGTATTCACATGTGATAGGACCAGGGAGTTGGTTGGTTTCGAGCAGCTTCAATCATATATCGCAGGACACTCAAACTAGACTACAATTTTCTGACTTAAAACAGAGACAATTACTTAGCACATAAGATTCAAGCTAGGCAATAGGGAAAAACATAGGAGAATTTGCAGAGAAAACACAAACAAGACTGCCTAAGGGTGAAAGCAAAAGAAATGCATATTGATCCCAAAGTGGCAATGCTAGCATGATCAGAGTGAAATGGGCAGCTTTACACAGTTCAAGATAAGTCATGATCAACTGAAGTACACAGGAAAGTGCAAGACTACAAGGGTCATGACTAAAAGATTTCGTCAACAGATGGCTTTAAACAACATTATGAGATTCATCAGAACACTGATACAATACCTAAGATATATACACCATGGTGTGTATACCAGGCATATATCGAGTGTATACCCACTGTAAGTCCTATATGTATTCGGCTTTAAATAGATTCTAAATCCTGGAAATTCAGCCTAAGCATTCAAATTTACAGTATACCTCTTTCAAATTCATTTGGCAATCAATAATCTATCCTAACAGCTCCCAAACATCAAACACAAAAAAAAAACATGACGACAGAGAAACTACATAGCTACTGAAAATATAGCAGAATAAGCTGAAATCTAAACAAAACAGAAACTACAGACTGTAAATAATGTGTGTATCGAGTTTACCTTTTTTGTGCGCAATGAACTGAGGCGTCGAAGTCGTCGAATCTATGTTTTGAACAGGATGAACTCAAATTCTTTTGAGTTCTAAAACTCAACAAATCCGCAGAATAAAGTTTAAAAAAAAAAAAAGAAAATCAAATCGAATTTGTTGGAAACCCCTTTGTCGCGGCTAAAGTTCACCGGAAAAGGGAAAAATCAAGTGTGGAAGATGGTTGGGTCCCTCAAAACTGAATCAACTTTCTCAAAAAAAATCTGGAAAAAAAATCCCACGAAATTTTTATATGCTTGACTTCGAAAAATAAAAGTGCAAACAGAAATAAGGTTTGGAATTTTCAAAACTCCTCTCCAGGAAACCGTCTCATCCCCCTTTCTTTCAAAAACACTGAACCCCCCAAATTTATAGGGCTTTTTGTTTGTATTAAAGTAAGGATAGGAGCGTATGAGAGAGACGGGAGCGGGGACAGGCGTGAGTGGGGAGGCGGAGAAGAAGGAGGAAAAGGGGGAGAGAGAGGAGCGGCGGAGGAGAGGCGGGAATGGAGGCGATGAGGCGGAGAACAAGGAGAGAAAAAGGGAAAAGAAAAGAAGAGGAAAAGAAAGAGGCGGAAATGAAGGGGAAACCCTAAAAGGGTTTCCCTTAATTTGCTGAAAAAATGAATTGGACCCGGTCCATTTGTGGACCGGGTCAAATTTTAGACTGCGTATTTAAAAGAATGGACTAGTAAATTATACATGGACTGATCTAAAAAATTGAGATAAAAATATGGTCTAGTCCAAAAAATATTAGGAATTAATCGGACTTTGATTTGGGGGCCGGTAAGTCAAAATACGGACTGAGTGCAAATAATAGTTTGGCTTCTAAATTTGAATAAGAGACACATTTTGATTAACGATGTACTAAGGGTGCCAGAATATCACCTAATACGAAAATATGTAATTATAAAAAAGACCCGGGTAAAAATTATATGATGTCGCAAATGACCGTGCAATAATATTTAATAACAAACGCTCTCATTTAAATGTGCGAAATAAATGCGATGTGTGTGCAGAAGTTGGTAGAAACGTTTGAGAAATGCAAATTTCAATAATACTGAATAATAGTAGTAAATAAATAGCGGTAGCAATACTGCTAAATAACAATGATAATGGTAATAATGATAATGTTGATGATAATGGTGATAAAAAATAATAATAGATATAATAATAATGGTAAATAACAAACATTGATAATAAATAATAATAATAATTAATAATAATAATAATAATAATAATAATAAAGATGATAGAAATTAATAAAAATAAAAATAATAACGATAAATAACAATTATTGATAAAATAATAATAATAATTAATAATAAAATAACGATGATAATGATGACACATAATTGATAACAAAAAATAACGCTGATAATAATGATTAGTAATTAATAATAATAATACTAATAATAATAAATAATAATGATAATGGAAAAAATAATAATAATGATAATAATAAACTGCAGAAGAATAAATAAAACGTGGGTGTTAATAAAAGACTAATAATTATAGCAAAACTTAAAATGCATATTTTTTAATTTCTCGAAATACCAGAAGTATAAATAGGTATTTCGGAGGAGATGCGGGACAAAATTAGGTGTCAACAGTATATAGAAAGTAAGGATTTATAAAGTGTTGTCTTGTAATTAATTTAACGATTCCAAACCCGAAAACGAGACGATGACTAACCGTTTGAAATTTGTGATAAAGTAATGCTTATAATGTTTAAAAATAAAAGTTGTGATATTAATAGTAGTAGCAATAAAACATTGTGAAAAATAAAGTATTTAGCTCGTCAGTAAATTTAAAACCCAGGTAAATTAAATAAAAGAGGGACAAAATTGGGTGTCAACAGGTGTAACAAAGGGCATCAAGTAATTACAAATCATATCAAGACCAATAGAGAAATATGTAGACACATAATAAAAAGTAGAACCCGAGTCAAACAATACAAAATCCATCCAGTAATAAATTGAGATGTTACCTGTAATAACTACATCTGAGCCCTCAGCCTCTGCCCTGCCAGGAAAGGCATAACAGTTAACTCGTCTACCAGTAGCCTGCGAACAATTGCGATCAACCTGTCCTATCTGGGCTCCACCCCTATTGTATTGATGTCCACCTCTACCAGTCTGAAACCCGTCTCTGTTAGTCTAGTTGTCACCCCTACTAGCCATGTGACTATCATGCCCATACTGAGCACGATTACCCCCATAATATCCTCCCCCTCTATCGGACGCTGGACAGAAATTGACGAAGCCGAATAACCATCATAACCTTGAGCTCTGGTCTGCGAACCCGCTGGCTGACTGGAATAGTATTGACTAGCCCCTGATGGACCTCTAACTGTAGCCTGTATGGCTGACTGAATAGGGCGTACTGAAAAGACCTGGGAACCCAGGCCATTAGAGAAAGAACCACTGAAACTACCACTCATTCAGACCTTCTTCTCTGTGTACTTATTATAACCGTCCTGCCTCACACCCTCGACTGTATTAACATGATCCACTACTTCTTAAAAGGAAGCACCTGCTACAGCAAGCTGAAGAGTTGAGAAATAAAGAGCAATGTTCATCCCCTTCACAAATCTCCTAACCCTCTCTTCCTCAGTAGGCACAAGCTGGAGGGCATTGCGAGACAACAAATGAAAACGAGCCTCATAAGCAGCCACAGACAAATTACCCTGCTCAATATTACTAAACTCATCACGCCTGCGGTCCCTCAAAGTACAAGGAACATACTTGTCTAAAAACACCTGATAAAACTGAGTCCATGTCAATGGAGGTGATCCCGCTGGCCTGCACTCTACAAAATCCCTCCACCAGAACTTGGCATCACCCAAGAGCTGGAAGGTCACAAACTCTACACCATACTTCTCTACTGCCCCCATCTTATGGAGCCTGTCATGACAGTCCATAATAAACTCGTAAGAATCCTCAACCTCAGTACCGAAGAACTCTGGAGTTTTCATCTTAGTGAACCTCCAAAAAAAATCATGCTCATCCCTGATCAACACCAGACTTCCCACTAGTCTAGGAAATATATCCAGTCCTAGAACCTCATCCAAATGAGGAGCCACAACTACAACATACTGCAACCCTAGAGCACGAACTCCACCTAGAGCTGGATCACCCACTTTGGCGCCCTGAGCACCTGGAACAGCTGGTAACACACTTGCCGATGGCAAACCATTCAGTAGGTTCAACACTCAGACCATCACATCTAACGACACTAGAGGGGCTATAATATCTGGTTGAGTAGTGCTGCTGCAAACTCTATTGCCTCATCTGGAACGACCTAAGGCTCAGGGGACTCAACACGTTACTGACCAGCCGCAGGAGCCCCACCACTGGCTGGTGGTGCTGCTCCCCTGCCTCTACCACGACCACGACCCCTGTCTTGGACTCCTCTACGAACTGTGGCCCCAGCGGCCGGTGCGGGTACCTTATTTGTTGTTGTCGCACGAGTCCTCACCATCTGTGAGAGAATAGAAAGTAAAGTCAGATGCCAATTTGAATCACCTAGATACCAATTGGAATCAAGTAGCATGAAAGAAAGAAAGAAAGAAAATGAATATTTCTAGTGTCCCATAGCCTCTCGAAGATAAGTACAGATGTCTTCGTACTGATCCGCAAGACTCTACTAGACATGACTTTGTACAACGAGATCGACAAACCTAAATAGTCGTGAATGGCACCCACACTAATTCACCTAGTGGGCGAACCTATCCCCTTAACCAATCATCCAATGATTACCAATTACCTAGCAATATTTTTAGACATATCAAGAATATAAACAAAGTAATAATCATCCAAACGTCTAGTCATGCCATATATAATTAGCAATTTCAGAATTCTAACTATTACAACCCTATAATTCGAAAGTCATCGTACAAGGGCTCTAAAACAAAACTGTCTAAAGAATAAACAACTGTCTGAAATAAACATAAATATCCGAAGTGAAGTAGACATCTAAAATAAGAAAGATCTTCAAGTGGCTTGGCATGTATAGGAGCTCACCCTTAAATCTGTTGGAAATTGGCCTTACACTAAATATGACGTCTGGTAGATGCCTTTGAATCACAATCTGCACTCAAAAGAATGCAGCAAGGTATTATCAGTACAAACACTATGTACCGGTAGATATCATAGGCCGACAATGATTAGTATGATGCATAAAATCACGAAATAAAAAAAATAGACAGATAGGCACAACAACACACAACCACAAGAAATTATGAACAAGAATCATCCCACTGAATTAACATAAGCCCACACAACCAACAATCAATAAAATATAACTCAACCCATATCATTGTCAACACAAACGTAATTCACAAATTATCTCAACTCTGTCATATATCTGTACACACATGTTAAATGGTAATGTTTGCCCAAATAGCCATGACCGCAGGGAGCCATGTTGTCCAACTACCACTCGCTCTGAAACTTACCTCAGATCACGAGCCTATAACTAGACCATATGCTCACCCCCTGTCAAATGTGCCTTTTCATATTTATATTACCTTTCTCATCACAATGTATTTTCGTCCCACAATCAATTAAGGAATGTGAACAAACAATAAGTCAATATCAAGGAACCCAAGGCACTATGTCACAAGTCATATCCAGACTCAAGAATCAATTCATCAATAGCATGAATAAAGGATTACTTCAAGTTAACAAGAAAAGTATTCATTACTCCTTCTTTATCATTTCATAATATTTAATCACATAATCAATCAACCAATATCAATTAAGGAATTTCCAACCAACTTTATATTTGAAGCCCTAATCATGCTTCTCCTATCAATCTCATAACATATACAATCAACTAATCAGAGTCTAACTCAAGTAGACCGTAACCTACCTCAAACAAAATTGGGACAAAGCAATCACTTTGCGATAGCTTTCCCCTTTCACAAAGCTTCTGAACGTTCAAAGTCTACAAGTATATAGCTACATGGGTATTCTAATCATTTATTCAATCAATACAACAATAGGGGAAAAGAACCCAACTACTTCTACCTTTTTCAAATGGGTGAACTGTCACTAAGAGTGAATTTATGCTAGCATTGATCCCAATAATCATATTCTATCCATTCATGGGTTTTCTAATCATTTCAACCTTTTACAAGCAGTTTTTATGCTAAAGTTACCATCTTTATGAAATCCTAATTTTCAATACATCACTCCCATCATGTAATAATCAAATTCTCATCATAGTAAGTGATAATCTATGCTCCTAGATGATTAAACAACAATACAATCAGTAACTCGTTCATTTATTTGATGGTTTGCAGTTTCTAGGGTTCAATCATTTCATTCACCATTAGAGACCCTTTAGCTAATCATGGAACCTAACACTATGATGGAATGAACAGGGTGAAGGCTTGAGACTTACATCTCAAGAGTGTTTTATCCCTAGCCTTAGAATTTCACCACAGAAGTTCTTGGAAACTATTTTGGAGTTGTGTGGGGAATGTCTCGCTGCAGTGGTCATACTATAGAGGGAAGACTCCCCCTATGGAAGACCTCATTAATACTTAGCTCCCCAGAGCAGCGAGCCTAGAACTACTACGATGGACCCACTCTAGCGATCCCTCACCCGCTACAGCGCTCCATTTCGACCAGTAGCTCGGTTTTTCCATCGGTGTTTTACACAAAAATCTCAACACCAATCCGAGGCCCTACAGATGCAAACAAAATATGCACATATACATAAAAACACTCGACAGACTCACCCGTGGCCTTAAAATTCCCAACGGAGGTCTATTTTTCTATGTCACCCCCTATAACGACCTAGCGGGTTGTTACACTATTCTTTTGGGTTACTCTATCCCTAGTCATGCATGTATCCTCAAGAACTTGAGTGATTTCATAATGTGTGCAGACACAATTGTATAAGATATGAGCACACAAGCTTTTGGGATTGTAAAGAGTTTTTACCTTTTGTACTCCAAATCGTTTCTACTGTTGTTGTGATTTTTCATGTGCTGATACTATTGTTTCTGAGAACCTGATGCAGTCGAGTCTCCTTTGTTTTTAGTTCCTCTTGTAACACTTTGTTTCTTTCATTCTTAGTATACAGTTTTTCTTTGATAGCTATGAGCATACTTTTCTGTTCATCTTGAGTGTCTTCAACATGACCTTTAACTTCTGTGAATGCAGTTACAAGCTCCTTCTTCTCAAGTTCTAATATATACTTCTCATTACATAATGTTAGGAACTGGTCCTTTAATAAATCATTCTTCCTCAGATCTCTTGACTTTCTCCTTATTTTTTGAAATCCAATTCAGGTGAAGTATATGCCTCCATTATCTTTCCTTTTACATCATGGAGAATATCATAGACATTAGTGACAACATGAGCCACCCTTTCTAGTTTATCTTTGGAGTAATTGTGAATGCCATTCTTGATCTTAAAAAGTTTGAACTCACAGTTGTCATCTACAAGCTAAATATGAGTTGACCATTAATGTCAATATATCTTTTGTGCCAGACTCTTCTCTTGCTACCAGGGATTGATTATTTTTTCATGCTTCATCATCCTTATCATCACTTTAGGAGTTTCCTATAGAAGAAAATGCCTTTCTTACAAGTTGATCTGCTTTCCAAGTGACCATCATATTTCATGGACTTGTTTCCTTCTTCTTCTGTTAGGATCATTCCTTCTACAGTCATCTTCTTTTTTCTGGGCATTCTCTAATGAGATGGTCTGAACTTCAATATATGTAGCATCACTCTGGATTATTTCTATCAGGCTTTCTTCATCTTGAGGTGCCTCTTCTATTAGGAGCCTTCCTCTCATAATCATTCTGTGAAAACTTCTGGTAAGTAATGCCATATCTTCATCACCAATGCTTTGGTCATAGGTAACTGTGAGGACCAGGTTCACATCTTTGCTTGGGGTAGTGTTCTTCTGATTCTAGAGTTTTCTCATCTCGTAAGTCTTCAAATATTTCATAATCTTATCCATGGTCATTGTCTCTAGATCCTTTGCTTCCATAATAGTGTTCACTTTACTTTCCCCAAAGTCAGGTAGTATATCAAGAATTTTTCAATCCTTTTGTTTAAAAAGAATAATCTCTCTAAGTGAGTTCAATTCATTGGTGATATATGTGAATCTATTGAATATGTCTTGAAAGGATTCTCCTTCTTTCATCTCGAGCTGCCTATTCAACAAGGCAACTTTGGACTTCTTCAATGAATTGTCACTCATGTGTAGTTTGTAAGATATCTGACACTTCCTTGGCAGTTTTACATGAAGAGATTCTATTGTACTTATCAGGTCCAATGCCATAAATAAGCAACTTCTTTGCTTTAGCTTTCTTTTGTACTGCCTTGATGTCTTCTTCATCATATATTTCTCTCTTCTTGGGAACAATTTTGTTTCCTTTATCGTCAGTGGTCATGTGAATGTTTGAACCTTCTAGTATTATATCCTATAGCTTTAGGTCCTCCCCATTGATAAAATCTAGCATCCTTGCTTTCCACCAGTCATAATATTTTCCATTGAAGCATGGTGGCCTTGTTGTTAATAGTCCTTCTTGAACTCCTGGAGGTTAGTCATCTCTAATCTTCAAGGTGTTAACCTCTTTTGAAAGAAACTGCTCTGATATCAATTCTCATTTTGCTGCTCTGGTTCTTTCAGTAACTATTGAAAAAGCTAAAGTGCAGAATAGTAAATTAATACAAGGATTTTTTCATGGAAAACTCCTTGCTCAAGGAAGGTCAAAACCACAATATATTGCCAATAATATTTCCCCAAAATATCCATTATAACACGAGCAAATTTTAAGGTTACAACTTTTTATATACCTAAGGAACTGACTCTAATAAGCCCTAACACAAACCTCAATAATTCTCCCTAATTGTTGGTACCATCTCCAACTTCTTCAAAGACTCTACCGAGTCTAAAGTCCCTTACAACTAAACAACAACCTAATACAAATCACTAGGAATGTAAAGTTTACAAATAAAACTGGAGAACTAAACTGTAAGACCTATAAAGATTACACTTGATAGGAACAAGTTCTTTGTCACAGTTTATTCTCTTAAGTTGAAGCATACTCGATGATAAAATCTCACTTTTATTCTCTTTTGTGTAGTTGAGTCTCTTGCCTTCAACAAGCACCAATGTAATTCTTTATATAGGAGTAGAATATAGCCGCTTGTAGTTATCCCAATCCAACCAAGACTTGGTTCAGTTAATTGCAAGAAACCAATCCTTTTTTGACTTGGATTTAAACTTCACGCGTACTACCTCTCCTTCTCCTAATCCCAAGCTAATTCCTTGAGATAAAATATGGTAATGTTTCCATATCTTGAACTCCTGTTCCTTGTAGAATTGGATTATGCCTTACTCCTAATTCTTAAAGGTTTTCTTTTGCGCGTGTGGAACAATATCTTCTTCATAGACCAAACAGTCTCCAGTTCTAGTCTAAAGGAGCTAGTTCTCTTAATGATTCTGCATCAGTATGCCTTCTTCACCAGTTACTTTTAGAAATCTGTTAAGGACCTGGTTCATGTACATCTTTGTCCGTCTTACTTGTACATAGATTGGCACTTGTACAATATTTGTCAATCATCAAAAATCCATAAGATCATGAACTAAATTGAGATCCAAGTAGCTCAATACCGATCATTTTCATTGTCAGCGTCATCTGGGATCAGTTTTCATCATTCTATTTAATCCATCCATCTTCATATTGTGAAGCACAGTTGCTTTCGATTCCCTAGTTTTGGTGGTCGACATATTGCATTCCTCCAAAGCCTAGTAGTAACTCCAAGTTATCCTGAAGTCCAGGAACACATCTTCACCTTGATTCTCGACAAATTCATTTTTAATTATGCTGATGTCCAGACATGGTGTGAATGTTTTTGTAAAACAAAGTGAAACAAGTTAGAAAAAATCCAATAGCAAATCAAAACAATATTACAATTTCCATGCGCCCATGATGGGTCGAGCTAAACTATTTACCCCTGATTTTGAAACTAATAACAATTGAATTTATATTTGAAGGTCAAGCAGACAAGATTACAGTGATAAAATTTTATTTTTTTTATTCATATGGAATTTGCTTATAAAGATAATGCAATGAATAAGTAGATAATTAATTGCAAAGCAGTAAGTAAAAGAGTAAAGATCTTATTGAAAAGCTTCCGACGGAACTGTCAGGAAGCTTCAGTAGGAAAATAAGTGTTATAGCCCGTATATTGTACGTTTGGAAATTCCAAAGTCGTCGTGGAAAGTTAAGGGCGAGACCATTTTCGAAAATTATTTTAATGCACAAGTTGGTTATAAATATTATTTATGAACATTGGTAGTATGGAAATATTGAGAAAGGTTAAGGGCAAAAAGGAGAAATTGCAAAATGGTAAATGGTAATATTGAGGAAAGTCGAGGGGCTTAAGTGTATATACATAGGTAAATGGTGGACAAAATAAAAATAAGACATATGGATAAAGCTTATGAGATAAGCTAAGTGGTCATCCTTTTATTTAAGAAAATTTCAAGAAAATGGAGGAAAACTCTAGGCAAAGAAAGAAAGGGAGGCATGTGGTTATTTCATATTAAGTGAGGGCTAATTGTAAATAATAAAAACACATGGGGCCAAAGCTTTCATAAGAATACAATTAGTCTTCTTTGACCAATATGGGAAAAATTCAAGAAAAAAGGAAGAAATTCCTAGAGAATTCTAGAGAAAGAGGGCATGTGCCCCTCACATGATATATATATATATATATATATGATCATTAGTCATATTCTCACAAGAAAAGAAGACTTGGAAAAAATGAATGAAGAAGGGATGAAGAGAGGGGGGATTTCGGCCAAGGGTGGCCAAATGGAGCCATGGAAATTGATCAAAATAAATTATTTTCTTCTAGTATTTCCCCCAAATGGAAGGTCCTCATCAACATGGAGTAATTGTTGAAGCAAGTAGAAGACTTTTTGATGTCATATACCAACCCTAAACCAAGTGGGAAGTTGAAGAAAAAAAAGGTAAGGTTTCATCTCTTTTATATGTTATAAATGGTTTGTGCATGTTGTTGAATGTGGAAATGATGGAAATTCATGAAGTATTGCAGGTTCAAGTTTGGCCGTGTGTTGGGTGTAATGTGTAGGAATAGCGAATTTAATGTATTTAGCATGATTATGTGTTGTTGTAATGTGTTGTAATGTGTAGAAAAGAATGGAAATTCATGAAAACCTATGGATTGTGTTGTGGCCGAATGGAATAGGGTTTGGAAAGTTATGGTAACTTGATGTTGTTTGACATTTTAGATGCCGTCGTTATGGATTCTATAACGAGAAGTGTAAGTTTAATGACTTAAAATAATGTTATGTTGGTTATGGGATGATTTGGAAATTTATGTGAATTTTATAAAATTTTTGTATTTAGGAGAATTGTATTGTTAAGGTGTGGGGTGATGGTGTAAGTTATGAATTTTGAGGAAAAGAATGTGTTTGGTGTAGCTCTCGGGTTGGGAGGCAATTTCGGGTGAGTTGGAGCCTTGTTTGAGTTGCTCGAAATATTGTGTGAATTGAATTTGATATCGAAGTATGGCTAGAATAATTGTTGGCATTGTTGTTGTATTCATTAAGTTGAAAGGTTTCGGGTAAGGTTGGGTGTTGGTTTGGACGTTTTGAATTACTTGTTGATATTGCTATTATGATGGGTAATATTGTTGTTGATATTGTGGCCGGGTCAAATTCCCGGATTGTTGTTCTTGATTTGGGGCCGAGCCGTATTCTCGGGGATGGTGCATTTACAGGGGAAATGCTGCCGAAATTTCGGCAGACAAAGTGTTACTGTAAAGAATCAACTTCTAAAGGCTCTAATCAAGTTTTGGTAAACATGACCAATTTGTAGATTTTGGCGGATTTGGAACGTGAATTTGGAGTCGCATAAGAAGCAGAAAAGGTATGTAAGGCTTCACCCTTCTTTCTATGGCATGTCTTAGACGGAATATGTGGGATATGAGCCTCGGGAATAACTCTACCCTCCGGAATCCGCGCCTAAAGATTTCTCTTTTTCAATCAGTAGAATTGATCTAAAAAGTGTGCAAAATGTTGGAAGAATTTCCTAAACCTCTAGAACCCGCATAAATAGGACCCGACTACCCTAAAACCCTCACAAGTAACGCCATGACATGTAACATATGTAAATTTGGTACGCCGCCTCATTTGACCCGAGGTGGGCCCATGGTCCCCGGATTTTCCTTATTGTTCCGTTTGATCTATTTTGAAGCAGAATCCAAAGAAAACTTTTGATCCTTATCCCGTTCACCGAGTGACAAGTACTGTAACTATGCTAACGAGGATACTTCTATGATGACAATGATAATGATGATGTTAAGAAAGGAAATATGCCTATGATAAGTATGACAAAGATGATTCCATGACTAAGACGATGAATATGATCTTATAATGATAACGATGTAGTCCAAGACGAGAAAATGCCTACGGTAGATGTGTTGGCAAAATGTTCTGCTATGAAAAGGAAAATATGGAAACGTTAAATTAATTCTAGATATCTCAACTCTATTACAGGTAATGACTACTCTAAAGGTCCTAGGTATATGAAACTGTACCCTATGACCCTATTTGATGTTTTCCTCATAATGACACTTTTCATTGGTAGTCTCGCCTCACAATACTCGTTCCTTCAAGGTGAGACAAAGCGACTATGGTTGTTCCATAATGTAATCGGAGGCTACCGACCTTCCGTCACTCCGATGGACACATGACTTTCTTTGAGCTCTCATGCATGCCAATGGTATGACATATGTATATGAATGTGAATATGTATATGTATATGTATATGTATATGGGGAAAAAGGGGAAGGGCCACTGTTATATCACCACCTGATTCAGCTGGATTTCGTCCCGGACGCGGGATGCCCGGACGCGGGATATGGGAGAGCCGGATACGGCGTCTGTATTTGTGATATTTATATATAATATGTTGGGACACTGTTGGGGAGGGGGATGGGAGAGCCGATGTACTTGGCGTCTGTGAATGTAAATGAATGACACCGTTTTCTGAAATGTTCTGTTTTCTGTATATGTAAATAAGAGACACCGTTTTCCTGAAAAAGAGACTAAGCATGCATGACATCTGCAGAAAGGCATTCATAGGCACAGGTTACATCTGTCCCAGTATAAGCTCCTTATGTCTATTCTGTTATTGTTCATACTGTATATTCCTTTATTATGGTACTATTCATGCTTTACATACTCAGTACATTACTCGTACTGACCCCTCTTCTTCGGGGGCTGCGTTCATGCCGCGCAGGTACTCCCAGATGATTACAAGACCTTACTGAAGATGTTCCAGCAGAGATGGCGAACTCCACTTGTCCCGGAGGATTGCCAAGTCCAAGTATATGCTATGAAGTTCTGTTCTATGTTAGAGACTTTGCAGACAGAGTCGTGGGTATAGAGTGTCGATAATATGCTATATCATAAAGTCCATGTGATTGCAGATTCTGTTTGACTTGAGTACGATGGAAAAAAAATCTCTTGAAAGTTTTACTATGTTTTCCATTTTTTTATTGATATAAGAGTCTAAGGAAGTTAAGTATGTAACAAAAGTCAGCGGGTTCGCTCGGCTCCAGATATAAGGTCGGGTGCCCATCACACCCTAGTAAAGTCGGGGTGTGACAATAAGAGCTTGAATCCTTGTTACAAACTGAGTGCTTATGTAGTATTACTGATGAAAATCAGATGTCTTACAAGTGAAAGAGAGGGGAGTATTTATAGCATATCCCTAAGTCCCGTCGTTTATATATTCAGCTCCTCATAATGATTATTATCTGAGTGTTAGAGTCATTACGTATGCGGGCGTATAACTGTTGAAGTGAATCACGAATTTCTCAAAACCGGTTATTTAGGGGAACTTATCATAAACACACATCAACAATATATGGGGTGCTTGGATTTAGAGCGAAGCTAATATTTATCAATTTATTATGCTAGGAGTGAACTAGAATCGTCCGGAAGATGACACTCGGGTGTGACCTCCGAACACCGATCGGAGTTATCCTATAAGAGCTGGATCCAATTGGACTCGATCTGCCACGTATCGCCACTTGAATCTTTGACATGTCAAATTCATATTTTGAACTATACAGTAACCATGTTCTTAGGAAAACCGTCCACTTGTTTAATAATCTCAAACAAAAAATCATAATGTATTTATGATATTTGTTACCTCTCGTTCTTAAGACTTTAATTGTGAATTATATGTTGAAATCGTTGTATTTGAACTTATGTTGGTATATTTTGTGTAATCAGGTATAACGAGGACAAACGATGGAAATTTTGGTTGACTTTGGTACAAATGAAGCTTACACGAGGCGAAGAAATAAGAGGCCTAAAGTTTGGAACTGATGAAGTAACAGGGAGGTAGTAAATGTGCCAGCCCCACATCGCGGGGTCCCATTTAGGTGTTAGACCAGCATCGCGGGGCCGTGACGGAAAAACACAGCTGCAGAATATGGAAATTTCGTGTCACATCCGTGTCGCGGGCTCAGCACAAATGGAAGCCAGAACCACTGAAGACCTCGTGTTTGATCTGCGACGCGCGCGGCCAACGTGGCAAGGCCCAGTTTTATCCGATTTTAACTAGGATTAGGACCTTTTATTTGGTTAATGACCCTAAACTATAAATAGATGTTTTATTTGTTATTAATGACGTGCTGGGATTATTCTAAGACTTGTAAGCCGTTGTCTTTACTTTCTCTCTAAGTTTTATTTTATTTTCATCTTTTTAACCATAGTTTCTTCATGAATTCTTGTTGCTCATCTAGAATCATGAGTGGCTAAAATTCTTAATTCTGGGGTTGTGGCGAAAGAGATGATATTTTGTTTGGCGACAATTATTATATATTAAATTTCCAAATTTTGGGTTGCTTATTTATTCTTGATCTTAATTATTTAATTATCTGGCCAATAGTTGAATCCTATCTATGAAGTATGAATTGAACTAGGGATAGGGAATTTGCTGGCGTAATAAGAATAAATAGGGTTTGTTCGATATAATCGTTTTGCTAATGAGGATAGGAATATACCCTTTAGCCTTGCTTTGTTGAATACGGAGAATTAAATGTGTTCTTGTTACCTCTGATGACCATAAGGTTATAGGCGTTATAGTAGCATCAACAGGCTTGTGAGCAACTAGAAAGATACTCATAAAGTTATAATTAACCCATCAACTAGTAACCCAGGAAATAAAATAGGTAGAATTGTCAGAAGATCAGTTGGATTGTTGAAAGCCATGACCCTCGAACTCTCCATCATCTGATAAACCTTACAATCTTTGTCGAAATATTCTCAGTCGTAAAACCACCAATCATAAATTATTTACTTTTCAATTTTAGTTTGGTCACAACAAACACTTTGATTTTCACTTTCTTGAATAGTTTTATTCGAATTTGAATTAGTTTAACAGTAGAATCTAAGTCTCTGTGGGATTGATATCTGAACTTAAAGATCGATATCTGAACTTAAAGTTCTATATTACTTGTACGACCGCGTATACTTGCGTGTGCGTTTGGGAGAAACAAGTTTTTGGCGCCGTTGCCGGGTACATAGTATTTACTGTTTTTCTAATTTGAGTTTGTTTTTCTATTCAAGTCTTTACTTTTTTTTGTTGGTCGACTTGTGTCACTTCAGGTTTCTCTGGTTTATGCCAAGCACTAGAAGTTCAGGAAAATCATTAGTTGATCTTAATCCCGAAATCGAAAGAAATTTACACAGATAGGGAAAAATAGCTGAGGAAGTAGCAATACTTGCTCTTGAAGCGACTGAAAGGGACAGAAATAGAAACGGGGATGAACAGGGTGCAAGAGATACTGTAAGGGCACAAGAACACTGGATTCTTTTGTCCGGTTGTGCTAGACCTAGTCTGGCAACTATTACTAAGGCTATCGCCAAGCCTGACATTATTATGAATTTTGAGCGGAAAGAAGGAACAGTGCGGCTGGTGCAGCATTCGTGCCAGTATATGGGTAAGTTTAGTGAAAACCCGCATAAGCACTTGATGCAATTTGTGGAGTTGAGCAAGAATTTCCAATATAGAGATATTCCCGATGATTTTGTGAAGCTGTCCTTATTTCCGTCCTCATTGATTGGTGAAGCGAGGGAATGGTTGACAAATCTGCCCGCGGGTTCTATCACTTCTTGGGAGGTATTATCGAATAAATTCATCGACCGATTTTTCTCACCTAAGAAAACAAAGGAGCTGCGAGGGAGAATTACTAACTTCACTTAGAGAGACTCTGAATCTCTGACACACGCTTGGGAAAGGTATAAGGTCTATTTGTGAGATTTCCCACATCACATGCAGCCAAAGGAGATCATTGGAAACTATTTTGTATAAGGACTTAAGCATGAATCAAGGGCCTGGTTGAATGTTTCAGCTCAAGGGCAGATCTTGAACAAAACATATGAGGAGATGGAAGCTCTCCTTGAGTTGATGTCCGAAGGTGCTTATAAGTATCAAAAGATGAGCCAGTTATTACCACAGAAAGCGGCCGGGGTTCTTCAAGTAGATGGTGTTGCAGCTATTCGGGTCGATATATGTACTCTTACTAATGTGATGTTTAGGGCGTTTCCTCAAGCTCAGCAGATCCAACCAGTCCAACATATTCAGCAAGCAGCATAAGTATGTTGTGGTGAGACTCATGATTATTCTAATTGCCCATTGAATCCAAAATTTGTTTATTATGTGGGGCACCAGAACCATGGTCTCTTAAATCGCGGGAACTATTATGGAGACAATTACAATCCTCCATTCGGGAAGCAGGACATCCATAAGCCAAATAATTATCAGCAACCCCTGAATCAGCCAGCTAGCAATTTGGAAGAGATGATAAAGAAGCTTATAGGTCAAACACAAGTAACGCAGCAGCAGAATCAGAAAATTCAGAATGAGATACAGAAATCTATTCATAAGATTGAACATCAAATGGGGCAGATGGCTATTATGCAGAATGTGTAATGAATCGTTTAGTCATTATTGTGTTTTTACTGTTTTTGCCCCTGTGACACAGTTCCCTAGGCATCATTTTGGGTTTTGGAATGACTTTTAGAAAATTTGGTCTTACAGCAAAAATCACTTGACTCGAAGTTGACTTTTGGGTAAACATGCCCGTAATCAAATTCGGACAGTTCCATTAGGTCCGGTGTTGACCGATGGCACAGTTCCCTAGGCATCATTTTGGGTTTTGGAATGACTTTTAGAAAATTTGGTCTTAAAGAAAAAATCGTTTGACTCGAAGTTGACTTTTGGGTAAACATGCCTGTAATCAAATTTTGATAGTTCCATTAGGTCCGGAGGGTGATTTATGACTTAGTGGTGTCATTGGTTTGTTTCCCGAAAGGTTCGAGTGTGATTTGGGTCATTGGTTGAAAAACTGGTTAAGTTAGAATTAGAGCCGACCATGGTCAACATAAGGTCAAGATGATCCCGTGTCGATCTTTTGAAAGTTCCAATAAGTTTGTATGATGATTTTGGAAATGTCCACAAAGTTTGGTTAGAGTCCAGTGAGTTTTGGATAAGTTTGGATTGTATGGTGATTGTTTTCGGTTTCGACGTCGATTTGACCATAAAGGGTACCATATTGAGCAAACGGACTTTGATTCGTGTTTCGACTGAACTATTATATCTGTATCATAATTTTGTAACCATAGCAACTGAAATCATCAAGTTTCGATATGGTATGAGGGGATTATGGTCATTTTACTAAGAATTAGTTGCCAGATTTTTCAGATTAATTACTAAATTGCCACTGAACTCGTATTCAAAAATCTGCATTTTTTCAAATATTGAAACAAACGTATCTCCTTTATTATAAGGTCAAATGGAGCGATTCAAAATCCCAACCTGAGTGAAATTTCACAAGGAATCCATTGGAGGAATCAACAACAAGTTTTGGGATCATTAGGCACCAGAAACGAGGCAGAACGGCTGGGTATTTTTGTTATTTAATGTTGTTTGGGTTTCTCTCATCTTGAAAGCTTGGGTTTGGGAGAATTCAAGGATGTTCTTTGAGTTTCTTCCATCGGGTAAGGTCTGAACTATAATCTAAGTATTCCCCTTTGATTCATTCGCTTGGTTTAAGCTTTAATCCATGATTTCTAAAGTGAAAATTTGGGATTTTTCGTGAACAAGGTTTAGTGGGTCATTATTGAGAAGTTCATAAAATTGATTAGACTTCCTAAGTTAATTTAAATGATGAAGTTGATTCGGTTTATGTTAGATTATGATGTGTCTAAGGTTGTTAATCATATGTCTTCCATTATTAGTGATGAATTCTTGAATTTAACAGTTAGGGTTTACACCAAAAATTGGGGGTTATGCTTGAATTTTGAAATTGGATGAATCCTTGAGTTAATTTAGTAATTAGTTGATGGGTTTTGATCACCGAGTGTTTAATTAGTTAATCTTCATGATTTCTAATCTTGATTTTGAATATGAATAGACTTTCTTGATCTCAAGGCTCAAGGAAAGAAAAGGCTAAGGTTTGATTGTTGGTGATATTATTGTTTGGCCTTACAGGTAGGTTATGACTTACCCTTGGTGAGACTTCGTGTAGCGAAGCATATATTTAGATGATATTGTTAGAGAAATCATGTAAACCTTTGGGTATGAAGTTGGGTTGGATATTGTCTTTGGTTGGGCCTTGTTGTGTGATTGGGGCTAGCCACCCTGTTGTGTTGTGATTTGATTTGTTCTATTGTCGTTGGCTTGATGTCACGCACTGATGGTAATATTGGAGACTATTAATCTATCTGGTTCATGATATTGTAGTATCTTATTTGCTGACATTTGATACGAGGATAGTGTTCTATATGACTTGTGCAGTCTTTCATGATATTGTTGGTGTACTCATGCTTGGTACATGTGATATTGATCTAATTATTGATGTTGCCACGTACATTGCACGCATTCTCATCCTTCATAATATACTGTTGATACTTGAGGAAACACTGTAATGAGCTGGGCTCAGTTTGCATTAGAGTGACGTGAGAGGCCGATATCTGATTGTTGTCCCAGAATCGTGGATTGAGTGACATGGTTGTCGAGGTTTGTACTAGAACCCTGAGGTATATGGACTTGGCGGGTCCTCCATGGGTTATGCTACCGATACATCGATACTTCCGGAGTACATGTGTACACAGCATTGCATTGCATTTTCATTCATACATTATTACATTGCATTATGACTTATATTGTGGTGATGTGGTGATTTACTTGTGTTGTTGGGTTCAGAATGGATATATTGAGACTTGGCACACTTGGGTTTAGATGCTTCCACCTAGGTGATGACGTGTACTTGGTTCTGATTGTGGTTGACATATACTTGTTGATTTATCTGCTTATCTTGCATTATTGTCTGAATTATGTTAGCTATACTTAGTCAGCCTATGACACCTACCAGTAATGTGGTTTCGTACTAACCTGCACTTGCTGCATTCTTTTATGAATGCAGAATTCCAGGTTAGATCTATTTCTGTTTCTCGTGGCTGATAGTTGCCCTGGGAGTTGCTTAGTGTCTACAGGGTGAGCACGAGACATCCGTCGTCTTGAAGATTCTTCTTATTTATGTCTTATTTCCTATTCCGGCACATATTCAGACTTGATGTATTATTTATATTCCAGACTTGTAGATTTTAGTTAGATGCTCTTGTATGACCAGACCAAATACAGGGGCGGATTTCATTTACTTCCGCATTTTCTTATTTATATATTATAATTGTGACACTTTCGCTATTTTACTTCTTCCGCTATTTTCTATTATTTTTGAATGTTGAGTTAAGGGTTCACCTATCGAGATGGGAAAGGCCGGTGCCCGCACGACTTAGTGAAATTGGGTCGTGACAAGTTGGTATCAGAGCCCTAGGTTACCCGGTCTATAATACAAGAGCGTGTCTAGTAGAGTCTCGTGGATCAGTATGATGAGCTATGTACTTATCTACGAGAGGCTGTAAGACATTTAGGAAACTTTCAATTCTTTCATTCTCTCATGCGACTTCATTCAAATTGGTATCTAGTCGATTCCAATTGGTATCTAAAATTTCTTATCTTAATCATTCACGGAAGGTGGAAACTGGTCCTTGAATTCTTATGCGAATGGTTGATCTATGACGTATTGTGGTTTGGTGTGAGATATGTTATTCTGATTCTGGAAATTGATCAAGTTTAGTCACTAGTTATGGCCTGAGGTTTCGATTGTGTGGAGTCTCGATTAGACTTGGTTGCTATGTGGAGTCGCGATTGGACCCGTTTATTGTGAAAGTTCATCAGAAATGGGAAGATAGTTCAGAGGGTTATAGGATCTCCATGTTTCAGCGTTGTATTGCTCGAAAGTAACAAGTGCATTTATGGCTTAACAATAGTGGTTTGCTCGATGATATGATCAGTTTGACTTTAGCTTCGTCAAGGCTATATGATTGTGCGCGTGACACTGGTTGCTATGGTGGGTCGGCGATTCAGCAACGGTTGAGTATTAGACTTCTGTATGTGAGAACAAGTGTAAGTTCGGTGATGACATCGAATGTGGACAACGTATTGTGATCGTGGGTAATAAAGAAAATGAGTTGATAATAAGGACATAAAGGAAGGCTTTTGTGAAAAAGGTGTAGCGAAGTAAGACTTCATAGAATATCTTGGACATGCGTATATTTTGAGAGATTGGGAAGGAAGAAATTGGTATATTACATGGTTGTCAGGATAAGGTTACGACTGGTTCAAAAAAAGGTTATTCTTGATATGGGCTCATTGATGTTAAAAGCATACTCGGCTATTAAGTGAATGCTATGGGCACATCGTTTTATCGGTAAATTGACTGGGTTCTAGACTCTTGAGAAATTAGTAATCGACTGATGGAAGTGACTTCAAATATGGGCGTATGCGATGAGTTAAGGACTTAACGAGTTACTGGTCATTACATTTTGATTTGAGGAGATGTATTGATATTGTTTGTAGTTCGTTTGGCTCGGAGGAATGATTAGTTTAGTGGATCGAGCGGATTTGAGTGTGTTGGTTGATAGTGATAGAGTGATTGAGATGGAATAAAGAAACTGAAGGATTACGATGAGACATCCTTCTATCGGGTTCAGGGGTTAAGGTTTATAAGACTTGACGTGAGGTAATATGGGCTCTCGAGTCGTGTTTGGATTGTGGGGACATTATATCATGACATTCAGTAAAAGGGTGGCCGATGAGGTTAATTGATGTCTTCGAAGTTAAGGGTAAAAAGGAAATCGTTGAAACAAGAGTTAGTGATGTGAGAGCTTGGTTGCGATTGTATATTGTAGAGTGGGCTTGAGAGTTTATTGATGATTTGATATGTTTGATTATGTCATAGACTAAAAGAGCTCAGTAGTGAACTGAGGTTGGGAACCTTGTATTTATTGTGTAAAAAAAAGTTGGCTAGATCCCCCTACTATTGGTGTTATCACTCGGCTAGGGTGATTGAATAAAAAGGGATAGTCGTGAAAATGGTTAAAGGTTTTTAGATTCGATAATTAAGGTGATTCTTCAAGGACTAGTAACGTTAAGGATTTGAGTAAGGGATTAGTAAACCTGGGTACTTGAAATGACAAAATAGACGATGACAGGTTAATTGGGTTAAGTTCGGTATACATTTTGGAAATTGAGTAAGACAATTCGGGCAAGGACGATTCAGTGGGATACATGAGGATATTAGTGATACTATTGTGTGATACACAGGATTTAGAGAGCGTTCAGTTCAAAGCGGTAAGCGTTAAGGAAACGCTAATGTTCAGAGTGTGTGGTACGATCCTATCTCCAGGATTAATTTGGCTAGTTTTTCAAATTTATGCTTATGTGGTATTTGATGGAGTGGATTCGAGGATTGATTATAGTATTGATGATCGTGAAGTGATTAAAAAATAGGGGATTGATGAACCTAGAAAAGGTATAGATGATTGTGAATCGATAAGAAAAAGGTACATCTTGGGGATTTCTTGGGTCAGTATTGATTGTGGTGTCGTCTTCTTGCATTTTCCAGTCGTGTTACACCTCGCAATTTCAGAGCATGAGCATGCTAGGTATTTCACCGTATCAATGGAGTACCGGAGATGTCCTGTGAATTTTTGAAAGGTACAAGCCATGTGAAGTACGTAGCAATAAAGTAAAGGATGAATTACGATCTCGTAAGTCGTAACCGGGAAGGACAACCTTGGAACCAAAGGACATGATCATTATCAAGTATAATTAATTATAAATATCATGTATGGAGAGTTTCGGAAGATTCTGGGATCAAGCAAATCGAAGAAAATAAGTTTGTTGAAAATTTGGAAATATTCGGCAGAATTTTGGACAAAAATTCTGAGTCAACTTTAGTGAAGTATATCTCCTAGTATAGCAGGAGTTTTGAAGTAAAAATAAATCCTAAATTGAATTTCAGGAAGTCTGGTTTCCAACGCAACAAACCGTTCGTCAAAACGACATCGGAGTAGGGAGTTATGGGCATTTCAAGATAAGCCTCCAAGTTTCCAAATGGCTCCCTGCGGGCCCCACTTGGAAAGTCAGGGGAACCGACTTTCATAGGGTATAAATACCCTATTATTCCCCTTTTTCATCACTTACACTTCTTGTGAGCTCTAGAAACATCCATACACTTCTCTTAAACACTTATAGCCCCTTAAATCAAGAATTCCACAAGATTACACCAAAGTAGTCCATGAAAAGTGATTGTTCTTGTTTCTACTTGATGTTGTGGTGAGTTTGGTCTTGAACAAAGTTGGTGTGGCTAAATTTATTCAATTATAAGGTATTTTCTTCATCCTATCTCTTTATGTTGAGGTGATTTGAAGGTTTAGAAAGTCTTAAAAGTGAAAATAGTTATGGAGGAAAGGTCATAAAGTATTGTGTTGTAGTTGTTGAGTTTATGGACTGTTTTTAACATGTTGTAGCCATGTTGTTGGGCTAATTTCCATGTATATGGATGGTATCTAATGTTGTTGGTGTGTTGATGATATTATGCTCCTTGATTGGGACGAAAAGAAGTGTATATTGTTATTGTGCGTTGATAAACATTGTGTGGGATGTTTTATGAAATATTTTGGTATTGATGATGATGTTGTTGGTATTAGTGTTGTTGTTGTTGTGTTGGCTGTTGGTATTGTGATTTCGGGATATAAATAGGGGAGATGCTGCCCGAATTTTGGCATATTCTAAAGGGGTTTAATTTGAAGACTTAAGATAAGCATATGACGATAAGCCTAATAGTAGTATGAATTCTCTTGAATGTAGATTTACGAGCTTGGAAGGATAAACGTTAAGTAGTAGGAGACCAAAAAGGTATGTAAGGCTAAACCCTTTCTTTCTGAAGGCATGACTCTTTTCTTATGAACCCATACATGTTTTCCATATTATCCTTAGTCCCAAAAAGCTAGAAGTTTATGATTCTCAAAGTTCTTATGATACTAAAGATAGATGTTTTCTATGATGATCCCATTCGAGAGATTCCAAAACTTATAGATTTGACGCTATTATGAAATTATTGAGCTTATTTCATGATTTCCTTGATTTTATCCATTATTGTTGATATCACCTCATAATACTTGTTCCTTCGAGGTGAAATATAGCGATGATGATAATTCCATTTCCAATGCTATCTAAGTTTATCGTTCTTGATACTCTCATGACACTATTGATCTCATCTTAAGATAGTTGATCCTCTAAGGAAACATATGGTGATAATGATAATTACGATGAGGATGTGCTTTTATTTATGTACTCTTATATATGTATATATATAGTCATGTGTGACTCCGAGTCCTGAAAGGGCCGGGTACAGATATGACCGAGTCCCCGAAAAGGCCGGGTACAGATATGATCGAGTCCCCGAAAGGGCCGGGTACAGATATGATCAAGTCCCGAAAGGGCCGGGTACAGATATGACCGAGTCCCGAAAGGCCGGGTACAGATATGATCGAGTCCCAAAAGGGTCGGGTATAGATATGCCCGAGTCCCAAAAAGGCCAAGTACAGATATTACCGAGTCCTATTATGGCCGGGTACCGATATTGTATAGGTATGTATGTGGATATATGAAATGTTTCTTCTAGAAAAAGGTTAAGTAAGCATGATTAATGTCTTAAAAGGTATCATGAGGTATAAACAGTTCTTTTATCTTATGCTATTCTTCGTGCTTTTATCATGTTACTATTCATGCCTTACATACTCAGTATATTGTTCGTACTGATGTCCTTGCTTGTAGATGCTGCGTTCATGCCCGCAGGTAGACGGATCAGGTCCGTAGGTGCTTTATTAGCGGATTCTCAGGAGCACTCCTCTTACTTCGGAGCTGCAGCCTTTTAGTATTGGTCTTATGGTCACTCGTATTCTATGTAGAGGCTCGTAGACATGTGTGTACAGTAAAACGTTTGATAACCTTATCAGTTCATATTATTGTGTAATATTGTGGTAGCCTTGTCTGCTTTTGACGAAAAGGCATAGTTGTTAACGATTATGTAGAGTTGTGCCGTTATTTTGTCATATATGAACCTTTACAGATTATGATATCCATGAGCTATCTTTATGGTCCACCCAAAAATGATTATGAGACATATGTTCAGAGGTGCTCGGTGGGTTAGCTCCGGGTGCCCGTCATGTCCCTCTAGTTGGGTCGTGACAAGTTGAGATGTGTTTGTTGCGAGAGCTTAAGAAGGAAATCTATAGGGATGGACTATGTGATATGACAGAGTCCGTGAGGTTCGTGATCCGCGACTAGTGCGAAGCATATTTCACTGAATCGACTTGTTGAGGTTTATAAAAAGTGGCTTGGTGGTACACCGTCGAATAAGTTTCGTGACCTTCAACTGTCACGACCCAGCTAGGGACCGTGACGGGTACCCGGGGCTAACCACCGAGCACCGCTCGTGCCATCACTTATTAAGCTTATTCAGCAATCGTTTATCCGATTCATGCTTAATTTATAATAAAATCCATTTTATTTAGAAACGAAGTGCTTTTATACATACGAGCCCTTAGGCTAGCAAAATAATATACATATATATATATATATATATACATAATGACCATGCCATGAAACCACACGACCCACGTCGAGTATCTACGAGCCTCTAAGAGATGACACCTACAACTGTACACAAAAGAATCATCATAGGCACCTCCGGGACAATGGAGGGCTTCCAATCAGCTAGCAGCCTCTAAGAATCCGGAGCAAGATCTCCTCCCTGTCTACCTGTGGGCATGAACACAACGTCCATAGAAAAAGGACGTCAGTACGAATATTGTACTGAGTATGTAAGGCAGGAATGAAATAAACAAACATAATAGAAAGATCATGAGTCATGGGACAAAGATATATCCTGCACACATGTCATAGGCAATCGTATTACTATCATATTTCACATTTTTCACAATCATAGTACCCATGTTATCACATCCCATACATCATCACGTACGTCATCATATACCTCATCACATCATAATCTGTATCATTACCCGCGTCCGGGTAACCCTCATATGCCGCCCACTAGTGGTGATCATGCCCGGCCCTCTCGGCTCGGTGTAAACATCGCAACCCGCATTAGCGGTGACATGCCCAGCCATATAGGCACGGTGGAATCATACGCAGCCCGCATTAGCGGTGACATGCCCGGCCATATAGGCACGGTGGAATCTTATCATCACAACATCAATCATAACACGTCATTATTATACATCTCAAGCCATAACATCATGTTATCATTTCTTAGTGTTCCATGTATCCCATAGTGTTACAAGTTAGCATTACTTATCATCTTATTGTCATAACATACAATAGCATTAAGAGCATTCATTAAGCTTTAAGACAACCATAATATGTCGGGGTGACGTAAGGTCGTGAACCCCCGATTGTATTATGGACATTTATGAGTATCATGCCTCGCCTTGAAGGGAAGAAAACGTAAGGCGAGTGTTAACAATAATAGCATCATTTACACTGTAGGAACATCATGCCACAATTTCTTAAGTCTCTAGACTCTATCTCATTTTCATCACTATCATGCTCATAGGGGATTTAATATATAGAAGGACTCTTAAGCTTCATCTTATAGAAGGATTCATGGAAAGCTTGATGGATTCATGCCTTTTGAAAAAAGAGTTAAGCCTCACATACCTTTGTCCTTTAAGAAATTTAGCGTCTGCTTATTCTCCTTCAATGTCACGTCTCTACCTTCAAAAAGAAGATTCGTACGATCGTTAGTTAACCAACTATAAGAACGCACTATTATTTCTAGAGAAAATTGGGCAGCACTTCCTTTGTTTATACTACTTTTCCCATATTCCATATCAACTCCCAATCACCCACAATAACAATCACAATATAGCAAATCACAATTATCATTCATATACAATGGCCATGATCCACCATTTCTCTTCATTTTTCCCCACATTTATGGTTTTGGGTTCGCTATCGGATTTTCCCATGTATCACACTTATCTCATGGTCTTCATGTCATTTGTAACATATTCATACTCACAACACACTAACATTCATGATTCAATTCAACTACCACTCACTCATGACAGTATTCACTCTTGAATGACCCATTTGCTATGTTCTTCTACAATTCGGGTATCTTAACCTTCCAATACCTTAAACAACATAAAATGGTCATGAAACTTACCTCGGATGATGGTTGAACAAGTCTTGAGTGGAGTTTCTCCTCTAGCAACAAAACCCTATCTCACCTCTTTTGGTTTTCTTTGAGGAGGATGAACTTTACTTGGGTTTCACACTCTTGTTTTCATGAACTTGGTGTGGTTGATCTTGATTTTCACTTGGATTCTTGTATTGGAAGAGTTTTGGAAGGTTCTAGAGAGATGTTGGGTCATGGAGAGAGAGGATGAAATAAAATAAAATGAACTTGGGTCCTTATTTAAAAATTGAAATCTGTCCCGACATCATTATACGGTCCATTATAAGGTCCGTATAAATTTATACGGTCCGTATAATTGACCGTAAAGCTGCTCCAATGACTACCCTTTTCCTGTGTCAACTTGACGGTACATTATACGGGCTGTATAATTTTATACGGGCCGTATAATTTTATACGGTCCGTATAATTGACCGTATGACCCATCAGTTCACTGAGTCTTATTCTCGTCATTTTGTTTGATCTCCGATCCTTATGGAACCTTCTTAACAATTATTTAGCACCTCAATACCAGTCTAAAGGATGTTGTCCCTTGTCAAAACATCATATACGTCATACCCTTCATTGGCCTAATCATTGTACGCTAACGGGGGAAATTTCCAAGGTGTAACATTCTTCCCCCTTTTGGAACATTCGTTCCCGAATGTTAAACACTCGGGATTCTAGAAATAATTTTCCAGAGTTTCCCCTGTAATTTGGCACTACCAACCTGTCACAGCAACCCATAATATCATTGCCTCACGGAGCTACATTACAATATCAACATATCTATGGCCACACACGACCCAAAGAGTAAAAATAAAGCGTACATACCTTATACCGTTGACGTCTCAGCTTGGATCTCCCCTGGGGGTTGGAACAAATGGGGGTACTCGGATCTCATCTTCTCTTCCGCCTCCCAAGTCATTTCTTCCCGCTTGTTGTTCTGCCATAAAACATTGACTGAAGCTACCTCTTTATTTCGAAGCATTCGCACTTGCCTATCCAAGATGGAAATAGGCACCTCTTCATAAGTTAGCCTTTCTGTTATCTGCACATCGTCTATCAGGACAATCTTTGTGGGATCTCCAACACACTTGCGGAGCATCGAAACATGAAACACTGGATGGACTGATTCAAGCTCCGAAGGCAATTCCAATTCATATGCTACATGTCCCACCTTGCGAATGACTTTGTAGGTGTCACAACCCGACTAGGGGCCGTGACGACTACCCGATACTTGTACCGAGCACCCCTTATCTATCATATTTTATCATATTATGTGTTGCTCTATCATAGCGTGTCGTATCACGTCATGTCGTAGCATCTTATATCGTAGTATATCTTGGCATAGCGTATCATGTCATAGCATTGCCCCTTTTTCAGAACACGGTGTCCCTTATTCTCGTATACAGAAAATAGTACAATTCAGTAAACGGTATCTTTTACTCACATTTACAGACGCCGAATACATCGGCTCTCCAAACCCCCCTCCCCAACGGTGTCCCAACACATCATATCATATATATCATACATCATATATATACAGACGCCGCGTACGGCTCTCCCATATCCCGCGTCCGGGCATCCCGCGTCCAGGATGAAATCCAGCTGAATCAGGTGGTGATATAATAGTGGCCCTTCCCCTTTCCCCATATATATATACGTGTACATTTACTTCTCTTATTATACATATACATGTCTTATATACAAATACTTGTCCTATATACATATACATGTCCATACACATATCCCTGTATCATATAACCAGCATGCACGGGAGTCCAAAGAAAGTTACGTCTATCGGAGTGACATAAAGTCGGTAACCTCCGATTACATTATAGAATACTCGTGATCGCTTTGTCTCACCTTGAAGGAACGAGTATTTTAAGGTGAGACTATCAACGGAGAATAATATTAAAGTAAACGTGGAATGAAATCGTGGGCGTCATAGATAACAATTCATAGACTTTGAAATCTTTAGAAAATAAAGTCATAGCTAGAAACTATAAATAGGATTCAAAAATTAGTTTATCATTTTCATGTTTACATAAGATACTTAGCTTAGTCATCTTAGTCATAGAGTCGTTCCGGTAGTACGTATCATAGGCATATCCTCTTATCTAACATCATTGTTATCATTATCGTCATGGAAGTGCCCTCGTTAGAGGAGTCATAGTACTTATCATTTGGTAACGAAATCGGGATCAAAGGTTCCCTTTGGATTCACTTCAAGTAAGTCAAGCAAGACTGTAAGGAAAATCTGAGAGTAACGGGCCCACCTCAGGCCGGATGGGGTGGCGTATATGATTTACATATGTTACGTGTCATGTCATTACTTGTGAGGGTTCTAGGGTAATCGGGTCCCACTTATGCAAGTTCTAAGGGTTTAAGAGGTCTTTCCATCATTTGCACACTTTCTAGTTCAATTCTATTGAACAAAAAGTGGAAAACTTTAGGTGCGGATTCCGGGGACTAGGGTTGTCCCCGAGGCTCGTACCCGACTTATTACATCTAAGACATGCCATAGAAAGAAGGGTGAAGCCTTACATACCTCTTTCCGCTCCTTTTGCTATTCCAAATTCACAGTGCAATTTCGTCAAAATCTGCAAATTGGTCATATTTACCAAAACTCTTATTAGGATACTTAGAGTTGAAATCTTAAGGTAATACTTGGCTACCGAAATTTCGGCAGCACTTCCTCTGTAATTATACCATCCTCAACCTTCACCTAGCAAGTTTTCAATCAACAACAACCCGGGAATTCAAACCCGGCCAAACTATTAACATAACTCAACAATCACACTAGCAATTCACATACTCCATTATAGATGCATGATCTCAATTTACTACTTTCTTCAAAACCTTCCGACTTCGATGAACACAATAGCAACCTTATAATATATATATATTCCATCAACATCATACTAATCATATTGTCTTTCATGCATGCAAAGAAACATTACATTCCATTCATATAATTTCTAAACAAGTCTCTACTACAACAACTTCACTAAGGTCATTAGACATTCATTAGCAACATAGAATCCTCAACATAACAACAACCAAAACACTACATAAAATTGACTCATTCTCTTCCATATTACACCACAACCACACGGCTACACCACCACACGCATACACGACCACACTCACACACACAACACTCACGGCTTCATCATGCACACACAACTACATTCTCTCCAAATTCATTCAACTTCCGTTTTCCACATATCATTCACAATCATAACAACCAAACACTAGACAAAATAATTGAAATATGATTCCTACACATATATACACATGCTACACCTCACGGCTACAACACAACATCAATATTATCCATGAATTTCATCCACTTTCACATACTATATCATATACAAACATCAAAAACATATAAAGAAGGGATTAAACCTCACTTCTTTCCTTGTTTCTTCACTTGACTAAATCCTCCAACTTGCAAGATTATGTGTTCTTCTTGCTTCAACAACCACTCCACTTTGTTAGGGATCCTTAGGTTGGTAGGAAATGATTTTTGGAGAAATTTTTATCAATGTTTCTTGGTAATTTTCCTCTTGGCCGAAAGGCCCTAGAACTTTGCTCTCTCTTTCTCTTGTTCTCCTTTTCTTGAAACTTCTTGAAACTTATGAGATATGGATGAAAAGTCATCTTTTATTCCCCAAAATTTTTAATTCCAAATGGGCCTAGCCACTTGCATGGCCGGTTGGGCCTCTCTTTTTGCTTAAAAATTTCAAGCCCACTTGTTTTTGGGCTAGTTCTTGTAATTCATGAAAACAATTTTTCCAACTTCCAAATTTGTCCTTCGTCGTTCTCCATATTTCCACTTCTAGACTTTTCATAAGCAACTCATGTGCCAAATAAAATAAAATATTGCCTTGCTTGTTGTTTTCCCGCGATTGCCTTGAATTATCCGATTGCATAAAATGCGGGATATAACAGTAGGATCCGATGTACCTAGGACTTAGCTTCCCCTTCTTCCCAAATCTCATTATCCCTTTCATTGGTGACACTTTCAAAAATACCCAATCGTCAGTTTGAAATTCCAAGTCTCGCCGGGGTTATCCGCGTAAGACTTTTGGCGACTTTGGGCTGTCAACAACCGATCTCGAATCACCTTGAACTTTTCTACTGCTTGTTGGATCAATTCAGGGCCCACTAATTGTGCTTCTCCTATTTCGAACCATCCGATTGGAGATCTACATTTCCTTCCATATAACACTTCATACGAAGCCATTTGTATACTAGAATGGTAGCTGTTGTTATATGCAAACTCAATTAATGGAAAATGATCATCCTAATTACCACCGAAATACAACACACACGCCCGTAGCATATCTTCTAAGGTTTGAATGGTACGCTCGGCCTGCCCGTCAGTTTGTGGATGAAATGTCGTGCTAAACTTCACTTGTGTGCCCAGACCTTCTTGAAAAGACTTCCAGAACTTAGCTGTAAACTGTGCTACTCTATCCGTGATAATAGACAATGGAATACCATGGAGTCGCACAATTTCCTTGAGATACAGCCTTGCATAGTCTTCTGCTGAGTACATGGTTCTAACTGGAAGAAAATGGGCTGTTTTTGTCAATCTATCCACGATCACCCATATAGAATCATATTTACCACGGGAACGAGGTAATCCCATGATGAAATCCATGTTAATCACTTCCCATTTCCAAGTGGGTATTTCTATCGCTTGCAATAAGCCTCCTGGCTTTTGATGTTCTGCTTTTACTTGTTGGCAATTTGGACATTGTGCTACAAATTCTGCTATGTCTCTCTTCATGTCATCCCACCAATACATCATCTTGAGATCTTGATACATTTTGGTTGAACCCGGGTGAATAGAATATCGAGAGCAATGTGCTTCTTCTAGAATTCGTCGGCGCAATTCCGCCACATTCGGCACACACAACTTGCCTCGGTATCTAAGAATTCCATCACTAGAAACTTCAAACGGAGACTTTTCCTTTCCATGCGCCGCGTCTCTATAATGACATAACTGAGGATCTTTATACTGTCGTTCCTTCACTTCCAGATCCAAGGACGAAATTGTGGAATCTTTGATACTAATACCTGCATCACCTGAATCAATTACACGCACTCCAAGATTAGCCAATCGATGAAGTTCTTGAACCATCTCTTTCCTTTCCGGAGGGATTTCACATAAACTGCCCATTCATTGGCGGCTAAGTGCATCAGCTACCACATTCGCCTTCCCGGGGTGGTATAAAATGTTAACATCATAATCTTTCAATAATTCTAACCACCGCCTCTGCCGCAGGTTCAACTCCCTTTGCTTGAAAATTTCCTGGAGGCTCTTGTGATCTATATAGATATCAACATGCACACCATACAAATAATGCCTCCACATTTTCAGGGCATGATTAACCGCAGCCAATTCAATATCATGCGTCGGATAGTTCTTTTCATGTTTCCGCAATTGTCTCGAAGCATATGCAATAACTTTATCATGCTGCATCAACAGGCATCCTAATCCCACACCGGAAGCATCACAATACACAACGTAGCCATCTGGCCCTTCTGGAGTGTTAAAACTAGAGCTGAGGTCAACCTGTTTTTCAACTCTTGGAAACTACGTTCACAAGCGTCATTCCATTGGAATTAGCCGACTTCTGGGTTAACTTCGTCAATGGGGCTGAAATGGATGAAAAGACCTCTACAAACCTTCTATAATAGCCGGCTAAACCTAGAAAACTATGAACTTCTGTAGGCGTCGTAGGCCTTGGCCAAGTCTTCACTGCTTCAATTTTCTGAGTGTCGACTCGAATACCGTCATTGGAAATAACATGGCCCAGAAATGTCACAGAATTCAGCCAAAACTCGCATTTCGAAAATTTTGCATATAGCTCTCGGGCTCGGAGAATACCAAGAACGATTCTCAAATGATCTGCGTGTTCCGATTCCGTGCGAGAATACACCAGAATATCATCAATAAACACTATCACAAACAAGTCCAAGAGTGGCCTGAACACATTGTTCATTAAATTCACGAACACTGCCGGAGCGTTAGTCAACCCAAACGACATCACCCGAAATTCATAGTGGCCATATCTCGTTCTGAAAGCTATTTTGGGAATATCCGCTTCTCTAACTCTCACTTGATGGTAACCCGACCTCAGGTCTATTTTAGAAAACCACTTGGCACCTTGTAGTTGATCGAATAAGTCATCAATCCTTGGAAGAGGATATCTGTTCTTTATAGTCACTTTGTTCAATTGCCTATAATCGATACACATTCGTAGAGAACCGTTTTTCTTCCTCACGAACAGGACTGGTTCTCCCCACGGTGACGAACTGGGCCTAATAAACCCTTTCTCGAGCAAATCCTTCAACTGTGTCTTTAGCTCTTTCAATTCTGCCGGAGCCATTCGATAAGGAGGAATAGAAATAGGCTTGGTATCCGGCAACACATCGATGGCAAAATCAATCTCTCATTCTGGAGGAAGACCTGGAAGTTCATCTGGAAATACGTTTGGAAATTCATTCACCACCGGAACTGACTGGAAAATTGGTGGCTTTGCCTCGGTATCATGAACCCGACCTAAGTGATAAATATAGCCCTTGGCTATCATCTTCCTTGCCTTGAGGTAGGAAATAAACCTGCCTTTTGGAGATGCTGTATTACCCTACCATTCAAGCACGGGCTCTCGCGAAAATTGGAATCGAACCACTTTTGTGTGACAATCAACATTTGCGTAACACGAAGCAAACCAATCCATACCCATGATTACATCGAAATCTACCATTCCTAACTCAATCAAGTCAGCCTTGGTCTGTCGATCGCATGTCACAATAACACAATTTTTGTACACTTGTCTTGCTATCACAGGATCACCGACTGGAGTGAGTACCTCAAAGGGTTTAATTGACTCAGGTTTTGCCCCGATACAACCAGCAACGTATGGAGTAATATAAGAAAATGTAGAAACCGGATCTATCAACGCGTACACATCACAGGAGAATATAGACAATATACCGGTGACTACATCCGGAGAGGACTTGAGATCATGTCGTCTCGCTAAAGCATATACACGAGGCTGAGTGGCACCCGAAGTAGATGCTGCCCCTTGGCTTTTGCCTCGGCCTGCTGTCATCTGAGAAGTTTGCCCTGCGGGGCATGCTGATGAGGAACCCACTGCTGAGTCTGTGGGCTTAACCCCACCTATACCATATCGCGAGGGACAATCTCGCATCAAATGTCCAGTCTGCCCACAAACATAACAACCATCAGTGTCCTGACGACACGACCCTGAATGTAATTTGCGGCACCGACTACATCGTGGAACTGGCGATCGTCTCCGGCTGTAATCACCCCCAAACTGAGAACCCGGAGCTCTGACCCTGTCCCGACGGAAAAAAGCGATCAAATCCCCTGTCCGCGAACCGGGGAGGTACACTAGTCGCTGACTGGCCTGAATATAGGGAATAAGCCTGCCTCGATCCCCCTCTATAATCACCACATGTGACCTTAGATCTAGCCCTTTTGTTTTGCCTCCTATCACTGTCGCGATCGCCCCTTTGTTGTCGTTGTCGCCCCTCTAAATTCTGAGCATGGGCCTGTATCCGGGAAATGTCCATCCCGTCTTGCAAGGAAGCCGTCAGACAATCTCTAAATAAATGCGGTCCCAGACCACTCACAAATCTATGTACCCGATCTCCCATGTCGGCCACCATAGTCGGAGCATATCTAGCAAAAGAATTGAATTGCATGCTATATTCCCGGGCACTCATGCTTCCCTGTCTCAAATTCAGAAATCTATTCGCTCTAGCTCGGCAGACCTCGGGTGGAAAATAGTGGCGAATGAAAGCATCTACGAACTCTTGCCAAACCGGAGGAGGCGCATTCTCCCCTCTTGATAACACCCAATTGTTGTACCATAACACCGCCACATCCCGGAGTCTATAGGATGCCAACTCCACGGATTCGGTTTCGGAGGCATGGACAATCTTCAATGTCCTCAATATTTCATCAATAAAACCTCGTGGGTCTTCCTCCGGCTTCGACCCGAAGAATTCTGGGGGATTTAGACTCATAAAATCACGGGCCTTTGTACTTGCTACCCGGTCACTTGAACCCACATTTTGTCGTTGTGCTTGTGCGGCAACGAATTGGGTCAATAACTGAATAGCCTCAGTCATTTGTTGACCCGTAGCAGCCAGTGGAGGGATCGGAGCTGGGGATCCTCCTTGCTCTCCCACATTAGGCGGGGTAGAAGAAGTATTAGACAAAGCCTCATTATGCGATTCGCCTTCTTCTATATTCACCTCTTTGGTTTTCTTTGAGAAGGATGAACTTTACTTGGGTTTCACACTCTTGTTTTCATGAACTTGGTGTGGTTGATCTTGATTTTCACTTGGATTCTTGTATTGGAAGAGTTTTGGAAGGTTCTAGAGAGATGTTGGGTCGTGGAGAGAGAGGATGAAATAAAATAAAATGAACTTGGGTCCTTATTTAAAAATTGAAATCTGTCCCGACATCATTATACGATCCATTATATGGTCCGTATAAATTTATACGGTCCGTATAATCGACCGTAAAACTGCTCCAATGACTACCGTTTTACTGTGTCAAATTGACGGTACATTATACGGGCCGTATAATTTTATACGGTCCGTATAATTGACCATATAACCTATCAGTTCACTGAGTCTTATTCTCGTCATTTCGTTTGATCTCTGATCCTTATGAAACCTTCTTAACAATTATTTAGCACCTCAATACCAGTCTAAAGGACGTTGTCCCTCGTCAAAAGACCATATACGTCATACCCTTCATTGGCCTGATCACTGTACGCTAGCGGGGGAAATTTCCAAGGTGTAACATCTACAGTGGATGAGTTAGCATGCCTTAAGAGAGAAGATTGTGGAATCCCTATAATGTGAGGACTAGAGTTATATTTTGGAGGTGAGACCCTACGCATGGTGATATTTTATGTTGCAAGTAGTATTGACTGGACAGTTTGGATAAATTATCCTTTTTTGGAAATTTGTCGATTTCGAAAGGTCTGGATGGTCATTTAGAACTTCTGTGCATTACTGGTTCAGATTCCAATGCACTCGGGTGTATTTTGGGACGTGGGTTGAGAAGTTAAAATTGAGGTATTTGGGGTTGACTCACTCAACAAGACCTCCGTTGGGAATTTTGAGGTCACGAGTGCGTTCGTAGCGTGTTTTTATTTGTGTCTATGTATTTGGTATATGAGCAAATAGCCTCAGGAGTTAGTAGAAAATTCGGGTTAAAATTGTGAAACCTGGTGTTATTCTGGTGTCTGGTGCCCACTTTGGCGTCACCAACATGGCGGCAGCGGTACCGCTATAAAAGTCACCATGCCGCTGGAGCGGCCGGTTCAATTTTGGCTTGACCGCTATAGCGATCATCGGACCGCCAAAGCGCTGACGCTGAAGCTGCCTGATGGTGGCGAAAGCGGGTGTTGGGCAGTTAAGTCATTAAATGAAGTGTTAAATGCCCTGAGTCCCTCATTTATTACTATTTCGAAAACTGAGCTATTGGGAGAAATTCTATAGGATTCTTGGAGAAGATTCTCGATGGCTTCTAAATCATTATTTGCTATGCGTAAGGAAAATATGAGAATTGACCGCCACAGAGTTGCGATAGGACTGTGATTGGTTTCGGGAATTCAAAGTCAGTTCAAATGACTATTGGTGATTTTTGAGAGTTGTGCATTCATTCCCGGTTAGCATGGTTCGACTTAGGCTTTATATGGTAGGAGGTGTTGTTCTCCCGTGGGATTTGTTTGATGCATTTGAGGTTCTTTGTAAAGTTGGAGATGTTGGGTGTTCTTCCGATTTTCCATGTGGCTATGCTGAGCAAGAACCATTTCGATGGGTCTTACATTATTCTTTAGGATTCAACATTGCGTGAGAGATATCCCTAATTATTTTCCAAGTCTAGTACTCTTCCCTCGTTTCATTTCTTTGTTGTTTGAGGTCGAGCAATTGTTTAATTAGTATCTGATGTAACGACCCGTTTAGTCGTTATTGCGTTTTTACCGTTTTTCCCCTGTTGACTCATCCTTGAGCCTTGCTAGTACTATATTGACCTGCGGGGACCGGTGGCATAGCTCCCTAGGCATCGTTTTGGGTTTTGGAATGACTTTTAGAAAATTTGGACTTAAAGCAAAAATAGTTTGACTCGAAGTTGACTTTTTGGTAAACGTGCCCGTAATTGAATTCCGACAGTTCCATCAGGTCCGGAGGGTGATTTATGACTTAGTGGTGTCATTGGTTTTGTTCCTGAAGGGTTCGAGTGTGATTTGGGTCATTGGTTGAGAAACTGGTTAAGTTAGAATTGGAGTTGACCACAGTCAACATCGGGTCAAGATGATCTCGTGTCGATCTTTTGAAAGTTCCAATAAGTTTGTGTGATGATTTTGGAGATGTCCACAAAGTTTGGTTAGATTCCGATGAGTTTTGGATAAGTTTGGGTTGTATGGTGATTGTTTTTTATTTTGACATCAATTTGAGCATAAAGGGTACCATATTGAGCAAACGGCCTTTGATTCGTGTTTCGATCGAACCATTATATTCGTATCGTAATTTTGGAACCATAGCAACTGAAATCATCAAGTTTCGATATCGTATGAGGGGATTATGGTCATTTACTAAGAAGTGGTTGTCAGATTTTTCAGATTAATTATGAAATTGCCACTGAATTTGTATTTAAATATCTGCATTTTATCAAAGATTGAAACCAACATATATCCTTCATTATAAGGTCAAATGGAGTGATTCAAAAGCCTAACTTGGGTGCAATTTCACAAGGAATCCATTAGAGGCATCAAAAGCAAGTTTTGGGATCGTTAGACACCAAAAACGAGGCAAAATAGCTGGGCGTTTTTGTTATTTAATATTGTTTGGGTTTCTCTCATCTTGAAGCTTGGGTTTAGGAGAATTCAAGGATGTTCTTCAAATTTGTTCCATGGGGTAAGGTCTAAACCATAATCTAAGTATTTTCCTTTGATTCATTCCCCTAGTTTAAGCTTTAATCCATGATTTCTAAAGTGGAAAATTGGGGTTTTCATGAGGAAGGTTTAATGGGTCTTTCTTGAGAAGTTCATAAAATGATTAAATTAATTGGGTTTATGCTGGATTATGATGTATTCAATGTTGTTAATCATATGCCTTCGATTATTAGTGATGAATTCTTGAATTTAACAGTTAGGGTTTATACCAAAAATTAGGGGTTTTGCTTGGATTTCAAAATTGGATGAATCCTTGAGTTAATTTAGTAATTAGTGGATGGGTTTTGATAACCTAGTTTTTAATTAGATAATTTACCCCCGAATTTCCCGTTTTGCCCTTGGGGCCCCGTTTTCCCAAATTCTAGGGTTGGTTTTGACCCAATTTGAATGATAGCAATATAGGTATCAATCTTCATGATTTCTAATCTATATTTCGAATATGAATAGACTTTCTTGATCTTAAGGCTCAAGGAAAGGAAAGGTTAAGGTGTGATTGTTGGTGATATTGTTGTTTGGCCTTCCAGGTAGGTTACGACTTACCCTTGGTGAGACTTCATGCAGTGAAGCATATATTTAGATGATATTATTGGAGAAAGCATGTAAACCTTCGGGTATGAATTTAGGTTGGATAATGTCTTAAGTTGGGCCCTGTTATGTGATTGGGGCTAGCCACCCCGTTGTGTTGTGATTTGATTTGTTCTATTGTTGTTGGCTTGATGTCAAATAGTGATCGTAGTATTGGAGACTATTGATCTATCTGGTTCATGATATTGTAGTATCTTACTTGCTGACATTTGATATGAGGATAGTGTTCTATATGACTTGTCTAGTCTTTCATGATATTGTTGGCGTACCCGTGCTTGGTACTTATGATATGGATCTGATTATTGATGTTGACTCATATATTGCACGCATTCTTATTGATGTTTACTCATATATTGCACCCATTCTCATCCTTAATGATATACTATTGATACTTGAGGAAACACTGTGATGAGCTGTGCTCAGTTTGTATGAGAGTGATGTGAGAGTCCGATATCCGATGGTTGTCCCAGAATCATGGATTGAGTGACACAGAGTGACGTGAGAGCCCAATATCCTATGGTTATCCCGAAATTGTGGATTGAGAGACACGGTTGCTCAATTTTGTGCCGGAATTGTGAGGTACATGGACTTGGCGGGTCCTCCATGGGTTGTGCTACCGAGACGTCGATACTTCCGTCCGGAGTACATGTGTACACAGCATTGCATTGCATTTTCATTCATACATTATTGCATTGCATTGCATTATGACTTATATTGTGATGACTTAGTGATTTACTTATGTAGTTGGGTTCGGATTGGATATATTGAGACTTAGCACACTTGGGTTTAGATGATTCCACCTAGGTGATAACGTGTACTTGGTTCTGATTGTGGTTGACTTATACTTGTTGATTTATCTGCTTATCTTGCATTATTGTCTGAATTATGTTAGCTATACTTAGTCGGCCTATGATACCTACCAGTACTGTGATTTTGTACTGACTTGAACTTGCTGCATTCTTTTATGAATGCAGAATTCCAGGTTGGATCTACTTCTGTTTCTCGTGGCTGATAGTCGCCCCGAGGGTTGCAAGGTGAGCACGAGACGTCAGCCGCCTTGAAGATTCTTCTTATTTATGTCTTATTTCCTACTCCGAGACATATTCAGACTTGATGTATTATTGATATTCCAGACTTGTAGATTTTAGTTAGATGCTCTTGTATGACCGGACCAGAGACTGGGGTGGGTTTCATTTACTTCTGCATTTTCTTATGTATATGTTATAATTGTGAGAATTTTGCTATTTTACTTCTTCCGCTATTTTCTATTATTATTGAATGCTGAGTTAAGGGTTCACCTACCGTGATAGGAAAGGTGGGTGCCAGCACGACTTATTGAAATTGGGTCGTGACAGAATGTCAGACCACAGGGTGCTCTTCCTAGTGATACTGAGAAGAATCCAAAGGAGTGCAAGGCAGTAACCTTGAGGAATGACAGAGAACTTGAAGAAGTGCCACCGAAAAAGAAAAACATAGTAGAAGCAGACTTTAAGCGAGCTAAGTGAAAAAAGATAGTCGTAGAGCAACCCGTAGAGGAAGTGGTTCGACCACCCCCTCCCTTTCCACAGCGAATTCAGAAACAGAAAGCAGATTTGGCATGTAAGAAATTTCTTGAACTCTTAAAACAGGTACACATCAACATTCTTGTGGTGGAGCTTTTGTAAGAACTTCCAAAATATGCTAGGTATATCAAAGATGTGGTTGCGAATAAAAGGCGTCGGACAGAGTTTGAGCCTGTTGCACTTACTGAGGAGTGCAATTCTAGAGCGGGGAGTAAAATTCCTCCAAAGTTGAAAGATCTGGGTAGCTTCACGATTTTGATTATGTGACTTGGGTGCTAGTATTAATCTAATGCCTACTTCCGTGTTCCGAACGTTGGGCTTGGGTGAGCCTAGGCCAACGACTATTACTTTACAGCTAGCTGATCGATCTCTTACTTATCCTGATGGTATTATTGAGGATTTTCTCGTGAAGGTAGGCCCATTTATTCTGCCGGTCGATTTTATTATACTTGATTATGAGGCAGATAAGAGTGTTCCTCTCATCATGGGAAGAGGATTGCTAGCTACTGTTGACACTATGATCCGAGTTAGAGATGAGAAGATGTCTATGACAGTTGATGGACAAGAGGTGACTTTTGACGTGTTTAAAGCTACCAAAATTCCAAACATATAAGGGGTAAAAAATGATTACCGTGGTGGATCCCTAGCTCACTAATGTAGAGTTAGATCACTTTCTAGCTTCGCAAGATCCTTTGGAAACAGCTTTGGTATATAGGAAAGGCTTGATGATTGATGCAGAAGTTGAGGAGTTTCTTCGCATCCTTGACACTTCATGTGCTTATTGGCGAGCAAACACACCATTTGAAGAGTTAGACAAACCAGAGTCGTGGAAGAAGCCGAAGCCATCTATCAAAGAGGCTCCAATTCTTGAGTTAAAGCCATTACCTCCTCATCTTCCCTATGCTTTCTTGGGCAGCGGAGACATATTACCTGTGATCCTCTCTGCTTATTTGACTGATGTGCAGGTTGAACGTGTATTACGAGTTCTAGGAGATCGAATCCGAGCCCTCGGGTGGTCGATAGCTAATGTTCAAGGTATTAGTAGTTCGTTTTGTATGCACAAACTATTATTGGAGGAAGACAGCAAGCCTAGTATTAAGTGCCAGAGACAATTGAACCCGATTATGAAGGCGGTGGTGAAGAAAGATGTAATCAAGTAGCTTGACAGCTGCATTATTTATCCCATCTCTGACAGCAAATGGGTAAGTCCTGTGCAATGTGCCCTGAAAAAAGGGGGTATGACAGTGGTAGAGAACGAGAAGAATGAATTGGTGCCTTCGAACTCTTACTAGTTAGAGGATATGCATTGACTACCTCAAGTTGAACAACTCCACCGAAAAAGAACACTTTCTGTCGCCCTTCATGGATCAGATGTTCGATATATTAGCTGGGCATGATTATTATTGCTTTCTGGATGGTTATTCGGGTTACAACCAGATCATGATTGCACCAGAGGATCAAGAGAAGACCATATTCACATGTCCATATGGCACGTTTGCATTCCGGAGGATGCCTTTAAGTTAGTGTAATGCTCCAGGTACGTTCCAGTAATGCATGATGGCTATTTTCACCAATGTGGTGGAAAACTATATGGAGGTATTTATGGATGACTTCTCTATTTTTGGGGACTCTTTTGATGATTGCTTGAACCATCTCGATGTCGTGTTTGTTACGCCTCGGAAAATTTCATGTCGCTGTGCGGTGAATAAACTAACGTAAGTTAAGGGGTATATGATGTCCCTACTAGTAAGAAGGGATACTTAATGATTCTAATTAAGATTTCAAAGAAATTTGAAGAAAAAGAGAAGAAAGCTTGTCGGAGAAAGTTAAGGTAGAGAAGATCGAACACAGTGTACCAGCAGGTATTCTTGGTGATTAACGGGGTTAGAAGTCGAACAAATCAAATCGACGCAATCTAAACGGAATCAGGAAAATCTGCAGACACCAGTCACTGTCGACGGACCGTCACTGTGCACCGTCAATATGTTTCTGCAGACTGAGACCTGCAGGCGCAAGTCGACGAACCAAGTTGATGGACCGTCGACACCTCGACGGGACCGTCGACCCGACCGTCAACATGTTTTGCAATCAGAGATTCTCAGGTGCAAGTCGACAAAGCAAGTGGACGGACCGTCGACACGTCGATGGGTCGTTGACCCGCTCGTCGAACTGCTTCTCTGGAACTTTCTAGTTTCAGCTATAGATAGACGAGTTGTGCTCCAAATTTTCAGATTTCAGTCTCTCCCTAAGTCTTGAAGGTTCTAGAAAAATTATCTCATCATATATCTAGGGGAAATCAAGGAGTAAACACCAAGATTTAGTAGAATCAAGTGCAAGGATACTCTCTAGGGTTTGTGGATTTAGTCAAGTGTCCTAAAAGTGATGTGTTTTTATCTTTAGCATGACTTTCGAAAATATTGGCTCATTGTGTGGTTTTGAAAGATTTTTTGTGAATTTGCCGTTGTTGACATCCAATTTTCACCACATAGGACGCGTATTTTAATTCTCAAAATTCCCGAGTCAAAGACAGAGCGAGGATGCACCTTCAAAATTAAAATTTCAAAAATTCTAAGAAAATTGAAAAAATTGACGTTTAATTATTATTCTAATAAAGTTGATATTTGCAAGAAAATTATGAGTTATTTACTTTCATAACTATAATTCAAAAATGAAAATGTGTATCCTGCCCCGCATATCCTGCCCCATCTAACTCGGGAAAATTGTTAATTAAGACGACGTATGAGTTACGGTTTATTTTTTATCGCACTTTTTGCATGCTTAAATATTCTCCGGAACTATATCAATATTAGGCTTGTTTTGAAGCTAATATTTTAAATTTTCAAGTTTTAAATTTTGATCTGCCTAAATAACTATTTTTATACGCGTATTTTAATACTTATTATTATTTTAACTTAAAATGGAGGAGGGGTTGAATTTAGCCCTTTTAAAACTAAGGGTGGCGGGGGGGGGGGGGGGGGGGGGACTTATAAAAAATAGGTGTGGAAATTCATTAAAATAAACATCCCCCCCCCCCCCCCCAACCTTTCATTTCCCACCCCGACTTCCTTTCTCTTCCACCAGGCGATTTGCATGACTTTAGGGTTCTGCCATGGCGTTTCACGACCATTTTTGGACAGATTTGTGAGGGTTTTCATGCCCAATCATGAACTCTTACATTTTCCAGGTTCAATTTCGTATAATTTTAATTACCAGTCGCGGTTTGGGTTTTTTCTTTAGGATGTTACTTAGATTTCCTCTTGTGCGTGGTTGCCATGGGGGAGGCCATGAGCCTTTAGCCAGCTTGTGCGCCATGCACACTTGAATGAGGGAAATTTCCCAGAAATTCCCTCAGATTGGGTACTATTTTAGGGGTTTCTATCTATTTTAGTCATCGAATGTACTGATTTTTTGTCCTATTAACGACTAGGTGTACTATCCTAGTATTTTGCTGATTTGTTGAATTTTATTTTTTGATTTTAGGATATAAGTTCATTATTTTGTGTGATATGTAAAACTCTGGTTGGTTG
The DNA here is from genome assembly GCF_019175385.1 of Lycium barbarum. Lineage (NCBI taxonomy): Eukaryota > Viridiplantae > Streptophyta > Magnoliopsida > Solanales > Solanaceae > Lycium > Lycium barbarum. Next base: position 123,373,629 of record NC_083337.1, on the reverse strand, counting down.
AGGTACGAATTAGTACGAAAATTAGTAGTAATTGTTTTTAGAATTTTACTGGATTTTTTGAATTTTGAATGAGGGTTTCAAATTGGGGGGAATTTGGTGGTGAATGGACTTTTCCTTCCCAGTTTTGTCCCTTAGACCTATTTCTGTTCCTATAAATATAGAGAAGTGACCATGAGAGGGGTCTTCTTCTTTTTTGGGAGTTTTGTTTGAGAAAATCCGAAGTAAAAAAAAAAATCCCTCTTATCTCCAAATATATTCAATAAATATACCACCTATATACATAGCCTATATACTATATTATATCACTACTAGATATACAAGAGCACTGCAAAATATGTATCCTATTTAGAATACACTAGATATACTAGTAAAAGAAAAGTTTTCAAAGAAAAGGTTGATTTCTAAGGGCTTTAGTGTTGGTGCTGAAGTTGTGATCTGATCCCTATTGCTTTGATCTTTTGGTTGCCCCATAAAAAGGTACTATCCTATTCTAGCTTTTTGCGTATTTATTGTTTCAATTTGTTTGATGCATTGTCTCCCTATTTGTGATTCTAAAGTCATTTCAAGGTTCCGTTTAAAGAACTAAGTGTTTGTGTCTATTTATATGTGATTTTAAACGTTTTGGTACATGTCTTGTTTACTTACTGTTTCATTGAAAGTTTAAGGCTGCCATGATGTAATATGGGTGTAATGAAGTTTAAAAGGGGAAAAGAAAGATTCTTTAGCAATTAACTGTTGAGTATTAATGTTTAATAGGTTAGAATGAGTTATGTGTTCACTTTGGGACCTTGTTTATTGCCTCATATGTTAGTCTTAAAAGGCTGGAAAGGATTTTTTTTTTATTCTCTTTGAGACATGCAGTTGTTGTTTCTATATTTCGTGAATATCTTTTGGTCCTATCATGGTTACCTAGTTTGCTTTCTAGTTGTTGGATGGCTCTTAATAGAGTGTGGATTACCTAGTTAGTTTTTGTGATTGACTGTAATATGTTTATCATCTAAAACTGCTTAAAGTCCTAAAATAAGCTTGTTTCTTGTGTGCATTAATTATTAGTTAAGTCCTAGTCCAAATGGTAACTTGAAAAATGATATGAGCATCTCTGAGATGGTTAAGTGATCATCAAATAAAACTGGCTTCAAAAGAATGAAATCTAGGCTTTATTCCCTTTTTTTAAAAAAAAATTCTTGTTCATGTACACCTCTGTTTTCTTTTGGAATTTGCCTTGTGTGTTAACCTCCATGATCTCCTAGGACTACTTAAGATGGAGAAAATCACTTTGAAAGATCAAAATATTATGCTTATACCCTTATTCATGTATATTTGAACTTAAAAGGTATTAAAATTCTGCTTGTTTGGTATTATGGATGTTAGAATGTGTTTTCATCCCTTTGGGATTATTTTCTTTCCAAACCTTTGAAGAATGACTTCCCAAACCTGTGAAGAATGACTTCCCAAACCCTTGATTCTCTTTTACTTGATTTGAATAACATGTTAAGACTATAAGAAAGGGATTCTTTGCCTGCCTTCATAACTATTTGTCTTATTTGATATGCATTTGCTTTCCTTTAACTTTGTCTGTCATCTGAAAGTTTGGAAAATGGCATACTTGTTTGAGAAGTACTAGAATGGGTAAATGAAAACTGGAGACTCTAAAAAGAAGAATTTGTTTAAAAGCAAGAATTGGATAGGTCCATAATGTCACACCCTAACAATGGTAGGGCATGACGGGCACCCGACTCTCATCAGAGTCGAGCGAACCCTCACACATTCGCTCTATCAAAACCTGTCATTTCAAAAAAATTTAAGAATATAAAACTCTTCCAAATAGAAACCATTATCTATATAACCACTCTGAAAACTATCAATCAAATAAGTACTTTAAACCAACGGAAATCATCTAAAATACATACTCTTTTAAAATCCACAAATGAATCAACTGACATCACTTTGTCGACATCTCGACAAACATACCACAGGACACTGTCTGCAGAAGCTACTAAGAAGTAAACTGAACATTGTGAGTCAGGAGAGGGCCCCTGAATACCCATGATCATACACATCTATACATGACTCAGCACAGCTCCAGAATGAGGTGGAACTTGCCAATCTCAGCTGACGTCCACGCATACTAGCTATACACTTAACCTGCCAAACAATCCGAGGCTGCGGGCATGAACACAACGTCCCCATGAAAAAGGACGTCAGTAAGGACAATGTACTGAGTATGTAAGGTGGTAACAAATCATAATCATTATTTGACTAAGGAGCGGAGAAATCACAATCTAACTCAATATTTGCAGCCTTCGCTGGAAGAAATATAAATGTGCACACGAAGTCTCAAAACAATCTTTAAGTAAATAATGCAATCCAGCACACATGCCGCTTCCGACATGTTAACAGAATAGTCCCTTCGGACAGCCGCTTCCGGCTAGTATCACAATAGTCCCTTCAGACGGCCGCTTCCGGCATAATAATGATGGCCCCTTCGGGTAGCCGTTTCTGGCTTAATAATGATAGCCCCTTCGGGCAGCCGCTTCCAGCTTTATATCACCATTATATCAGCACAAACTCAATCCACAAATATCAATTTTAATTCATATCATAAGTCACTAATCAATTCATCACAACCCAGTTATTAGCCTTACTCTTTCATAAGAAGTTATCAAACTTGTATCTCACTAGACTGAAGAGGACATACTTCCAGGTTTGAGGGTAGAATTATTATGAAATTCTTACTACTTATATTCTACTCAATTTCATCTTACTGCCCTACCCAAAAATAAATGATCATATCAATACAAAGGGATGATACTATGTAATGTAAACATAAATCGTAAATGAAATAAAGTAGTAAAATCTCGCACCCTCTTCGGAGTGGTTTTGAAAAAAAATCAAACTTTATGTTTCTTTTAGGGATAAGGCATCATTACCCCCCTCACCTAGTAGCGTTTTTGCTACGACACACCGTACCTAATTTTTGGTCCTATCACCCCCTTAAACTATTTAAAACCGTAATATTTTACCCCCTAAACGCTGACGTGACAAGGAGAGTGTGTTTCACTCTCTTTGAGAGAATGAGAAACATAAAAAAGAGAAAACTTAATTTTTTTTCTTAAAAATCTGTATTTTCTTAAAATATGAATATAAATCTAGTTTTCCACATTTTAAAAAAATAATTAATTTTTCAAAATTTTATAAAAAAATCAATTTGTTTTTCAAATTTTGATAAGAAAAACACTTTTTCTGGATTTTATTTGAAAAATAAAAGTGCCTTAAGAAAATGAAATCATGAAAATCAAGATCTTTTAAGACATTTTAAAAACAAATAATCAAGCTTTCCATATTTTTAACAAATCCATTTTTCTATATTTAAAAAAAAAATTCATGTTTTCAGTTTTATTTTTTAAAAACATATGGGTTTTAAAAAAAATCAAATTTTCAAATATCCCTCTTGTTTTCCAAGCCATATTGACGCTCATATTATAAAAAAAAAAAAACAAAACAAAACAAAAACAAAAAAAAAACTAGATTTTAACCCCCCCAAAAAATGGATTCTGGAGATTAAGCATTAGTGATGGTTCATGATTTTCCTGCCTTCTTTTCTTATGACTGAGCCTACAACTTACATATGCTATCCTGTTGACTGTTGAGTGTATCACTTTGTGGCCTAGGGCGGTAACATGAACCTCCTTTAGAACTCATAATTGTTTTCACTATGAACTTACCACCAATTGTGACTTACTTTGGCCCTACTTGCCTCATGTTTATTCCTAAAGATAGTCTTATATTCCTTCCTACTCTTGTGGATTTTCTAGTTCTGATTTGACTTACATCATTAGTTGAACTCTATTTATGATTCCTGTATTTGTGATTGAATCTGTTTTGCTCAAATCTAAAAGTAAAAGGTTGAGGAAAATAGCTTAAGGCTCTGTCCTAATGTTCTTTGTAGGACTACTTGTATGTTAAGGCATTTTTGTGATAAACTAAGTCTCTATGACCTCTTAATGAACCTAAGCTAAAATATAGAGACTTAAGGGGACCATGGCAAAGTTGTACCCTGCAACACTGGGCACTTTGAGTTTACTAAGAATCTAATGATCATGTCTTGCCATCCCTCTACTATCTATGATACAAAAACTGGTCAAAGTCCTTTTTCAACTTGATCTATGGCTAATGAACTTACAGTTTCTTTGTGAGATGGCCTTAGGCCATGTTTGGAAGTTGATTTGTAATTTAAAATTCTGGAAATTGCTTAAGTGTCATTACTATTTTTAAAGAAGGAATAAAATGAGTCATATGATCCACTAAAATTAGTTGAGTGTTCCTACAGGTTTGAAGTAAGGTTGATAGCCTATAGGACCCTAAGACTAGAAATAGTTGACATGAGGGTTAAAATGGAGACTTATGCTATTAAAATGAAGCCTAATCAGTTCTTAAATGCTTTATGTGTGCCTAGTTGAAGTATCAAGGGTTGAAATAACAAAAGATTAGAAATTCCTTGTTTGTTTGATACCTATTCTGTTTTGAATCATCTAAGTCATAAAGAGGTTTAAAAGAGCTTATTTTTTACCTTAAAGTGGCAAATGGTTGCTATGTGTTATCTTGAAATTTGACACTATCTTGAATCTATTTGGCTTGTCTTAGAGGAAAAACTGAGTTTGCTACTTGCTAAATAAGACTTAAATTGATTAAAATTGTAATAAAACAAACCTATTGACTTAAAGATTAGAGATTGTATTATGGCTTGCAATTTTGCTTATTTTTTCTCAAATCTAAAAAAATGGAAAATGAGTGATATTCTCTTGTGCCAAGGTTGATCTTTATGATTCTTGTTAAGCTTTTGTAGTGCAACTTGAACGAGCTATTGAAGGTAGAGTTATGATCTTATTTCTGCACAACATTGATTACTACGCTGGCCTTATTAATGAATTGCCAAAATTGTAAAAGTAGCTTTAAACCTCTTGTGAAAGTGTGTAGGCTTTGGTTCACCTGATTGCCTGCCCTTTACCCTATACTTAGATGAAGTTTCCATGCTAGTGATTAAGGCTTGATTAATAAACTGGTTACTTTGTTTTGTTTTAATTTATCTTGATCTGTGCCTAGGGACTTTGCGTGCACCATTGTTGAATCTTTGGTATCCTTGAATTCCTGAAAGATGTGTTGAATTCAGTTGGTAAACTTTGCTGGTGGTTTGGTAATTGTTTAATTTAGACTAGTAAGAACCTTATTACAAGTTTCCCTTTGTAAAAGAAGCAAAGAAGAGAAAGTCTGCTAAAAGACTGGATTGGTATTGTCCTATTCTAGTCTAATTGACCATGTTTTGACTGCAAAAATCACTCTTTGCATTAGTATTATGAAGTTGGTTCATGAGTAACTTATGTCTTGTTTGAAGTTTGCTTATTTCCTCCTTTTCTTGTGTTGACTAGATTGCCTCTTGATTCCTCTACTTGAATTTATTCTTGACTGAGTATTTGCTTTAATTGTTAGTTAAATATTGAGTAGTCTAAACTTTGAAAAAAACCCTTTGGCATTTGCTAGGAAAATTGTGGTATTTGGGGGGAGGAGTGTATAGCGTATATCTAGTGTATATGAGGATGTGTCCCTTTGAAGGATTTTGCTCTTTTTATACCATCCTGCCACCTAGTATATCATGGTCCAACACTTAGAAAAGAATTAAGATAAAATGCAGTGGTATATCTGTGGCATATCATGTATATTACCTTTTATACTTAAGAAATTTTCAGTCTGGGCTCGTTATTTGGGCCTATCATCCTTGTGCGGTTATTTTTGTGGCTATTTATGAGCATGTTGCATACTTGGGCTGTTTTTCCGTTCCTCCGCCGTTACTAAGTATTAAGTGCGCTTGGCCTAAAGCTGATGTAATTCATTTTTGGCATTGTAATAATCACTATAGCTTTTATTTTTGTACTTAGTTAATTTATGAATTTATACTACTGTCATGTATTTCCTTTACCTCTCTGTCATCCAAAACCCGTTGGTGGGCCTCAATGGGGCCCACTAACGTATCTAGATCAAGTCAACCCCAACTTGGAGTGAAATGGAGCGTACGTTGGAGTTAAGATGAACTTGATTGCATAAACATTTTCTTTTGGGCTTGGTCGGCCCAAATTCTCTATCTCCTTTAATTACGCATTTTAAGTTATTATTTGTGCAATTATTATGTCAATTGGAACCCTTATAAGATTTCCGTATTTTAAAGTCGCCAAAATGAGTTTACTAAAAAAAACCAAGACTAATTTTGATAATTTGAACGCAAACTGGGACTGATTTGATTAAAGGACCAAAACTGCTGACTTTGTAAAATGTGGGACTGATTTAAACATTTATAAAACCCTGTGGACTTGGACGCACGGACTGATTCGTACAAAACTTGTGAGACTAATATGACTATTAAGACTTAAGTTAAAAAAAAATGACTAAAACTTAGCAAAGGATATAAATGTAGAATATTATATGGACTATTAGTGTATCTAAATTAATTTCTTAAAACTATTTTCTTATACTCTAAAAATATTTTTTCAAAACTATTTTTTGGGTGGACTTACGTAAAGTCCTACTTAGGCTAAGAGCCTTCAGGTATTAGCCTATGTATTCTAGTCCGACACCCTAAACGCTCATTTTGGGCAAAAATATTCCACTTCTGATTCTCGAAACGTGGTATATTTTGCATAAATAACTAATTTATATTTGCGAAAAATATGAAAAGAAACTATTTTTATCACAATCAATTTATATTTACGGAAGCACACTATTAGAACTTGTAGATCAACCGTATTTTACGGATCCTTAATACCGGGGTGCCTAACACCTTCCCCGGGGGATCACCAGAACCCTTAACCAAACTTTGGTTAGATTAGGATTCTTTTAAAACTTAAAGTGCTTTAAATGAACCCTTTTCGAACTGGTTTTCCTAATTTTTCTAAAATTAGGTGGCGACTCTAACATAAGTCCATTTAGAATATCATCCACGTAGCAGTACATTTTTTCCCTTTTCCTGGTACGATTGACAATCGTACTTCCCCTGGACATTTTCCTTTTTAAATGAGGCAAGTGGAAATACGAATAGGAAAAAATAGAACTGCTACAGATGGCGACTCTGCTGGGGACTATTTAAGATTCTAACCATAAGGGTTACAATAATTTATGTATTTGTATGATATAAATTGTTTAAGTGATATAAATTGTGTATATGTTTAAATTTTCGCAAAATATAACTATCATTCATGCATGCATACTCCGCCGCTCCTGGCATTTAGTTTACATTTTATTTAAGAATGACGACGCGGGATGAGCTGCGTTCATCCTTCACTGAAAAACCTTTTGCTATATTCTTTGGAGGTCTCTAAGGTCGAGAGGGCATGCGATCATCCCACAGCCTTAGAAAGCCCACCCCCAGCTTGTCCGCTTGGGTAACCTGTGTCATTTGCTTGAAAACCACTCTAGAATAATTAGCGTAGAGCGAAACCAAATCCCTACTGATATAACGCATGCTTACCATAGACCAGTTTGGGTATCTCAGACCTACCTGAATCGGACAGGAAAGACACCTTACTGTGATCAGATGGTGTAAAAACCTGAAGACACTGCATCCCACTATTTGCTATTTGGAAGCATTATTGTGCCATGTTTGAAATAAATTACTATTCCTGGGCGCGGGGGAACTAACAGTGTTCTGTCTTGCAGATGTCTCCAGATGTGCAGTTTGATATGGTTGTAGGTCCACCACCAGGTTTAGTGATGTGGTGGGAAAGTCTGACTAATGATCAGAAGAAAGAGATAAAGGGTTACATAGGGAATCTACCTTCCCTGATGGATATGACTGGGGATCTGGGTCTACTGGAGATTATTACTGGTTATTGGGACAACGATAGAAGGGTATTCAGATTCAGAGAGATAGAGATGACTTCCACCCTAAAAGAGATTAGAGATGTCTTGGAAAGCGTAGGAAGCGCTAACAGATCCAAAAAGAAATTAGCTCAAAATATCCTTATCCCTCACAACCTACCCCAAAAGAAATCAAAGACATGTTTCCTGTCAACAAAG